>NC_132857.1:56954838-57593410 GCF_048164855.1 Canis lupus baileyi
GATAGAATGAGGTAGTGATGAGAGTCAGCCTTAAACAAAACTACAGAGAAAGCTTCTTCTCCATGCACCTCTGTCCTTCTCATTCATTTCTCATTTTATTAGAGGCTCCTACTCTCTGATCCAGAAGCTGGCTACTGTTAGCAACTTGTTGCAGCCTCTCCCTTGTGCCAGGCTTCCCAACAAATGTTCAAGTTGGAGAATGTTCCTCTTTCCTGTGCCACCTCAAACCTCCAGGCCATCGGTGTTCCAATCAGAAGGTATATATTATGAAAGATGATCCCTGAGAGAGTAATGCCTGACCCTTAGATGATAGGTTTCATAGTTCTAATTTGGCCCTCTGACCTCGGGACCTACTGCTAAACGAAGTATATTCCAGTTGTGGAACTTTCTGATAACTTCTCAGTCAGGCACAGACACTTCGATTAATCTATATGCATGGAGAGTGATTCCATTTGTATGAAGGGAGCAAAAGCCCCCCTTCCTTCTCATTCACAGTCTATTGTCAAGTGGTCCTGATGTCTGCTTGGAAATAGATACGTAGTTGTTAGCTGGGATGCCTCTTGACCTTTTTCCTATGAAATACTTCTTATTTGGAAAAAAAAGTTTCCTGATCTGTGCACATTGACTATGAGGAACAAAAACAGAGAGGATTACATTTGTAAGTCCTTCTAAAATATCTTCCTTGACCCTCTACTCCACTGAAATAGAGGGTTTCAGGAGAAACGTAGAAAAGAGAGTGTGATGACCTTGTCAGCCTTCATCTTTCTCTGCTTAACCTGAATATAAGTTTTTGAGCCAGCAAATTGCAAAAAACGATTCACTGTAATTAAGAATAGAGACAGAGTGATCCACAATATTCTTATTGTGTGCTTGGCACATAGTTGGTGCTCAACATCTGCTTGTTGAATGAATGCATGAGTGAGGGAGTAAGGGAGTGAGTGAATGTATTGATGAGTGTGAGTCAGGCCTTAGAGTTCACTAAATATGTTAAGGGACTCTTCATTTGTGTGTATTCAGCATTTGAACATTCAGAAATATTGGATATTTATATCTTACAAGCTTGATTTTGTGGTTTAAAATGGTCTCCGAACTCTCATGGATGCTGCTGTCATCCAGTATGTTTGTGACAATTTTCTTTAAACGCCACCAGACGTAGGAGTCATCACGCCTCTCCTCTACACATTTGTATGCACATCACCAAAATATTTTGGTAATATGATAGAACTCTGACTAAATTGCCAAGAGAGGAACTACTATCTTTGTAAAATGTGGGAATGATATTTGCACATTTCAAAAGAAGCACCTACAGTTGAAGAGACCTTTCGTGTACGCAGAACACACTCATGCATGTACATACCACAGCGTTTAACGTGCTTGGTCCACTGACCTTATGGTATGGCTTGGTGAGAAGGGAATAGGGGTCAATAAGAGGAGAGTGGTGTGGTAGAGAGAGGACAAAAGTGAATAAGCGGATCATTGCTAATGTCAGAATTCCAGAAATGCCTGGGATGCCTGGAGCATTCCTGCTGGAGACCGAAATAACATGACAGAGTGACCCCAGCTCTGGAGACTCCTGCTTCATTTATTTTGCACTGGAAACCCCTGTAAAAACGGTCCTCAGCCTCGCTTGAGCACTGACCTACGCTTGAATCGAAAGAAACCAATAACAGTTTTACTTACAATCCCCAATGCCAATATGTCTGAAAAAATATGTTGTGAAGGAAAGGGAGGAGAAAAAAAAGCTTTCATGCGCATAACTTATCTTTGACTGTCACAAAATCAATAGGCTTTACAGAGCCCAGGAAATTCAATAGCTCGGCATTCATAACAAAGATTGGTTTGGGTGATTTGTCTCTCTCTAATAAGGCAGGCTTTGGACCCCAGCTTCCCTGCCTTTAAAACTCAAAGGGGGCGGGATTTCTTCATCACAGCCAAGTCCTCTTGCTTGTCTATTGTCAGGACTTCACAATGGTACTGCTTGTCTGGCCAAGCCTTGCTTCCCCCAGGAGCGCGGACCTCACATTGGGGCACGGAGCAACAGATGCCCAGCTTTACACCAGCATTCAGCCTCCCTCAGCCTGCCTGACAGCCTTTTCATGCACCATGGATTCATCTGTTTCAATGAAAAACCCAGAGCAAAGCTGCAAGTATTTGTGGTGTTTTTTTTTTTTTTTTTTCCTGGAGACCACTTTATAGAATGTGTCCAGATATTCACTCTGGAAACTATGCCCACTGCAGAAACACGTGAAAAAGATTTGAGTGCCCTGACCTGACCCCGCTCCACTCTGAAGACTCCCATGCCAGGCACCCACTGATGCGTTGAGTCAAGTGGAGTGATGGAGGACGAGGGGGAGCGAAGAGGCTGGTGACGGTAGGTAGGACACCATGCCTGGGGCTTGCCAACTCAGCGGCTGGGCAGCACCCAGCACAGGCCCTTGAACGTAGCAGGGAATCAATAGATGTCAACCGAATCACAGTAAACATCTAATACACTTTGAATTCCTAACATGTGCGCGTCACTCCACGCGCCCTACGTCAGTCCTAATCGTCATGACGCGCCTCAGAATAGATGTCTCGATAGTCCTGTTTCACAAAAAAACAAAAACCGAGGTTCAGAGAGGTTAAAAAACAGAGCCAAAGTCGCGGAGATAATCCTGATGGAATCCAATCAGCATCTATCCGCTCCAAGGCCTAACCTCTTCCAGGATTCCAGAGGATTTCCCTCAGCGACGTTGTCAGGCCAAAGAACGAGCACTCGAAGCCCCTGTTCAACAACACTGTGTGGGGGTTGTGAGGATTAGGGTACTTCCTGTCAAACGTCAGCCTGTGGAGCACTGTTGGACTTGAAAAAGCTGGGTTTTAGTTTTGTGCCTCCAACTAATTCATTCCCTTTGCTGTGTGGATACGTGAGGAGAGGTACGTGAACATGCTTTCTAAACCCTCGACGGTCCAGAGGTGTAGGACAGAAAGAGCAGTTGAGGCACAGCCCTGTTTAGGAACAGAGGAAGGGCCGGTTTACAGACCAGAGTAAGGCTTGAGCAGTGCAGTGGGGTGGCAGCTGTCAGATAAACCCCAACCAATCGGTCAATAAGAAACTAATCGCATGCTTACTCTGCGTTCACCTTGGATTAATCTACAAGCCACCAGGAGTCCGGGCCAGAGGGTGGGAGGCTGGCTTTATGGAGAAGTAATGTGGTAGGGCCCGGCTGAGAGTGGCACAGAGGAGACCTGTGAGCGGTCAGAGCTGTAGAGCCACCTGGCCCTCCCCCACCTTTTCTAGGCAGCTGCCCCTCTCCTGGGATGTCTCCCACCTGCATTTGGAGTGAGTCGGCACAGAGCTGCCTGAGCGGGGAGGAGGTTGGCTCTCTTCCCCAGGATGAGCAGCTGGCAGGCGAGCTGAGTAGAGTTTTAAGAGTAAAGAGGGACCCAGCGCACGGAGTCCTGGAAACAGCCATCGGTCACTCGAAACACGATGAGTAGAAGAGCAGGAGCCATCAAACACCAGAGTCAACCTGCTTCCCCGTGTGCTTAAGAACCTCAGGGTTTAAGCATGGACACAGGTGAAGACAAAAGAAGATTCGTGTTTGTTAAGACCATCAATGCTGCTACGTGCTGTATAGGACCGAGTTCACTGTGACAGAAAAGTAAAATATAAATGGCTGAAGTAAGGTAGAAACACATTTCTATGATGTATATACACCCGGCCTGAAGGTAGGAAGGCACAGGTGACACGATGGCATCAGGGAGTCATAAGGAAACCAGCCAGGTAACTGCTTTCATGCTGTCCCATCATTCCATCTTCCACCTGTGACATCTACCTACCAGTCCGAGACCAAAACTCAAGCTCCAGCCCTCATCTCTGCATTCCAACCAGCAAAAGGAGGAAGAAACATAGATAATCCATATTTCCTTCAGTGCACTTCTCAAAGGTCGCACATGACACTTCTTATATTCCGTAGGCCAAAAGTCACGCCTTAATCTAACTGCGAGGGAGATTGTTGGGCATGTTCCAGTCAAAATTTGTCTGTTCTATTGTCATAGAAGAAAGGGAGTTTGTACACTAGGAGCCAATTTACAGTATCTGTCATACAGGCTTGACCAAGAATAATGCCAAAGCTGCTTCTAGCCAAAGCTAGAAGTGGGCGGAGGAAGAGGCCACTGGCTCTTTCCTGTTTTACCTAGATGTCTAATATGCAACCTGGAGATACCGGTCCCGGGTCACACAAATTCACTGCCATCCCTCCAGTGGAATTTACTTTGGCAGGAAGCAAATAAAATGTCCGAGGGAAAGAGAAGAGAGAGAAAAGGACAAAAGAAAGAGGGCTAGAGGGTGTCTGGGTGGCTCCGTGGTTGAGGGTCTGCCTTCGGCTCAGATCATGATTTCGGGGTCCTGGGGTCAAGTCCTGTGGGGAGCCTGCTTCTCTCTCTGTCCGTGTCTCTGCCTCTCTCTCTGGGTCTCTCATGAATAAATAAATAAAATCTTAAAAAAGAAAAAAGAAAGAAGGCTAGAAAGAATAAGGCAAAGAAGGGAATAGTAGTTAAATTTGACAATCGACTAGATTTGGGAATTTCAGTACTTCAAGTAACCTGACATGGATGCATAGAGGTCCCTGGAGATCGATTCTCGTTGCTCTCTAATACACACACACACACACACACACACACACACTTAACATTCATATCCTTGCAAGCCCACAACTAAAATCTGTTATGTTGACGCTATAGGTATATATCCGGAACTTGGTCACTCTTATTTCATAGATGATTTACATAAGGGCAACTTTCTTAGTACCGGACCACTCCTTCAGGTGAACCATTAACTGGAAACACATATAAAATATATATTATCTGTGAATTCCTTTGGGATGCAGAAGGAAAAGTGTTTCTCTTCGTTTCCCTCTGCTGCTGAGGGTACTGGATAGAAACAAAATTATTAGACCCTTGCTTTGGGATCTGGGGATTTGTGACAGCCCTTTCACAGACCTAGTGAACCATATAATCAGGCTGCCAAAGAACTTGTCACTATGTAAATTAAAGCTGAATTTTTTCAGAGAAGCAAATCCTACCAAGTGGGTAAGTTGGTGTTCAATATACATTGAACCGCCTGGGTGGCTCAGCCGGTTCAGCATCTGCCTTCAGCTCAGGTCGTGATCCTGAGGTCCTGGGCTCCCTGCTCAGTGGGGAGCCTGCTTCTCCCTCTCCATCTGCTGCTCCCCGTGCTTGTGCTCTTTCTCTCTCTCTCTCTCTTTCAGTCAAATAAATGAATGAATCTTTAAAACATATACAATTCAAAGAAGCCCTTATCAAATGGAAAGTTCAGAAAATGTTGGATTGTATTATAGAACAGAGCCAATGAGAAAGCCTCGTATCTTTTAGGAAAGAGTAAATTTAATTGTTTAATTATAAATGCTGATGGACTGAGGGAAAAAACAGGTTGCTTCCCTGGAAACAAATGCTGAATCTTAGTGAACTAACTTAAAAATTGCCAGTGCAAGAAAAATAATGTAGCAATATTTAATATTCGAATTCTCTACTTTTCTCAGTCTTCTAACAATTAGGCTGAGCTATTTGACCAGTTTTGCCCAATAGAATGTAAACAGAAGCGATGTATTACCACTTCCAGTCTAAGGCAGTAAAGAGCCACTGGTCATTTCTTTAGTTTATCTTTCTTCCCCTGTCACAACTGAGGAGGCCCCTGCAACAAAATAGTGTGGCCTCTGTCCACCAGGCTCCCTGAGTGACTGTGAAGCAGCGCTCCAGTGGACCAGTGTCAACCATGTAGCATGAGTGATAAACTGTTTTTTGAGCTTCTATGATGGGGCTGTTTATTACCACAGCATGGTTTTGCTAATACTGACTAAACTAAGGAGTAACAGTCAAATATCTTAGAGAGACCCATACTCTCAAATTAGAAATGAAACAAAGACAAATTTCAAAGTTGCAGATTCTCCATAGCTCTCTAAGCAGGAATTCACTCTAATTAGGTAAGATTTTTACCAAAACGTTCTCTCTAGCCTCAAAACTAGCTCTGTATTATCCAACTGCCAATATGTTTCTGAATTTAGTGACTCTGTGTTATTTGTTGGTCAACCAAGTCTACAGAATGGTTTTCGTTTATCCATTTTTATTGAGCTATTTTACTACTGAGTTGAGTAAAAATTCCAATCTGTATAAGTTCCTCTCCCAGATGTCTCATTTGTTAGTTATCTGGTGGTCAGGAGGTCTAACCTCCTCAAGCCACATCTTTGATAGAGGAAATTATCATGAATTGGGAAGAGTATATTTCACAGATCCTGCCAAATTACAAAATGCACTGTAAGCATGTGTTGGAAAACTCTCAACTGGGACCCAAACTACAGAATGTTAAGAAGACAAATTAGGGACTCAGAGTGATATAGAATTGGTTGCCTGAAATAATGAGTTGATGGAGCATGTTTTCCAATTGCTGATAGAAGGGATGATACAGGGATTTGCCTGAGGCAAATTGACCTGGGCATCTCTGTCAGCACCTGCGGGCGTGCGCTAGTTTCCTCTGCTCAGGAGCCCAGGAAATTGAAACCGCCGATTGGAGAGCAGTAACATCCATCTATTGAATATCTACCGTGTACTAACTACTACATTATATACTCTCTAAAGTAGCTTTCCACTTTACAGTCAAGACATCGGAGGCCAAAGGTAGTTAAGTAACTCAAGAGGCAGGGTCAGGAGTCAGCCTGAATCCAGGCCTTTCTATCATACCACGTGGCAACATTGGCAAGCATATAAATGAGTCCACATAACTTTGCTCATCTTGAAGGAAATCTTTTTGGGGAGGGATTTTAATGAAAATTGATGGTCATTTTTTTTAACCACCATTTTTGTATTAAAATCATCAGAAAATGTAATATTCCTCATATTGAGATTTTCCTTAATGTCATTTTAAGCATCTCATTTTTTAATATTTTACTAAAACACTCACAAACTATGTTTCTTACTTCCTTTTTTTCCCCTCCAGGTTTATTGAGATATAATTGACACATAGCGTTGTATAAATGTAAGGTGAAATCCTATTTTGAAATGGAAGAAGCAATATGATGGCTCCGGGAGGCAAAATTTATCATATTAAATTCATGCTGTGCAGTCAATAGGAAGGAGGATGCTGGAGGAAGAACATGAAAAGTCACAATAAAGAACAACCCTGACACCACGCTGGTGAGAACTCAGCACAGTGCAAAACATTTCTTTGTTCTACTCTAGATGCAGATTTTGCTCTTAAAAAATGCATATTAAAATTTGTCTATATTTTTATTTTTGTTTTAAAATATATGTAAGAAAAGAACATAGACAAGGAATGGAAGGCACAGTACTTTCTTCTCATTCATTTTTATACGTTAGAATTTGGAAACAATAGTTTTATTCTCCTATTTCCCACAGTCCTGATCATCTTTCTGGTCATTGCAAATCCCCCTTCTTGAATTTACTTTATCTATTTAGTCATAGTTAAACTCTGCTAACTGTTCGAGTGCTCGTTAGGCAAAGTGAACTAGTATATACCTCCTCCACATAGAATATAGGCTTCCTAAGATTTCGATCCCCTCAGCCCGTTAGGCAAAGAGAAGTTGTTGAGGTTTATTCCTTCAGGATGAGAGAAGACTCTTCATTTCATTCTAAATGCGACACAAATACTATCATTTTCCATGTGTGGCATATTTGAAAGAGTTGGGAAAGCATTTCCCTAGAAGGTGCAACCTTTGGTCTGTTCTTAAAAAATGATATTACCCCCCTCCAATTTCACTTTCTAAATGCAAGTTGATAATATTCCTTTGTGAATAAACCCTATGTCACCTGAATAAACATCTTCATCTTTAAAAATATGCCCCCTTGCACCTCTATACTGTGGACACTTGTGAGAACTGAACAGAGGACATAACTAAAAGGAAGTAATATATTGCTTAAATCATGTAGTCACTGAGATGTATTAGCTTTCTTTCTTTTTTCCTCTTAAATTCTAATTTGCATTCATGCTAAATGCTCACTAAAGTTTAAGCACTTTGGGGTCAGGCACCTTTATAATTTATCTCTATTTCTGAAGAGCATGGGAAAGTATCCAGCACATTAAATATTTCTTAAATGAATGACTGCTCATTTCCTTATCTGAAAACTTTTATATCCAGTTTCAAATGTTTCTTTCTTCCAATATTCTGAAAATTAGGAAAGGCAACCTTTCCTGGTACATCGTTAAAGATGATTTCCTAGCTCACCAAAATCATTCTCCAAGTCTCTTGACGGAACTGCAAGCAATTGCATTCGTGCTCTAGCTCTAAATTCTTCTATAGAAGATGGTCTTGATGAGTAAGCAAAGGCCTCAAACGTTTCCTTCTGTTACGTGTGTACATAAAAGGTTCGGTCTCAAGTTACTGAAGACCGCTATAAACCTGATGCAAGACCTGGTTGCTTAGAAAGAGAGCAGTTATTAGCCTAAATCTGAGGAGTGCAAATCTGACAAGGAGTTTTTTGGTTTTGTCCTTCTGTTAATTTTTTTGTCTTATTTATTGTTAATCATAAGAGAGCTAGAAAAGTAATTCCCCAGTTATCTACAAAAGCAAAGATTAACAAAATAATTATAGTTGTCTAGCTCTTGAGTACAGTGTAGATATTTTCTTGCTCTTCTTTATTCCGTGTAATCCTCCTCTCTTTCCATGTTAACATTCGTAAACTATTGTTTTCTAGCCATTTTGAGGGACTCGCATTGTGCGTGGGGGTGGGGGGGGGAATTAGTTTAAAATTCTTGTTCAAAAGCAAGACAAACTCATGGTCTTGTACCTGCCTTTGTTCTGGGAAAAGTCAAGCCAAATTAAACATTCTTTGACTTTACCCTTAAGTCTTATCTTTGACACGGTTATACTGTAGCTGATCTCTGGTAGGGACAGCTCTTGCCCTGAAGGAAACTTCCATTCATAATGTCCAAAAATGGTCCCAAAAAGGAGAGAAGAAAAGTAGAGAATTATATGCACAGGGCTTTATTGAGTCCCCGGAATCATAACCCGAAAGTGAGCTGGTCAACCATATGAGTGGGAGTGGGCAGGGGTGGGGGGTTTGCTCTCCGTAGAAGATCCCCTGCTTTCAATTGGTCTGTGCCAAGAGGTGGCCCTAGATGCACTCACAGCCCTATTCAGCGGGGGGTGAACTACCAAGTGCTGTCGCTGTGCAGCTAAGGAGGTGTCCCAGGGCGGCCAGCCTGATCCATCTTTATCAGAGGAGACAATGGATGAGGCCCAACACAAATGCTTTGAGAGTCTTGTTGAGAAACTGAAGCAAATCGGAAGAGAACAGGTAGCGTCAGGGAGCTCTCAGCTCATGAAACGGGATGAGGCCCTCATGAGGTGCCTTCCTGATGGCCTCCTCACCGCTCGCTTCCCAAGCCTCTGCCTCTGCACTCTCTGAAAGCACAAATCTGATGGCATCTCTCTCTGTTTCCAAAGTCCCAGACGCTTTGTGTAACATGAAATATCCCCTATGAGCTGCCTCCCTGCCCAAGCCTTGGCTGTTATCTCTCTCTACCGTCAGTTGTTGCTCTGGCAGGATGGAACAGCTTACTTGTCATTCTACTGCCTTTGACATCTGTTGTTCTTCTAATTGGAAAGCCATTTGTCCTTTTGTGTTCCCGGGAGTCAATCACTTCCTCGTTCGCGCTCCCTTTGCGTTTTGTGCGTATTTTTGTTATTGTATCTAACACAGTATATCTTAGGTTATTGATTGACAAGTCCCTTTTCTACCTCAGCTTGCCACATATGGCCCTGCAAGTGTTTTCCCCTCCAACTCCAGAAAACACCACTCAAGTCATAGATACAAGAGTCGTCAGTGTGACAGCTCTGCCTGTACCACCAGTATTAATAATAGTAGCTGCTTTTTATGGAATATAGGTCAGTCACTACTCACTCCTCTGTCATCTCATTATTTCTGTGTAACAAAGCCATGGAAATGAGCGCCATTCCTACCTCTGGTTTATGGATGGGAAAACCGAAGCCCATAGATCATATGCCATTTGCCCAAGGTTCTCTTGTATATTGTCAATGTCTTCGAGCAAGTCTGGGTCTAATTCTTCTATCCGTCCCCAATGCCTAGCACAGTGCTGAGAATGCAGGGACCCTTGATGCCTGCTTAGCTGAACTGACGAATGAGTGAGAGGATGAGTGAGGAGACTAAGGAGGGAGGCGCTGCCTCTCCTCAACACTACAGAAGCCAGTGGTCTTTTGGTGGGACAAAAATCTGGAAGCTGAGGCAAAATGGAGGTCATGGGCTCAAATAATTTAAATAATATAATTAGGTCTCGGAAAGAGAGTGAATTTTCTGCCATTCATTTAACAGTTATCTAGGTAATACGTATTCAGTGTCAGGCACTTTTGGAATTTGGGATATACCACACCCCCGCCACCATGGAGCTTTCATTCTAGCAGAGGGAGATAAATAATAACTGAGGAGAGAGCATGTTTCAGGGATCCTGGGAAAAGAAAACTTAGAACAGGGTAAGGGTGATGGGGCATTGTTCACTGTGAAATTTAGGACAGTATGCCCCTCACCACGAAGAAAACATCGAAACTTGAGCAAGTGCTTGAAGAGGACTAAAGAGTTGGCCGGGCGGTATCTAAGGAGGAGACTAACCTGGGCAGAGGGAAGATCTCGGGCACAGTCTCTAACGTAGGAGAGTGGAACAGTGTCGACAGCGGGGAGGCAGTACGTCTGAGGTTGGGCGGCCAGATGAAACACAGGATGCCAGCTGGGTTTGAACCTTGAGGTATAATTAGATCTGTCACCATCACAGCCCGCTGTCAAGGTAGTGAGGTAGACAGTGTTTGTGGTGAAAGAAAATAATAAATAGAACAAGAAATGCGCTTATACTAAAAAAGGACTAGCTGTTTCTCTGATCCTCGAATGTCACCGAGCTGTATCCTGTATTTTCATTTGCTCAGTTTGGCAACCCTGATCTAGAGCAGGGCAAGAAAGAGAGGGTAGTCTGTCTTGTACCTCTGCCTTTCGCTGCACGTCGCTGCTATCTTCCCTCCTCGCAGTCTGCTTCCTCCACATGGCAGGAAACTTCAGAGCTTCAGAGCTTAATCCCGCAAAGTTTGCCATCAGTGGAATCGGATTCATATGGTCGATAGTTCCAAGTTAAAGAATCCAGGGCAAGACTCTGAGCGACCCAGTAGGAGCTAGGGAGGGACGCAGCGGTCGAGAGGACTGGAGACCACGACAGGATCAGCCTGGCTCAACCGAGTTCCTTCGGGAACGTTAGCGAGGGGAGCTCCCCAAGGAAGAAACGGTGGTGGCCGAGGGAAGACATAATGGTGGGGCGGCTCTTAACCTGGTCAGATGGCCAGGACGAAAATGCTACAGAGCGGGTGGCTCGCAAACAACAAACACAGACG
Source organism: Canis lupus baileyi (assembly GCF_048164855.1). Taxonomy (NCBI): domain Eukaryota; kingdom Metazoa; phylum Chordata; class Mammalia; order Carnivora; family Canidae; genus Canis; species Canis lupus. The sequence goes on from NC_132857.1 coordinate 56,966,244, forward strand.
TCCCTCGGTTCTGGCGGCTGCAAGTCCAAGTTCATGGTGTCGGCAGGTTCCACGTCCGGTGGGAGCCTGCCTCCTCACGGATGGGGATCTTCCCACCATGACCTCACCAGGCAGAGGGGAAGGGACCTTCTCGGGCCTTTTTCATAAGGGCACGAATTCCAGTCTGGAGGCTCCACCCTCATGACCCGACCGCTTCCCAAATGCCCCACTTCTTGGTACCATCGCATTGCGGATGAGGTTTTGATGTGACCTGGGGGGGCGGGGGGGATACAAACATTCAGACCGTAGCAGGTGAGATACGAGCACACAGAAGGTGTCCGTCCTTAGATTATCTCAGCAGATCCACGGCACTAATTGCTTAATTATTTTCACCGGTGGGTAGAAGCAACAATGACGGTTTAAGATCACCAAAAGCGAACATTCCAAAGGTAACATGGATTTGAACTGTGTTGCCCACGTATTTCTAGGCGTTTGTGTGTTTCGTCTTAAAGCGTTACCGTTTAAATTATTATTTCATTACTTAAACTGTTATTAAGATTCTTAATGTCTTAACATATATCAAGTGCCTTTAGGGAGAGACGTTCCAGAAGCATGCTTGGTAACTAATGGCATAGAGCTTCTTAGAACTCACAATTTTTCAGGGATCCCCGGGTGGTGCAGTGGTTTGGTGCCCGCCTTTGGCCCGGGGCGTGATCCTGGAGACCCTGGATCGACTCCCACGTCGGGCTCCCGGTGCATGGAGCCTGCTTCTCCCTCTGCCTGTGTCTCTGCCTCTCTCTCTCTCTCTCTCTCTCTCTCTGTGACTATCATAAATAAAAAAAAAAAAAAAAAAAAAAGGAACTCATAATTTTTCACAATAATCCACCACTGAGATGGTCACGTTTTGCTGCTCACCACGCTAACCTTCCTATCCTGACTTCCATGCTGCTTGAATGGACACAAATTTCCTATCATAGAATTGCAGTCCCACCTAGATTACAGGAGTCGCAATAAAAAAAAAAAAATAGTGTTTGAATGCCCTACCGGGCCTGCACACCTGCAGCTCTCTCCCACGCAGGAGCTTTGGCTATACTGGTGACAGTAATTTCACAGAATTCAAGTGATTTATCACCAGATTTTGCAATACTTCTTGCTGGAGAACTCTAATTACGAGGCGTCACCACGAGAGCCGGCTGCTGGGGTGCTGAGGTGGTGAAGTGTCTGTGATGAAAGAAATTTGCAAGCAAACTTGGGTGAGAGAGTGTTTCTCTGGCAGGAGAAGAGGAGGGTGTGCGGATTCTGGTGCTCAGCGTCGCGGGAGGCTGTTTGGCTCCACACAGCTGAATAGAAATCGTGCCCAGGGGTCACAGCCAAAACCCATCAGAAAGCACACATTAGAGCTTGAGGCGTCCTCTCCGTGCTCCCTGCGGAGCCGGGGCATCTTTATTTCATACATCATTTATTCCTCCCATGGAGGGATTTCACAAAAGAACAGTCTGGAATACTTACCGAGTTGCTCGGGACACTGGCGGGCGAGAGGCCTCCATCTGGGGAGCCCTACCCCAAGCACTCAGCTTCACGGCGTCCTTTCCCGCGCGGACAGAGCAACTTGTTAGTTAGGGTCCGTCTGTGAGCGCCCTCGCGTTGCTCTGGAGACCTGTGCGCTCGCCGTTCGGTGACGGTTAGACTTGGTGGCCTTGCTGTAATGACACTCACTGCAGAACTGCTCCGCTCCTTCCTCTGTCATAACCTGTAAAGGCGCCGACGGGAGGCAAAGCCAAGCAGAGCATCCTTTGGCTCTGGCGGAGTCGCTTCCTGACCACTTCCCGGGCTCTGCTCACCGAGTCCCGCCCCCTGCGCGCCCCCCAGAGATGTGCTTCTATCAAAAATGATGCCAAATCGATGGTGAGGTTGGTGGCGGGTACCGCCGAGTGGCCTGACACGCAGGAGATCATCGGATGTCTCCAGACATGTCACAGAAACCACACGGACAAAACCCGAGTTTCCACCCCTCTTGCTTGCAAGACACTCCCATGCCCCCCAGCTCGTGGCAGGAAAGCGGGAGCTCCAAGTCACTCCCTCAAGGGCTCCCTCCAGGCGGGGCTGTGAGGTCGGCGGGTCTCGGCCCGGATCGTGCCCCACATGGCAGCGCCCGCCGTCTTCTCTCACTTGGCCTCAGCGTGGCTCGGCGGAGGCCCACGGGTGCCAGGCGCTGTGCGGGCGAGGAAGGCCTCTGCTCAGATCTAAGAAACGGGTCTCATCCTCGCAGTGTCCTAACAAGTCCCTGCGAGGACCGTCTTCCTGCCACGAGCACCAGGGGCCGGAGCTCTGCCTTTCCCCACAGCCCCCAGGCCCTGTGATCACCGGCCACCACCCCGGCCAGGCGGCCCCCTTGCCCCGGTACATCTGCTCCCTTTGTCCACCAGCCACGGTGCTCTTATGGGGAGGGGGGCAGCGGCTGGTCCCGTCCCTCCCCTCGCCATCCTTTGTCGTCCGTCCACGCCAGCTCCCACCGGGCCCACTGGGAGAGGCTGTCACCGTGACAGGCCTCAGCGGCCTGGCCGTGCGGAGCCCCTGGGCCACCCCCGGCCTGGGCGCCCCTATTGACGCTGTGCTCCCATTTAGAGCAAAATGAAAGGGTGCGACGAATGGGCTTAAGCCCTTTCCCGTTTCCTTGTCAAGCACCCCCACTCCTAGGCAACCCCCAAAATGGCCTCCTGGGGGGTTTCTCGCCTCCTTTTCTAGTAAAACGACCATGGGGCAGGGAAGAAACTGCTGCAGAAGCTCAGAAAGCCTCCCCCACTGGATTTCCCATGCAGATCCCGAAAGCAGCTTCACAGCGGACCCGGAGACTCCCTCCTCCTCCTCCCAGGGTGTTGGTTTATGCAGTTCCCTGCTCTGCCTCCTGTGACTGTGAGTCGCCTTATACCCACCGAGGGCCACGCTCTCCTCGGCTTCGGTCCAAAGGCCTCTGCGCACCGGGTAACCCCACAGAGGGGAGCTGGCCGGAGCTTTGAAGGGGGCAGAGCCTCACCAAGCCCGGGTCTTGCAGGGCAGGGGCGCGGCCGGAGCGGGGCGGTGAGTAGGAGCTGGGAGTCCTCTGGGAGGTGAGGGGGAGACGCGCGCCCCGGGCCTCCGGACACTGCGAACACCTTCTCCTCCCTCGGCCTTTGCAGCAGGCCGCCTGCTTGCTCTTCACCCCTCCTCCCCGCCCTCCCGGAGCACACCCAGGCCCTGAGCCCGGCCACTGGCCATTCAAATCCGTTCGGAACAAGATATAGATCATCACTAGCCACGAGTCTACACAGGCCCCGTGTTAGAGCGGAAGGGGAAGAGGAGAAAAGATCCCTCTGGGGTATGGCACGAACCAACCCAGGCCCAAGGAGATATCGGGGACCAGCCCTCCCCAGGGGGCCCAGCTGCACCCTCGCAGCTGGCAAGGCTTTGCCCAAGGGACTCCACTCCTCGTACCCCGTCCTCTAACTAACCGGCCCTCCTTCCTGCCGTGTTCCCAGCGCCCTCCCTCTAGCGCACACGTTACCAAGCATCTCTCAGCGACTCGCCGCCGCTCAGGATGGAAACTCACACTGAAGAGCGGGGCAGAGACGAGTGGAAGGCCTTGTGGGAAACACCCGCGAAACCCTTCGGGAGGCGCCCCCGAGCGCCACGACTGCTTCTGTGCGCGATGCTCCTGTGACGCATGCACCTAGCCCGGCCACCTGCTGGACCCGAGCTCCAAGCTCCAACTCACCCTTCGGGGCCCGGCAGGAGATCATCTTGCTCTGACTTGGTGTGTTTTCCGCGACACACATTCCCGTGCCCCTGTGCCCGAAGCAGCCTGTGTCGCTGTGCTGTGAGTCTTGCCTTTCCCGCCCCACTGCCCAGTTGGACCACCAGCTCCTGAGGAATGTGAACTATGTCTTTCATCCTTAGAGCCCTGGCGTCTGGCACGTTAGTGAGGAGCAAGTACGCGCTTTCCAGAGCACGTTTGAATAGACTTCTCTCCACCTCTTTCTCACCCTTCTATTTTGCCTGAATTTCTGCTAATTGTCCCAGAACGTCTCCTCTATCTTTATTGCGGCCAATTGAGATAATGATGCCTACCAAGCCTCTTTGAGAGTTTGCAGTGATAAGAATATTAAGCAGACTACATGTGAGTGTGTTTGAATGCTTTTAAAACGCTTACACATACACGGCAGCATATTTATTATCCTGCCTATTAGATTATCAGAAGTTTTTTTTTTCCCCGAACCCAGAAACAGAACCGTAGACTTACATTGTCCTTAAGCAGTTTACGGAATGAATGCTCTGACACTCTTTTTCCTTATCTGTGAAATCTAGAGAATGAGTGAGTCTCTCTAATGTCTCTCTTTCCAAACTAGAATGCTCACCGAGGATTAGCCCTACTGCGTGGGGCAGGTAATGTGGGGCTGGGAAGCAGAAGGAAAGGAATAGAGGCCCACGCAACCGTCTCGGACCCCGCGACACAAAATCCCACAAAGGGCTATTTTGATTAGTGCTCGTGGCTGCCAGCTGCGACTCCAGCTATAGTGACCGGGGCTGCAGGATAAATTGCCCTCCTCATTAAGAAGCTGAGTTGAGAAATGTACTGGAGGGAAGTCAGGGACAGGACGCGGAGCACTGACAGTCTTCCCCTTACCAGCTATAAATCATTTCTTCCCCCCACCCCCTTGAGGTTATCCAATGCAATACATAAGAAAGCCTATCTTAAAAAATTAATTTATTGTGTTTGTTTTTATGAAATAATATTTGGCAAAGTATAATAAATATGTTCTTCCTTGGTATGAGCGCTTGGGGGACCACCTTCCGAAAGGGACCCAACAAAAAGTGACGTAGAGTATGTAGTTTATAGCACGCTTTCCCATGTCACTGACTTCAGTTGTGCAGACTCGTTTCAAGCCAGGTTCTTCAAAACATAACCCTACGCAAAAGTGTCTAATATAAAAGCATTCACTTGCAACAGAGGATTATTATTTTACATTCTTTTAAAAAAAGGTCCATCAGTGTATTTATAAGTGGGTCTACAGCATGTACCAGGTCCAAGAAGAAATAAAGATCTTGAAAAATTTCCAGTGACGTGGTACTTACGAGTAAACGTGTCACGGCTTTTGCTGCTATCTTTGTTTTGATTGATTTTTTTTTTCCTTTTTATTTTTTAGAGTCAATGGGCAAGAACACCTAGCGCCATAAAAGAACTTGATTAATATAAACATGCATTTTTTTCTCTATATGTCTTTCACTTGTGCTATAAAGGACTATTTGTGACATTTCCGTTTTGCTCTGATGTTTTCATAGCCCATTTAGGAGATTCTGGTAATAGAGAGAGTTCACTTATCCTGCTGTTCCTCGTCTAAGTTCTATACGACCTGCTCCCACAAACAGGCAAATTACGTGTCAATGTGCTTGACCCTGGCGTTTTCATATATATTCGTTGTGGTGAATTTGCCCTTGGTCCGCGGTCGTTGTACGAATACTTTTTTCAACCCTGTGAGCAGAAGCTTCGCTTATGCTATTTTGGACTCGGTACCAGGTTCAATATTTCTTTCAAGTTATGATGTTTTTAATCCTAAGCTTCATTTAAAAAAATTAAGACTCCATTTAAAAAAAATAAATCAACCAACTTTCACTTGATCTCAGCCAAAACGCCGAGACGCGATAATCAACCAACTTTCTACCAAAAAGGAAAATATGGAGATTATATATTATTTCAATTTTATGCTTAGGACTTCTCTTCTTTCTATTCCATCTTTTCTTTATTGTTTTCATCTCCAAGCTCTCGGTCAATTTTTCCCTCCTTTCCCGCGCAGCAGCTTCTGTGATGTAGTCGGTGACGAAGTGACACAGGATGATGACCAGCGTGTGTAAAAACTGGTCGGCTGGTGGCGTCAGGCAGCCAGCCTCACTATTCACCTAACCCTATATCAAAAGAAGAAGATTGGCTGAGGCCTCATTATAAATTAAGAGTATTTGTCTTTCCAAAGTAGCAACTACTTCTATCTGCGGTTGTGCGTGCGAAGGTGATTTTGAAGTGGCTGCTGATTTACAAATGTCAAAATCAATGCCCTGGTTTTTTAAAGTCATTAGGAACTGCATTCTGCTTTTAGGATCCTGCTCCTGACTTTCCCTCATAACTGGCCTGTCCCAAAAATGTTCAATAAGAAGACAAAGAACCAGCACCAGGGATGGAAGGACCAGACCACACCAACTTAAGTGAAACTGTCAACCCCCCAGGGAGGCATTAATAGTTTATTGGGTATGGAAGATGCATAGCAAAGTAAAGGAAGAGAGCTAATAACCTTTAACATTAAGAAAAATAACTATTATTGTGACCAGTGTAGCATGAAGCACAAACAGAGAATACTCTCTGGGCAACACAAATAACGTGTAGCCCACCAGAGCAATTAATAAAATGAAAGCACAGTTTCTTGCAGATGGATACGTAGGAGAATAATGGCGCGGGGCTGCGCTGAGCTGTCATGCATCAGATACTACATCTGTTATGGAAATCAGGGGAAGTGGGGGCCTTTTGTTCATGCGAGAGCCCTCCCAACAGGGATTTGGCTGGAGTAGATTTTCTTGTTATTAAACATGATTTCTAGCTAGTTGAGAGCAGATGCTTCTGCAGCATTTGGAACTAATAACCAACCTTCAAGTGCATGCCACCCCGTAAAGAGGCTGGTACTGTTGGAGAGACCAATTTCAGCTCAAAGATAATGTGTTCAGTTCAGTTTCTACTTTGCACATGAATGACACTGATACCAGATGAGCCTTCTGCCCTAGAGTTTGCTGGAAACAGTCAAACAATGACACCGACCTTAAAGAAGATCAGAGATCTCCAGGTGTACTCGCGGAGGACAATTCGGAATCAAAAAAGCAATGTTGTAGACTTTAGCGGGAGACCAGGGAATGGGAGTGAAGGGAAAGACGTGCAAACTCTGTACTGTATTTGGCAGGTCTCCCTGGCCCACGTCCTTGCCATGCTCTCACATCTGGGCTGTGACTTTTGTTGAGTGAAAATGATTCCTGGGCCCACAAGTCACTGCCTAATCACTCAAGACAAGCATCTCCTCTTGATTAACCACCGAAATTCAACTGGCCAACATCCTCCTCTTGAGTTCCTTGTTTTGTTTTGTTTTTTATGTCTCTCCAACACATTAATTTAACAACAGTAACAACACCACCGGAATAGACCCAGCACTATTTTTATCTGAACTATTGTGTAGATGGTTGTTTCCAAATAACAAGTAGGTGTTTGGATCAGAATCTTTGAACTTATAAATGAAATTTGAATTAAAGTTCTTTGTCTAACCCTCAAAATCAGTATCTGAAGAGTTCTAGAATACAAAGACTCAGAACAGCAAGTATTTTTTTACATTTGGTAGGTATTCTTTTATTTATTGTTTTAATATAGTCAGAAATAGTAAAAGTATAGATATCAGCAGTGTTCTTACCATCAACCTCAGAATCTTTCTTATTTAGGGAGGTGTCTTGTATCTAGAATTTAGCTCCCTAGAAACGAGACAGTAATTCTGGGATGGAGCCTACGCCAACTATGACACAGCTTGAAATGACAGCACATTAGACACTTTTAAACACGGAAATAATAGTCCACATTTCATTTTTGTAATTTTGCCTGATTTCAGAGGCTCCAGTTTGAACTTGCCTTCTCTACCCTTGGTTGAAGCTCAAAACACTCTTCCTAAGTATATGACTTTTGACTCCCTCTCCCCAGGTTTTCGCCTATGATTCTGTGTGGTCTGTCCCATAAGCAGTTGCCTCAACCCGTTGAGTTCCCAACTGCCCCATATGACTCCCCTTTTGAAACATATTCAATTTAATATGTAGCTAATAAATCACCTAGAGGCTATGTCCAGAGTACTTTCAGGTGGACTGCACAAAATCAAAGGTTTGGGTTGATTGATTAAGCCTCTTCTTGAGAAATTTTCCTGCCCACTCATGGGTAAGCCCTCCTAACTAATGCTTGCCAACGTTACCAGACAAATGGCGACTGGGTAAATTAATAACCTAATAACAGCAAGAGCTTGCATTAGTCAGTTACTTTCAGTTTGTCATGTGCGTTCACAAGCTTGATGGCGCTAGATCTGATCCCCACTATTAGCCAAAGAAGTTGGTAGATGAATATTTTTAACCTCATTTTACAGACTGAGAAACTGAGCCTGAGATGGGCCCAGTGGCTCACTGGCTGCCCCACAGCTAGAAGCGGTGATGCTGGAACTGATCCCCGCGACTTCCGACCCGGTAACAAAAGGTCCATTTAAAAGAAAATGTGTTTTTGATGGTTTTATGCCATGTTGCTTTAATAATCCAACTGATTTTTTTTCTCTGAGATTATAGTTAGAATTCTTACTAAAAAATCTAGGACAAATAAGGTACATGGCTAGTTTCGAAACAAACACCGTCTTTCCATAGCTGCCAAATTGTTGCCATATTGTTGGGCAGGTGTTAGAGATATTGAGTATAAGAAAGCTTTTTACATGAGATGTAAACCGGGACATCCCAAACACTGTGATCCATAAAACCATGGTGGGCATATATATTTTTTATTATTATTTTTCACAAACAGGGTTGTTAACCCTAATGCCCTGGCCAGTCTCCAAATAAAGGATTACAATTTGCCTTGCTAAAAACGTTCCCTGCTGCTTTAATTAGATATGGTGTTTCCCCTCCCTTTTAGGGAGCAGTCTGCAGCAAGCCCTGTCCTGTCAACCAGCTGCTATCACTCACTCGAGGAGGATGGAATGATTCCTGTAATATTGAGAGACAAAGCAATAGCCACTAAGCTGGATTTTAAAACAATATATAAACTTAAATGACTGATGCTTAATATTTTACAAATTAAGTCACAGAATGGGAAAGAAGCTTTGAAGATTATCCCTTTAAGCTGGGTCAGAGAGAGGCCGTATTTCCAGGAAACCAGAACACCAAATTAATCTAACCAATATTAATTTTTAAAATTTACCAATTCTGGAAAAAAAAAAAAAGGAAGGAAGGAAAGTATAGCAAACCAATTGTTTTAGATGTAAGTGTCTGCTTAGTTGTTTTGCTGTTATAGACGCAGAGTAGGAAAGGTCAGCATATTCCTATTAATTACCACAACGGTAAGTGATTTTAAACCCTTTGCAAACATCTTAAACTTGATAAGGAGGCATTCATTTAGCTAAGTGATTTTCATTTAAACCAAGGTTCAAGACAGTAGAGAAAAATATAAAAAGAAAAGGAATATTCCACACCTTGGAAGTGGATCTGTGAAGAAAAATGAAATATTCATAATGTGTTACTGTAAAACAGTTTTCATGGGATTATGTGGGAAAGGCTATATCCCATATGGTGTTTCCAGACTGCATCCCAGAGAGCTGCCATAAGGTGAGAGAGCCCGCCTGACAGAGGCGGGTCCATCTGCCCTTGGAGGCGCTGCTGCCGCCCACAGAGCCCAGCTCCCTATCTGGATGGGGCTCAAGAGCTGGACGTGCTCCTTGCAGCCCACACAGACACTGTCCTGCCCTTTACAGTGGCAGTCGCTATCTGCTCCGCCCCCCGGGGAACGCAGCAGATAACTGCCTCCCTGCTGCAGGCACGCTTCCCATGTGGGTGGCCTCCTCTACACCTGCATTTCTGGGGCTCTCTCTTATTCCTGCTGCTCCTGAACCTCCCTCTTCACGCCCTTTTTCCTCTTTTCACATTGCACAAGACCCATTTTCTCCCTCTCATTCCTAATAAACCACAAGACTGGAATTTGAACGTGGCAGGTGCCATTCTTCAGGTACTTAACTGTGCTCATTTAACACCTTGAAAGTGTGAACACGGGCTTAAATCCATGCAGTTTCAACGGCAAACACAAAAGCGTGGTATGTTTACGGCGTAGCATGTAGACCCCGTCTTCAATGCCTTGCGTCCAGAAAAGTTATCATTACATGAGGTATAAGGTTGGGTGGGGATGGATGGGGCTGTGGAAAACTGAAGACATTTCCTGTCTAAAGAGGGCAGCTTCTACTCAGCATCACGTTTGATTTGTGAATAATAGAAACTACTTTAAAAAAAAATGCTTACACTCCATCAAGGTCAAGCTAAACATAAGAATGGTCGCTGGCATATGTATTTCTGTTCTCCTGGAAATGGTTAGAGTGTTACGCTGATATTAAATTGAGCGCAGTGAGAGGTGAAAGTAGAGAACAGTCTCACTTGTCCAAGATGGAACGTTGGTTTTCCCAGTCATCCATCAAAGGCGAGCTTTTCCCTTGGTAGAGGTCCTGTGAAGGGAAAGGACACATCGTACGAAGGACAAATCAGCTGCTTCTAAATCTAAGGTAGATTCTAAGACTGGGGATGTTTCCAACCACACCAGGGTCCTTTCTTCCTCATTCCTGTACCTCATCCATCTCTGAAAGACTTTTTAAAAAAGTGTCTGGTTAAAGCAGGAGTATGTAAAATGGGCCTGCAAAGTAAATAAGTAACGCATGTTAAAAATGAAGACTAAAAATCAGCAAGAACAACAGCGGGAGGTAATGTGGTAGCAGGAGACCTGATTCCTTGGCTTTTGTTCTCACCAGATATGTGTCCCTGGATAAAACATTTAACATCTCTTGACCTATTTCAGCTTGCATAAAATAAGGGAGTAAAGCTATATAAATCTAGTCATAGGTGCATGTCCATCTTATGTTAGCAGCAGGCTCATTCTTCAAATGAATTCAGCTGTAGAACCCACTAACAGCAGACAAAAGTGAAATTGCTTGCATGGGAATATATAAAGCATCTGACATCGTGTTGAAATTACAGCAGGGCATTTCCAAGCACATTTTGAAGCCACTGGACAAAATTATTTCTAAGTTTTTTTTCTCTTTTATTAAAATGCAGATTCTTGATTTACTAGAGATACATTAACTTCTACCCCAAATGACAATACAATAATATTTTCCCTTAAAATAAACTGCTTGCCCAATTTCAATATCAATATGAATAATCACCTATAATGTGCCCATTTTGTATGATGGACATTGTCCTTGCTTTCAGGAAGCTACTGATACATTTGTGAAGTTGAGAATTTTTTTTATTAAGCGAAAAACTGTGATTATAAACCAACTAACAAAAATGATAAATAAACTTTACAAATAATAATCATGTTACATAACTAACATGGTTCATCTGTTAATAAATGAGGTCAACTATACTGTAGGGTCCAAATGACATTGACTCAAACTCCTTATTCCATAATATCTTCCAATTATTTCTGGGACTCCCCAGGGGTTACCTCTCTTTGCTCCCAACAGAGTTTGTCTGCTAGAATTAGTCTTTTCCTTCAGCCAGTAACCAACTGCGATGATTTGCTTCTGTGGCTACAGTTCCCCCTGCTAATGTTATATTTCTCCAAAGTGTCCAGGAGGCCTTCTTTATTAGCCTACTGCCAATTCTCTTTGGGAGCTAGCCAGTTTGACTCATGCAGTAAAAGTCCCTCCTTCAGGAGCCACAGCAGTTGGAATGCCATGGAAATGAGGAAAGACGCCCCCCTTTCCCAAGAACATGCCATATCTGTCTAGTTGATCTTCAGAGCATCACCATACAATTCCAGAGTCCTGAAATGGCTCTTGAAAGTTGACAATCAGATTCTCCACTCTTGATCTTCTGATACAAACTCTACTCTCAGTGAAACTGGTCGGCTTGACTCTCAGTAACTTAGCACCTCCGTTTAAGTAAGTGATGCTTTCATAGCTTACCCCCAAATAATGGGTGGGCAACCACTTTATTTGTGGAATTAAAGGTACAGTTTGAAGATTTTCTTAAAGTATATCACTCAGGATACGGTAGCGGTTATGCAAGAGTAACACACAATCTCCAAATCTTAGTAGCCTAAAAATCAAAGATTAATTTTGTGTTCATGCTATCTCTTAATCATAGGTTAACCCTATGTTAATCATGAGTTAAGGGGTTCTGGTTCACTAAGGAGAGGTGATTTGGTGATTTGAGGGGCTCTTCTCTGTATCATCCTCTAGAATCAGATTGAAATTGCAGCCACTATCGAGTATAATGCTTGTTGCTAAGGTAGAGAGAAAGAATTTGGAAAATCATACATTGATTCAATGCTTAAAGGCACGTGTCATGTGTCACTTAAGTTCACCAAAGCAAAGCATGTGCCCATACCTAACTTCAGAAAAGCAGAGATGTACAGTCCCACCATCTGCCCAGAAGGCAAATATCTGGAAATATTTGACTAAAACTAATGATTACCACATCCAAAAACTATCTTCCACAACAGTGAGTTGGAGTCTTTACCTATAGAGACAGAAAACTGCTTGTAGTTTGAAAGGCCACATTCCCTGTCCCTTTCCACTTATCAACATTAAAAAAAAAAAAAAAAATCCCTCAAGAATTAGTATGATCCACCAACTTGACTAATAGTTGTAGAAACAACTCAGAGGATGAAGTGGTTGTTGACACTGAGGAAGTTATGGAAGGCAGCAAGAAAGATAGGGAATTTGAAGGGGACCTTGAGAAAAGGTTTTAGACTTTGAGGAGTACGGGGCGGGGGGACTTTTGTGGAAGCACATACATGCAAACACAAAGGCAAGAGTGGATAAGGTGTGGTGGGGAACAATGAGTAGAGCAGCTCCCTTCACTAGGTGGTTTGTAGAATAGTAATCAGTGATATCAGCTTGGAGTGGTGGTTTGGAAACCAATTGCAGAAGGCCAAGATGAAGAGTTTGGCCTTTGTTGTACAGAAAATCGGATACTATTAAAGGTTTTGAAGACAGGATGATGAGTACAATGTAAGAAGATAAATCTGTTCATGGAGAAGTTGATGGATTGGAAGAAGAAAGGTTGATAGAAAGAAAGTAATTAGTCCAGTACTGCCATCATCAAGGCCTAGGCAAAGATGGTGACACCAGCAAAGGGGGGGAAAACAGCTGGGGAAAACTTGACAGAAGATTTTAATAGGACTGGCTATGTTACCAAAGCAAAGGAGGGAGGGAGACTAACCAGGTCCTTGCCTCCTTATTTCCCTAGTTAACACTGTCACAATTGATAGCAATTTCTCAATGGTGTATATGTATTAAAAAAAAAAAAAAAAAAAAAGAGGAGAAAGAGAGAGGGAGGGAGAGAGAGGAGGGGAGTGGATGTCTGTGGATGAGCCTATAAAAGTTTCTTTTGCATCCAGCTATGTAAATTAACTTGGCTCTAGGTATTATTTAAAAAGATTCAGTGTTCAATACACCGGGTAGTGTCATGTTAGTGGGTGCCTACTATTTTAAGTATAAATGGAGATTTTGCTTGTTAAATAGTATATTGCTGAACTACTAGGACCATTTCATGATTTCAGTGCTTTACTCTCAGAAGTCCTTGTCTTGGGCTTCTCAGTTCATGTTGTTCCAAAACAGTAACTAGAGTTAGCTCTTTGCTTATTTGATGTCAACAATCTTCTCTTATCGGTTCAAATTACACCTCCAGGTATCCAACCCCCTCTGCCACCACCTCTCATCCTACACGCACAGCCCCTCAATCAGACCTCCTTTGCGGAATCAGGGCCAATGCCTCAAGTTTTCCATATTTTGCCTTCTAACGTATTTCCAGCAACACAATATTAATATTTGTAAATGGTTTCTTTTTTTCAATTTATTCAAGAGGTTTTGCTCATGGTGTTGGTCCAAGTGAGTGATGCAGGGTATCCACAAGGCCAGCAATAATTTTTTTAGGTGGACTCTACTTTCTCTAATCCTTTCCTTGTCTGGCAAGTTTGGGCTATAGTAGATATTATTATTCTTATAGGACTCAAAAATTATGCTTTCTTCTTGTGCTTCCTTCCTATCTTCCAGAGCTGCCCATAGCTGTGCTACTTGCTAGCTATAAAACATGACTCAAGATATTTGCATTTCATATCCAAGGACTTGAGCAGTAGACCTATTCCACAGTGAACATGGAAAGTCACCAAGTTATCTGAGACATCTTTATTTGTTTATTAAAGTCATGATTGTGTCCAAGTCAATTATTTGTAAGAAAAGAGATAATTTTTAAAAGAATGGTGTTTTAAAGAAATTCCAATATTTTTTTTTTTCTTAAAAATAGTTGACCCCACATCTCTCACTGAGAGTCACACCAAATCAATTTTTAAGCATAATCTGAACTGCAGTATATTGCTGATTGTACCATCCTGGGGTAAGACACACCCGTCACAAACAGCACTAAGAGGAAATACATCACTACGCTCCAGAGTTTGAGTCATATTTGGCCTGGCTCCAGTGATTACAATCTTAACCACCACTTTTGAGTTCCCTTGCTTTTATAAAAATGTCAAAGCACTATACAACTTTAATAAGAGAGTGGTACAGCCATAATAATAGATAAATACATCAGTGGAATAGAAAGCAGATTCCAAAAAGACATTAATGTTTCTGAGAGGATTCGTATACAATGATGGTAAGGAAAAGGAGAAGTATTCAATAAATAAGGTTGGGAAAACAGAATGCTTTGGAGGGAAAATAAACTATAAGTAAGTATATAAATTTCACTTTAAATAATATACAAAGATAATTTGGGGGTGAATTAAAAAAAAAACTAAGAGTAAAAACACCAAAATTATGAAGAAAACCGATAGAAATAATGTGAAATTATTAAAACATGATTGTATTTTCATTTCTATTTTATACAATATTATTCAGGCATTAAAAATAAGGTTTATCTATATGTGCTAATAAGGAAAGACATCTATATTAATTTTTAATTAAATTTTTTAATTATTAAAATTATTTTCTAATAATATGAATAGTATTATGTCCTTTAATGTAATATATGTGAATATATCAACACATACACATGTTCATGAACACACACACACACACACACACACACAGAAACAGGTGAGGAAGGATAACTATCCCTCGATGCTAACAGGAGACTGGTAAGGAAGAGTTTGTGGGTGAAAGGGATATTATCTCTTTTTCATTTATATTTTACTCTCCTGCCTCCTCTGTATTATTTTGTTTTTAAAGATTAAGCAGAAACTTCCATTCTTTTGAAATAAAAGAACGTGCCATCCCTTCAAATAAAAAATATCATATTTGATGTTATTTCATGCTGATGAAATGAGACAAGGCGAACGTCATCAGTTACTTCCAAAAGTCCTTCTTGTGCCATTGGGTGAGCTCTCATTTCTCCCCTGCGTTGAGCAACAACCTACGACTTCGTCTCCCGCCTGCAGTGCAGTGCCCATGCCCATTGTTTTCTCCAGTCGGTCTTCCCAGAGAAGACATCTGCAGATCAAGAGCTGCAAACCCTAGCCGTGTCACCTGCAGTGTCGCTTCTGCAGATCCCCCTCCTACCTCGATTGCTGTCATGTTGTAAAACCCTCTGTGGTTTTTTTGACATGACATGGCCCATTTTTTCACTTAGTGTCTGCTCCACTACTCTGTTAACATCATGGACAGAGCATCTGTCTGTCCAGAGATATGTTAGCATCTGAGGACAGAGGCCAAGTCTGTTTTGTTCCATCCAAAAGCTCCATCATCTAACACAAAGCCTGGCATGAAGTTGAAGTTGATAAGTAGATAATAAGTTAAAGAATAAAGTTAAAGAATGAATGCATAGGGATCCCTGGGTGGCGCAGCGGTTTGGCGCCTGCCTTTGGCCCAGGGCGCCATCCTGGAGACCCGGGATCGAATCCCACGTCGGCTCCTGGTGCATGGAGCCTGCCTCTCCCTCTGCCTATGTCTCTGCCTCTCTCCCTTTCTCTCTCTGTGACTATCATAAATAAATAAAAAATCTAAAAAAAAAAAGAATGAATGCATGAATGAATGAATTGCATGAATGAGTGAATTGCCTGAATAGGCGAATATGGGTTAAACGAACGAATGGATCGATTGTTCAAGACAAATACCATGAATTACAAACTAGATCCACCAAAAAAATAAAAAATAGAAAAACAAAGTAGATCCACCAAGGAGAGTATAGAAACCATTACTACCATTTTCACACAACCAGAGGGGATGGAATACACCTACCGGGGAAGAAGCATCAGTGAGAGAACCCAATCTCCTGGTTTTTAGAGTCTTTTTGTCCCAGAATCGCACCAAGAAGGGCTAGTGACGAAGGGCAGATTTGTCATCTACGAAGCTGCCTGCGTTTTCCAGCCCTATTTCGGGTCAGGCCTGGCAAGATAGCAGAGTGCCCCGGGGGAGCTTCTTTGATTCTGTTAATGAATGTTTCAGGGAAACATCCTGGGGGAAGACACAGCCCTTCAGAACCTGGAAGGAGGGAGGGAAGGAAATGCATAGCCCTCCCGGCAATGCGACCAGCTTCTTTCCAGCCAGTGGTGGCAGAGAGGGCCCCAAGGGCCTTTCTGTTGGCCCGTCTCCCTCAGTTTCCCCTGGTCCCGCTTGCTGGCAGCTGCCAGCAGGGCATGGGGAGGCCCAGCAGCTTGCAGAGATGCGCTCCCCTGCAGTGGCCTCTGCTCAGCCCCTGGGAGCCGGGGGCATCCCCCAGGACCCGGCCTGACTCTGGGATCATGAATTATATTCCTGAATCCAAACGAGGCCTTGAGTCCTAAGCTCCCTCTTCACCAGCCATTGTATTCTAGACGCAGAATGGGGGCGAAATTAAAAGGTCCTTAAAACTAAGATGCTACCCTTGAGGCTCAATCCTCTCAAACCAAGGGGAAAACTCAGAGGCCGGTCCTTTTCCATCCACTCGGTTAATGATAGATGAAGGTTTTACAGCTAAACTTTTTCCCTATCCCAGTGGTCTGTGCTCCTGTCAGGAAACAGAAAAGGGTTTCCCAGGACAGTCTCCATTAATCAAAACCAATAGTCATAAAGGCTTTTTTTTTTCTTTTTGGTTTTTGAGTTAAGGGAGGAGAAACCATCTGGAAAGAGAAACTTGACTCTTCAGAAAGGAAACATACTCAGTCCAGCATCCGAACGATATTCTCCCTTTACAGGGGAGGCAAGAGCTTTTTTTTAAAAACAAAAACTAAAACAAAAAAAACACAATATTATCTAACCCTTTAGCCTCTGGTGTAGTCTTACTGCTTTGGGTTTGCTTGTTTGTTAAATAAATAGAGGCAATTACTCTAGATTCCAGGCTCTCCTTCCCGACCTCAATTACGGTATGGCATTGTCCTAAAATCCCACAGTAGGGAATGGGTGCTCGAACCCATTTCTTCTTGGTCCACCTTTTGTAAATAAAAAATGTCCATGACCATGCCTCCCTCATCATTCTAAAATAACTACTTTGCCCCGATGGAGAGTGTAGTGTGACTACGACATTTATTGGTTTACTTAGAGATTTTAGTATTTATTTTGTATATGCCAGAAGCAATCTACAATTACAGAAAATTAACTTAGGGTAAGTTTAACTATACCCTTGTAGCATTTAAACATAATTTAAGACGAGAGGAAATAAGATTACCTTGATATGAGAGAGGAAATACCCTATTTTCTAGCATATAATTGGAAATCTAAGATCTAATTATAAATCAGCATTCTCTCATTTTACTATTTATAGAACAAAAATTATGACCATTCCTGCTACTTCAGCATAGTTCTGTGTCAGCATCTCCACTGGTTCCTCTGACTTTTTGCAGTGGCCTGGAGAGGACGAAGCGAGACTCGGGCAATCAGCCCGGTCTCAGCCCCAGAACAGCAGACTTTTGCCTCCCCAGGGCCGAGAATCCTGAGCTGCAGTTGGCCCCGTGGGCCCTGCGGGGGGCAGGGGAGTCTGAGCTCTACCTGCTTCCGAGGAAGTAACTGCAAAAATCAGTCTGGGAGCTTCCTCATTCACTTCTCACTCCCTCGCTGTGCATTGAATCATTTTTTAAATGCAGAGCAAAACTCACACGGCCTGAGAAGAGGCGGGATAGTGCAGGCCTGGGACGGCCTGGCAACCAAGCAGGCCTGAGTTCGAGTACCAAGTTCACGACACACTAACTAAATAACTGCACAAGGCGTTTCTCTTCTTGCAGCCTCCCCATCGGACTTTCTTGGTTTTTGTTTGTTTGTTGTTTTTTTTTAAAAGATTTTATGTATTTGTTCATGAGAGGCCCAGAGAGAGAGGCAGAGACACAGGCAGAGGGAGAAGCAGGCTCCCTGCAGGGAGCCAGATGGGGGACTCGACCCCTGGACCCCGGGGTCACGACCTAGGCCGAAGGCAGATGCTCAACCCCTGAACTCTCTAGGGCCCCCCCATCAGACTTTCTTTGAGTTTCCCCTTCCGAAATCTAATTTTAAGGGTTGAAATAATGTATATAAAGCACTTGGCACATATGTACAATGATGGCTATTTCTAACATGTTTGATTTTTGATATTGGAAAGTACCATGAAATATAGAAACAGTAAATATTTTCTAAGAACAAAGAAAAGCAAAAGTCCCTCTCGTGTTCTTGGGGACGTAGTTGGCCAAGTGACCTTTGGTTGGTTCATCTAGACATGAAATGGAAGCATCGGTACATTTTTTCCTAAGGCAGTTGTGGTTGATTGGCGAGGACGGGTTTAAATAATTTTTCCTGACAAAATAAGCTGTGACTCTCTATTAGACAATGTGAAGAGATTAGCTTTCATTCATGTGCTAAAACTGGTATGACTCGCATCTTAAGAGAAAGCCTGGTCTTAATTGCAGGTTCTCCTTCTACGCATCTCTGTAAGGAAATAGGTCATCATCCAACCAGATGCCTTCAGATTCTCATTCTTTTATTCATAAATGCTTATGCGCATTCATTCAGTAAAATGTTTGTTCTTTCATGAAAGAAAACGTCCTCGAATTGCCTGAAATACAAGTCGTATAAAAACTTGTTTGAGAGAACTAGTATCTAAGGGTAGTTATCTTCCTGTTGTTTCAAGAACGCAGATTTATTTTTCCTTCATTGCACAATACAAACATGTTTGTTGAAGGACACACTAGAAATACAAGATTTTAAAGTCATTCATCCTACTGTCCAAATTTGACTAGTAACAGTGATGAACAGCAACCATTGACTTTAGTCACCATGTATATATGTAAACATGCATTGGTTTTTGAAATGATATCATGTAGTTTGGAAACTCATTTTCCTTAAAAAATATGAATCCTGAGCAGCCCCAGTGTCCCAGCGGCTTAGAGCCGCCATTAGCCCAGGTCATGATCTTGGAGACCCGGGATCGAGTCCCACATCGGGCTCCCTGCGTGGAGCCTGCTTCTCCCTCTGCCTGTGTCTCTGCCTCTCTCTCTCCTTCTCTCTCTCTCTCCTGAATAAATAAATAAAATCTTTACCAAAAAAAAAAAAAAAAATCCTGACTACTCCTTCAGTCACAAACAACAGGATACTTAATCCCATCTGACTTAAAAGAGGAAATTCATTGGCTCTGCTACTGAACGCCTCCTAGATGGAGACATGGCTTAACCTAGTGTGATCATCTGACACGTTAGACAACTCTGAGGTAGGCGGGCATACCTGGTTTTATCGAGCTTTCCTTTATTCCGCCCTGCAGAGACTACTTTTTTTTTTACACATTGTGGTAACCCTGGGTCAAGCAAGTCTATCGGTGTCATTTTTCCAACAGCATTTGCTGACTTTGTGTCTTTGTGTCATATTTCGGTAATTCTCACAATATTTCAGAATTTTCCGTTATTCTTGTGTTTGGGATGGTGACCTGTGACAAATGATCTTCGACGTACCATTGTAATTGCTCGGGGCCCCCCTGGAACCTTGCCTATAAAAGACAGTGAACTTAATTGATAAACGTGTGTATTCTGAGTGCTCCACTGACGGGCGGTGCCGTCTCTCTCCCTCTCCTTGGGCCTCCCTATACCCTGAGACACAACAGTGTTGAAATGAGGCCAATTAATAATGGTCCACAATGGCCCCTTCCACTGTTCAATTGAAAAGAAGAGTCGCATGTCTCTCTTTTTATTTTTTTAAAATGATCAATGGATTTTTATTTTTATTACTTAAATTCAATTAATTAACATATGATACATTATTATTGGTTTCAGAGGTAGAGGGCAGCGATTCATCAATCTTGTATAACACCCAGTGCTCATGACATCGTGTGTTCTCCTTAATGTCCATCCCCCAATACCCCTCACCTCCTGCAACCCCCAATTTGTTTCCTATGATTAAAAGTCTCTTACAGTTTGGTTCTGTCTCTGATTTTTATCTTTTTTATTTTTTCCTCCCTTCCCCTATGATCCTCTGGTTTGTTTCTTAAATTTCACGTATGAGTGAGTTTATATGAAAATTGTCCTTCTCTGATTGACTATTTCATTTAGCATTAATATCCTCTAGTTTCATCTATGTCTCTGCAAATGGCAAGATTTCATTTTTTGATGACTGAGTAATATTCCATTTTGTATATCTACGTACCACATCTTCTCTATCCACTCACCTGTTGATGTTCATCTGGGCTCTTTCCATAATTTGGCTATGGTGGACATTGCTGCTAGAAACATTAGGGTGAAGGTGTCCCTTTGGATCACTACATTTTTATCTTTGTAGTAAATTCTCGTAAGTGCAATCGCTGGGTCCTAGGGTAGCTCTATTTTCAAATCTTCGACGAAGCTCCACACTGTTTTCCAGAGTGGCTGCACCAGCTTGTGTTCTCACCAACAGTGCAAGGGGGTTCCCCTTTCTCTGAATCCTTACCAATATCTGTCATTCTCTAATTCGTTCATTTTAGTCATTCTAACCAGTGTGAGATGGTATCTCCTTGTGGCTTTGATTTGTATTTTCCTGATGCCAAGTGATGTTTAGCATTTTTTCATGTGTCTGTTGGCCATTTATATGTCTTCTTTAGAGAAATGTCTGTTCATGTCTTCTACCCGTTTCGTGATTGGATTATTTGTTCTTTGGATGTTGAGTTTGATAAGTTCTTCCTCAATTTCTTTCATGAGTGTTCTATAGTTTTTTGAGTGCAGTTTCCTTTTCCTTACTGGTTAGGTTTATTCCTAAGTATCTTATGTTTTTTTGTGCAATTGTAAATGGGATCAACTCCTTAATATCTCTTTATTCTGTCTCATTGTTAGTGTACAGAAATGCAACTGATTTCTGTGCATTGATTTCATATTCTGCCACACTGCTGAATTCCTGTATGAGTTCTAGCAATTTGGGGGTGCAGTCTTTTAGAGTATCATGTCACCTGTGAAGAATGAGTTTGACTTCTTCTTTGCTGATTTGGATGCCTTTTATTCCTTTTTGTTTTCTGATTGCTGAGGCTAGGACTTCTAGTACTATGTTGAACAGCAGTGATGAGAGTGGACATCCCTGACCTTAGAGAACAAGCTCTCAGTTTTTCCCCTTTGAGGATGATATTTGCTGTGGGTTTTTCATAGATGGCTTTTATGATATTGAGGTATGTTCCCTCTATCCCTAAACTGTGAACAGTTTTAAACCAGAAAGGATGCTGTACTTTGAAAATACTTTTTCTGCATTTATTAAGAGGGTTATATGGTTCTTGTCCTTTCTTTTGCTAATGTAGTGTATCACATTGATTGATTTGAGGATGTTGAACCACCCTTGCAGCCCAGGAATAAATCCCACTTGGTCATGGTGAATAATGTTTTTAATGAACTGTTGGATCCTATTGGCTAGTATTTCCATGAGAATTTTTACATCTAGGTTCATCAGGCGTACTGGTCTATAATTCTCCTTTTTGGTGGGGTCTTTGTCGGGTTTTGGGATCAAGATAATGCTGACCTCGTGGAGTTTGGAAGTTTTTCTACCATTTCTATTTTTTGAAATAGCTTCAGAAGAATAGGTATTATTTCTTCTTTAAATGTTTGGTAGAGTTCCCCTGGGAAGTCATCCAGCCCTGGGCTTTTGTTTGCTGTGAGATTTTTTTATTACTGCTTCAATTTCCTTGCTGGTTATGGGTCTGTTCAGGTTTTATATTTTTTCCTGTTTCAGTATTGGTAGTTTATACGTTTCTAGAGATGCATCCATTTCTTCCAGATGGCCTAATTTTTTGGCATATAGTTGTTCATAATATGTTCTTATAATTGCTTGTACTTCTTCAGTATTGGTTGTAATCTCTCCTCTTTCATTCATGATTTTATTTGGATCCCTTTTCTTTTCTTTTTGATAAATCTGGCCAGGGGTTTATCAATCTTTTTAATTCTTTCAGAGAACCAATTCCTAGTTTCATGGATCTGTTCTACCATTTTTTCAGTTTCTGTTTCATTGATTTCTGCTCTAATCTTTTTTAATTCTCTTCTCCTGTTGGGTTCAGGTTTTATTTGCTGTTCTTTCTCCAGTTCCTTTAGTGTAAGGTTAGCCTGTGTATTTTAGACCTTTCTTGTTTCTGAGAGAGGCTTATACTGCTGTCTACTTCCCTCTTAGGATCACCTTTGCTGCATCCCAAAGGTTTTGAACAGTAGTGCTTTCATTTTTATTTGTTTCATTGAATTTTTAAAAATTCTTCTTTAATTTCCTGATTGACCCATTCATTCTTTAGGAGGATGCTCTTTAACCTCCACATATTTGAGTTCTTTCCCAATTTCCTCTTGTGACTGAGCTCCAGTTTCAAAGCATTGTGATCCAAAAATATGCAAGGAATGATCCCAATTTTTTGGTACTGGTTGAGACCTGATTTGTGACCCAGTATGTGATCTATTCTGGAGAATGCTCCATGTGCACTCGAGAATAATGTATATTCTGCTGCTTTAGGATGGAATGTTCTGAATATATCTGTGAAGTCCATCTGCTCTGGTGTATCATTCAAAGCCCTTGTTTCTTTGTTAATCTTCTGCTTAGATGATCTCTCTATTGTAATGAGTGGGGTGTCAAAATTCCCTACTATTATTGTATTATTATCAACATGCTTTTTTTTTTTAATTTTGTTATTAATTGGCTTACATATTTGACTGCTCCCAAGTTAGGAGCATGAATATTTACAAATACTAGGTCTTCTTGTTGTATAGACCCTTTAATTATGATATAGTGTCCTTCCTCATCTCTTATTACAGTCTTTGGTTTAAAAGCTACTTTGTCGGGATCCCTGGGTGGCGCAGTGGTTTAGCGCCTGCCTTTGGCCCAGGGCGTGATCCTGGAGACCCGGGATCGAGTCCCACATCGGGCTCCTGGTGCATGGAGCCTGCTTCTCCCTCTGCCTATGTCTCTGCCTCTCTCTCTGTGTGACTATCATAAATAAATAAAAATTTAAAAAAAAAAAAAAAAGCTACTTTGTCTGATATAAGGATTACCACTCCAGCTTTCTTTAAATGTCCATTAGCATGATAAATGGTTTTCTACCCCCATTTTACTCAAAACAGGGCCAAGGTCACAAAAGAGTCTTTTACAGACAGCACATTGATGGGTTTTGCTTTTTTATCCAATCTGATACCATGAGTCTTTTGACTGAGGGGTTTAGCCCACTTACATTCAGAGTAATTTTTGAAAGATACAAATTTTGTGCCATTGTATTACCTGTAAAATCACTGTTTCTGTATATTTATTGTCTCTGTTCCTTTCTGATTCATGTTACTTTTGGGCTCTCTCTTTGTTTAAAGGACCTCTTTTAGTATTTTTTGCAGGACTAGTTTGGTGATCACAATTTTTTTTTTTTTTAAGTTTCTGTTTGTTCTGGAAGCTTTTTTATTTCTCCTTCTATTCTGAATAATATCATAGATGGATAAAGTATTTTGGTTGCATATTTTTCTTATTTAGCACCCTGGATATATTATGCCTGGCTGGCCTGGTCTGTGTGGATTGGTGGGCAGCCAGTCTAATGTTTCTACCCTTGTAGGTTATAGATCTCTTGTCCTGAGCTGCTTCCAGGATTTTCTCTTTGTCTCTGAGATTCACAAGTTTCACTATTATATGTTGGGGTGTTAATCTATTTTGATCGCTTTTGAGGGAGGCTCTCTGTGCCTCCTGGACTTGGATGTCTGTTTGTTCCCCAGATTAGAGAAGTTTTCTGCTACAATTTCCTCCAATATACTTTCTGCCCATCTCTCTCTTCCTCTTCTGGGATCCCAATTATTTTAATATTGTTTCATTTTCACTTATCTCTCAAAATATCCCTCTCATGATCTAGCAGTTCTTTATTTCTCTTTTTCTCAGATTCTTTATTCTCCATTATTTTGCCTTCTATATCACTAATTCTCTCTTCTGCCTCACTTTTCCTAGCTTTTAGAACCTCCATTTTTTATTGTATCTCATTAATAGCCTTTTTTATTTCAACTTGATTTTTTAAAAAGATTTATTTATTTATGATAGACATAGAGAGAGAGAGAGAGGCAGAGACACAGGAGGAGGGAGAAGCAGGCTCCATGATGGGAGCCCGACACAGGACTCGATCCCGGGACTCCAGGATCTCGCCCTGGGCCAAAGGCAGGTGCCAAACCGCTGAGCCACCCAGGGATCCCTCTTATTTCAACTTGATTAGACTTTAGTGCTTTTATTTCTCCAGAAAGGGATTCTCTAGTATCTTCAATGCTTTTTTTAAGCCCAGCTAGTATCTTTGTAATCATTATTTTGAACTCTAGTTCTGACCTCTTACTTATGTCCATATTGATTAGGTTCCTGGCAGTCAGTACTGACTCTTGTTCTTTTTTGAAGCAAGTTTTCCCATCTTATCATTCTGTCCAGAGAAGAAAAGACAAATGAGAGAACAAAATTCTAAAATGACAAAACAAACCCACAGAAATATACACTAAACAAATCAGAAGAGACCTGAAACTGAAAAAAAAAAAAAAGGTAAAAAAATAAATAAATAAAAGAATATAATCAGATAGGTGAACAGAATACGGCAATACACTGGATCCTGTCTGCATTTTGATCCATTTTTTAGAAAACTATATCTCAAAATTGTAATGAAAGAAATACATATATATGTATATGTATACATATATTTTATATATACATATATTCAAAAAAATAAATAAAATGAAAGGATAGAATATAACTGTAAAAATGAAAGTTAAAGGGCAAGAAAAAAAAAAGGAAGGAATATAAATGGACAGGTAAACAGAGCAGAGCAATACACTATATCCTGAGTGTATTTTGGTTAGTGTGGTAGAAGAAACTACATCTCAAAATTTTTACTTTACTCTTTACTCAAAAGTAAAGAAAGAAAAACATTTGTATACAAAAATAAAATTACATACTTTGTCAAAATAGAATGTAACTGTAAAGATGAAATTTAAGAATGATTTAACAAAACAGAAGAAACAAACAAAAAAAGTATATAAAAAGCGACTATGATCAGACCGGTGAAAAGAACAGAGCCACACACTAGGTTCTGTGTATATTTTGGTCTGTTAGAAGAAACTGCATCCCAAAATTGTAAAGAAAGAAAAAAATAGATATATAATATATAAATAAAATTACATATAATGGAAGGATAGAATGTAACTGTAAAAAAGAAAATTAAAGATTTGTTTAAAAAGCGTTAATAAAATAAAAAAAATGGTTTAAAAAGGAAAGAAAAAAATTGAAACTGAAAGACTAAAGAATCATGAGGGGAAAAATCCATGAATTCTATAGATTATTTTCCCCTGGCATTGGAGTTTTACAGTTCTGTATGATTGGTAAACTTGGTCTTAGCTGGTTGTTTTTGCTGATGTTCTAGGGGAGGAGCTTATTGTGCTGATCCTCAGGTGTCTTGCCCCAGGCAGAATTGAGCCGCCCTAGCCAGGGGCCAGGCTAACTAATCTGCTCCAGATTATTCTATGTGGCTTTTGTTCCCTGAAGGCTTTCCCCCTTGCTTTAGAGGATGAGAGTGAAAATGGTGGCCTCCCGGATCTCCAGCCCCAGACTTGACCACCCCTCAATGTGCCCTCAGAGAGAAGCAGTCACTCCTGTCTCCCTGGTCCCTGTCTGCACTTTGTGCTCAGCAGCCTGTGAAGCACAAGACTCTGCTTTGAGTCCCCAAATCTGCAGACTCCTGTAGCACACATGTGTGTCCTGCTCCTCCTGGGGGAGGAAGGAGAGCCTTGTTGGTTCTGCTGCTTGCTGGGCCCCTACTCAGAGAGTGATCCCACCAACTGTGCCCCAGTTCACCCTTGATGGCAACCCCAAGCTGAGAGCCCCTCCTGGACTTGCTGATTGTAGCCAGCTTCCTCACTCTGATGCCTGGAACTCTGGGGCTCTCAGGCACCCCCAGTCTTCCTGTGACCCCCGGGATCCTGAGACCACGCTCTGCCACCTAGGATTCCATCCCTGCTTTTCCACCTGAGTTCCTTTCAGGCAAGGATGTCCCTCACCAGAGCAGACTTCCAGAAGTTTTGATTTTGTGCTTCACTGCTATATTACTTTCCAGGGGCCTTCTGCTGGAGGCTCCCTCCCCCAGGTCTATCTTCCCATGTAGCACCTTGGATTCATTTCCTTGTACCTTCTACCTTGCAGAAAGTGGTCACTTTTCTCTTTGTAGAGTTGCAGCTATTTTGTTAGATCTCTGGTTGAGTTTTCAGGTGTTCAGAATGATTTAATAGCTATCTAGCTGAATTCCAAGGACCAAACCAAACTAAGGTCTCCTACTCCTTTGCCATCTTGCACCACATGTCTCTCACTTTAAATCAAAAGCTACAGATGATTAAGCTTAGTGAGGGAGGCATGTTGAAAGCCAAGATAGGCTGAAAGCTAGACATTTTACTCCAGTTAGCCAAGTTGTGACTGCAAAGGAAAAGTTTTTGGAGGAAATTAAAAGTGTTACCCCAGTGAACACACTAATGATAAGAAAGGGAAATAGCCTTATTGCTGATATGGAGAAAGTTTGAATGGTCTGGGTAGAAGATCAAACCAATCACTACATTTCCTTAAGCCAAAGTCTAAGCCAGAGCAAGATCCCAGCTCTCTTAAGTTCTATGAAGGCTGTGAGAGGTGAGGAAGCTATAGAAGAAATTTTGAAGCTAGCAGAGAAGTTGGTTCATGAGGTTTAAGGAAAGCAGCCATCTCCATAACATGAAAGTGCAAGGTGACGCCAGAATTGTTGATATAAAAGCTACAGCAAATGATCCAGAAGATCTAGCTCAGATAATCCATGAAGGTGACCACAATAAACAACAGGTTTTCAGGGGAGATGAAAAGCCTTCTGTTGGGTGAAGATGCCATCTAGAACCTCTGCAGCTAGAGAGAAGTCCATACCTGGCTTCAAAGGACAGACTGACTCTTGTTAGGGGTTAATGCAACTTATGAGTTTAAGTTGAAGCCAGTGCTCATTGACCATTCTGAAAATCCCAGGGTCCTTAAGGCTTATGCTAACTCTTGCCTGTGCTCTATAAAGGGAGGAATAAAACAGTATGAAAGCAAATGTGGAGGCCGAGAAAAATCAAGGTCATTCCACCTCAAGTTTAGCATTAGCACAAGTACAGCCATCTTAGGCCCCTGTGAATAAGAGCTGAACTTTACAGGAAAAGCTGCAGAATGTCCTCGGCAGGGAATCCCATATCGTAAAGACCACAGAGCTCAGAATTGCCCTCGGCAGAGAATGGCAGAGAATCTCATATCAGAAAGACAACAGAGCCCACGCCCGTGGTAGAAAGTCCCATATTAGAATGAGAACAGAGCTCAATGCCCTTGGAAGCCCCATATCAGAATGTAAACAGAACTTGAGAAATTCCTCCACCCCTTCTGAAAATCCCCTAGACCAGCCCATAAAAAAACCAGCTGTAATCCACTTCGGGGTCCAAGTCCCTGCTCTGCTGTGTCAGGTATACTTGGACCCAAGCTCGAGTTTGCAAATAAACCCTTGTGCTCTTTCATCAGTGTCAGCTCCTTGGTGGTTTCTCGGATTCGCAATCTTGGGCACAACACACATCTGTTTATAATATGGTTTACTGAATATTTTATGCCCACTGTTGAGATCTACTGCTCAGAAAAAAAAAAGATTCCTTTCAAAACATCACTACTCATGGGGCATAGTCACCCACGAGCTCTAATGGAGACGTGCAACAAGATTAATGTTGTTTTCATGGCTGGTAGCACAACTTACATTCTGAAGCGTGTGGGCCAAGGGGTAATTTCTACTTTCAAGTCTCATTATTCAAGAAATATATTTTATAAGGCATAGCCGCCATAGACAGTGATTCCTCTGGTGGAACTGGGCAAAGTAAATTGAAAACCTTGTGGAAAGAATTCACCATTCTAGATGCCATTAAGAACATTTACAATTCATGGGAAGAGGTCAAAACATCAACATGAATAGTTTGGAAGAAGTGAATTCCAACCTCAAGGATGACTTTGAGGGGCTTATGACTTCAGTCATGGAAAGTAACTGCAGATGTGATGGAAACAGCAAAAGCACCAGAAATAGAAGTGGGGCCTAAAGATGTAACTGAATGGCTGCAGTCTCATGATAAAAACTTAACAAAATGAGGAGTTGCTTCTTATGGGTAAGGTTGCTTCTTATGGGTAAGAAAGTATATGTTTTTGTTTTTGTTTTGTTTTGCTTTTGATATGGAATCTACTCCAATGAAGATATTGTGAGGACTGCTAAAATGACAGCAATGAATTTAGAATATTGCATACACTTAGTTGATAAAGTAGCGGCAGGAGTTGAGAGGTTTGACTCCAATTTTGAAAGAAGTTCTGCTATACGTGAACGCCAAATGGTCACATGTTACAGAGAAATTGTTTACAAAAGGAGGAGTCAGTTAATGCAGCAAACTTCATTTTCTTATGCTGAGAAATTGCCACAGCCACCTCAACCTTCAGCAACCACCACCCTGACCAGTCAGAAGCCGTCATCATCAAGGCCAAGATCTCCCACCAGCAAAAAGATGATGACTCTCTAAAAGCTTAGGTGATGGTTAGTATTTTTTAACAATAAAGCATTTTTAAACTAAAGTATGTATATTTTTTAGATGTCATGCAATCGCTCATTTATAGACTTCAGTCTAGTGTAAACATAATTCTCACATGCACCGGGGAAACAAAAAAATTCATTTGACTTTATTGCGGTGCTCTGGAACTGAACCCGCAATATCTCCAAGGTATGCTTGTGTACTGTGAAGCCAAACACAGATGTCCTCTCTGTAATACAAAGTAAATATTGTCACATGTAATTGAAAATCGATATCATTGCATATCAACAAATGTGCTCTTATCACATATGGGGGGAAATATTCTATTTTTTAGATATTTCGTGATTTACTTAACCAGTGTCCTATTGAACCCATGAAGCAAGTATAAAGTAGCGATTACAAAGACCAACTCGAAAACTAGCTGGCTCACTTTGGGCAGGTTATCTAACTTCAACGCTCTCATCTGTAAAATGAATGTAAAAATGGAATTGATGTATGGAGTTATTTTAAGTGTGAAATGAATAAATTCATGTAAATTACTCAGAGCAGTTCCTGGTAGGTAGTAAGTATTCATTAAAGGGAGATGGTATTATTACTATTACTTCTTAATGTCAGAGTGAATAATATATTTCCATGTAAGAGGGAAGAATTTCAGCACATTGTTCCTATCCTCTGTCCTCTTTACTTTTAGAAGCTTAGATTCAGAATCTATGATAGTGTTATTAGATTTGTAATCTATATGAGAGTTATTATAGTTTTAATCTTTATCTTACAACTTCACATACTTGAAAAATATTTTGACATTTGCATTCTTTTTGAGGCTACACCTATAGCTTTATGTGCCTGAGTTTAGAATGTTTTAATGTTGACAATCAGCACCACTTTATAGCATTCATTGTCTCTGTCCAGCTGCCCATTTTATTTTCTTTCTTATAGTATATAAGAAATATTTTTCAAGGAAGATATGTAGGCATTACATGTTCTGAACCTATTCATACTTGAGTATGCATTTCTGATTCCTTCACACATTAAAAAAAACCAAGTTGACTGAGGACGAAATTCTTAACTTAAAATTGTTTCTTTTTGAAACCTTGTAGATTTGATTCTATTACTATTGGCGTTCTTGCTGTTGCCTTGGCATTCTGTCATGCATGTTGAGACCCCTTTTTGTTTCATTTGAGAGTAAACTGTCTTCCTTGAACCCTGTGTGGTTTTACTCTAAACTTTGGCCAAGATGCACTGAGGCAGAAGTCTTTTTCATTAGTATTGCTTACAGCATGGTGGTCTCCTTCAGTGTGCAGCCTCCAAAGGAAAGTTTTCTTCTGTGATATTTTTTTATTGTTTTTCCTATTCCATTTGTGGATATTTTTTGTTCTTGTTTTTGTTTTGTTTTGTTTGCCACGCAGTTACACAACTAGTTTTCTGCCCTCCCCTTCTGTATAAGTCACTGGGTGGGATATCCTTCATTTGTCCCACAGATCCATTCTCCATCCTTCTCCACTATGTTCTGTGCTCTGGGAGTCTGACCTTTGTGACTGGATAACTCATGTTCCAGGTCTTCTGCCTTCTGGTTGTCTCTGACCAGGGAGGGATGTGTTCAGAGCATAGGAGGGCAAGAAGATTGGTATTTATTCCCTCAGCTCCATCCCTGCTGGATCAAGACTGGGCTATGCCTCAACCATGGCTTCTGCAGGGCTTCCGCTACTGCCTTCTCTAGGTTCCATTACTCACTGCTCGCTCAGCTTTTGTGACCCAGGGATGATAACTGGTCTACATTATTGCTAGTTCTAGATGCTTTATCAATCTTTACTGGCTTCCCTTAACCTTACCCACACCATTACGTAGTTCTTTCATTCACCCTCAATTATTTTACTTGATTATCTATTTATTTCCAGCAAGAATGTTTTCTTGTTTATTAATATAACCCTTTTTTCCTCTAATTTTCTTCATACTCTCTCCTCTTCTTTGTTTTGTGAAAGTTTCTTAGTTTTGCCTGTGGTAATGGTTCTTTAATGTCTTCAGTTGAGGTATTAATTCTACTATATATTTATTTATTTATTTATTTATTTATTTATTTATTTTTTTAATTTATTTTTTATTGGTGTTCAATTTACTAACATACAGAATAACACCCAGTGCCCGTCACCCATTCACTCCCACCCCCCGCCCTCCTCCCCTTCTACCACCCCTAGTTCGTTTCCCAGAGTTAGCAGTCTTTACGTTCTGTCTCCCTTTCTGATATTTCCCACACATTTCTTCTCCCTTCCCTTATATTCCCTTTCACTATTATTTATATTCCCCAAATGAATGAGAACATATAATGTTTGTCCTTCTCCGACTGACTTACTTCACTCAGCATAATACCCTCCAGTTCCATCCACGTTGAAGCAAATGGTGGGTATTTGTCATTTCTAATAGCTGAGTAATATTCCATTGTATACATAAACCACATCTTCTTTATCCATTCATCTTTCGTTGGACACCGAGGCTCCTTCCACAGTTTGGCTATCGTGGCCATTGCTGCTATAAACATCGGGGTGCAGGTGTCCCGGCGTTTCATTGCATTTGTATCTTTGGGGTAAACTATATATTTATGATTTAGTGTGTGTGCGTGTGTGTATAGATATACCACCTATACATAGAAATAGAGTATCCTTGCATTGCTTACTTACTCAGTTTCTTTTTTGCTTCATTTAGGTGCTTTTTTTATCTCAACCTCTTTTCATTCTTGCTTTGTAGGAGACATGTTTTTCCTTGCTATTTTGTTAGGTTGCCAAGTGTTTACTGAAATTTTTGCCTAAGGCTATAGACCATTTTCAAAGACAAGCTCTTTATCTGGATCTTCTTGTCACCATTCTCTTCTTTTCACAGTAGCTTTCCCTGTCTTGCTGCAGTATCCAGTCTTTCCTCTGAAGTGTCTTGGACTGAGATGAAAGCTTTGCAGTCACAGTTGACCCAGCTGAGACCCGCCCCCCTCTGCTTTCTTCCATTTATTTCCTGGGTTGTATGCTATTTACATACATGCTGACAGCGGGGATGATGCACCCTGGGAAATCATGTGGGGATGGAGCCCGATGGTCACTCAGCTCTTCACTCTTATAGGTCTAAGTGTTCAAGTAACCAAGTACATTAAGACAATTGTGAAGGATTCCTCTACTGTTTTTCAGGTGACGCCTTTTTCATGAAATGAAACTGTGATATTCCAAGAAGCCATGTGTTATAATGACTAAGAATACAGGTGTTCTAGGCTCAGCTGTCAACACCACCAGCTACTAGCTTTATGTGAATCCCTTCACAGTGCTTCTGTTTTTCACAACTGAAAAGTAAAAAAAATAATAGTAACTGAACTCATAGGTTTGTTGTGAGGATGACATGATGATGAGAACAAGTCAAGTCTTAGAACAACGCCACACATCCAGTAAATATCACATAACTGTTTGCCATTATTGCTGTAAGTTGCAGCCTGAGGAGGTTTTCCCTCAATCTGACTCCTTTATAATTAGTGTCAATTATCTGAGATCTCAGCTATGAGTCAGTTGTCAGTTGGTTTCTGATGTTGCAAGTTTTCGGTTTCTTCTCTGTCTGCCCAGGTACTTCATGAAAAAGGCAATGAGATGTTTGGGAATGATTTTCAGACCTCCTTGGAATAAACAGGACCAATAAGCTGTGATTCTGAGCCATCATTTCTGGTCACTCTGTAAAACTGTTCTCATTAAAATGAATTTTGGAGAAATTTGCTAGCCTTTTTAGATTGAGGCTCAAAGCCTAGTTTATAAAAGTCAACATTGCAATTTAGAATTTGGAGATGTTTTATCCTGAAGAAAAAGAGGAAGTATCTGGTAGGAAACATATACTGTATTATTAGAGGAAAGGACAGATCTCTACACAGTCTGAGGCCAAGTTTCAAACCCTTACCTGACTGCCTCCTTCTGTTTAACACTGCTCAAATGAGCCCCACATGTCCCAGTCGAAATCATAAAAAGCAAAGATTACACTTGCTTTGGAAGTGCTTTCCCCTCCTATCCCCTTCCGTATGCACAAGTTTATGCAGAATGGTTGAAAGAAAAGGAAAAGAGATGAAACATGACCTCTAACTTCAACTATTAATATTATCCATGTTTTTAAACTCATGTTTTTATTTTGGAGTTTCTAACACTGTTTTGGCTCGTTTGAAGTTCCAACAAAAAGACATTGATTCCATAATAAAAAAATGTGAAGCTGTTGAGGACAATATCAAAATATGAAGCAGCTCAATGAATAATAAGTCGTCTGCCAAGGTATCCATATCTGCCTTTGACTTTTTGAGTCCAACTTTTAAATTTCATGTCCTTTCCATAGGTACAGATTTGTAAAGTGACTTATGATTTAAGTTACCTGGAATTATTAAAAATTGATCAAAGAAACTATTGAACTCTTCAATTAGTCTTTACCAAATTAGTATTGTGTACTATCAATATGGTTGTATTTTAAATAGGGTGGACGATTTAAATAAGCCAGAGAATTGATTGAATGTGAATTATAAAGGTCCAAAAAATAGTAGGGAAATAAATTGTTTCTACAGTAGCTTTTTATTCAAGTTATGTGATAGTTATCTGAACTCTACACTGGGCATGCTTAGTGTTCTACCAAAACAAGTCGATGACAGAAGAAATTTAGGAAGCAGCAGTGTGTATGTGCCAAGCCTGACAGACCTAGGGAACATGTAGTGAAGCAAAGATTTGCCCACCGTCTAATGATTCTAATCTAATATGGAGAACCAAAATGAGAAGTTTTGATGAATCAGAAAATTAACAGACCTCCGTTTGGTTGTGGCCGTGTAGATGAAAGCTCGGGGAACTCTCTGAGCCATGTTTCATTTTTAATGGCATGCTTCTTGAGTCTTTACAAAGAATCAGCCTCAGTAGTGTACCTGGAATGTGGGTATTACATGTGTGTGTTTTCCTGCAAGTGAAAATTATAAAGACTGTATTATTATTATTTAAATATTTTATTTATTTATTCATGAGAGACACACACACAGAGAGAGAGAGAGAGAGAGAGAGAGAGAGGCAGAGACACAGGCAGAGGGAAAGCAGGCTCCATGCAGGGAGCCCGACGTGGGACTGGATCCCAGGTCTCCAGGACCATGCCCTGGGCGGAAGACAGGCGCTAAACCACTGAGCCACCCAGGGATCCCTAAAAACTGTATTAAATCGTGGAAAGGAGTGGGGCACACATGTGAATGAAAGAAACTTCAGAGACTAAAATAAAGCCAATTGTGTACTTAGAGCTCTTTCTGGCAATATCCTTTGATGAGGATGTTGGAGGAGTTAGGACCTTCCTGTGTGAGAAGCTGCAGGATAATCATGTCTTTAGCAAAAAAGGCATGCACAAGCTCTGCTGCAAGTTTTGTCTCCAAATCAGTGAAGGGAGAGGTTTTATGTTCCGGAGTTTACCCATACAGGAAGTAATTGAGTTTCTGAAGATGAAAGCCTGTAAAAGGTACTGGGAAATAGCCAACAACAGCTAATATCACTGACAGGATATAATGGATGATTAAAAAAAAAAAAAAATATATATATATATATATATATGATAGAAATATAATCTTTGGGTTACTTGATCTTTCATAAAGAAAGATTTTAAATATACTTAGATAAAAACATAAGTATTTTAATCAAAGAATAAAGTTATTTTTCAGTGCTATTTTGCTATTTTCATATTCTTCCCTGATTTTACCTAAAGAGAGAACAATATGAACCACACAGAAAAGTAATATTTTTAAAATGTTATTTAAAAATAAAAGTGATAGATTGTAGGTATGAATCTCAAATTGATTAGAGCATTTTGTGTAGAAGATGGAGTCCCATGTGATCATTTACACTACTTTCATAGACACTTTAGCAATGATGTTGCATAAATTTTGTAAAAACAGAAATTCTATGTGCCATAATTTTTTAAAAATCTGATTTCTTTGTAAATTTAGTAAAGCACAGAGGTTCTGATATTCTTCTTATCATTATTTTACAAAATCTTATTTCTAGGGGCACCTGGGTGGTTCAGTAGACTAAGCTCTTATCTTTGGCTCAGGTCATGATCCCAGGATCCTGAGATCGAGCCCCGAATCAGGCTCCCTACTCAGTGGGGAGTCTGCTTCTCTCTCTCTCCCTCTGCCCCTCCCCACTGCTTGTTCTCTCTCTCTCTCTCTCTCTCTCTCTCTCAAGTAAATAAATAATTTTAAAAAAAATAGCAAAATCTTGGGACACCTGGGTGGCTCAGTGCTTGAGTGTCTGCCTTGGGCTCAGGTTGTGACCCCGGGGTCCCAGGATCGAGTCCCACATCGGGCTCCCCGCAGGAAGCCTGCTTCTCCTTTTGCCTGTGTCTCTGCCTCTGCCTGTGTCTCTCATTAATAAATAAATAAGATCTTTAAAACAAACAAATAAAATCTTATTTCTAAAACTCAGACTCAACAATTGAAAACACAAAGTAAGTAAAATTTATGATCAATTTTCCTTGTCATTTTTCATGTGTCTTTAAACACCCAAACTTCCTGAGTTTGTTCTAAATATTCCTTTCTGCCTTTTTTGTTCAAAATTTATCCCTCTTCCTTCCCTGTGAAAACAACCATTGTTGACTAATTTCTTTGCTAGAAAACTAAAAAAAAAAAAAAAAAAAAAAACTAAAAAAAAAAAAAATATATATATATGATTAGGCCTAAATCAAATGGATGGTAACAGGGTTTTGTTTTGTTGTTTTTATGTCACTTTCCCAGTGAGAAAGAGAAAAGCAGTCCCTGACACCCAGGGTCTGGCGGGCAATCACAGCTAGGTTGGTGTTCTCCTGTTAAACATAACAATCTCACAGAACATCAACATCAGATGAGGGTACTCTGGGATCATGACAGATCAAGGCAAAAACAAGACTACTCTGTAATAGCGTCTGAACATAACAAAACATGAATGTTGTCCCTGTCACAACATACCAAACACCCCTCTGTCCAAATAATATGAATCACTGTTGCACATTTACCAATGACAGCTTTAGTGTCCCTCTCTTCCTCCTTTTTCTCTACTTAAAATTCATCAAGCTACTCAACTATAGAATTAACGCCACTTGCTGACAGCACTTAATCCACTGTGAATGTTCCCTTCCTTGAATCCTTCCCCAAATCACCAAAGATCAGATCCTACAATAGGTCATGCCTAACTCTTTCATGTTGAGATACCTCATGATTCTCTCATTGCAATGAGAAATAAATCCAACCTTATTTGCTATAGGTGTGTTCTTGGTGGTCTTTTGTGTGGATGAAATTGAAGCCAGGTAACAACCAAAATTTAACAACTTCCAAAATTCAAACTAGTGAGTGAAGGTTCTGATTTTTCTTTTCTTTTCTTTCTTTAAAGATTTTATTTATTTATTTGACAGAGAAAGAGAGCACAAAAAGGGGGAGTGGCAGGCAGAGGGAGAGGGAGAAGCAAGCTCCCAGCTGAGCAGGGAGCCCGACACAGGGTTCAGTCTCAGGACCCTGGGATCACGACGTGAGCCAAAGGCAGCTGCTTAACTGACTGAGCCACCCAGGTGCCCCTGCAGGTGCTGATTTTCAAAAAATAAATGGACAATATTGAGATTCTATTATCGGTCAGACAAGCTTTCTCTCCAAGATGTAAGAGAATAGTGCTTGAGTCCTTACATCCTTTTTCATTTACTCAATCCTTCCTTTACATTCTTTCATTAAACAGATAATTACTGAGTCTGTATACTCTGCCAGGTACTGTTTTAGGATCAAGGAATAAACAACAACCAAAATTCCTGTACTCATTAAGGTAACAGGTTAGACCAGATATTAGAAAGATAATTACCTACAAGTGCAAAGAACGAGGAGATTTTTGTCTTATGCGCTTGGATTTTTCCTCTGTCATCACGAAATTACAACTGCTCTAACCAGATAGGTCTTTCTACTTCATGTCATTTTTTCAACACGTGGGGAATAAACAGATTAATTTATATGCTATTGTGTTAAAGGACCTATGAGAAAAATGCTCTCCTCGCTACCATAACTGAGATTTTGGAACAAGTAGTAAACATTAAATATGACTTAAGGTATAATTTTTTAAAAAGCTTTTCTTTTTTTTTTTTTTTCCCCTAAAGATTGATTTATTTCTTTGAGAGAGAGTGTGAGTGAGGGCAGAGGCAGAGGGAGAGAGAAAGAAATCCTCAAGCACACTTCCCCATTAAACACAGAGCCTGACATGAGGCTCGACACAGGGCTTGATCTCAGGACCCTGAGATCATGACCTGAGCCAAAATCAAGAGTCAGACACCAACCAACTGAGCCCCACAGACACCCCTAAAGGCTTTTCTGATTCGATTATCTAACCCTAGTACTAAGAGTTTAAATTCCTTTCCTTACCAATGGGAAGCAAGATGAAACTCTTAATCATTTGAGTATTATAAGATATGGAATAGAATAAAGATTAGTTTAAATTATAGCCATTACTCTTTTCAAAGTTTTTAGTGAGTGAATTTCTAGATACTAAGATGGAGAGCTACTGATAATGTTTTCCCATGGTAACAGTGGGAGAATTTTCTTGGCCGAGGATATGGCATCACTCAAGAGGCCACGCACTGAGCTAAGTATGTACCAGGTTATATCTCTTAACCTTCATTCATGCCTATTCATTCCATCAATTATGCATTTGTCAACCTAAATTTGTTGAGTATCAATAGGTTCTGGTAGGTTCCAGTACCAGTCTAGGTACTGGGGACACGCATTAATAAAAAAAAAAAAATCACAGACATAAATATAAGGTTACAGCTGTGATAAGTGCTAAGGAGGAGGGGTGCATGGTGCTCGGAGAGTGTCTGATGCAGAAAGCAAAAGTGACACTATTGGATGGATTGGGAAGAGCTTTCCTGGGATGGTGTTAATTATGCTAAGATTTAGAAGAAGTGAAGATGTTCATAGCAGGGCTGTCATATGTTTTATCATAACCACATCTTAGAAGAGAGAATAGAGTCTCAGGTATATCTAGCAATTGAGAAGTGGGTGAGCTAAGATTTGAACCCCTGTCTACAATTTTTACAACCCAGCATGTATCCCACACTGGGTAACCCTGCACATCCATCCCTTTAGATGTTCTTACTCTGCTGGAATGATGTGTATACACCTGTCTTCCCAATTAAACAGAGATATTCTAGTGGACAGACACTATGGCTTAAATGGCACAAGTTCCAGATACATAGTGTCTTCTCTGAAGGTTGACTAGATGATAAAATAATCTATATGTTCAATGCAATTTTGTTTATTTTAGAAGTTCTTTTTTGGGGAGAAGGGATTTTGGAGAATTTGTATATCTTAAAATATCTATGGAAGTTTCAATTGTTGCTGTTTCTTTCTTTTCTTTTCTCTCAACTGTAGAGGTTTTTATCCAAAATCTTTCTACTGAAAGTAGAACTGCGCTTAAACCTGTATTTTTTTAAATGGCCTTTGTGGTCTATCACTATTTGAAGGTTTCCCTCTTTGATTTCCTAAGAAAATCAAAGCCAAATTTGTGGTTCATTTTAAAGCATTTGAAGGTCTTGATTCAAATTATTTTTCTTTCTTCATTTTTTGTGTATTTATTTTATTATCTTGTTTTGTATATGTCTTACAAGTCACCTCTATTCCTTCTTGGAATATGGCAAGATAAAAATGAATAAACAAATATTATTTTAAAAGGCTTCACAAAAGAATTTGGATTTAGAGAGTTTACTTCCATTAAATCTAGTTCCATTATTCTTCTGGGTTTTTTTTTTTAATATTTTAAATTTAATCTCTATATCAGGGGAAAATTAAAAAAAAAAAACTCTTTATGGGAAAAGAAAACAGAAAGGGGACCTAACGGGAATGCATGAAGATGAAGTTAGAGAAGCAGTTAAGTCATGATGATGATGGTGGTGGTAATGGTGATGAAGAAGGCTTAGGGGATAATTGTGTGGATATTTTCTACAGGACCTTTGCATTAACTGTAAATGGTTCTGTCATCTGCTTCCTGATTCACTGCCAAGTGCCAAAATTTAATGGGTAAACAAAAGTAATAAAAAGTGAAGGATATGGATATTAAGACCAGTGAATGAGCAAAGTAAAACAGAGAAAAAAGCAAAGCTGAGGTGAGGTTGAGTGGAAGAAAGGATGGGTGTTTTATGAAGCTGCTGTTATAGAGGATTTTTTTTTTCTATGTCTTATTTTCCTAAAACAAGAATACATTCATGGATTCCATATGCAATTAGTTTATTTTGAGAGCAGCTGCCCATGGAGTAAGCTCTGTGGCTGGGATTTCCACATCTTAAAAGTTCACCTATATCACAACCACTACATAGGCAGCAATCTAGTAAGAGCCCAAAACTTATTTTTCCAAAGTCCTTAGGCCCTTTAAATCTTAAACTGATTATCATCAAGTTTCAGAACTGTGTTAACCTAAAGTCTCTTATATAGATACATAACCAGGCCTAAAACGGAATGACACTTAGTAAAAAACCTAATCTAAGAATATTAGTTTTATTTATTTATTTTTTTAATTTTATTTATTTATTTATTTATTTATTTATTTATTTATTTATTTAAGATTTTATTTATTTATGATAGTCACAGAGAGAGAGAGAGAGGGGCAGAGACACAGGCAGAGGGAGAAGCAGGCTCCATGCACCGGGAGCCCGACGTGGGATTCGATCCCGGGTCTCCAGGATCGCGCCCTGGGCCAAAGGCAGGCGCCAAACCGCTGCGCCACCCAGGGATCCCTAGAATATTAGTTTTAGATGCTATTTTGGTCAAACTCTTTTGTAAAGGGAAAACTTAAATAAGTGATTTATTGTTAACACAAAAGAATTCTCAGAATCACCAAAAAATGAGACAGTTCTACCAATTTAATACAGAGAAAAGAACCCAAGTTTCAGGCAAATATTACATCTGAGCTAATTTCACTGTCTAGTTTTATACAGAGATCTGGACATCTGAAAAGAAGAAAAAGGACTTTTTCCATTGGTATTTTGTGTTAATGTGCAAGCAAACATCAACACTATGGCAGATTTGGCTATAACAAAACCATATGGGACTATAACAAGCCCATATGGAATCATTCCCTTAAAGGGGAAATGTCAACTAATGTTTTTCACCAAATCATGCTACTCATAAAAGTAGAAAGATCAAGAAGGTAGGAGAAAAAACAGTAGGTAAATCAATTCAGGAAAATTCCTGTACATTATTTGTTCAAGCAATCAGGAAACCAATATTTAGTGAACATGTATG
The DNA here is from genome assembly GCF_048164855.1 of Canis lupus baileyi. Taxonomy (NCBI): domain Eukaryota; kingdom Metazoa; phylum Chordata; class Mammalia; order Carnivora; family Canidae; genus Canis; species Canis lupus. Next base: position 57,006,221 of record NC_132857.1, read on the forward strand.
AAAGATGCCATGGAGGGATGAAACGAAGAATATGGGTCAGTCCTCACTCATCGGGAGATGTCAATCAGTACTCTCTCTAGGCTTTAATCATTTTAATAATAATTTAAAACCCTTGCAAGTTGCTACATACATTGCTTATATTCTTAAGAGATGTGTACTCTTTTGCCTTTCTGTGCTACTCTTTACTTTGGTCAACATGAGGAGATTCAGAATTCCCTTCCCTCTCTAAAATACTAAAAAAAAAAAAAAAAAATACTATACTATATACACTATACTACAATATAATTTGATGATTCTAATTCAAATACGGCATAAATACTAAAAAAAAAATACTATACTATATACACTATACTACAATATAATTTGATGATTCTAATTCAAATACGGCATAAATAAATACGGCATAGAATTTTAAATTCTATCCAGTGTACTTCATTGCTATGATGTACCCCTGTTTTCAGTGTATAATTGTTTTTTTATTGTTTATTTAACAAATACTTATTGGATAATCATTATACATTAGATACTGTATTAGATGCTGGGATGGAATTCCTAGACTCATGGGTCTTACAATTCATAGTGATCTTTATCACAGCAACACACAGGACAAATCTGGGGAGGACTTAAAAAGATTTAAAGAACTACATTCTCAAAGATCTGGTTCCATTTTTCTTTAAAATTTTTAAAAAACTTCTTTAACTTTGTAAAAAGGAATCCATGATCTTTACTTGGCCTCAGCAGCACACTAAGGAGTGAGAATATTACCAGAAGAAGTAAAACTATGGTGGGTGATCCAAGCTGTTAACCAAAGCAGCTACATTGGGTTAAAAGAACAAGAACCATGAGACAGTGAGAAAAAAAAGCAGGGAGGATGAAAAAATTATAGATAAGCGAGCCAGAAAAAAAGTCTACTACTGTGTAATTATCTGTTACTTAAGGATGTGGTCCCTGTGGTTTCGGAGAGACTTGTTTGAGGCATGTTTGTCTGCAGGGTTGGCGGGATTATAAGGCCGGGATTGGAGGACAAACAAAGATAAAACTTGTTGGGAAACAAACATAGAAGAAATTGCACCGTGAAGTCTTCCAGCTCCTGAACATTCCCCAATATCTCCAGGACTAGCTTGTTGGTAGCTACAAGAAGTCACGTGCATTTCTGAAGAAGCGAGCAAACAAGGAAATTAACTGAAAAAGTCCTGATGAGATGTTCCCATGAGAACAAAGGGAAATTTTACTAGCAAAGGGTATGGCATCGCTTAAGGGGCAAGGCACCAGGCTAAGGATGTGCCATTTTAGGTCACTTCATCTTTTTTTATTAATTTTTTATCTTTATTTAGGCAAGTAATCATTTTTAAATTATTCATTCATCAATCTAAATTTATTGAGCACCTACTTGGTTCCAGGTGCCAGACTAAGTACCAGAGACATGCATTAATCAAAGAATCATAAATATAAAGTTACAGCTGTGATAGTGCTAAGAAGGAGGGGCACACAGTGCTACGAGACTGATGAGGAAAGTAACACCATCAGGTGGGGTAAGAAGAGCTTTCCTGAGATGGTGCGAAGCATGCTGAGATCCAAAAGAAGGAGATGAATGAACTTTAGAGATCTACCGTACAGCATTATAGCAACCATAGTCAAAGTACTATAGACTACACTAAACACTTGTTAAGAGGGTAGATCTGACGTTAAGCGTTCTTTCCACAATAAAGGAAGGAAGGAAGGAAGGAAGGAAGGAAGGAAGGAAGGAAGGAAGGAAGGAAAGGAGGGAGGGGAGGAAATAAGATGTTCATAGAAAACCTACATTGTAGGGATTATTGTCCTTATTATCCTTCCATCTTTTAGAAGAAAGATGTCAGTCTCAGATATACCTAGCAACGGGGAAGTGAAAGAGTTAGGATTTAAACCTGTGTCTTCATGCTTACCTACCACATTGAGATGTGTACAGATGATGAGCTCATGGTGCCATTAATGGTGATGCTAGGGCCAGAGGGGTCTTTCTTCGGGAAGGCGTCATCAACCTCACCTCCAGACAGGCACAGGTCTATTCTAAGACTTCAGCGCTTCCTTGTCCTTCTGATGCTTAGTGCTTCTCATTGGTTAATTTCTTTAGAGCAAACTGTATACTAATTGTATTTTCTGTTAGCTTCTATTTCTTATTTCCTAAGCAAAAATGAAAAATGTTGACCGTACTCCCTTCTCTCATAGTTGAATAATGACATCAGAGGTCTACTCTGGACCCTTCCAATCCTTTTGTTTTGGAGGCCTGATTCTAGTTTCACAATTTGCGTTGACTAAGGCCCTCCAAAAATTTAATGAAAAGTTAGGTCCAGGTTTCCTAAAGACTTTCTTCCATATTGTTACCCTTCACTCCAAGACTGAATCTATTTTCTTAAACATAATTGCTTACTTTTTTCATGTATTCCCTTGGAGTCATATTAAAAATGTCCTTTTCCTGTTTTCCCAAATGTTGTTCATTAGGTCTCATCTTCCATTTGTATGGTTTTCCATCCCCCCTCCCCATCTCCACTTGGCCCATGTTCTTGGCACATGAGTTTCAGCCTCCTGGCTTCAGATGAGCATAGCCCTAGTTTGCTTTCTTCCTTTCTGCGGGAGTGGACTAGTATTGGCAGAGAAAATGAAAGAAGAACATTATCTTTGCTGATTGCTCAATAAACACATATTTATTGAAAGCCTAGTGTGTGCCAGAAACCAGGTCGACGTTCGGTTCTAATGATGAAAAAGGCAGATATGTGTGCTCATGCTGTGATACATCCTGTGATGTGGGAAGTCTCTTAGATCCAGAAAACAGGAACATCTAACCCACCGTGTAAGATCAGCGGGAATGTACATAGATCAGCGTTACCTGAGTTCAGATTTGAAGGACCAGAACGACTTTGCCAGATAACCAAGGCCAACTATGGGAAGAAAGAAGAGTATTTCTGGCAGAAGGAATAGCATATGCGACGGAGAATTTAATAACAGTAGCCTTTTTCCTAATCTTCATGCAAACTAAGAGATGTAGAAGAACATAAATTAATATTTTATTCTTTTAGTTGGGAGGGGGAGAAAGCTTACATCTTATATGTAGTATTATAGAAATAATTCCCTTATAAGTAATTGCCTATAAACTTTGGGATCACATAATGACCTGTGCAGGGGGGATTAGTGGTCCATGGACTGTGAGAGTTACAGATTTAAAAGGACTTAAAGAAGCTCCCAAAGGCTGGAGCCGACCGTAGGAGGAGAGGAAACTAGTGACTGGGAAGAGGGAAAATGTGGTGCGAGGTGTCTCCATTGGCAAACAAGGAACAGAGGGACTGTATCTTAGAAACCACAGAAAGATGGTAGACCATGACCGTACATGTGATGGGAAGCCGGTTTTCAGCCAGTTTCTGTTGTTTCACAAGGAAAGGTAGCAGGTATTGTATTTTTCCCATCCTCTCTTCTTCCTTTGCTCTCCGTTAAATTAGAAGTCACAGCAATAAAGATGAATTAAAAAGATACTGTCTCCTACCCCAGTTTTATGAGAAACAGCCCCACTGATAAATCTAGGGTGGTTTGATTTGACTAAACCCATGTTTAAATGATCACCAAAAACAACTCACCATTTAATTGTGGACAGCACTTAAAAGAGTCACAATGTACAAAAAAAATGCAGAGATCTGGGGTCTGCTGTCTAAAAGCTTATCATTTACTCTCCTGCTTGTGTTCTCCCCAAGCTATCATCATTCCTCCACTGCGTCTCAACCTTTTCTGTGTCATTAGCAAACTGCAAATCCAACCCACTTTTTCTCTTGAGTGATACCAAGAGATGCCAAAGAATTCGGCAGCATTCTTTCTAGAAAGATATTTTCTTCTCACCCCAGCAGGACATCGGAGAGTGACAAAAGTAGCCATGATCTGAAGCCCGGCAAGTCCTGGTTTCCCCTGGCTGACAGCTTCATTTCAAGGACCATGCTTTGCCAACACTCTGACTTACACAGCTGGAAGGTTATTTCCATAAATCTAGATGACTCGTTAAAAATAGAAGCAATCTGTTCCTTTTTTCTCCAGACACCCATTTCTTTATAATTAAGTCAGCATTAAGGGGATTTCCCACCATCTTTTATCTGACGCTGCAGAGAGGGTGACTAACTCCCACCTAAGGTGGGTTTAACAGATCCTGGGTAAGCAGTACGAAAGTCTCACAAATTAAAAAATGTCTTGGTATGAGAAGAAAAGATGCCACTCATACTGTCCCTCGTTAAGGAATTAAGGTTTGGGATCTGAATTGCTGAGTTCTATTCTTTAGGACTGCTCGGCCGTTACTGCTACTTTGCTCTTGAAGCTAATTGGTCTTACCATATAGATCGGCGTCCTCTCTTCTCCAGCAACACACACTCACCCTATGGTGCTTATGTCTTTCCTAAGACGTCACTCCTTTTACTATTGATTATGAAAAGTAATTCGCTCCTGCTTCGGTATATGGGATCAAGAGAACATCTGTGCCTTCTCTCTCTTAACTCCAGGAAAACTATGAGTTTGCATTTGGAGGACAAAGCATCACTTTTTTATTTTTTATTGACAGAATTAGACAGTCCTTCTCAATAATAATTACAAAGGGGGAAAATATCTGCCACTGGTGATCTGATTTTATTTTATTCTTTGTCTTCTGGTTCTTCTAAGACTCCATCTTTGGAATGCAGGACAGGAGCAGAATGCATCAACAACAATAATAGTAACAGAGACAGGAGAGAGCTGTTCATACTTTCCCTGTGTTACTTATCACTCTGAATTCTGGCTTTATTTTTATTTGTCTTTCTCACCGTTAGACTGGCATCCATAATGATAAGGGCAGGGGCTGATTTATCTCTCTCTGTACCCAGCACAGAACACAGACATTTGTTGACTATGGAAACTACTAGGTCCCCAAAAGCAGAAGACATCACCTGAATAATAATTTCTGTTGTATTACTTTTCACTCTCAGAAAAGTTCTGTTGCATTTGCCTGTAGTGCCACATTGGGATTTAGAAGAGATCATGTATTCTATTCCCATCAAGAGGCAGATGCACAGGAACTGGGCCTTTTCAAGCAGTAGGCTGCTCATTGGTCTAGGTCTGGGAAAAGAATGACTCAGAAATTCCAAGGCATAGGTTTAGTCTCTGCCATTACCTTACTTCTCTCAACTTTTGGCAAGTCCCCAAGTGACTGGGCTTCCATTCTCCTGTTTGCATAATAGAGAAGTTGGACAGAGGAATTTCTAGCTGGAGAGCAGAGATTTATGGGTATCAAAGCAAGTCTGTGAACTTCCTGTGTGTAAAATGTTACAGTTACATGGATAAATGCATATGTGCATTTTTTTGGGGGGGTAGGGCAGGAAATGGGGTTAAACTTGTCATTAGTTTTTTTTTTTTTAAAGAAAAATAACTCAAAAAACAAAGGTGAAGAAAATCCTGAAGAGATAACTTCTGATATCCCTTTCTCCTATAAAATGTCTACACTTCCAAGAAAACATCTAAAACTTTTTCAGCCATAATACGTTTTCTCTTCTCATTGTCCATTTTTCCCCAGATCATTCACAGCCTCATGATACTTTATTTTATTTTTTTTATTTTTTCCCCATGATACTTTAAATATCTATATATGTCCTGCTCAAATTCCATCTACTTTATTAAGTGCAGAACTAAGCCTTTCATTTTTCCAAAGGCCCACAGTAAATATTGAATGAAAATTTTTGTAGATGTTTGATCCCAGAACACTGATTATTTTCCCTCAAATACTGCATGTCTTCCAGGATTAGGGCTATAAATATTCTAGACCCAAAAAGAGCTCAAGGGATAGTAGAAGGATTGTTTGTTGAGACTATCCATCCACATAACAGGCCAGTGGGGTGAGACTGTAGTCTAGGAACTTTGGAGGGAAGATTCCTGATACTTACCAGGAATGGCAGGTAGACATTAAGTGAAAGGAGTGACTTGGGTCTTTGGTAGCAACTCTATGAGCAAAGCCCATTACCTCATAACATGGAACCATGTTATGGTTACATTACTGGAACCAACTGTAATGGGTGAAGGAAGAGGAGGATTTTGCTTAACATATCTGTGTGGGCTTCCTGTAATTACTTCAACAAATCACCACAGTGACTGAAAACAACACAAATTTATTACAGTATAGTTCCTGGGGTCAGAAGTCTAAAATAGCTCTTCAAAGATGCATTCCTGCTAGAAGCTCTAGGGGAGAATTCCTTTCTGTGATCTTTCCAACTTTTAGAGGCCAACTACAGCCTTTGGCTGTTGGTCCCCTGCCTCCATGTTCAAAGCCGGTGGCTTAGCTTTCTCTTTCTCTCCAGCCCCCTGCAAAGCCTCTGTCATCACATTGTCACTGTCTTGAGTCTTCCTGTGTCCCTTGTGTAAGGGTTTATGATTACTTGGGACCCACTTGGATAATCTAGAACATTCTCTCCATCTCAAGAGCTTTAACTTCATCATGAAAACAAAGTCCCTTTTGCCATGTAGGGTAAATGTTCGCAGTTAATAGGGATTAGGAAGCACACATGCACGGGGAGCTGTCCTTCAGCCTATATACTACCTTGTGTTTCCTTGCCTCTATTTCCTTCTTATGCCACAGTTTTGCAGGAAGAGTCCCGTTCACGGATATTATGTGCAGAGAAGGAAAAAGCAGAAAAGGAATTCATATAGCTAAGTATGAACAAGCAGTAAGAGAAGAGAGAAGGAACCATGGGCTTGGAGCTGAAGGAAACCTGAAGTTTTTAACAAGTGGTCAATTGTCTCTGGAGGACAGAAAGAATGAAGGAATCCCCCTTCCCCAGCATTTTGTCACATACCCCACTTCTAGACTGCTTATATATGAAGGCTGGAAAATTGGGAACATTTTCAATAATATAATATTATATATTGCAATAATATTATTATAATACATTAGCTGTGTGCTATAGCTAAATGAAATGAGAGTATCTGTGGCATTCTCATAAGTTGATATTTTCCTGGCAGTGGAGATGCGTGCAGTGGAGAAGGGGCACAAATACAGGGTTGGGATAAATATGGGGTGAGTACATTCCAGAGGGCCACAGGTACACAAAGATTTCCTGCATAGTCTTGTCCTCCCATTAGGGTAATTCCAGACCCAGCAAGCTTTCAGGGGCTGAGACAATCCTAAGAACTCTGCTTAATCTGGGCTGTTAGAAATGATTCAAGTCAGGCCTTAGCAACCCAAAGAGCACCCTTTTATTTGGTAGTTCAAGTTGTGAATTAATTAATTAATTAACCTGCTATCTACTGTTGCAAATGATGGGTATGCATTAGTATAAAACATAGTCTCTTCCTTGTAGAGCTAAGAGTCAGGCATTTCAAGGCACCCCGGAGGTTCTGCTATCTCACGAGGAGCCGTGGAGGTCCACATGCACAGATTGGAGAAAATCTGGGCACAGAGTGACCAAGAAAGTCCAGACCTTTGCAGACTCAGAGATGATGTTAAAAAGACCATAAAAGTCATATTAGTTGATTGCCTTTGGCCTTCTTTGCAAACGTAATGCTTGAGGAAAGATGAACAAATGATTAGAAATGACCACTTGGCCCAGTTGGACAGTGAGCGGATGAAGGGCAGGGCCTCAGAAGGCTGGGAACCAGATAAACAAGAGGAGGATGACAAACTTCTTTTCCAGAAGCGTACAGTGGCACTTAGAAAAGAGGGAACGTCACACCATCCTGATGACAGGTACATGCGGCATGTCTCTCAGCTCTGTTAAAGTTAGCTGATTCACCCTGGGAATGATCGATCCCATGCAAATCACTGCATTGTTTTCATGGAGTTGAGTTTTCTCTGTCTATCTCTGTTCTCTAGAACTATGTCAGCCCCCAAGAAGAAACGTAAGTTTTAGCTATTCTTCAACATTCTTAAACAGCAATTTACTGTGGGTGCACCCTTGGGAGACCCAAAGTGAGTAAGAGTAGCTACCTCCTCTAATTGGCTTCCTTGGATTTCGAAAGGGCTTATGTGTTCACCATTTGTGGGTCCTGTTATGGACTGAACTGTGTCCCCCAGAATTCATGTGTTGAAGCCCTAACTCCCAAAGATAAGGATTGGAGTTGAGGCCTTTAGGAGGTAATTAAAGTGAAAGGGGGTCATAAATGTAGGGTCCTAATCCAATAGGACTGGTGGCTTTTTAAGAAGAGGAAGAGGGGATCCCTGGGTGGCTCAGCGGTTTACCTCCTGCCTTTGACCCAGGGTGTGATCCTGAAGTCCCAGGGTCAAGTCCCACGTCGGGCTCCCTGCATGGAATCTGCTTCTCCCTCTGCCTGTGTCTCTTCCTCTCTCTCTGTGTCTCTCGTGAGTAAATAAATAAAATCTTAAAAAAAAAAAAAAAAAAAAGAGGAAGATATCTCCTGCCCTCCACGCCCTCTCCACACACACGGAGGAAAGGCCACGTGAGCACACAGCGACCGGATGGCCGTTTATAATCCAAGAAGAGAATCTCACCAGGAACCCAAGGGCTGGCACCTCCATCTTGCACTTTGATTCTCCAGAACTATGACAAAGAAATGTCTGTTGTGCGGGCCACCCAGGCCGTGGTATTCTGTTACGGGAGCCTCAGCAGACCAGGACAGGTCCTTTCACTGTCTCCTAGGAATGCTCTTGCCCCCCAAGAAGCAGGGCAAACATGCAGAGAAGTAACAGCAGAGGTGAAAGAGGGAACGGGAGTGTGAGCAGCGTCAAGAAGTAGCTGGCAACATGGGAAGGACAAGTAGCGGTGCAGACCTGGGGAGATCACGGGGGATGTCCTCTGGCTCAGATGCATGGCCATGATGCTCGGTTTCCACGCACCTGGGACACGCTCCATACCCGTGAAGTCTGTGTTACGACAAGATAGCGTTGTAGTGAAGAGCGTGGGCTTGCAGAGCCCAGCTGCCCTGCCCGAGTCCTAATCTCGGGTCCTCCATGGGATTCTGAAGAAAACTCCTGGTTCCTTAGCTGAAGGAGGGGGAACTTGATTGCACTTAACCTACTAAATCTATTTGTAATGGGGAAGGAGTTATCATATAAATTAGAACAGCGCCTGGCACATACTTTGTGCAATATCAGTGCTAACTATTACTTTGACGGTAGGGCTGACCATACACTGGCCTAGTTTTCATTTCCATTGTGGAATGCCTTTTAAAAATTTCATTTCACTGTTCATGGAAGAAAGGCACTAATGATTCCCCTCAAAGGAAACAAAATCTGAAAGAAAAAAAAAAAAAAAGTCCCAAAGAATGAATTGGTTTTGCCAATCCTGAAATTTCTTGTTTTGGGGTTCATTAGGATTTGTTTCCTGTGTTCCCAAAGGGGTTAGAGACAAAGAGCCTTAGAATTCACTATTAGTGAATACTCTCAAAAAGATTTTTTACTTTACTTCCTACTAAATACCTATTTTCGACATCAGATAATGAGTTCTGTGCCTTCACCCAGTGCCATTAGAAATACCCCCTGAGTTAATTCTACAATTTCTCAAGAGCTCATTTCATTTTATAATTGGGGTGCTTTCCATTTATTTCAAACTTTATTTCCTTTTTACTTTTCTAGTATGTTCAACAAGCGAAGACTTCATGGAAACAGAGTACAACTCTTTAACAATCCCAGCAGGTTTTATAAGAAACAGATTGAAGGCCTTTCAGGTTCAGATGGGAAGGACGTTGTCCCCTACTGGACTCCTAAAACCAGCCGCAGAATCCAAAGTCGTTGTACAGAAACTAAAATGCCTGGCAACCAGCATTCACATCGCTCTTCCTCGATCACCGTAAATGGACTCCAGCTGTTCTGTTAGGATCACTTGAATATTCCTTCTGCACCATCGTTGGTGCAGCACAGAAATCACAGCATAGACACGGACCATTGGCGGCTATTGCATTGGTGTACCTGGCTACCCGCTGTCATGTTTCCCACCGACCCAGCATTTCCGGCTCAGTTAATGTTGATGGAAACCACACCCAGACATTGTGCATCGGGACTGTCTCCCTCCATTAGATTGTAAACTCTCGGGACAGATTTTTTTGTTGTGATTATGTTCCAGGCCTAAAAATGGCGAGGCACATGGTAAGGACTCAGAAATATGTGGCCAATGAAAGAATGACAAACAAAAATTGGGGCGATTTAAAAGAGAATGCTCTCTTATTATGTCAAAATAATCCATCAAAAAGAGGATATGAAGCTTTCACAGTTTCAGCAATCTTAAGGGAATGAGGTGATTTTTTTTTTTTATTCCTTTTAATAAAAAATAATTCCCTGGGTTATTTCTAAATTTGCACTTAAGGCACATTTTCTGAAAGACCAGAGTTTTCCAAGCAACTATTCCTGGAAAAGATTAATAGAAGTGAGAGAGACACAATTAAAGTCTTACTCCAAGTTTGAAAATCACCTTTTAGTATTTAAGGAGGCATTAATCATGATCATTAATCAATAGAAAGGAATGTGCACAGAATGCTTAGAATAAATGTTTGCAGAAGCAAAAAGTCAGAGGAGAAAAGGAAGGCATACATGCCCAGGGCTGAAGACAAACTTTTTTTTTCTTTTTGGTTTAACAAATTAAAGCTGCTGGAAAAGAACAATTCGCTAGAGGGAAACATTACTGTACAACCTATAAAATACTGCCAAGGTCAGCAGAACCTCAGCCGTGTGTGTTTCTGTGCTTGTGCTTATTGAGAAATGAGTTTCTTGCAAGCCTGATTTAGGTATTAAGCCTAGGAGTTACTCAACACCAAGGATTAGGAAAGTACTTTTATTTCCTTTGCTGCTTACTGACAAGAATGAGTTACATTTTTGGTAATTCCTCGTGCTTGCTGAATTTTTTCACAAGGCTATCCTATTATGTCAATGCGCTTTAACTTTGTTCTTTCGTGCCAGCTCCTCTGGTTTTCCCCTTGGTTTGTGCTTCTGAGAATTATTTCCAAGCAAGTAACTATCCCTCAAAGATTGCTAAAGTCATTTTTTTTTTTTTTTTTAAATCCACAAGGATGCAGTTTTTATAGGAAGTGACTTAGCTGTGCGGCGAGAAGAGCTGTTTTGAAGTCCTCCGTGGAGTACCCCCTGGACGCTCATGCAGAACATCTATGTAAGGGTTTTAGCTAAAGACCGTTCGTGAACCTACTGGGCTGTGAGGACCCAGGCCACTCATGCTGCTAACCATCCCATGCTTGCATCCTTCAGGTCACTGGAAAAGCTTATACTGTCTTCCTGTGTTAGTGAGAGATGCTGCTACAATAAACAAGGCCATTTCTTCTTATGCTTTATTTTTGTTGTTGTTCCTTCCCTGTAATTGTTCATAGCTCGGTCCTGAGTCATCAACACAACTGGCCTCTGTGAACAAGAACACGCAATCCAAGGTGGATTAGGGATGGAGGCCGGGGGTGGGGGACGGAGTGGGGGACCAAGGGAAGGGAAGCAAACCAGGCTCCTCCACAGAATGAAACCCGTGGCCTGGGACTGCATCACGCTGTCTCACTACTGAAGAGCTCCAGGAATTTCCTATTTCCTTACAATTTTAAGATTCTTTCCCTAGTTTTGAATCTTAGGATCGTAGCTCTTTTGGTCTATGAGCGAATCACTTTGACTACACTCCATTTTCTTCTTGAGATTTGAAAATGATGAAAACCTCTCATCTCTGTGGATTTACCTTTGCCTAAGGAACTTGCACTGTGGGCAAGCCATCAGGAAATTCCAAAGCCTACGAGTTCAGAAAACTTGAGGCCGGATGCTCTCATCAGCTCTATAGTAAAGAACAAAACCAAACAGCTACATCAGAAAGCAGATAAAAGGACAAATCACATTTAGACAAAGACGTGGTTACTTTTTTATTCGAAGGGAAAAAAAAGTATGTTTTAATAAATACTGCGGAAACATTGACCAAACAAACATACAAAGTGACTTCGACACTTAAAAAAATGCAACGCAAGTTCTGCTTTATAACAGTTATAACTTATTTTCTCTTTACAATATTTAAATACAGAAAGCACTTGCCAGCTATTTTGTAATACTGCCCAAAGCATAACGCTGCCTCGATCAAAGCATAGTATGTCGGTAAAACGTCTGTATTTCGTGGGAAATGACGGGAATGGCATTTTCTCGCAGAGACCAAACAAAGTGCTTGTAAGACAAAGAACTGAGTGTTGTAATTACCTTAATCTCCTCTCCTGCCACAATTTAATGGGAGCACAGCTTCAACACTTCAAAAATGAAGCTTTATCATTGGAAAGAAAGCTCGTTTTCAACAAGCGCCAACAATAAACAGGTCAGATCTGGTTTCTTCTCTGAAAGAAGCTCTAAAAGGAACTGGTCAAAAAAATATCTGTAAACTATTTTAAATGCTGATTATTTCACGTAACAACAGCAATCAAGTATTGAACGCGGGCCTTGGCTGAATCCGGGTACGTGAGGTTTAGCAATCGCCCTCTGGAAACGCCCTAGCGTAGTGTCGGGACTGAGCTCGCACACCTTTCCTCTAAGGATTCTCGGAAGCTTAGGTCAGAAGGTCCCTTAGACTCTTACCGATGTTCTTTGCAAAAAGTGAAATAAAGCAAGAGATCATCAGATGCTGCCAAGCTTTGGAGCTTCATCCCAAGATAACGGGCCTTTTGCTTTTGGTTACTTTTGGTAACGGGATCCCAAAGCTTTACTCACAGATGTGTGCTTTCCGCTGCTATTCCTTCATTATCTCTCCGGGCGAAAATAGTACCTACACTACCCCCCCCTCCCTTGGATCATTTTCTGACGTCAAACGGAGACACCTCTTATCTGACTCTGCACCTTCATCAATGATGGCAAAAGAAATCACACACCTTCTTTTCTAAACAGCGCACAAAAATATTACACTGAGCAATTTACCACTTTTTAATGACAATCACAATGATGAACAGAACCATCAGACTGAATAAAAACGGACACCCTTTTCTCTATTTGATCTATTTCGTCTTGGTGGCGCCGGGTCCGCATTATCTCGCCAGACTCCAGAAGCCTTTCCTCAGAACCATCTTGCTCAGCTAGCTTCGGGGAGGCAAGATTTCAGAGCCTCACGAACTTTTCCTCTGGAGATCCCACGGGTCCTGATACAATTTCCATTTTAATGATGAGCTAGGAGGAAATTAGATCACATCCTCTAGAAAACTAAACGCTAAGGTCACAGTGCCAGGTCCCCGGCGAGGACGGTATATTAATATATACTTTCTGTAAAGGAGATTAAAACATTTAAAAATCAAATCAAAGAGTCGAGATCCATGAAGAGATTGCAACAAAGAGAACGAAAACGCAAGCACCATTCAGAGCGTGATCCTTCTTCGTGGAGGTCCTCGTCGTCCTCCTCCTTCTCTACCTCCAGCCCGGGGGGGATCTCTCTTTTTTGGCATATTTTTCAAGTCACACCTCCCAACTCTTCAACGTGTTCACCATCTGCTCTACGTGCCGAACCTAAGGACGGGATTCCAAAAAGATGAGCATCTTTTCAAACACCTCCTAAGCCGCCGGCATGCGGGACTTGGGCTGTGCACTTCATTCAGATTCCACCTTTTTGCTTCGCGGGTGGGTTCTCTTAGCCGGCCCGGCCCTCCGCTCCGCGCTCCGGGGGGGCGGCCTCTCACATCACGGTGCAGCTCTTGGCTTTGTCCTTCCGTAAGTCCGTGGCGACCGCAGACAGTTCGGGTCTGCTGGGCATGTGTGAGATCCGCTTTGTGGCCCGCTGAGATTTGTTCCGCTTAACGTTTTTATTTGTCTTGTTGACACACGCCAAGGTGGCAACGTGAAAAATGTCTCTGACGCTGTTCTCGGACTGCAGAGCCGAGCACTCGATGTACGTGGCCGCTCCGATCTGTTTGGCCATATTTGCCCCCTGAGAAGCAGAAGAAGGGGTCGCGATCAGCAACGGGTCTTTGGGGAAGATGCAAGTGTCTTCCCAATACCACAAAATAACAACGACTCGTGAACCGTACTTTCAAAGTGTTGCTGCGAAAAAACCGCCCCCAAACCCCTCCTTTTAAACAATTTAATGATTTCTTGATAAATTATAATAACAATGAATTATTTCATTAATATCTGCAGCCAAGACTCCGTCCTAAGGTGTTCGATTCTCATCACTCAATACAGTCCTGGACTTCCCGGAGGTACGAAAGTCTGATTTTTCAGGAGTGTAAATGGGGCTCAAGAGTGGTCGATAAAGACTCATCAATAAGCTGCATAAAAACCGGGGAAGGGCAAGGGATGGAATTTAGAATCGATTTTGAAAGGCGTGGCCAAAATGCGTTGAGGAGAGGAACAACACTCTCACGATTCCTGGGGCTTCGGGAAACACACAATACGGAAGGTCCAGCACGGACCAGGCAACCAGGGTGCACAGTAACGAGCACGTGTGCATCAAAAGGACTTATTTAACTAACTAGGTTTTTATTAATTAGATACATAACACCGCAGTATTCAAGAAGGTGACCACGACGGACAGTCGTAGCTACTTCGACTTGAAGTCTCTTTAGAACCTGGTTTTAAGTTCACCTGACGCCAATTCTCTTCCCTTCTAGATACTTGGGGGAAACCCCCACGGAAATGACGAGTCTCTAAAAGACCGTTTCATGGGGACTTTGACTTTACTGGCAACGTCCTCCTCAAGTATTTTATTGTGCTGCTGAGTGTAAAGTAAGATCAACCCTCTCAAGAATATTACCAATTTGATCACATTCTCTTTTGGATTTTTTACTTTTTCATTTTTTTTTTTAAGACTTATTTATTCATGAGAGACACAGAGAGAGGCAGAGACACAGGCAGAGGGAGAAGGAGGCTTCCTGCAGGAGCCCGATGTGGGACTCGATCCTGGGACCCACGGGTCACGCCCTGAGCCCCAGGCAGGTGCTCAACCCCTGAGGCCCCCAGGCACCCCTAGATTTTTTAACTTTAATCCCAGTGAGCATTGCAGAGACATACAAGGGTTGGACTACGAGCCTCTGTCTACACTCAGGTATCAAGTGTCACGTGATTACCCTACTGAACAACAGAACTGTTCTCATTTTGAAAGATGTTTTCCAAACTTGTCCTGTTTATGCTCACACACAGATCCTCACGTAATCCAAGCTCATTCTACAGCATAACTCAAGGGTCGTCAACCTGAGGCCGACCATTGGTTGAGCCCTTAGAAAAGCGGCTCCTTTTTATCATGAGTGATATCCTACTTCTTTTTGTTTTTAAGATTTTGTTTATTTATTCATGAGAATACACAGAAAGAGAGAGACAGAGACAGAGACAGAGAGACAGAGACACAGGCAGAGGGAGAAGCAGGCTCCATGCAGGGAGCCTGACGTGGGACTCGATCCCGGGACTCTAGGATCACACTCTGGGCCAACAGCAGGTGCTAAACCGCTGAGCTCCCCAGGGGGCCCCAATGTCCTACTTCTGAAAACCCTATCTGCACCCCGACAGCGTACGTACCTGGTCATAGGACACCGGGGTCTGTCTGTGGTTGGAGAGCTCTACCAATGTGCTGACATCTGTCCGGAGGTCAGATTTGCAGCCAACCAAGAGCATTTTGGTGTTGGGGCAAAACTCCTGGATCTCACCTTTCCACTACAGGGAGAGACAAGAGAGATGAAGAGTCAACAATGTGCGGGCATCTGTAGGTCGGTGCCCGGAATGGGGCACAAAAGGAACATTTAGGAGTGTCCCTTGAGATGAAGAAGCACACCTGCATTTACCTTCTAAGTAGACATTAACTTTTCCTCTTTAAAATCTTATGTATTTAGTCTAGAGAGCGTGCATGTGAGTCGAGGGAGAGGCAGGCTCCCGGCCGACAGTGAGCCCGATGCAGAGCTCGGCCCCCGGGACCATGACCTGAGCCAAAGGCAGACACACTCAACTGGCTGAGCCACCCGGGTGCCCCCAAACTTTACTACTTTTTAAAGTGGATCCACTGGGGAACACTCGTGTGTATTCTCATCTATCCTCCCTCTCTGTGCGGCTCGTGACCAGTCCCTACTACAGGAGAGTTGTAGGGTGCTGCTGTCAGAAGGCGGCTTCAATAATTTCTTGATTATTGGGGTATCTCTGCAAGATGAAAGTGCCTGAGGAATGATTATATGTTCTAACAAGTACTATGCCCTCAGATTCATGGAGCTGGTACTTCCCAGCACGGAAGGCTGGGGGGGAAGGCAGAGGAAGCACAAGCACGAGTATGCACCTCCAAGGCCCATCGAGGACGACTGCACAGCTCCCCTGAGCTGGAATTGCTGATGAGGTTTCCGGGGCTGGAGACAATGTTCATGAACAGACTGTCCTGCCCTTAAGGAACCTCCACTCAGGTGACTGGACCAACACGGACTGCGGCCTGGTCAAAAAGGCCCATCTCCTGGGCCCCTGGGAAAGCATCTGGTCCTAAGTGCAGAGGCCCTGAAGTCAGCTTTAAATTACCCAAGTTGTTTACTATTTCAATTTCAATTCAGTCCAATTGCCTACTTGTTGCAAGACTTGACGAGAATTATTAGAACCTCCAGAGATGCCTAAGCAGGGAATTCCAACTTCCTCTTAAAGAGCAGACAACTGCGTTCTTGTGGTTCCATTTACTCAAGCTCAAGGCTACCATCAGGATGGGAGTGAAGGGTGGGCACCTGACAGGATGAGCACTGGGTGTTACACTATATGTTGGGCAAATTGAACTCCACAAAAATGTATACAAATAATAATAAAAACTGGTCAACTGAACTGTCACCTAAGAAATACAATGCAGCACACAGAGAATAATAAAAATAAATAAATAAAATTTAAGAAAGACCAGTTGACCATTAAAAAAAAAAAAAAGGATGGGAGTGAAGGGAGGGCACCTGAAGAGATGAGCACTGGGTGTTACACTATATGTCGGCAAATGGAACTCCAAAAAATAATAATAATAATAATAATAATAATAATAATAATAATAATATAATAATAAAAAAGAATAAAAATAAAATTTAAAAAGACCAGTTGACCATTCAAAAAAAAAGGATGGGAGTGAAGGGTTCAGAATGTTACCAGGAGAGCTCTGGTTCCTGGGGAGGGGGCACCAGAGGGCTGCAATCGGGAACCAGGTGGGCTCACCCAGGCCCCGTGCTCAAATACGCATCGAGTGCTCTACTAGGTACCGTGGTCATCACAAAGGTGAGGACAGGGGTGCGGAATTCACCGAGGGGCGAGGGTGACCAAGCCACGTGTACAATACAAGGTAACGGGGACGTCCTGCAGGAGCCGTTTAGCAGACCGCTGGAGGCGGCATGTGCAGATCTAGAGGCGCACCTGGGGCAGACCCAGGGACGGGACGCACTTCCCATGAAAGCCTCGGGTATCCGCCAACCGCCTCCCTCCTTCCTTCCTTCCCACCAGAGTTATTACAAGCATCTACCACTTGCTAGAGGGCGCGGACATAGCGACTGGAGGATGAACTGGGGAAAAAAAAAAATTCAAAAAATATTCTGCTTTATGTCACTCGGAACGCGTGGATAGTCAAGGACTTGCGGAATCAATTCATCGAGACAAATCCCAGCACCGGTGATGCTGAGCCTTAAACTTGACACAAACGCAAGACACGTCCATTAATGTCTCTCTAAGGCCAAAGTCACTACATCAGGTCTCAGAAGACAAAAGCAAAATAAAGCAAGAGCAAGGAGTTTCATCCCGAATTATGCGTGACCTGAGGGACAGGAGGAGAACCCCCGGTAAACAAGCGGTGCCTTTCATCTGCACACAGGCAGGGCACGCCCGGGCAGTGCTCGGCGCCACCTGTGCAACGACTCGGGCCGCCCGCTGCACGCCGAGCAGTTGTTTACAGGCGCGGAGGGGAGGCCGGGAAAGGGGTGCTCCTGCCCGGGCGACAAACAGGAGCCTTCGGTGCGTGGGTGCACGACTCACAGCCAGATGGACTTAGAGCCTTTGATCTCCTGCGAAATTCATATGTAACCGAGCGAACGGCGTTTGTCATGTTTGGTACAGACCCGGGTGCGGGGGGAATAAACCACCTCCAAAGCCGGACACGTAAGACGAGCCGAGCCGCCAACTATCATCTGAAACCTGACGGCGCTGGGGCCAGGACCGGGAACACCTGCCCCCGCCACCAGGTGCCCTCCTGGCCTCGGCCCGGCCCTCCGCCACCCCCAGGCCCTAGACCGTCCTCTCGCGGCCCGAGTGCAGCCGGGCTCCTTCGCTCTGGGATCTCCTCCGTCTGTCACCGCAACTCCCTTAGTCTCAGGTCTGGAAACACCCCTGCGCCCTCCCCGGAGCCGCGCCACCTCCAATAGATGGCATCACAGTACACAGATGGCACCATCATCATCTCAGTACCGCAGTGAGGCCAAACGCGAAGGTGTCCACCGCGGCGCCAGCGCGAGCGCGAGCCGAGCCCGAGCCCGACGGGGACGGTGGATGGGAGCCGGCAGGGCCCTCGCGTTAGGCCTCGGCCCGCAGGGGAACCACGGAGGCTCTTCAACGGCTACGTCGTTTCTTAACAGGAAAGAAAATCTTGCACAGGTTCAGCGTCGAACCTCGTGACGGCCGCGTGGAAACCCGTCGCGGTGTGCGACAGGGCGCGGGCGCTCCCCAGCCCCGAACCGAGCCACCGGCCCCAGCACCTGCCTTTTTCAGGACGCTGTCCAGGGTCTCCGGCCGACTGACGTCAAAGCAAATCAGCACAGCATCCGAATCGGGGTAGGAGAGGGGCCGGACGTTGTCGTAGTAGGGAGAACCTGAGGGAACAGAGATACACACGTTTTCAGATAAACATTCTTCTCTGTCAAACGTCACCTCCACCTCTGGGGTCAGATCACCGGACGATCACGGGGCCCGTCTCCACCTCCCCTGATTCCTGGAGAAGGACGCACACGAGCAAAGGCCCAGCGGTGGGGTCTCATTTCGAGTGGAAGACAATGAAGCCCCCCGACGTCTGTCTTACGATCCAGGGGAGGAGTCCGGGCCTTAAGGTGCAATCTGCCCGGCTGAGTCCCCGAAGGCCCCTGGGGGAGGCAGAGCAGACGCGCCAGGAGTCAGGCGGCCTGGGATGCAAATCCAGCTCCACCACTGAGGTTCGGGGGGCTTGGGGGGGGGGGGGAGGTGGATCACGACTCTGCACCCCTGACTCTTTATTCTAAAACGAGGATGACGACAGCACCGATCCGGGAGTGGGCGAACCCGGTAGAGACGGGAACTGAGGAAGGGACGGGTAGGTCACACCACGGCCCTGCGGCCCGGCTGCCAGGACAAGCTGAGCGTGGCAAGCACCGCAGTGGAGCTACGTCTTCGGAAAGAGACCGGAGCTCAGGATCTCTCTGGCAACAGGTGGGACCGGTGGGGAGGAGAGGGCCAGCCCCGTGGAGGACCGCGGTGCACGCAGAGCCACCCCGTCGCAGTCACGGGCCTGGGGGACTCCGCGGTACCCCCGGGGTCCACGTTTACAGCCAACTCACTCAACCAAGGGACCATCTCATAGCTCAGACGATTTCTTCCATTTCTCTAAGAACACCAGTTATCATAAGAAGGTGCGACTATGAAACGAAACCCAGCTTGCCAGCGCCGTCTGTTCCTTAAGAACATCACTTTCTGGACACGGACGTTTCATCAGCAGGCGCAGGAAACCCCCTGACGGCCCGTGGGGGGAGTCCAGGAGACAGAGAAGGTCTCAGCTACTGAAGCTTGTTTCGAGACCCAAGTTCAGTTTGACATCCCCTTCCACTTCCAACGGGAACCCAGGACATGTTGTCCCCATAAATCAAAACCTCCGTAGTCAAAGTCAGGAGGAAAGACTCAAGAAGCTTTAAAAATAATCCTTTAAACTTCTATCAAAACAACACTTTTCAGCAGGTTGCTCTCGACCTAGAAGTGGCTGTCGCGGGGTGCGTCGTCCCTACTCACGGCCCACCCTGGTTGGTCCCCAGTGTTTACTAGGGGACCCTACGAACACCGTGGGCTCTTCGCTGGCTGCTTCCAGGATGGACGCAGCAACTTCAAGGCGGCTGCGTCTAAGGGGAAGGAGGGGAATGTTCTAGAAGCCAGGAAGAAATCTAAGCCAGGAGTCGTCACGTGCTGCAGCAGCTCCCGACACACTTCTGGAATCAGGGCTCCGGCCTGAGGGACACTGGCAACTCAAAGACGCTTTCCAAAAGATTTAAGGGTTTGGGGTCAAAACACATCAAATCGTCCTAAATATTAAGGCACACTGGAATGAAGTGCTGTGTGGACACGGCAGGGCGCTGCGGCTGCTTTCTCAGCCCCTCGGAGAACGCTGAGGCCGAGAGGATATTCGCCAGCGGCTCACCGATTCGAACGTTTTTATGGGGTCTCAGAAATGAGGCGGCTCAGCGCTGCTTCTGGGCAGAGGTTACTTGGGTATTTGTTCCGTGACGTTCCACTGCAACCCCCCTCGTGGCTGGGTCCAAAGTCTAACTCCGACACCGCTTCTTCGGTCAACATTTAGCAGGTCTCTCGCCAAACACGGAGTCAGAAAATTCCAGATCATAGAGTGGAAATCCGAATACCAGCCGCGTACACGAGGACCTCCTCTGCTCGTCCAAGCCGGCAAGAGCTGCCGTGACCCCGCCCCGCCTCCAGCGGCGCAGCGCAGCTCCCAACAACCCCCCGGGTCCGGGGCCTAGCGGGGCCTCGGGGGTCTCTCCCGGAAATCAGTCCCTTACAGAAGACAGCTATGGCACTGGCTGCGTCCCAGCCTCAGTCAGACCTGAGCTTCGGAGAAGGGGCATCTCCAGGGGCTCTCAGGACACAGCCCACGACTCGATGAGCGCGCTCACCACTGACCTTGGATCCGAGAGTGCTCACCCCTCATCCTGGATCCGAGAGTGCTCACCACTGACCTTGGATCTGAGAATGCTCACCCCTCATCCTGGATCCGAGAGTGCTCACCACTCATCCCGGATCCGAGAGTGCTCACCAGTCACCCTGGATCTGAGAGTGCTCACCCCTCATCCCGGATCTGAGAGTGCTCACCACTCATCCCGGATCCGAGAGTGCTCACCAGTCACCCTGGATCCGAGAGTGCTCACCACTGACCTTGGATCTGAGAGTGCTCACCACTCATCCCGGATCCGAGAGTGCTCACCAGTCACCCTGGATCTGAGAGTGCTCACCACTGACCTTGGATCTGAGAGTGCTCACTACTCATCCTGGATCTGAGAGTGCTCACCACTCATCCTGGATCCGAGAGTGCTCACCAGTCACCCTGGATCTGAGAGTGCTCACTACTCATCCTAGATCTGAGTGCTCACCACTCACCCTGGATCCGAGTGCTCACCACTGACCTTGGATCTGAGAGTGCTCACTACTCATCCTAGATCTGAGTGCTCACCACTCACCCTGGATCCGAGTGCTCACCACTGACCTTGGATCTGAGAGTGCTCACCACTCATCCCGGATCCGAGAGTGCTCACCAGTCACCCTGGATCTGAGAGTGCTCACCACTGACCTTGGATCTGAGAGTGCTCACTACTCATCCTGGATCTGAGAGTGCTCACCACTCACCCTGGATCCAAGAGTGCTCACCAGTCACCCTGGATCTGAGAGTGCTCACTACTCATCCTAGATCTGAGTGCTCACCACTCACCCTGGATCCGAGTGCTCACCACTGACCTTGGATCTGAGAGTGCTCACTACTCATCCTAGATCTGAGTGCTCACCACTCACCCTGGATCCGAGTGCTCACCACTGACCTTGGATCTGAGAGTGCTCACCACTCATCCCGGATCCGAGAGTGCTCACCAGTCACCCTGGATCTGAGAGTGCTCACCACTGACCTTGGATCTGAGAGTGCTCACCCCTCATCCTGGATCTGAGAGTGCTCACCACTCATCCCGGATCCGAGAGTGCTCACCACTCACCCTGGATCTGAGAGTGCTCACCACTGACCTTGGATCTGACAGTGCTCACTACTCATCCTAGATCTGAGTGCTCACCACTCACCCTGGATCCAAGAGTGCTCACCACTGACCTTGGATCTGAGAGTGCTCACTACTCATCCTGGATCTGAGAGTGCTCACCACTCATCCTGGATCCGAGAGTGCTCACCAGTCACCCTGGATCTGAGAGTGCTCACTACTCATCCTAGATCTGAGTGCTCACCACTCACCCTGGATCCAAGAGTGCTCACCAGTCACCCTGGATCTGAGAGTGCTCACTACTCATCCTAGATCTGAGTGCTCACCACTCACCCTGGATCCGAGTGCTCACCACTGACCTTGTAATCTGAGAGTGCTCACCACTCATCCTGGATCTAAGAGTGCTCTCACCACTGACCTTATATCTGAGAGTACTCTCCACTGACCTTGGATCCGAGAGTGCTCACCACTCCTCCTGGATCCAAGAGTGCTCACCACTGACCTTGGATCTGAGAGTGCTCACCACTCACCCTGGATCCGAGAGTGCTCACCACACCTCCTGGATCCAAGAGTGCTCACCACTGACCATGGATCTGAGAGTGCTCACCACTCCTCCTAGATCTGAGTGCTCACCACTCACCCTGGACCCGAGACTGTTCACCACTCATCCTGGATCTGAGCCTGTTCACCACTGACCTTGGATCCAAGAGTGTTCACCACTCCTCTTAGATCTGACAGTGCTCACCACTCATCTTGGATCTGAGACTCCCCCTCCCACTCCCCGACAATGGAGACCACCTTTCCCAAGTACAGTTTAACCAAGACATCTGGGGAATTACTATGGCGCTAAAACAATAATCAGCACTGGGACTACCAGTAAAACCCGGAAGTAGATTCAGCACTTAGGTCACCGTTTGGCTGCAGAGCATTCTCCTCCCTCCCTCTGGGTACTGAGTTTCCCCTCCCCACCCACTTTTGGCCCCAGAGAGGGTCTGGCTTTGTCTTCAGTCCTCAGCCAAAGGTGGAGACTCCCACTTACTACTATCAAGTGAGCTGCCCCCTGTGCCTCGGAGTACCTGGCGTACCTGTAGTGGTGGCACCTGAAAACGAAACTGTTTGCAACTGAAACCAGATTCTATGGAGGTTTGCTTCTGCTTTTGTTCTTATTTGCTTTCATATTTTGAATAAAAATACAGGGACACCTGGGTGGCTCAGCAGTTGAGCACCTGCCTTTGGCCCAGGGCGTGGTCCTGGAGTCCCAGGATCAAGTCCCACATCGGGCTCCCTGCATGGAGCCTGCTTCTCCCTCTGCCTGTGTCTCTCATGAATAAATAAACAAAATCTTAAAAAAAAAAAAAAAAAAGAAAAGAAAAGAAAAGAAAAGAAAAGAAAAGAAGAAAAGAAAAAAAAGAAAAGAAGAAAGTACATCTGTATGCAAAGGTTCATGAGAAGTAAACCAACTCACTTCCAAGGTAGAGAGCTCTTTTAAAGAGCTTTAACAAGACTTAATTATGAATGACACTTTGATCCTGCCTTATTACTTTTGCTAACGACCAGCACTTTTAGATCAAGTGTCCAAAGGTGCTAATAAAAACCGATGCCCACACTTATTAGTTATAAGCATAATTTGTCTAACCACTAACTACAAGAGTAATTTGTCATTAAAGATGAAAAGTCCACTTGTTCATTTTGTTTTTTTGCTGGGGTTAAGGTGAACACTTTTTCGGAATGAAAAATCTGTCTCTATTATAATTTTGTAATCACGAAAAAAAGACGGCATGGAATCATAGAGAACTATCGTACCAGGAAAAGCAGGGCGAAGCAGGGCCGTCAGTTAAAAAACAAATCCTGACTGGACAGCAGGCACCCTGCGTTTCAGCACTCTGAATTCTTCCCAAATCCTCCGTGGCTATAGAGCCCATGTGAGGGTGGGGCGTGATCCCCGAGTGTGGGCCCCCCCAGCAGCCACAGGGACACGGAGGGGACCCCCCCGGGGTGCCCGTGAAGGGACGGCAACACAGGCCAGCAGCTGTGACATGAAGGATCGAGCCCAGGTAGGCAGATGAGCGGGACGGTGCCTGCCTCTACCTCCCGCGTCCCTCCAAAAAAGTCTCCCAACATTCTACTAAGCCAAACAACAACAACAAAAAAATCTAAATTCTACAGATTTAAAAAAGATGCACATGAAAAGCTTCCAGGTTAAGTGTAGACCTGAGCACAGCCCAAGGAAGGGTGCAGCATCATTGGGTAGTCCGCAGGAAGGGCACTGCTTACACACAACCAGGACCCAGCACCCAGGGGTGCCCCCGGGCTCACCCAGTCTGCCCAGGGACTGAGCTCTGCTTGTCAGGTCCAACCCCTTCCTGGCAGGTGCAACAGCTCCAGGCCCCTGGGCAGTCCCGAACACCACAGTTTTGTCACCCTACAGGCAACTCTGTGCACACAGCACTGTCCAGGTCCTGCCTAGTTCACCTATCAGAACATAAAGGGTGGACCCCAGCAAGCTCTATCGTAAAGAAGCACCTGCAGCACGTATGCAACATGGGTCCACACCCCGCCCCGCCCCGCCCAATACACTCAAGGTGCTTTGCTCTGCGTAGACCAGGTAAGTAGGCATTTGGGGCCCTCGGAGCTCCTCGAGCTTGGCTAACGTCAGCAGAGTTCTGAAGGGCTTTTGAAGCTTCAGGTCTGACCATCTTTGTCCTCAAGATCGTGAATTCTGGGTGACGGCACTGTTTCCAGCCCGAGAATAGTCACCAAGTGCCTCACCCAGAAACTAATTCTGCAGACACATAGCTTCTTGCTTCAGTCATCCTTGCACGAAGATAGAACACACCATATATGTCCATAATTAAATGTATACGTAAGAAGATTCGTGCCCAACAGGGAAGCTGTATGGAACCTTTTGCAAAACCAGTTCAAACACTGAGGTTTTATGGGAGCTTGAGAGCTGCAGACCCCTCGAGTTATTTCATAAACACAACTTCCTTTCCTTGAACCTGAAATTGAAAAACTTTCCCGTCCCCCACGAGAAGTTCCTACCAAGAGCAGTAAAATTAGGAATATGGCAGGATGTTGGCAGAGAAAATATATTAACGTTTTAGTGTTTTTAGTGGCCAGCTAGAGAACATCTGTACCCACCAGCAGCTAACAGGTGGGCCTGGATGAATCTGCCCAATTATTACCAGATTCCATTTCCTCATGCCATCGCTACTGAGCATGAAAGCTTCAAATCAGCAATAATCCCAAGAATGTGAATCAAGTCTGGGCAGCACTTCTGTGTCTGGCTTAGTACAAGACTCTTGAACTATTTTCCCAAGCAGCCTGCACTGTAAGCGCGATCCATGCCCATAAAAATGCAACAAACATTCCCAGGGAGGCCATTTCCTTGGTTTCTTTCTAAGTTATTAATTCCTAAATTAAGAAGAATTATGAACAGATTTGATGAAAATTTGAGGGCATTTCTGTGTTCCTATGAAAATACAGTCAGTACTTTCAATTTCTGGGGGCAGGCAGGTATATTGTTGGAGAGGAAGTCTAGGAGGTAGAAATGATGGCTATTTTTGAGCCTGAAATAGAGCATTAGCTTCAACCCCTGATCTTATGGAGATACCTAGAAAATAGAAGAATCAAACTATTTTGCTTAAAGTAGAGCCATTGTATACTGGTCACAGAACTTTAGGGATAAGAGTAGACAGGTATTCTCAAAATTACATGATCGCTCCATGAGAGAGATTGAAGATTCTGTGTCGTATCTACTACTTAAGCGTCTGAGGCCTTGGAGGCGAGTCCCAGGAGTGGATTCACCTGGCCACATGCTGTCCTCAGGCTCACTTTTCAAGATCAATGTGCACAACTCCTGATGAAACTTCCGAGGCAGCTTACATGCCACGACAATGAAATTACGGGCGTCTCTGGGTCAAGTTGCCAATGTATAGTGACCGAGAAGACGTTTGAAGGGCATCACAAAATGGCCAGGGCACAACTAATTCACCTGGCACAGCCCACCCGGCACCACGAGCTACCTGGAGAAATTATTGGTCCTCGGTGTCCTATCTACAAGCTAGAACTGGGTTAATGAGGAAACATCTGTTTATTTCAGGTGGCATCTGAATGACCAACCTGGACACCTCACTGAAATGCGCAGAACCTAGCAAGAAACCAGGTTGGGGGAAAAAAAAAAACAGTACTAAATGAGATTTTTTAAAAGGTCTAGAGATAAATATAGACTGAAAAAGGGAATTTATACCCTTTTTTTAAAAAAAATGCTTGGTGGACAAATCTCCAAATGTAGTTTTATGTATTGCTTATTGGGAATCACTATACACTGCCTGTCTTATGGAGTTTCAGGGTGAAAATGGAGTTGAGTCCGGTTTTGAGACTCAGCTGCTAGGGATCATTACCACCTTAAAATCTAACTGGTTTTCTGCAGTTGTGCCCCAGATATTCACATCCTAAGTCCTCCTGCTTCCCTGGCCTCTTTGTAAATTTTTGCCCCGCTTTCTTTCTCTACCGAGATTCATTTAAGTGAGAAAGTTTCAAGTTTCAGAATCTTGTGGTCACTGAAGGCCATTAAATGTAGGCATGTTTTCAAGTGGGAGGGCTGTTAAGGACTTCCTAAGGATGGAGTCAACTCTGGAGCCAAGGGAAGAATTGTGGTGAGCTTCAATGGGAGGAGTCACGGGTCAGGCGTGGGGGCTGGCTCTGGGGCCTCTGACTAGTCTCTGGATCCTCTTGCTGTGAGGTGAATCTGGCTTTCCAATGTGTGGGCCCACCCTCCTCTAAGCCAGGACTAGAGTTCCAAGGCCGAGGCCCAGAGAACCTCGGGGGCAGGGACCACTGCTCCCATGGCGTCTGGCTGTCTTCCTGCACACAGATGGCCTTGAAACATGTTGACTGGTTTTAGAATCATTTCTATAGGTCTTGCCTTGATGGGTTAATTTCCATGTTAAGTCACCAAACAAGGGACCAGTGAACTCTTCTTGAAGCCACTTTTCTGGGTTAATTACATACTGATCCCCAACACAGCTGGGAACACTTCTAGGTCTGTCAAGAAATATTTCAGTTGGGAGCTTGCCTCGAAGACCATTCTTCTAATGTGATGGGGTAGGTACAAATGCAATACGCATCCACTTGTGTTTGCACCAGAGTTTGTCCTCAAAGTCAGGCCCGTAAGGGTAATTGAGGTTTTTCTCTCTTAAGTATACGATTTAAAGAATACTACATTCTCTGTTAATTATGCTAAAAACACAGGAAGTGCTAACTTTAGCACCCACGGGCTAAAAGCAGCCTGTATCTTGACAAGATTCAAAAGAGTGTTCATGAGGCAATAGCATAGTTATTGTGGGGGAATTTTAGCAGCTGAATGGAGTATTTTATAACTAATAATACGCCTTAAATAAAATGCGCATTAACTTGCATTGGTTAAAAACTGGCATGAATGATTATTGCTCCCGTGTGCTGAAATGATACCATCAGCAAATCACTTAGAAAAAGATATGGTGATCCTTAAGTGACTAAGTCTCTGTTATCAGGAAGCATTTGGCTTCTTGCTTCAAACTGCTTCTGTGCTTGGCAAATGTGGCACGTTCTGAAAACACAAGGTATTAGGACCACTTTGGGCTCCCTTGTCACTTCAAAATGTTGACACCACTACCCACTGTTTTGCAGGCACTCACTGAGCTCATCTGAAAAACCACTGGGTGCATTTCTGCAACTGATAATAAAAAGGCTCATCTTATCAACAGAAGGGGAATATGTCATTAAAATACAGATAGGCCAGATCTGCATGCAAAGACCACCTTTAAATTTCCCCTTCCCCTTTAGAGGATTGATAATAACATTACTTGGTTTTGTCTACTTTGGGGGGGAGGGGGAGGCGTGGTGGCTGGAAGAACTCCAAGCAGCTATATAAGAAATCAAGTGGCAAATTGCCATTTGTGGTTGCTTTTATTGGTGTGTGCCTTGAGGGTGGGAGGGAGGAAGTGTTTCCTACCTGAGGAGGACCGAAAGGGTGGGTCAGCACTAGGGACTCCTGACTAGGGAAATACACTGCACCCCGGGTGGAGCGGGCACTTGGGTATGGGAACCGAACAAAATTAGGTCAACACAGGTTGCCTCTCAGCTACACTAGGCTGGGAGAGCTTCCTTCTCCCCCCTCCCCGCCCCAGCAGGGCCATAGGAGTCTTAGGGGAGAGACTATAAAGCAACACTGCACCCCTAGGCCTAACAGAGGCCCTGTTCATCTAGGAATGGAAAGAATGGAGGGAGAGAGAGTGCGAAGGACTGTTAAATACTCTGCCTCAAAAAGTGGGGAATCAGTTCTCTTGTCTTGGTGCAAAGAGGGCCCACATACCGGACTTACACTTGATGTTCTTTCCTACATGCAAATTAGCAATTTTGCCTATGCACCTATGCATGATTGCATGACCCCCGGGGCGGGGCGGGGGAGACCATTTATGAGGTGCTGTCCAAGTAAAGAAGCCACAAGAGAACTACTTCCGTCTCCTAAATGCTTGCCCCTCTGCCAAGAGGCTAGACAGGATGTGAATACCACCCAGAAGGTCAATGCCGATGCCATCTGTCTTCCTACCTAAAAGAAGTTAGGCGTACCTCATTTTTTTCTACTAACCGTAAACTTTCACAAAGTTCTAGAAGGCAGAAAAAGATCTGACATTTAGGACTTTAGAGGCTTTGGCTCCAATGTTCAGTCCAGTTCAGTTAAACTGATAGAAGCTGGGGAAAAAAAAAAAAAATGTATCAAGAGGCACCGGACATTTGCAATTATTTTCACAATCTGAACTAAACAAATGTCTCAGTGGGCAAAGAAAATGTCAAATATTTGTCAAGAACTAAACCTGTTCAGAAATTTGTGATGAAAAAACCTTGAGGTGAAGTAGAAAAATGTTCAATACTCCACGAGCTGCTTGACACAATGGCTCTTGCTAGATGTTTATCAGGGACCATAAACCTTTCTTGGTAGAAACAGTCTATTTTTAGAATTTAAGAAATGCTTCATGACCAGGCTTAATCACTTAACATTTCACCTCACCAACAACCTAATAGGATTCTAAACAATACCCTTATGCCTTTTTGTTCCCATTTGTATAAATCTAAATTTCAGCTAAGATTTCATTACTGGATGATTCTGCAATGTGAGGTTTCTTAATCAGTTTTTTTTTTCAAACCCTTATATTTTAGTTAAACATGCACAGGTTTTGTTTTCATTAAATAAAAATACAAGTGATTATTTCACTACAGACTTCGTTTCAGGTGATTATCTTTAATGCGATGAAAGGCAGTGTTCATAAAGTTGCCATTCTTTGTGAACAGGTAATTCAGCGGTAATAAATGTCAGGGAATCTCATCTCCTTGGAAACTGTGCATATGATTATTCATGTAACAGGTTTTCCTGGGTGACTACTGCATGCAAGGCGTGAGCTTACATGTGCGGGGACTACAAACTCTCCGGGAAGGAGGAAGCAACGGAGAATCTCTGAAGTGCTCTTACCCGACCAAGCACTGACCACATTTTGTTTGTCATCCAGCCTTTGAAAAAACAATATGCCTTTTCTCTCCTAAAAACAAAGTCAATTTAGCCCTTTGGTCGCCTCCTATAAACGCTCCATTGGTGGTCCTCTGACTCAGGAGGCAGGACACAGGGGAGGCATGATCCAGCATTCCTGGGAGCCCAGCCATGCCCCCTCCCGCCCCACACGGGGCTCCTTCCCAAATCTGCCAGGAAGCGGGGGCTCCCTTCAGAGCCCGGCTGGCTCTCTGGGTGGTGCGAGGCCCAGCAGGGGACGCCAGGGCCCCTGGGCCCACCGAGGTCCTGGGAAACAAAAAGACTGGCCGCTCTCGCGTGCAAGGCCAAGGAGTATGCAGCTGGGGGAGGGAGGTCCTGCGCTTTGTCTAGCTCTGCACCCCCCACCCCCAAGGGGACAGGAGACTCAGGGAGGCAGCGATTTGCACACACAAATCCCCAGTAACCAGTACTAAGAGCTAAACACAGTCGTTGCCTTTTTTTTTTTCATAAACAGTGGATCAGAATCACAGACCCCACTCCTGAATGATTCTTATCCTGCATTGGGCCCCTACAGGCTGGGGGGGGGGGGAGTAGGCCGCGGGGGAGCCCGGCGGCGGAGGGGCCCCGGCGGGAGGAGCCGCAGGAGCAAGGGCGCCTGGCACCTGGGCGCGTGGGCGCTGTGGGCGCTGTGGGTCACAGCCTCCCGGCCACGTGCACAGCCGCGCGCCGGGCTCCCTGCGGCCCGACCGAGCCGACTCCCCGCGACCCTCGGGGGCTGCGGGCGGCTGCTGGGCCACAGGCGCGTCCCCGGCCTCGGGGCCCCTCTCCCGCCGCAGCCCCGCAGCCGCTCCCCGCCCGCTGCGCCCGCCTCCCGCGGCTCCTCCCCCTGCAGAGGCGACACCTCCGGGAAGCGGGATTCCCCCGCCCCCCCCCCGCCCCAGCTTCCCCGCGCCGCAGGGGGGCCGGGCACCAGCCCTGGGGCCGCCGGGGCCTCCCGCCCGCACCCCCGCGGCCGCCCCGCGCCCGGGACCCGGTGACCCGGCCTTGAACCCCGGACCCCTCAAGATAATTCACCGCGACGCCGAGGATTCAGCGGGACAGGAAGGTCAAGGCCGGCGGAGGGTGATGCAGGGGGGCCGGGAGGGGGGCGGGGGGGCCGGGATCTGCGCGTCCGCACCCACGCGGCGCGGCCGGCCGGCTGCCGGACTCCCGGCCCCGCGCCCCTCCGACCCGCGCCCCTGCGTCCCCTCCACCCAGTGCCCCTGCGCCCCCCGGCCCCCCTGCGCCCCTCTGCCCCTGCGCCCCCCCTGCGCGTCCCCGGCCGCAGGCGTCCCGAGCGCCCCGGCCGCTCGCGCCCCCGCTGCTGACCCCGCACGCGCTCCCCACACGCGGGGCTGCGTGGCTCCGGGCACTTTGTCCCCCTCCCGGCGCCCCGCGGCCCCCGCGGCCGTCAGCAGGTCGGCTCCCGGAGGGGCGCACGCAGCCCCCCGACCTCGGGCCACCTGGCTGTCCCCTTCGGCCCCACTCCCTCCCCCCGCCCCGCCCCGCCCCGCCCGGCGGGGACCGCGGGCACCCGAGGCGGAGGCGAAGTCACCCGAAGTCACCCGGGGCCGCGGGGAGCCACGCGCTGGGGCCCGGGACCCGCCCCGAGCGCCACGCGGCCCGACGGTCTCTTACCCGACGTGTCCCACAGGCTCAGCTCTATCCTTTGTGTGTCGATCTCAAAACTGGCCGTGTAATTCTCAAACACCGTGGGGACGTAATTCTGGACAGACAGCGGACAGAGGAGGGAGAGAGGGCGCAGAGGTTACCGGAGGTGCGCGACACCCGCAGAGCGCCCTCGAAACCCGCCTCCTCGCTCCCCGATTGGAAAAAGACAAGAAAAGAGGGGGAAAGCCGCACACGCGAGACGGCCGGAGCGACCCCGAAGGCCCCGAGTGCCCTCCGCGCTATGGGGACGCGGCCGCCGAGCCTCCGCGCTATGGGGACGCGGCCGCCGAGCCTCCTCCGCGCTATGGGGACGCGGCCGCCGAGCCTCCTCCGCGCTATGGGGACGCGGCCGCCGAGCCTCCTCCGCGCTATGGGGACGCGGCCGCCGAGCCTCCCCGTTATGGGGAAGCGGCCGCCGAGCCTCCGCGCGCTCTCGGGACGCGGCCGCCGAGCCTCCGCGCTATGGGGACGCGGCCGCCGAGCCTCCCCACCCGCCCGCGCGCACCGGAGCCGGCAGGTGTCGGCCGCCGGAGCGGAAGGTGCAGACGCGTCCCCGGGGGCTCGCGGGTCACCGCCCGGCCGGGGGCGCGGGGGGCTCGGGGGGCGCGGCGGGGGGCAGGCGGGGCCCGGCGCGCTCACCTCGGGGAAGCAGTCCTTGGCGAAGACGTGCAGCAGCGCCGTTTTCCCGCACTGACTGTCCCCCACCACCACGATCTTGCACTTCACGTTCTGATTAGGATCCATGATCGATTTACTGGACAATTTCTGGCTGGCCCTTCTCTCCTTCATTGATCTTGCCTTCTTTTCTCTTGGAACAGGAATTTTCTCTTTTGGAGGAAAAAAAAAAAAAAGAGAGAGAGAGAGAGGAGAGAGTTCCGTCTCTCTGGAAGCCGGTCTGGAAACAGGAGGCGGGCGGGGCGGCGGGGCGGCGGGGCTTGGGGGCGCAGGCGACCCTCCCCTCCGCGAGTCTCAGGCCGGCTCGGCGCGCCGCCCGCGTCCACCTCGGCCCGACTGCTTTGTCTCCCGCGCCCGGCGCCGCTTTATAGGCCGGGCCTTCCAATCCTCTTTCTCAATGAGCCGGGAAGCGACCCGCCTCCTGCCTCCGCGGGGCCGCGAGCGGGGCGGTCCCCTCGCCGCGGAGAGCGCGCCCCGGGCGCCCTCTAGGGTGGCCGCGCGGGATGGCGGTGCGCACCGAGCGGGCCGCGGGACCCCGGAGGGGGGGGGTTGGGGGGCTGGGGGGCGGGGTGGGGGTCCGGGGGGCGGGGACTGGCTTTTATTAGGGTTCCCGAGCGGGCCGCTTGGCGGAGGCCGCAGGAACGTCGGTGAGAGCCAACGCGCTTCTCACCCAAGTTCAGGCAGCTCAGGCGCCGAGGAAGCAGCCAGTCTCGGGTTGGGAAGGGTTAAGCGCTTGCATTCTTTTTTTTTTTTTTTTTTTAAGGCATGGTTTCTATCACCTATGTAGGCCAGGGAACAATAGTTGAGCCAGGCTATTTCGGATGCGGGAACTGGCCTGTCTGGGTCACAGCGACACAGGGGCTTCCAAAACTGTCACTCAGGAGGAGGCAGGAGGGTTTTGAGGAGTGCCCAGCTGAGGTGGGAACAGGAAAGAAAAAAAGAAAAGAAAAAAGGAAGAGGAAAAGAAAAGCAGAAGATGCTTATAACTGAGTGTGAAAGTCTTGTGCAGTCAGCCCCACTGTCCCAGGAACCCAAAGGTGCAGGGCAGCGGCTGCCCGGTTCCAGGAAGGAGACTGGGTAGGCGGGTGTGCGGCCCTGCCCCGTGTCCTCCCTCCGTAGCCTTCCCTCCCCCAGGATCAAAGATGAGCCCAGATACCACAACTGTGCCCAGCTGGAGAACACAGGTACAGCTCCCTGCTCCCTCTCCTCCTCTCTTCCAGGCGGTCCCCTGACACACACACACACACACACACACACACCCCCAAAAAGGAGGAGCAAAATGGCCACGCATCTGTTGCCTCCCCTATCAGAGGTCCTTCTTTACCATCTGGATCTCCCGTGTTTCCAATGGAAAGGTTTCAACTATTAAACTGTAGTAAAGACATTGGCCAAAAGTCTCATAGGTACCCTTGTTGGAGACTTGTAGGCTTGTAAATGAGAAGGTGAGGCAAAAACCCAGAATGTTCGGTGTGCCTGGGTGGCTCAGGTAGTTCATGGACTGTCTGTGACCCTTCATGACCCTGGGGGCCTGTGACAGAACCTGGCATTTGGCTCCCTGCTGGGGGGGGGGGAGTCCCAAGGCTCCCTCTCCCCCTGCTCCTATCTGTGCTTCTGCTCTCTCTTACTCTCTCTTTCTCTCTCAAATGAATAAACAAAATCTTAAAAAAAAAAAAAAAAAAAAAAGGAAAAAAAGAAACCCCAGAATGTTCAGCATGGGGAATGAGAAGGCACTGAAACGGGGCTAAAAACACAGATGTAAGTATCCGGTGAGATGAGAGAAAAAAAAAAAAAAAAATAAGTACTACTAATGATCATGAAGCCTCATGGATCCCGGGGGTGGTCATGTCTCTGCTTCCGAACTGACAAAACCGGAGCCCCTCAGGGAGGACCCTTCCGCAGACCCAGGGAGAGGGTGTGTGTTGATACACAGGCAGGGCTGACCCAGAGAAGAAGGGGGAGCTGGCCCCGATCAAGGTCCCAAAGCAGCAAAGTATTGTCTGTAGGACTTTAGTCCTCCTCACAAACAGGGACGTGGGTCCCAATGAATGAGGGAGACACCGTGCCCATGTCACCCCTTGAGGGTGCACGAAGTGCTTCGATAGGTTACAGACACAAAAAAAGTTCTAAGGAATAGTAGCCTCCTCAATGTCCTTGATCCCGCCTTCCCTACTTAAGCACAGGAAGCTTTCATCAAATTATTTGCTCGTTTGTCTGAGAAGCAATGGGTGCAATGGCCGGGGCCAGGGGGTCACCAAGAAGTGCATCCGTGTGACCCTAGACGAGTTCCTCAACCTCTTGGAGCCTCAATGGCATCATCTCTTACACAGGAATCCTAAGAGTAACAATGAGGACATGCAAGGGAACTTTGTGGAGTAGTTTCTGGCACAATAAAGAATCTCTACGTTGCCTTATGTTTTGCCTGTAACTCCCATTTACATGTCTTGGAATTATTGAACATACCTCGGGAAATACTAGCCTCATTGGCGGACTCCTTAATTAGTACGGGGAGAAGAGGTCCACCCTTCTTTCGGATTCTTAACTTAAAAAGTTGCCCTTTTCTAGAGATACGATGTGAACTTCCATTTTACGGTATTGACATGGTCTATGCGGTTAAGCCACCCTAACTAGCAATAATTATGAATTATTAGTGTTTGGCTGACAGTGAATAGGCATGTAATTTGTCATATCAACCGGGCACTTTTGAGAGAAAAAAAAAAAAAGGTACTACTAATGATTATGTCAGAACAGCAGTTGTAAACAAGGTCTATCCCAGGCAACATGAGAGCCCTAATCGGAAATCACAGTGGAGGACTATTTTTGGAAACCAGGTGACCTGAGTCTCCAGGAACCTGCCAGTTGCTGAGCGAAATTTAACGGCCACATAATAGAGGAGGAAACCACCTGCCGGATGTTCCGGGTCTCCAAGTGTCATTAGAGCAAGAGTTCTTTCCTCTTCTTCTCCAGATCTCGGGAACTCTGTGTGTCATAGATATTCAGTACTTTAAAAAAATCATTTAGGATTTAGTTCAACAAATATTTAGTAAACACCTGCCATATGCCAGGCACACTTCCAGGAGCTGTAGGTGTAACAGCAAAGAGGCCGGACCTGTTTGCTGTTATCACTGGGCACATGCTCCAGACCAGGGACAGACCGTAAGGGAGGAAGTACGCAAATAAGAAGGCCTGTGCAAGCTCCAGGGAGAAAAAACAAGATGGTACCATAAGTGGGTGGGGAGTAGAGCCAGGGCCTGGCTCCCACTGGGGCCATAGGAGGGCAGAAAGCTGGGGGGTGACATGACAGGACTACCTGAATGAATGAATGAGTGAATGAATGAATGAATGGCTCCACATTTAGGTCTGCCCCTGTCACTTCACTGCCTGTAAGATGATGATGAAACTGCTCATCTTCAATGTGATTTTCAGACCTAAATGGAATCTAAAGTCCTGGAAAAGGCTTAACTTTTAGACTGTGGTGAAAGTTTTCCCCTGAAGCAAAACATTCATCTGGAGGATGTGAAGCCCCATGGAGGGATCATACATTACCTACTGTCCTCCTTTTTCTGACCTTTCCTGTTTGTCTTCTCATTATGCTCTCCTTTCCCTACCTAACCCCTAAATGCAAGGCAGAGAAAACGATAATGAAGATTCCAAAATGAACTGGCTGATAACCCACGTGGGGTCAGCATTCCATTGCCCTGAGAGGTGTGAGCTTAAGAATTCCTTCCTTTACGGTCAACAACCCTTGTTCTTAATTGCAGGGAAGCCACCCCTCCCACAGGAACTACCTTTCATGGGACACAAAGAAAGGGTTTGTGCCGGGCCTGGCGAGTAGGCTGGCCTGGTCCGGGTCCGGGTCACACCAACGTGCCGCGTGCCCCCTGGCAAACATGACCCAGTGATTTCCCTCAGCTTCATCCTTACAAGGGAATGAGGACATCTGCCTCCTTCAAGTTGCAAGATAAGGCTGCTTGAAAATCACGTGCCCTGTATTTTCAAACATTCTTCTTTGGAAACACACCACAGACACCGAGGCTCTGCAGGTCCCCTGTGTTCATGGAGCCCCCGGCTCGCGGTGCGACATCGTGAGGCAGCTCCGAGTTGTTTACTCGTGGTTGCTGCCTCTCTTCTGACTCCAGCAGACGTGTTCCAAGGAGCAAGTGCCCTGTGAGGAGGAAGCTCAGACCCCTCTTGGGCATCAGCAGTGGAGCAGGAGGGTGACAGAGACGCAAGGAAACATGCAGGATGACTTCGTAGACATCATGTCAGAAAATAGGGAGAGGAGTCATGGGTGTTCTCTTCGAGAGTTTGGTAACATGGTGGGTATGCAACAGCTTCAGATACCTGAAGTTCAATATGAAAACAAGGGCAGGATGTACACTCTGTCCTGAGGTTGTCTCTTCTTTGTCATAGTCACTCAGCTGGCCTTATGTAACATCAACAGAATTGCATTTTTTTTTTTAAGAGGAATTAAGGAAAAGTTCATAAAAAAAAAAAACCTCGGTGGATTGAATTTGTTGTCTGGGAAGAATTTGTTCTCTTGGAAGACAGTCTTTATCTTTATTTCCTCTTAAAATTGGGGCTGAATGCACTGTCAAGGGCATTGCAGTAAGCTGTGTAGTCTGTTTGGTAAGGGTATTCCAGTTGGGTTGCAGAATCTGATCTTGTTTTTCCTCATTAATGCTGACTGCTAATGTGATTTACTGCTGCTGTGTAGACTTAGCTCTCACCCTTTGGCCAACAGGAAATGACACAGCTGTGTGAATGTTGAATAATAAGTGATTGCTCAATTGATCATCCTTTTCTCTCTTTATAGCAAATTCGACAAAGACATTGCACCCTTCTGAGACCGGGACCTCATAATTTTAGTTTTGTATGTTATCGGGCACCCATAATCCTTCCCAACTGCTCTTTCCAAACTTCAGAGTCTTTGATTCCTGATGGCATTTCTTTATTTTACCGTTCAGGATTTCCTAGGGGAAACAAAAAGATCAACACATAAAGGGTTAATACAGGATTATGAGACTCATTGATTCCTTAATATACTAAACATCCATATATATACTTTATATTAGTTGATCAGTGCAATAGGAAAAAAAAATTAAGGAACTTCCCTAAGAAAAGATTTTTAAAAGGAGTGCTTTATAACTTGTTCTCTTTGAAAAACACATAGTACACTCCAAAGATACACCTTTTTCGGCATCCTAGGAGTATTGGGAGAAAAGCAAAGATTATTACCGAGCACAGATCGGGCCTTCTTTCAGAGACTGCCAGGGCCGCATCACTAATCTGATGAGATTTTCAGAGCCAGGGTACTCAGGGCTCCATATGTGGTCAAGTGGCATCCAATATCTTAATCCAAGACTTAAAAGATGGAGTCAGAAAGGTCCTGTCAAGTTTCTGGAAATATCCTTTGTGAAAATTCTTGCCCCCTACGATGAAACGCTAAAAAAAAAAAAAAAAAAAAAAGAGAGAGAGAGAGAGAGAGAGAGAGAGAAAAGAAATATGAAAATGAAAATGTAGTTGAGGTTTCTGTTTGCTTAAAGAAAAGACAGTGATTGTTAGCTTAACCTTGAAAACAAAAAACACTGAACTCAACGTGAGGAAACAAAATGATTGGCCGGGTTGAACTGAATGGATTCATTAGCTCAGGCAAAGACCAAGACAGCAGGTTAGGTTTCAAAGCATTTAACCTTAAATTGCAGATATTGCTCGACAGTAGTAGCTTTCAATGTAGGATGGGGTGGAGGGTTACTACTGTCATAAATAAGACCAACGCGCTCACCACCGACCAAGAAGAAAAGCCGCAGGTGTTCTCTGGGATGCTACACCTGGAATTAACAGCCAAATTACAATCATTTTGATGACAAGCCTATAAAGCGACGTCCAGGTCTTCTACTCTGTAGTATTTACTTAAAAGTTGCGTACCCTAGACGAGTCATTTTAGAACTTGAATGGCACGTGATGCGTGAACAAGGCTTACAATGGATCACCAGGGATTCCAGACCTAGAATCTGAGAATGGCTGCTCTAACCCAGATTTTAGAGGGGACACATTTCCTTTCTGACCCTACCAACTTGACTGCAGCAGAGCAGATTCAGTGCCTTAGATTATATTCTCAGCCGGAGGGGTAGCACTTGCCAGAGAGTTCTTGGCTTACGTGCTAAGGACTACAGACTCTATGACAATATCGGTTCTTCCATTTTGTTGCAGAAATGGGAGCAAAATAATTTTCTTTGCTCTCAATTAATTATTGAAAATAGTTGAGGTTCTTACCATAAAAGATCCTTCCAGTTAAATTTTCTTTATATCTGGCTATAAATTAAAACCCCAGATCTTATTCTTTCCTTTGAAGGACACCTGTGTAAGGGAAGAGGGCATCCCCAAGTGCTCAAAATAATGTTCAAAAATATCTAAGATAATGCAGGTCCCGATGAGATCCTGCAACCAATAATTTTTGAAAGCATGGATGAGGGAAAGAAAAGTACTCTTCCATGCCTGGCCAGCAAGCGTCTTGTCTTCTATAAACCCTTGCCAGTCTTGTGGGTCCTCTGTTCCCTCCTTCTCCACTCCAACCTCCAAGGAACCTTCTATGAAAGGCACTGCTTTTTATAATGCTGGCTCATACTGAGTGTCGTTGAATGTGATTATGAACTAACTGTTAGCGCCTTCAACTGGGCCACCTAAGTAGAGGTCAGATGACTCACCGCAGTCTGATCCTGGCCCTTCTCCAAGACGTTTCTGCAGGTCACATCACTGTCACCAAACCACTGCAGACTGGCCATAGGTTAAATGACTGTGTAAGCGTCATGATGCAATGTCTGGTAACTAACACGATGTATAAGTCATATGGAAAATAAAACCTGTCTTGTGCTTTAAGAGCAGAGAGGGGGCTTCAACACATCAATTATACAATTCATCTTAATGTTAAGTCTGAGCAAAAGGCTACCATCAGCACATTGTGTGTAGCCATTGATCTTAATAAATATTTACTGAGGATTTATGCCAGTATACATTGTTCTGGCTTATAGCCTCCACGGTGCCTCTGAAAATGCCTCCACACTGTCACAGCAAGGCTGTGTTGTTTTAGGATCTAAAGGATGGATGAGCACAAGGGACTCCTGACTGGGGAAATACACCGCAACCGGCTGGAACGGGCCCCTGGGGTACCGGAACCAGACAAAATCATCTCAACACGGGTTGACTCTCAGCTCCACTAGGCAGGGAGAGCTTCTTTCTCCCCACTCCCCGCCCCGCTAGATGACACGGGAGGCGTCTAAGAGCGGTACGTAGAGGAGTCTAGCTTCGTGTTAGACCAGGTCACTAGAGGCTCTGAACATGTCGCCACCAGGGCATTTATGGCAGTTCACGTACAATCAAAACACATTTGAAACCAAATTTTATAGTACATCGGAAATCTTGGCCTGGTGTGAATGAAGAAAAAAAAAGGGGGGGGCAAATACGAATGTATTTATTTTTATTAAAAAGCATGAATTAGAAAGAAAGGCTAATATTAGTGTGCTAAAGAGAGGTTTATTTATTATGATGTACGATGGAAGCCATTCGACTTTGATTCATTTTCCAAAAAGCTAACTAGCCGTTGCCCAATTAATACATCTTAGAAATTTTCCCCAAGTGGTGCTTCCCACATTTATAAATGCACAGTTTGCTGTCTCCCCGGAGCTCTCAGTTTGCATTTTCAGTGGCCGCGTTGAGTGCTACGTGGCCTGTGCTTCTCAGGCAGGGGCTGCGAAGTCAGGTCGGAGGAGTTGGAGCGAAGAGAATCGGGAGCTCTGCGGTTGTGTGGGCCTCCCTAGGCCGCTCCGTGGGCCGCAGGACTTCCCAAGGCCTCTGGAGCGGACTGACGCTAGTGGAACTTCCCCCCGGGCCCTCACGCGGCCTCGGAGGAGTGAGGACAAGACTCTAGGAGCAGCAGGTCTAACCTGGCAAATGTCTCTCTGTACTAGAGGGGGATGTCTGGGCGCCAGTGTAATGGGAGAAGTCCTCTACTAAGGAGGGACAAACTGGCTAACTCGAGGCCCCAGGTGTCCACTGTCCCCCCCTCCCCACAAGTGCCCAAGGGCCTTCACTAAGACGAGGAGAATCAGTCTGTATTAAAATATAAACAGCACGTCCGGCTGTGACCCAGTCGCCAAAGGAGATCTGGGCCGCAAGCGTGATCTCTAGGTTTTCTCAAATTCCACGGGAGTAACAACAATGAAGTTACAGTCTGGAAAGCGACGTTTTGCTTACTTGTTGAAAATGTAAATCATCCTTAGATGGTTTTAAAACGCCCAATGAAATTACTGCGTAAGTGCAAAGGAACGGTTGTGCGCACCTCGCGGCACAGGGGCAGGTTCTCAGTCCGATGATGCGCTGCCCTCCCCGGCCTGGTCTGAAAAGCTCCACGGAAAGGCCGCCCTAAGAGAGGGCAACGCGGGGCTTGAGCGAAACCCTTCTCGGTCCCGAGCGGGCCCTCGAGGCTCATGGGCTCAGGCAAAGACCCTTAGCTACTCACTTCCCGCGCTGCTCTGAATCTGGGTCGAGTCTCTCAGAGGAAGCCTTTGGAGGTTTGGGGCAAACTCAGGAGATGTTTCCACTGGCGAGTGGAGGCTCTGGTGGTCCACTCACTGCTGCTTCACAATCACGACACGTTACAGGTGTGACAGGCGTCCAGGCATAACGGCTTCACAGGATGCTGGGAGAACAGCTATTTTGATTGTCGCTGGCTGCCGGGGTGCAGCCTCTCTGACCGTCGAGTCTGTGCCCGTAGAATTAGAAGGCTGACCTAGACGGCCCCTGGGACTGCGTGCAGCTCCCGCACGGCCTGGCTCATGGCTTGCATCGCTTTTTTTAAATCAATAGGAAGAGCTACGTCTTCCACGGCCCACTTTCGATTAGCCTGCAGCACCTGGCTCCCAAACGTAGGGCTCTGGGCGCTTAGACCACCTTTCCAGGAATTGGATCCTCCACAGGCACGTTTATATTTCGACTCACAGATCCAACTACAGGACACATTGTGCTCATGGGCCTATAAGGCGTTTAATCTCCAGGTCTTGTCCCCATAGCATCTCTTATACGGCATTAAGAAACATCCATTCAAATCCGATGCAGAAGAGAAGATTGCCACGGGCTCGAATGACCTGGTTTCTTCATACGCACACGTGCAAACGTACCTGCAGATATCACACCTGCCCACGATGACATGAATCGAAGAGATTTTCTTTATTTTATGGAGGTGTAATTACATACAGTATTAAGTATAGACTTTGAGTGGACTTGGGGCACCCAGGGGGGTCAGGGGTTGAGCACCTGCCTTCAGCCCAGGGCATGACCCCGGGGTTCTGGGATCAAGTCCCGCATCAGGTTTCCCGCAGGGAGCTTCTCCCTCTGCCTGTGTCTCTGCCTCTCTCTCTCTCTGTGTGTCTCTCATGAATAGAGAAATAAAATCTTTTTTTCAAAAAAAGACTTGAAGTGGACACATGAGTGAATCTAGACAAATGTATACGCTTATGTTATCAATGTCCCAAGAAAGATATAAAACATTGCCTTTGAGACTTTCCTTAGCTCTTTTTCTAGTCAATTTCTCGTCTAAAGGGAGCAACTCTGGTTTTGATTTTCTCCCCACAGGTTAGCTTTGCCTACCCTGGAACGCTGCGTGTTGCTTAATATAATTAAGCAATAATTATATCTATTATCTAGTTTAATTTATCTATGGGATTGTGTGTATTTGCAATTTGCTCCTTTTTCTTGCTGCATAGGATTCCGTCCTACGACTCTACAACGACCTACCCAGGCTTTTGTTAATAGACAAGTTGGCTCCATTCCAATTTCTCGTTAAAATGAATAAAGTCACAGTGCGCCTTCCTGTACGTGGCTTTTTGGGGACTTACATTTTCCTTGGCAGAGGAGGGGTGTGTGTGTATTAACACCTAGGAGAGGATTGCTGGGTGAAAGGTTAAGTACATATTTAACTTCATGAGAAATTGCCAAGCAGCTCTCTGGTGCTGATGTACTATTTTACTCTCTCATTTGCAATGTGCGAGCGATTCCATCGCCCTACATTTTCCCCGACATTTGGTAATTTTGCTGTTAGTAGCCATCCTCATCTACAATGAGGATGTACAATGATAGCTCTTCGTGGTTTTAATTTGCATTTCCCTTATGTACTTCCCATGTTTTCATATGTCTATTGGGAATTTGTATATTGTCTTTCTGAAGTATCTGTGCAAAACTTTTACCCATTTTTTCTTGAGTATTAATCTTTTTACTGTTGATTTGTAGTTTAAAAAAAACATTCTCCTGTGTAAGTTATTTGTCAGGTGTGTGGATTGTGAAAATTTTATCCCAGCCTGTGGTTTACTGTTTCATTTCTGTAACAGTGTCTTTTGAATTTTGGTAAGTTTTGTGTATCATTTTTTTCCCCTTTTTGCCATCTGTTTGTAAATATTTTCCTACCCCAACTTCACAAAGATACTCTCCAGCTGTTTTCTTTGTAGGCTTTGTTTTTAGTTTCTGCCTTAGGTCTGTAATCCTTTTCCAGTTAATCTTTGTGTACAGTGTAAAAAATTTTTTATATGAATATCCAGTTATCTAGCACTTTTCATTGGGGAAAATTATTTTACTATTAAATTTCATTGACTTCTTTGTAAAAAATATTTTGATCATAAATGTACAGTCTATTTCTGTACTCTCCATATCATTCCACATATCTGTCATCTATTCTTACATAAAACCCATACTCTCAGCTATAACTTTATATGAACTCTTGATCATATAGTAAAAATTCTCCAATTTATTCTACTTTTGGAATTTTGTCTCAATTATTGTAGGCCCTTTACATTTTCAGTATCAATTTCAGTTTCAGCTTGTCAAAAAAAAAAGACTTGCTGGGTATGTGATTGCAGTGGCATTGAAGCTATAGGTAAATACGGGGAGAATTGGGATCTTAGTGATATTCAGTCTTCTGATACAGGAATCTGGCTCATTTCTCCATTTTTTAGGTTTTTAATTTTCTCAGCAGTATTTTGTATTTTTCAAAGTGTGGGTCTTGCACATATTATATGTATTCCTAAGCATGTATTTTTGCCATCATTTTGAAATGTTTATTTCTGACCTTCTATTGCTAGTATATAGAAACAGAATTGATTTTTTTGTATACCAATCTTAAATCTTGTGACCTTGTTGAAATCACATGATCGTTTATTACATTTCATAGGTTTTTGGTTTTGGTTTTGGGGGTTGTTTTTGATTTTTGCTAAATTCCTTAGGATTCTCTTCACACAAAATCCTATTGTCTGAAATAAAGATAGTTTAAGTTTTTCTTAGAATCAATACAATATCGGGTAGGGTTGGTGAAAGTAAACATCCTTAGCCTGATGTTTGCCTTGGTGGAAAGTGTTCAATATTTCTCCATTAAGTGTGATATTAGCTACAGGCTTTTCATAAATGTCCTTTATCATCTTAAGGAATTTAATTCTGTCCATGGTTTGCCGAGAGTTTGCTGGGCTTTGTCAAATGCTTTTTTTATACCTATTGAAAGTATTGGGAGAGTTTCTCATTTATTTTAATACAGCGATTTCAGCTGAAAGATGTTTAAATATTAAACCGATTATCGAATTCTTCTGATGAGCTCTATTTGCTTATAATGCATTATCATTTTAATATGTTGTTAAATTTGTTAAGATTTTGTGTGGGTATGTGTGTTTGTGAGGAATATTGGTCTGTAATTTCTTTTCTTATAGTGTCATTTTAAAATTTCAGTTATAAGGTTAATCTGGCCTCATAAAACACATTGGGATGCATCCCTGCCCCCTTATTTTCCAAAAAGTTTTGTGTAACATTCTTTCTTCTTTTAAATACTTGATAGAATTTCCCCTGAGCCAGGTGTCTGAAACAGGAATTTTCTTCGTTGGAAATTCTTAATTACAAATTCAATTTCTCTGACATAGACACTTTTATTCATGTTATATGTCTTCTTGTATCCATTTGGGAAATAATATTTGTCAGGGAATTTTTCCATTTCATCTGTGTTGTCAAAATTGTTGCCATACAGCTGTTCATAGAATTTTCTTGTTTTCTTTCTAAGGATCTGTTGTGATGGTCCCTCTTTCATTCTTGATTTTAGCATTTTTACAAATTTTTTGATTAGTTTTAATAGAAGTCTATCAATTTTATTAGTTTTTTAGAAAAATCAACTTTTGATTCTTCCAAATGTGTTAATTTTCTTATATGGGGCTGAGTCTCACAACCCTGAGATCATGACCTGAGCCAAATCAAGAGTCAGATGCCCAACCGACTGAGCCACGCAGGTG
The DNA here is from genome assembly GCF_048164855.1 of Canis lupus baileyi. Classification (NCBI taxonomy): domain Eukaryota; kingdom Metazoa; phylum Chordata; class Mammalia; order Carnivora; family Canidae; genus Canis; species Canis lupus. The sequence goes on from NC_132857.1 coordinate 57,050,285, forward strand.
CCCCTTTTTCTATAACTTTAAAGTGCAATAAATTTTAGACTTATATTGTTTTTCTAATATAAGCAGCTAAAGCTATAAATTTCCTTTTAAACATGTTCTTAGCTGCATCTTACAAATTTCAATATTTGTGCTTTTTATTGTTCTATTCAAAGTATTTTCTAACTCCTCGTGATTTCTTCTTTAACCAATGGGTGAGTAAGAAATATGTTGTTTAATATCCAAATATTTGGAGGAATCTATTGATTTTTTTGTTACTGATTTCTAATATAAACTTGTTGGGGTCAGATTGAAAAAATACTCTGTGATTTCAATCCTTTAAAATTTATTGATGGCTTTTGATAGACTAGCACGTTGCTTTTTTTTGTTTGTTTAATATTCCATGTGTGCTTAAAGAGAATGTATATTCCGCAGCTGTCAGATGTAGTATTCTATAAAAGTCAATCAGTTCACTGGTTGGCTGTTCAAATCTTATTTTGCTGTTGATTTTTAAAAATCTATTTGTTCTTTCAATTTCTGAGAGTTGGCTATTAAAGTTTCTAGTGGTAATTGTGAATTTATCTCTTTCCCCATTTCATTTTGTCAGTTTTTGTTTTATGTACTTTAAAGCTCCGTTATTAGGTATCTTATGTTCAAAATTGTCATGTTGGTTGATACATTCAATATTTTATCAACATAAAATATCCCTCTTTACCTTGGACAATACTTCTTGTTGGAAGTCTACTTTGTCTGACAGAAATGCAATTATACTAGCTTTCTTATGACTTATGTTTAAATAGTGTATATTTTTCTTTTTACTTTTAAATTATCTGTGCCCTATATTTAAAGTGTATTCATATGGCAACACACATTTCAGTCTTACATTATTCATTCTGATAATCTCTATTTTTCATTGAAAATTTTAATACAATCACATTTAATATAGTAATTGATATAGTTCATTTGCTATAATATATCCATTGTTTTTTCTTTTTCCTTCCATGCTAGGTTTCCTTTTGTCATATATTATCTAAATAGATTCCCAGGTGTCATCCTTTCAGCTTAGACTGCTTCTCTTATCTTGCAACAGAAGTAGATCACCACAAAATCTATATACTAAATAAAACCAAATAAATATGGAAATGGAAATTATGTCTATTGGGAAGATAGGCTAGGGTGGATCACACAACTTCTGGTCATTTTGCAGAGAGGCCTTATCAGAGGATCTGTGTCAACATTTGTGGTACTACTCTGGGGCCAACGCCAGCCTTGATACTGCAAAATATTTTCCTTGGTGATTTGTGAGAATAATAATTAAGGAGGTAAATGATGTACTGCCAGGTGGAAAGGTTGTTTAGTCCGTGGTTGACCAGATTATAAAAATAAAATAATATGTTGGAGAAATAATCAGTAGCAAACAAAATGAATGTTAATTAGATATGTCTTTAGCTGATACACTTAAAAACAGAGCTAAAGGGGATCCCTGGTTGGCTCAATGGTTTAGCGCCGCCTTCGGTCCAGGGCATGATTCTGGAGTCCTGGGATGGAGTCCCCGCATTGGGCTCCCTGCAGGGAGCCTGCTTCTCCCTCTGCCTGTGCCTCTGCCTCTCTCTCTCTGTGTCTCTCATGAATAAATAAAATAAAATTTTAAAAATAAAAAACACAGCTAAAAAAATTCAAAGCTAGTAAGGATGACAAAGATCAGTAGGAAAAAAGGTCTTGAGGTTAACATGGATAATAAAATGATTCTTTCACCACTTACATCCAATAATTTAAAAATATTGTGAGACTAGGATTCAGAAGTAGTACTACAGCATGTCCCAGTAATGATCTAACTTCTATACTTAGCACCAGCATGTTGTGTCCAGTTGTGGCTTCCCTAATTAATGTGGAAGAACTAGATAGATTTCAGGGAAGCATCAGAAATTGGGTTTTAGAGATAAATGAAAAGTCAGAGATAACTGTATCCAAACTCCACATTTCACTGATGACGAATCTCAGAAGGTTGAAATATTTTATCCAAAGGTACACAGTTAATCTGTGATAGAATTGTGATGAGAGCCTTAACTGTTAACTCCTTATCTGTTGTTCTTTCCAATTCTCGGAATGAATTAGGGATTGTGAAATGAGAGGAGATGAGGAAAGATGCAGAGAAGTGAGATTATTTATTACAGAGAAGAAGATGTTTAGATTATATACAATACCTATCATCGAGCCTATGAAAATTTCTTATTTAAGGGTTGGTGACTAGACACTCTTCATCTCTTCTAACAAGGAACTTCATTTTTTTACTGAGGATTAAATGGGAGGAAATGCACAATAAAGTGCAATAGGAGGAATTTAGGAGACACATCAGGGAACTATTTCATGCAGCAAGAATCATTCCTTATTGGTGTGGTAACTTATAATATCTGTTACGGTCCAAAAGCATTCCCAGAGCGAGCCGACTCCCTGTTGAGCCTTTATTTTATGATTTCAGTTTTCATCTTCTACTATGAACTACAGGATTGTGGTGTTAGGTGAGACAATTTACCTAAGCACTCCCTTGGCTGGCCAAGATCTATTGGAGAACATGACACTGCTTGGCAGTAGCAAATGGAATTCTTCTTGATAAATGCCATAGAAAAATCTTAAATTACCAAGTCGTGAAATGCTCAAAATAATAATTTTTACCAGTTTATTGAGGAAATTGTAAAAACCTAGATACTACAAACTACAAGAAAAACTATGATTAGAAGTAATTGCCTGTGGTTGATTTTTGCTTGTAAGACAGAGTTTTTAAATGGAAAGCAAGTTCAATTAACATCAAAATCTGTTATTACATAAGTTCAAATGTATAAATTTAGAGCAACCTTAATGATCTTAGAAGTGCAGAGATTGAATTTTGTTATTTATCTATCTTCTTCCCCAAAGGTCTTGTGCTATGAAAGAAAACAATTTCCCCCTTTTTTCCTTTCTTTTCCTTTTACTGTATTTATATGAGCTGACGGATGTTAGCTGAACCTATTGTGTTTATCATTTCACAGTATATATAAGTCAAGCCATCAAACCGTATGTCTTAAACTTTTACAGTAATGTATGTCAATCATTTCTCAATAAAACTGGAAAAAAGCCCAATATAGTATCCCTGATAGTTGAAAGTGAATTGAAATTCTTTTTTTAGGCAAGTACTTTCAGTCAAGAAAAATAACTGTGTTTTAGTTTATTTCAGAGTTGATTCTCTTCCATTATGGAAGAGTGCTTACAAATGATTTTGACAAAGATCGCACAACCAAGTCATTATTTTTCTTTCAAGAATGTACCTGTATAAAAGATAACAAAGTAAGAACCAGCCAAGGAAAGTAAATAAGTTTGTTGAGTTCTCTTGAGTATATGTGAGGACAGTTTGACTTGCCCACATCCCAGATAATTTATAAAGGAAAGAAAACAATTACACTATAACATGCATTGGTTTGAATTGGCTTTAGTGTTCAAAGGTATCTTCTTGTATTCCATTCCAGGTTGTTTTCCATCAGATAACATGCACCCATTAGATGATGTTAATAAAGAATTTTGTTACACCATGGAAGCTGTGGCACACATTTTTTTATGCCCAGTCATATTCCTCATGTAGAGAGAGGAGTTCTGGGTGTGGACGGATAAGAGTGTGGACAATGGAAGTCAGTAGACCTGGGTCAGATTTTGACTAGTAATTTCCTGTGAACGGGCACTCTGGGCAAGTCACTCAACCTGTAGTTTCTCTGTGCTTGTGGATGATGACTCAATTACATTCTTTTGTTTCTAGTAATCATCTCTGACTTCTGTAACGTTTTCTGTTTGTCTTTATGCTTACTCGCATGAAAGCAGGCAGAGCAACCCCTGCAAGTCCAGGAAAGCTGGTCCTGACAATGTCGCAGCTGTACAGGATACCCCACGGTATCCTCCAGACTGGAGGGAGCAGCTCTACCTCTCTCTATCTTGGGCAACATGAATCTTAAGGGATCATCTGGAGTGTCTGCAAATAGACAGATGTCACCATTGTTAGTTTAAAAGTACACATTTGGTTTACATTCCCTGGATATTAATTGCACGAACTTTCATGGTAATTAGAGCGATACCAGGGTTAGAACTTCTGACAAGCCAACAAAGTGATTTTTTAGAGTTACAGGTCATGATTTCCAAGCAGCCCAGCATTCTATGCAGATAACACAACATCTATTCTGAAGACTCCTCTGCAACTTTATGGCATATTTTATTCATTTCTCTGCACTTGTATTAATAAATGTGGAAAATGTCTGATTTTTTTTAAAAGATTTTATTTATTTATTTATGAGAGATACACAGAGAGAGGCATAGACAAAGGCAGAGGGAGAAGCAGTATCCCCGGTGGGGTGGCTGTTGTGGGACTCGATCCCCGGACTCGGGGATCATGACCTGAGTCGAAGGCAGACGCTCAACCACTGAGCCACCCAGGCGTCCCCTGGAAAAATGTCTTAGATTGGCTGACATAACAAAACAGCACAAACTACATAGACTTAAACAGCATAAATTTATTTTCTGGTAATTCTGGGGAATGGAAAGTCTAAGGTTAAGGCCCAACAGGGCACTGTTTCTGAGGAAGCCTCTCTTCTTAGTTTGTAGGGAGACGTCTTCTTGCGGTGTCCTCACATGGCCCTTCCTCTGTTTTCACAGAGAGACAGAGATGGAGAGGCAGAGAGAAAGAGGTCTCTGTCTTCATGTAAGACTTTCAGTCCCATCTGATTAGGGCTCCACCCTTCTTACATCATTTAATGTCATTACCTCCTTAAGATCCTATCTCCAAATACAGTCACGTTGGGGGTTAGGGTTTCAACATATTAATTTACGGGGCATAATTTAGTCCTTAGCTGACAATAAATATGGATATTTATTGACATCATCTCAATTTCTTAGTACATTTTTCTAAAGAAAGGCAATTATTTTTATGTATAATTAAATGTGATATGATTTTATTTTACTAGGTTTTTTAAGGGTAAAATACTTCTGTATCTTTGCTTGACTCTGCCAGAGTCTTGTATTTATAGAGCCTACTTAGATATGTTGTAAATCTGAAAATGACCTTTGTTACATCACCAGCTGTTGGGTTCAAAAGATGACCGTAGCTTTTTAAAGTACCTTTAGAAAAACTAGGTGGGGAGCAAGAAACATGAACATCATCTTGAAAGGCCAGAGAAATTGAGTTCAGTGCCTCCTAAAAACTACAAAACTCATGCACCTGAGGTCCAAGGAGCATCACAGACAAATAAGTAGCTGAGGCACTTCTACAAACTTGATCAGCTTTCAGACTCTCACTGAACTTTGCCTTCCTCACTAATTCATCCACAATCCTTCTTTCTCCTACCCACGTTCTTTTAAAGTCAAGAATTAAATGTAAAACTCTTCCATGGAGTGCGCACAAGGCGTAACCTGAGTCTGTAGCTGAAGAAATTCTTGTGCTGTGAAGTGGTGGCACAATTTTGACCTTACAAATCGATCCAATAAACCTGAATTTCTAAGTGACTAGAGATTCCTAGGAATTCAATCGGTCACACAATGACCCAATTTAGAAGAATAAATGATGTAATAATATATAGCCATGAAGAGAAAGACATCAACTCTTAACTGAAGCAAGTTATTTAAAACTTGAAATTGTTGGCGTGTTAAACAATCATCAGATGGACCAGAATGCTGATAAAGTATTTCATGGGTTATTTTATAGAATACGTATCTAGCGGTCACCTAATCAATAACTGTAGTTTACTGAGCACTAGGAAACAGTATCAAATAGTAAAATGGCATAATTGCTCTGTTTTCCAAATTGAGACAACCTCCCAATGTTACCTAAAGTATTTTATTTTATTTATTTTTATTTATTTTTTTTTTACCTAAAGTATTTTAAACTAAGATGAAAAACATACATGCGTTGTCTTATAAACAAAGGATTTCATAATAAGGGCAAAATAATCAAAATTTTAAAATCAAAAGCATAGACAGCGAATATTTCATTACATCCCAAAGTACTGAGTTCCATTGTAGTGAAAGCTGCCAATTCACTGCCCAGAACAGGTCAGACACGGAGGTGAAGAGGTACCAAAGGGAAAGGAGAGCTCTAAATAAAAGCTCGGCCTCGCTGCAGAGTCACTCAGGCCTCTCTGTGGGGTGCTGGAATCCACCTGCCCTCAGCAAACTATCTCACTTACCTTCCACTTGTCTCTTGCCCCAGCCTGAGTGCCTCAGTGAGACAGTGGAGAGAAGTGACTCTTGGGACTGGCTGTGGGTTGTAAGATACTTTTGCTAATGATAGTGTAGGCAAGGACCTGGTTCAGAGGGGGTTAAATCGAGGGCATGGAGCATTCATTCCTGCTTTGGGTTGCAGAAATCTCAAAGGTGTTCCTGAGCTCAAATGTAAACTGCTGAAAAGCAATAATTAAACTTACACCTTTAACTTTGTTAAGTGACTGATCTAAAAGCTCCACCCCTCTCCCGGAAAAAAATAAATTAAGTAGCATGAGTCTGCTCTGGCAACTGCAGTGATTATATGGGGTGTGCAGTCCGGGATTATTTGGATTAAGAACAAATTGTATGCATGGAGCATTCAACCACTGAGGAAATATTATGATTCTTCCAGGACATGTTCACTATTATAGGATATAAACATTTATCAGATAAAGCCAAAATCTCCCCCAGACAGGAATCAGTCTACAGTTCATAGGACTGTACCTCCAAAAAATAGTGAGAAAAAAATTAAATGTTCTTTCTTTTGGATCTTAAAAATGATACAATCCTCTGTTCTAAAATTCCCCTTAATGTCATTTGTAAGGAAAATGTTCTTATAAAGGCCAAGCAGAGAAAAAGTCAAGATTGATGTTGAAACTATATTGAGAAGAGTCAAGATTCTCACAATACAAAGGCAACAAACGTCAATATAACCACAGCTCAAGAAACCAAAGAAACAGAGACCTCATTCCATCTAAGGAGACAGGAGACCGACAGGTGAAAACAGCCAGGTGTTGCGTTCGGCACCTTCCGGTGAGGTCATGGAGATGGTAAGAAGAATCTATGACCCTGTGCCTTTCCTTCTACTCTGGCTAATAAGTGTGTGCGTGTGTTTGTGTACATTTGAAGTGTTACCATTAGGCCTCCTTCCTCTCTGTGGACTTGTCTTCAGTGTAGACCATAAAATTCTTCCTGACGGACACCATGCAACCGCCCCTGCTGTGCTCCCCACCTCCACTGAGCGTGCAACACGCTGGCCGGGCTCTCAAGGAGCACCTGCGCTCCGGAGCAAGAGGGCCCTCCACCACTTGCTCTTTCCCGGAGGCTCAGGAGTAAACCCCTTGGAAGAAGAGGCTCTTCCCACCTACGAGAGGTGACCTTGCGGGGGAGGAGTTTGCTCTCTGTGCTGCTCTGCTGACTGGGCACTCGGGGAATCCTTTGAAGAAGCCCATGGCCTCGCCAGTGTTCGGTCACCCCGAGTTATGTAGATAATACCACGCAATCACCCCGAGGCATCTCAACCGAGTGAGCATGACTGGCCCGATTAGGCAAGAGGCCTCACTATTAAACATTATTAGACTTAATTTGGTGCCCCGGGAAAATTCTCGATGGAGCCCATCCCACTAAGAATGGGGCAGCCGTACACCCACAACCTCACGCTCGAAAAACCCTTCTGCGGTCTTGTCGCTGAAGTCCCAGGCAAGGCCACTTGGTGATATGTTCAGGGGGTGTGTGGAAACTTCCAGCATTGCAGCTGGAAAGAATTTGGGCAAGGGCACGATGTCTGACCCTGTCCCTTTACAGATGAGGAAGAGGAGGTCCGTGCTGGTGTGGGTGGCCGGTTAGCAGAAAGAAGACTGGATCTTGGTTCTCCTGACTCCTCCAGCCCAGAGTTTTTTACACAAGACTGTCGTACACCCCAAACTACGCCGGTGACTACAAGCACCTCCCTAAAGCTGTGATCTCTCAACCAGGCTGCTGTTGGCGGTGGAGTGACAGTCCTTAGCTTTGCATTTCTAACCAGTGTTTTAACCTGGAGGAAGTCAATCTGACTGCATCTCATTTCTAATTGTAAATTAGAGATAATTTTGTCTGTCTCAGGAAGTTGGGGTGAAAATGTAACACGCATTGCACGACAGGGTGATTTCTGAAAACATAATGGTAAAACGGAGATGACCATTTGTCTTGGGAAGCTTCTCTGTGACTTCTGGTTCCAGATGGTGAATTGAGCACCTGTGTTGTTTTCTGCACTGGGCAAGCATGATAGCTCACTACTGTGTTAGTTTTACTTTTTGGGATTCTTAGTGGGATTTATCTTCTGTTCATATGCTTATTAACCATCTGCATTTTTTATTCATAGCTTTCAATTGTAGCCATTTTCCTACTTAGCTGTTTGTGGTTTTCTTATTACGCTTTAGTTCTTTATCTCGTAGAAATATTTGTTTTATTATATATGATGGAAGCATTTTCTCCCAGGCTATTGTTGTCTTCTGTGTTTTTAATTTATAAGTGTCACCAACTGCCTATGGATTGTCAGAGAAGTCAGAGAGGGGATAGAGTTAGTTATTTCTGTGAGCGCTTAGTTTTTTATATACATCAATTTGCCTTGACTATTGAATTTTCGCTGTATACTAATACTATATGAATCAAATCTAATTTGCAACTTCTTAGGATATGTCCCTTCAAAATTAAAAACGAAATTTAATAAAACTCATTTCAGAGATTCAATTTCCCAAGCAAACTCTTTTTCAGGAGTTTTTGAGGATCGTCCTCAGCAAAATGAGGGAATTAACCAAGAAAAAAGAAAAGCATGAACTCAAGTGTATCCAAACCAGGGGAACAGTTGAAGGAAGATCCAGAAGGGCAGCGGCCCAGCAGGCTCATAGAGCAACCAGCACAGACTGAAGGAAGACGAGCCTTCTCTTCCCGTATGATGTGATTTTTTTTAAGGCGTATCCATGTATTCTAGTCACTAAACATCTTTAAGATTTAAAAAACAGCATATTTAATGTTACTGACTTTACTCCAAGCACACGAAGCCCTCCCTCTGCATTTTTATTTTTAACACATTGTGTTTTTAAAAATTCCATTAAGTGGCAACATCAGTCAATGGAAAGGAAAGTATATGGAAGTACAATGAACGTCTCTGGCTGCCTCCTACATGCCCGGGAGTCAGCGACTGTTGACATTATGCATCTTCTCAAACTCTAGTTTTTATTATGATTATATGTTTTACCAAAAGAAGATCATATTATGTATATATATATATCCTTTCACACCTGGCTGTTTCACACGATGCCACGTCACAGATATACTCCCTTGTCAATGAGCACACATTCAGCTTATTCTCTTTCACGACTGTACAGATTTCTGCAGATGGACAGACCACAATTTATTTAACCTGCACCTTATTAATAGATATTTAGATTGCTTCCAATTTTTCACTAATGCAACAAATGCTGCCAGAAACATTCAGACACATGCTTCTTTGTACAAGTATTTTCTTAAGATAAATTTCAAGATGTGGAATTGCTGGTTCAAAGGACACATGTGTTTTAAATTTTAATAGATTAGAAAGTGAAAACCCTTTCCCCCAAAATGAGCTGTACTGTTTTACACCCACACTAAAAATATATGAGTAGTCATTGCCCCAGATTTTACCAATCACTGATATTATTGACCTTTTTAAAGTTTTGTTTTATGAAAACAGCAAGCATAATAACTCACCTTTGTTTTAATTTGACTTTTTATTACTAGCAGGGCCTATCTTCTTAAGTTTATTAGCCATTTGTATTTTTCATTCGTATCCTTCAGTTATTATTATTTTCCCATTTGGCTGTTTGTTATTTTCTTGTTATTTTGTGGTTCTCTCTTCCTTAGGAGTTGTCCTTTTATTATATTATATATGTTATAATTCTTCCAGGCTGTCGTCTTTAAGTTTTTAATTTATAAATTGCCAGTATTGCCATCCAGGGCTTTAAAGAACTTGATTACAACATGACTTTTCTCTTTGTCTGCATTAAAAATAAATCAAAGCCGCCACAGAAATCTCACAGAGGAAGACATAGACATGGCCAACAAGCACATGAGGAAATGCTCCGCATCACTTGCCATCAGGGAAACATGTCAACCAAAACCACAATGAGATCCCACCTCACACCAGTGAGAACGGGGAAAATTAGCAAAGCAGGAAACCACAAATGTTGGAGAGGATGCGGAGAAAAGGGAACCCTCTTACACTGTTGGTGGGAATGTGAACTGGTGCAGCCACTCTGGAAAACTGTGTGGTGGTTCCTCAAAGAGTTGAAAATAGACCTGCCCTACGACCCAGCAATTGCACTGCTGGGGATTTACCCCAAAGATACAGATGCAATGAAACGCCGGGACACCTGCACCCCGATGTTTATAGCAGCAATGGCCACGATAGCCAAACTGTGGAAGGAGCCTCGGTGTCCATCGAAAGATGATGGATAAAGAAGATGTGGTTTATGTATACAATGGAATATTCCTCAGCCATTAGAAACGACAAATACCCACCATTTGCTTCGACGTGGATGGAACTGGAGGGTATTATGCTGAGTGAAGTAAGTCAGTCAGAGAAGGACAAACATTATATGTTCTCATTTGGGGAATATAAATAATAGTGAAAGGGAATATAAGGGAAGGGAGAAGAAATGTGTGGGAAATATCAGAAAGGGAGACAGAACGTGAAAGACTGCTAACTCTGGGAAACGAACTAGGAGTAGGGGAAGGGGAGGTGGGTGGGGGGGTGGGGTGACTGGGTGACGGGCACTGAGGGGGACACTTGATGGGATGAGCACTGGGTGTTATTCTATATGTTGGCAAATTGAACACCAATAAAAAATAAATTTATAAAAAAAAGAGCTCCACTTGAAAAATAAAAATAAAAAAAAATCAAAGCAAAATGAAGCTATTGAGCAAATCCTAATGGAATATGTTCACTATATTCAGTAATCACAGAGGAGACTAAGGTAGAAAGAAGATCCCTGATCATAAAGATTATCCAAGGCAAGGAGCAATAAACCTGAAAATACACAATTCCACTACAATAAATTCATAACATAATATACACTGGGGGCAGGGGAGAAAACTACCAAAAACTACCCATGGGGTAATCAGAGAAGAACTCATGGAGGGAAAAGAGCCATTTCGCTATTTCTCTGAGTTCTTGACTCTTTGGTACCCATCAGTTTGCCTCAACTGTTGAATTCCTATTATATGCTAATAGTGTCTGATTCGAATATAGCTTGCAAGCCCTTGGTATACTTCACTTTTAAAAATTGTTAAAGCTCAAAATTCTAATAAGCAAATTCTTGGAAATTTATATATCTTATTGCCATTCAGTCACGGAGGTATTTGTAAAGAACAACTGGAGAGTGAGTCATAGGAACGTGAAACACAAAGACTCTTTCATTTTTAAGGTACTTGTTCTAATGCTTCAAATTTAATAATTTTTAATAGTCCAAAATTCTTCCTATTTACAGAAGTATGAACCATTTAGCAATATTTTCTAGGAACAATTTGTAAATGCACGTTATGTGAAAAGGGACCCTCCCTCCCAACACCCTACACAGCCGCTTCGTCCAAACATGCTCACTTTAAAGGAGGAAAATATGATAAAGTGTTTCTTTTAAATCTTTAAAACTTTCTTTTACTGGTTCCCCTCTTTGACTCTGGCATCTGCCTTGTCTTGCACAAACTATTCCACAACAGACTCAAAAAATGAGGAATGCAACTGCTCATAATGTCTCACAACCTCTTTAATTATTTGAGGTGTTAAATACAGTTGGAAGGCTTGCCGACCCTCAACAGGAAACCAGGAGGCATTGAAACACTTATCACATGCCGATCCGCAGCCCTGTTCTGCTCCTGTGACCTTCACAGCATTTTTCATTCTTCTTCCCCCCCCAAGCCTGCTTGGCGCAGTCCGTTTCCAGTATTCATCTGAAAAAGATCTTCAAGGAAACCCCCACTGCATGTAGAAGGTAAGGTGCTGACCTGGGCAAAATTCTTTCTCTAAATGTCTCTTTATTACTCCATCCCAAGAAAGACAAAGCATAACCTTCGAATACCTTGAATTTTTTAATAATGAACAAAAAAAAAAAGTCCACGTAAATTGGCCCTACCCATAGTTCTAAGCAATCAGAGATTTGTTTCTAAATAGCTCTGGGGGATTTCACCATATGACTCCTATTAATGGAAATTGCTGAGCTAATCTCTCCGTGTGACATTACAAATATTAGCTTCCCATCCGACTTTGTTTGAAGATTTTCTGTATTTCTTCTGCTGTTAGAACAAGAACTGTAGATCTGGAAAGAATTTTTAAGATCAATCAATTCTGTCTTCTAATATTACAGGTGAAGGAAGAGATTGCTGGAGGTTGTCGCTGGTTATCAAACGGCCATGTGAGCTTGGGCAATATGACCCGCCGACTGGTGAAGACCAGCTTGGACTTCCGGAAGCTGTTTGTAGGCGCGCTCTACAGAAAAGAGAAGACGCGAGGAAGCTTGAGGAATAATCTAGATCATCCGGATTCAGTGTTGCAAGGGTTTTCTTTTATCCTACAAGCATTATTGCTAACGATTGTGTCAATATTTGGAAGCCGTCCGTGCCAAAGACTGTATTAGGGGGAACAGGGTCGGTGCGGGTCACCAGATGAGCCCACTCCAGGGTTGTCACTACCTCCCCAGGACGCATTTGGCTGTGGCTCCCCGAGTAAAAGGTGACGCATCGCAGCGACATCATAAAAGCTGGATTTGAATACGCGTTGGTTGAGTGGGGCCTGCTGTGCAGGTCACCGTAAAGCTTCCGATTGGGTGGTGACCACGTCACATGGCGGTGTGGGCCGCGGGCTTGGATTCTCCAAGCCGGTAACTCTCAGTAACGTCGCCATCCTCCTTGCAGAAACTGAAATTCCTCCACATTTATGGGTTCTGTCCATTTTTTTTAGAGCCAATGAGGCGCCTGTTTTTCTTTCATGATACTCTTGTTTTTATTTTTTTACTTTGGTTCTCGGTATGGAAGAAATAGGTTCTTTAATAGGTTCTTTCTTATCTTTTGGTGACTTTTCGACACTTGAATGTTTCCACACATTCCTAGGGTTACGCGGGACGGATGACAAGTGTTACAAGCTATTGTTGCCCTTTCAAAACTCTCCTCAGGTGGAGAAAAAAACATTTGGCGTCCACTCATGTATGATTCATGATCCTCTGACTTTGTTTTTGTGGTGGCCATAGTAACCCGGGTCTGAATAAAGGACACGCTCTTCCAATTCAAATCTGACTTTTATCTTTTTCTCTTTACCTTCGATCCCAACGAGGGCGGAATATTGTGAAAACCAATAGTTCGTGCAGCGAGTCGCCCCCGAGGGAGGGGCAAGTGTGTGACTGATTCCAAGAAAGCCCCTCGGGACTGGCGTTGTCTGCTTAAACCTAACATTTTCTAGGAAACAAATACTTTGTTGTGTAGAAATCCCTATCTGGAAAATTGTTTTTTCATCAAAATATTTCTTTTGGGAAATGAGTGATCCTACACCTACAGCCACAAATATCATAGTTTTGCATGTGGAAGTTTTTCGGTTTTGTTTCTTTCAGAGACCTTGATTCCTCTCACTGCGTAGGGAGCCGATGACTTTGATTTCACCGCATATGGGGCTTTATGGTCGCGGAAAGACGATCTAATAATTGGAGCATGACTCTTCATGTTGCTTCTCCTCTGTACTTCCTTACAAATGGCTCATGACGTGACGTCGGAGCCGACTTCTGCAATTAGGAAAAGGGTTTGTATTGCCTGGATCTTGAAAACAGAAAACAACAACAACAAAACCACCCAAAACTCTTGAAAGAACAAAAGAGAAAAATGGAGCCAAAAGGAAAAAAAAAAAAAATCTTGGCATTTGCTCACCTCTTTTAACCCTTGTTCCTTCATAAATAAAAGCATGTTGGAAAAATTGTTGTGAACAAAGGGTATTAATTGCAAACGAGTCTTTAGGAAAGTTTGAAGGGAAATGACACAGTGCATTGCCTGGGCCTGGGCCTGGGCCTGGGCCTGGGCCGGGCACCCGTGTCTTTCCATATTCATCTTCCATCCACCTGGATGTTGGCCGAGGACGGACCTTGCGGCCTCTTCACAGACGCCGCGTAGAGGAGCCTGGAGACCGAGGGACACCAGCCAAGCGAAGACATAAAAGCGTGCTCAGAAACACAAGCTGCGAGGCGCAGCTGACGCGGAGCGGGATCAGGCCGAGGTGCGGAGCCGAGGAGGCGAGGAGGCCACCACCGGGCCGGGGCCGGGCCCGCGCTCTCAGGCCTGAGTCGGCTGCGGCCGCGCCTTCGGAGGAGGCTCGGAGGCTCGTGCTGAGGCTGCACTGACCACACGCTGGCCCTTCCCTTCTCCCTGGGGTCGCGGGAGAAGTTGGGCCCAAAAGCCTGCCGTTCGCAAGGACTGCGATTTTCTTTTTTTTGTCTTATAAAGATGGAAGCTATTATATTTTAGAGCATGTGGTTTCAATGGTGCCTCGTTGATTTATGACCAAGAAGTCTCTGTCTCCACGCCCCATTAGCACCCTCGTGGAATTAGTTCCCCTCTGGAACTTAGCTTAGGCTGAGTTCTGGTTCACCAAGGCAGGGAGTGGGGTGTGGACTCCGAGGCCCAAAGCACGTAAGAGATGCGGAGCACGGGGCCTCTTCCCTCTTGGGCTTCACGTGGCAAAAACCTCTGTCCTTCCGGACGGAGGGACGTGGGCTGGAGGGACTCGGAGGGGCCTGGGTCGCCGGCCTCCAGGCCTTGTTGGGATGACACGGGCGTGTGAGCCTCGGCGGGATTAACGGGAGATGAGCCTGAGCACAGCTGACACGTGCAAATCGAGTCCCCATTATTTTCACCAAAAAGGCAGGAGCATAAATCCCGAAGATGGTTCCACGTGAGGGGCCGTGGATCCCAGTGTTCCTTCCTTTTGTGGACCCGCTTCTCCCGCAAGACGTCAGGCTTCCCTGTGCCTGTGAGCGGTCAGTGCAAGCCCTAGACAGTTACCTGTGTAGACCTAGGATTTATTTAAAAAAAAAAAAAAATCCCAATCCTGCAGCAAGTGATTATACTGAGTATGAGTCAACCCTCACAAGAGATCCCGGCGGGACTGGAGGGTGACAGCCTCCCGTCAAGTTGTCATCGCCTCCTCTGGCGCCTTTCCACTTCTGCAAGATTCCCCTGCTCCCTGCCTCCCGCACAAGGAGATTCAAAGGAAGGTCCTGGAAAGAACTTGACTGACGACGGCGCAGCCAGCAGGTCACACACCGGGCGCCCCGCACACCCCCGGAGGCCGGCGGGGCCTGTCCCCGGGACGCACCTGCTCCGCGGCCCAGCGGCCCTGCCTTGCTCCTGCCCCGTAAGTACAGAGAACCGCACATCTGGCCAGTTAG
Source organism: Canis lupus baileyi (assembly GCF_048164855.1). NCBI lineage: Eukaryota > Metazoa > Chordata > Mammalia > Carnivora > Canidae > Canis > Canis lupus. The sequence goes on from NC_132857.1 coordinate 57,065,692, forward strand.
TCCTCAGAGCGGCTCCTTCGTGTTCGCTCTCTCCTTCGCCATCCCGGCCCCGCCCCCGGCGCCCCCCGGGTCTGCACCTCCTAGGGGGACCCCAGCCCCTGTGTGTGCCCTGCAGGTTTGCACCTTCGGGGGGGACCCCAGCCCCGATCGTGCCCCACGGGTCTGCACCTCCTGAGGGGACCCTGGCCCTGATGGCACCCCGAGGGTCTTCACCTCCTGGGGCCCCGTGGGTCTGCACCTTCTGGGGGGACCCCAGCCCCCGTGTGTGCCCCACAGGTTTGCGCCTTCTGGGGGGACCCCGACCCTGAGCGTGCCCCACGGGTCTGTACCTCCTGGGGGGACCCCAGCCCCGAGCATGCCCCACGGGTCTGCACCTCCTGAAGGGACCCTGGCACTGATGGCGCCCCTAGGGTCTTCACCTCCTGGGGCCCCGTAGGTCTGTACCTCCTGGGGGGACGCCCCCAGCCCCATGCGCGTCGAGGGTCTGCACCTCCTGGGGGCCCGCGGGTCTGCACCTCCTGGGGGGACCCGGCCCCAATTGCACCCCGAGGGTCTACACCTCCTGGGGAGACCCCCCCCAGCCCCATGTGCGCCGAGGGTCTGCACCTCCTGGGACCCTGCGGGTCTGCACCTCCTGGGGGGACCTCGGCTCCGATTACACCCCGAGGGTCTATACCTCCTGGGGGGACCCCAGCCCCGTGTGTGCCCTGAGGGTCTGCATCTCGGGGGGACCCCAACCCCCGTGCACCCCACGGGTCTGCACCTCCTGGGGGGACCCCGGCCCCGAGCGTGCCCTGAGGGTCTGCACCTCCTGGGGGGACCCGGCCCCAATTGCACCCCGAGGGTCTACACCTCCTGGGGGACCCCCCGGCCCCATGCGCGCCGAGGGTCTACACCTCCTGGGGCCCCGCGGGTCTGCACCTCCTGGGGGGACCCCGGCCACGTGCGTGCCCCAAGGCTCTGCACCTCCTGGGGGGACCCCGGCCCTGAGCGCGCCCCAAGGGTCTGCACCTCCTGGGTGGACTCGGCCCGATTTGCACCCTGAGGGTCTGCACCTCCTGGGGGGACCCCGGCCCCGTGTGCGCCCCGAGGGTCTGCACCTCCTGGGGGGACCCCGGCCCTGTGCGCACCCCTCCTGGGGGTCCAGCGCCGGGTCTGACATGAGCGGCGTCCCCACTTGGTCCCTGGCTGTGATGCCTCCCGCCGCTGCACCCACAGCACCCTCAGCAGCCTGGCGTCCCGCTGCTACCACGGACCCGGAGGAGGCCCCGGGACCACCCCTGGGCTTCCGGGCTTGGGCAGGGTTGGGGGCACCGGGGGTGACAGTGCTCGTCCTGACGCCGCCCAGGTGTGGGCCCCGCACGGGGACGGGTGCTCGTCCTAGGACGCAGCTGCAGCACTGACTGTCTTGGTTCATCAGGTTGGGTCGCGGGGTCAGGGCCAGGCTAGGACAGAGCTCTGCTGGGAACAGCTCCCCACCCCCCCCTCCCCATCGTGGGCTGGAGACTTGAGCCAACCTAAAGCTAGAAGCAGACTCACTTGGACAGAGACCCGGTGCACCTTTTGCTGTCCCTCTCAGTCTTTTTGTTTTGGTTTGTTTGCGTCACTTTCTTACATTTTCTTTGATGAGAAAGGACTTGATAGGAACGGGCTCTATGACCTACATGCTTTTTCCCCTTGGGTCTTATTTCCTGTTACCTACTAATATTCCCTTGACCTGGAGCCAGTGGGGACCATTCACATGGTTGATTAACCTCAACAATCCGGCTCAAGGAACAATTCACTTCATTTGCTTTGATCATTATTTATAAAATCTCCTGAAATCACTTTTTTTTTGGTGATCTCCCTACTGCTCACTTCCCTCAGATTGCTCGAAATTAAACAATATAGCGAGGTGCAACAATCTAGCCGTTATTAATTTGCATGTAGAAGATCTGTTATTTCTTCTGAGTTTCATTGTTTTAAAAAATAAGCCACATCCAGAATCCAACAAGAAAACCTGAAATCATCCGAAGACATTGTTCAGGTAAAGGTCACTTTGCACTTGGGATCCAACAGCACAACAGTTGAAATTTGAAATATGCTGGTGGGTTTTTTTTCTTTTTTTTCCCTCCTCTTTTGATAACCATGGGGATAGCAGAGGCTCTGAAGTATAAAGCTTCTGGGAAGGACCAACCTTGGAAATTCTACTGAAGAATGATTTAAGCCTTGCACGGACGCATGAGTCATGGGGCGGTTCTTTCTGTCAACCTCGTTTGCTCCCAGAACCAGAAGAGCCAGTGTCTGGCGGGTTCCTGGGGCTGCCACTGCTGCCGGGGAAATGGCACCGTGACAGGGGAGTTTCTCTGAAGTCCTTTTGAAAGAGTCGCGGATGCCCAGGAACTCTGGGCTGGTGACATTGTCATCAGAAGTATCTTTGGGACGCATTACTGGTACTCGGCACCGCGTAAAGTGACATTTGGAACGACCTCATATTTCTTCTTAACTGAGGGAAGGAGAAAATACCCCGGGAAATTCCTTTAGCATCTGCGAATGTCTAGCTGTGGTGCGTGACGGAGAGGATGGGCTTCCTTGCTAACTTCTACCCAGTACCACCCTCAGCACGAGTCTCTTCAAGTAGGTACATGTGTACTTACATGGCGCGTCCGTGTTAATTCAAATGACTTACACTGTTTTTCTTTTGTAGAAATCATTGTTTTAGACCACCCTTTTCCTTCAAAAATGAGAAGAAATGTAAAGATATATTAAAAAAAATTATAGGGGCGTCAATCGGTTGAGCATCTTGACTCTTGGTTTTGGTTCAGATCATGATCTGGGGGTCGTGAGACTGAACCCTGAGACTGGCTCCGCTCTTGGTGGGGAGTCTCCTTGAGATTTGTTCCCCTCCTTCCTCCTCTCCTCCTCCTCCCTCTCATCCACTCTGTCTCTCTTTGTCTCTAAAATAAAGAAATAAATAAAAATCTTTAAAAAAATCTAGAAATCATTAAATTAGGCCTCTTTATTAGTTTTTATCCATCTCAAAGGAAAAGGAATATCTGAGAAGAATACATGGCCAGATGATGCAACCAAACTAATTTTTTTATTTACTTATCTGAGCGTTTTATCAGAAATGGTTTTGTGTTTTCTTTGCTGGCTATAACTCCTTGAATAATTGCTTCTCCATGTCACTTCACAGCAGTCCCCCCTTTCCTGGTATTTAACTTTCCACGGTTTCGGTTACCCGCAGTAGGGTAGCAGATGACCCTTCTCCTGGTGTATCCTCAGGAGGTCGCCAGTAGCCTAAGGCTAGGTCACAACATCTACATCATTCACCGTGTTTCATCTTCTCTTGTAGATATTTTATCATCTCACAAGAAGAAGGATGAGTACAAAATAAGATATTTTCAGAGAGAGAGAGAGAGAGAGACCACATTCGCGTAACTTTTATTACAGTACATTGTTATCATTGCTGCATTTTATTATATATTATTGTTAATCTCTTATGATGCCTAGTTTTTGAATTTAACTTTCTCATAGGTGTGTATGGATGGGAACAAACATAGTATATACATTGGGTTCAGTACCGTCTGAGGTTTCAGGCATCCTACTGGGCGTCTTGGAATGTACCCCTCACAGGTAAGAGGAGACTACTGTACATTTACTAACACAACTTCATTAAAAACCGTTTCCTTCTGACCCCATGAAGACACCAACAAAATTAGCTTTAAAAAGTCCTCTTTCCAAACCTTCTTCACTTCAAACCTCTAGTTCTAAATAAGCCGTGGAGATGGAAAGTAGAGGACAGGGAATATAGTCAATAATACTGTAATAACGCTGTACGGTGACAGATGGTGGTGACTACGCTCAGCCTGGTGAGCGCTGAGTAATGTAAAGAATTGCCAAATGACTGTGTTGTATACCTAAAACTAACACAACACATTGTGTGTCAACTATGCTTCAATAACAAATAAGTAATTTTTTAAAGTCTCCTTTTCATGTATCAAAAGATTACAGTTGGTTTTTCCATCACTGGCTCCTCACTTTGCGCCATACCTTGGCCCATTTTCTTCGCTACGACTCAAATATATACCCATTGGGACCCTGTGTTCAACACCAAACCTCACAGGCTACCTTTAACTCCACTTTCCCACCCCCAACCAAAGGTTCCGTGACATGGTGGTCTTATGTTACCCTTCAAAGTCACGGGAAACCTACTAATTTTCATCCATAAGTACATTAAAAATACGTATGTGTATAAAATATATAAATATGCTAATACTGGGTTGGATTGTGTCTTTTGCCCACTTAGACCCTGAATAGTGGGCAAATTTTTATTTGTAGGCTGAAGGTGCTTGATTTTGGTATCCGGATTCTAGGACCCCACATGTAACCAGGCGGGGAAGGCAGACATTTCTTGCTATTAATTCATCTATATCGTCCTCGTGTCATTAGCCCCTCATCACCACACCACTGAACTCTATGAATCTACTCTGCCTGTAAATGTTGAATATTAGAAATAGGCCCCACCACCCAAATACGTTTTACATTGGCCCTGCTTCTTCGCATCACTCTCACCAGACTGGGACAATGTTCATAATACCTCTAAACACTCCCTTGTCTTCATTTCTTTACAAATTCATCTTCCCACCAAGACTGATTTCCTTGAGGACAAAGACAACGGTGGAGGCACCCCCTTGTGCTTCCTGGTGCTTTGCTCCGTTCACAGCATGTTACGTATGTCCAGTAGTAGACATAAGCAGAGGGTTTCCTCTCCTTCGAGAAAGCACTCCTGAGGTTGTATGAACCCGAAACCCACCGACCATCTCTGTAGTTAACACTCATCAAGATGCAATGCTTTTGGTTGGGTCCCAAGAGCGCGGTAAAGGGATGGTGTCAAATTGCCTTCTGGGAGCAGATGGCCATGGAACAGTGAAGGAAGAAGAAGACAGGAAGAAAAGACAGTTTTTTGGTACCTGGCATGGCTTTGCCCAAATTCTAAACTAAGATAAAGGTCATTTGAGATACCCTTCCCCATTCAATTTTTCATTACTTGCAACCGTGTCCCAAACTACGTGGTGCTGTTCTTACCCCAAATTGCCACCCCACAGTGACATTTTGCTGGTCTACCCCATCATTGTGAACTTTCTGCAGGAGTGGGTAATAAGAAAAACGAAAAGAGGAAGGATTTTAATGAGAATGACGTTATCTCAGATTAAACTAATACCCACTCAGGTTTGAATGACTAATAGCATTTTTAATTCTTTGGTTATTTGCATTTGGATGACTTACCCCATAGCAAAGTCTGTCAGTTTCTGCTTTTCATAGGTTCCTTCGTCCGCATTTAGACTACACAACTTTCTTAAGGTTTTTCGTGTTTATTGGTGTGAGGTGTGTGTGCATGTGTTGGGGGGTGGCCTGTGGGTTTTTTGTTTTGTTTTGTTTTGTTTTGTTTTACCATAGGTTAGCATGAGAGAAAAAACAGCCCTGAAGAAGGGCCATAATGGCTTGAGGTATGGGTCATGAGTCAATCAACACTGAAACACTGCTTACACACTTAAAAATCCCTCACAGCATCTATGCCATGAATCAACATTTTTGCAGGAGGGTGAATGCGGGTTTTGTGGAGACGGTAAGCCTGGGATTCCATGAGCCTGAAATTCTGATCCATGACTTCGTGTTTAGAAGCCAGGAATGTGTAGTATGTGGGAAAGTGCCATTGGGGCTCAGATCCCATTTTGGTTTCCATTTCATAGTCTTTGCAGCTTAAAAAAAATAATCCACTGACGATCTTTGGTGGGAAATGTAGCCTTCAAACAAGTTTTCTTTATTCCTCTGTGATTCTAGAAATTCGATTATTTCAATTAGGGAGAGTTCACGTTTCCTACACCTCCCTAAGGAGTTTCGTGTTATGTTCTCTAGTAATTTACGTGAAGTTTTGGGTGCAAAGAAGCGTCAGACATCAGAGGACATTGCCTGCTTCCTTGAAGGGTTCATATAAAAGACTGTTTTTTGGGTCAACAATATGTGATATAAAAGGAATGTATGAACTGTAATGATATTGGTCTCCGTTATAAGTAAGGTAAATCTTTACATAGAGAGAAATCTCTACACCATAACGAATATAATTTGTTATATACACACAGATGCATACATAGGACGTGAAGGTATAGAGCTGAACAAATATAGGGGAACAAATGTGTACTTGTTATATTAGTTGCATATATTTATATGTGATATATATATGATTCTATGCAGACTAACCGAAATATGGATATTTCTGAGGCACAGTGATCCTGTTAACCCTGAAAGTTTGAACCTAAATTAGCTTATTGCCCCGTAACCCAGTCCAGCCCGGCTCCTCTTCCCAACAAAGAGACGTGCTGGGAAGGGCACAGCCTGAGCAGCTGTGTGACCAGACACATTCCCAGCTCCTCTTGCCCCCAACCACGTACGTTTAATCCATTTTGAAGTTGGATTAAAGTGGGGGTGGGTGTGTTATTGTATCCTGTTGACATACCCCTCCTTGCTCAGCCGGCTTCCTCATCGAAAGCCAGACTCGGCTGTAACTCTGTCTCTTACTGTTATTTTCCATCATGTTTTCTTTGTTCGCCAAATACTTACCAAAGACCTACTACGTGTAGATACCACAATGAGGAAGACGTTCTTCTTGCCTTCAGGGAAACTCATCATCTGGAAAGAGTTGTTGCCTTGTATCGCATTATGTGTGTGTGACGTCGTTGTGATTATTCCTGTGTGTGCAGGTTAAGAGTCAGGGGTCTTCCGTAAAGGGGTTTTATGGGCACATGTATTCAAATACAAGACAGTTGCATTATATAGTCATTTGCAATGAATTCTAACTGCAGATCCAGGAACCCAGTTTTTCTTCTTTTTGAAAGTCACTGTAACGAGAAGATAAAGTGAATCTTATAAACAAAAAATAGAGTTTTTAGCCCGGGAAGAGAGAGAGAGAAAAAAAAAAAAAGAAAAAAAAAAAACAATAGTGTGCATTTTTCTGACAGTGATTGGTGAGTTTCCAAATATCTGTAGCCTAACTTATTAAAGTTAAATAGTAAAACAATATATCTTCATAAGGCCTTGTGTAACTTTGACTCTATAACTAACTGTGTTATTGATCGAATGTGGTTTCCCTTTACTAAGAAAAAAAAGGCCTTTAAAAATCTCATATAACTTATTGGTGATCAAGTACTTTGTAGGGAATAACATTTTGATAAAAAAAAAAAATGAGAGTAACTCAGGAACATATGGATTGCATTTATCTCCAAATGCACACACTTTTAAAGAAGTTATAAGGGAAATTCCTGGCAAAAATGTCCCTTGATTTGGAGTATGAAACATGTCTAAAAAAGACAAAAAGGTAGGTAACGGGAAAATTTAATATACAGAGTCTGCAAGGGGTTGGATTGCTTCCTTATTCAAAACTGTCTAGGACTGCCCTAAAAGCACGCGGCTGCGGCCTGGGATGACTGCGCTGTGCACCGAGCACAACGGTGAGCCAGGTGGGCTCAGGGGCCCAAGGGGCAGCTGGTGGCACGACCCTGTAAGTATCTCCCGAATGATACAGGACTTCCATGCGCCACTTGGAAAACTGCTTTCGAGTGGCTGGGGGGTGCCCTGTACTAGTGCCCACCCACAGAGAGCATCCTCTAGGCGGGCGCCACGGACTAGTGGCCGAGCACCTGCTGGGGTGGGGCCCTGGGGTCGAGCACCTGCCTGAGCGGGGACCTGGGGCCGAGCACCTGCCGGGGCGGGGACCCGGGGTCGAGCACCTGCCTGAGTGGGGACCTGGGGCCGAGCACCTGCCGGGGCGGGGACCTGGGGTCGAGCACCTGCCTGAGCGGGGACCTGGGGCCGAGCACCTGCCGGGGCGGGGACCCAGGGTCGAGCACCTGCCGGGGTGGGGACCCGGGGTCGATGCCCATGGCCGGCTCCCCCCGGGGTGGGACCTGCTTCTCCCTCCCTGGCTGCTGCTCCCCGGTGGGTGCTCATTCCCTCCCTCGCTCGCTCACTCTCCGACAAGTGGATGAATAACATCTTTGAAAAGAGCGCACCACACCAGACCGCCCGCGGCGACACGCTTCGGGGACAGCAGCTTGGTGGCCCGGGCCGCGCCCTCTTGTCACTTACTGCCCCCGGCGGCGCGTGTCCTCAGGCTTCGCGTCCGTGTGCAAGGCCCCCCATTCTCTAACCCCGTTCCCCAGTACGACGACCCTTCTGGGTGCAGGGGGCAGGCCCGTCACCTCGGCCTCCTCACTCAGCAGACGCGGGGACGAGGGACCCCAGCTCCTGAGCGAGCACCTGGGCTCTCCAGGGGCCTGGCCTCAGCGGGCGCAGTCCAGGTGTCCGAGGACCTTCAGGAAACCCGGGCACCCCCCTCTGTGTCCCACCCCCTCCTGGGCAGGACAAGGCCACCGGGAGTTCCAGGGCGGCTGAGAGCCAGCACCCCTCGGGACACAAAGCCACCTGCAGTGGGACCCCGTGGGGCACCAGGGACCAGGCTCTGGGGCCCAGACACTGTGCCCAGGCCCGGCCCCACCCCCCAGCTGCTCCCGGGCCCGCAGGTGCACTGAGCAGGTGGTCCTTGGGCGACCCCGGCCCTGGCACTGTTGCTGATGGGCCGGCAGGCAGAAGTCATCACATCGCCCCCCACGGCCCTCGGTTTCCTTGTCCCGGCTGCCACTCCGGGTCGTGACATGTGCGGGGCCTGGCTCCGAGCCCAGCAGCAGGGCCTGCAGCAACTGCAGGGTCCCGGTGGCCTGGGCCCGGTGGCCCCGGCTGGGCTGCACCTAGACGGCCGCCCCCAGGGCTTCTGTCCCCAGCTCCCCGGCTTGTGGCTGTGATGCCCTGGACACCCCAAGCCTTCTCCATGGCTCTCAGCCTGTCGTGGCTGAGACCTGCAGAGGACTGAGCCTGCCTGACACACACGCACAGTGACACACACACGCCCTGCACGGTGGCAGCCGTCCGCCCACGGCGCCACTTGGCTGCGAGCCCGCGATCGTCTGCTGTGCGCTCCTAGGTCTTGCTCCTCCTCCCCGGTCCGGACTCACCAAACTGACCCGGGGAGCCCCACTCGACCACGACCCACAGCCCCGACAGCGCTCCGCACCTGGGGCTTACCTGCACGGCGGGAGAGCCTCCAGCGACGTAGCAACGAGGCCTGCGGTCGTTGGCATCCGCCAGGAGTCAGGCCGGGGTGCTCCACCCATAGGACCCTAACTCTCACGGAGATTTTGTGATTCAGACGTCGTGCACATGCGGCAAGAGAGATGTTCAATTTTAAATCCCATATTTTACTTTAAAATGTTTAGACTTCATAGCGTGGCTCCGCTTTTTTAAACGTTGCTGTGCACCAAGCGTGAGCGAGGGGTGTGTTTACACGTGTGTGCGTCCAGCTGTAGGAACGCAGGTGTCCTCGAAGGCGGAGGGGCCCGGCGGGGGGGGGGGGTGTTGCATGGGCGGGAGGGGGCGCTGGAGAAAAATGAGCCACTGAGCTGTGTGTAATAATTCATGAAGCGATTTTAAGGCCCGAGACAGGGCAGCTATAACAGGAGAGCCCGTCAAGTATCAACCAGCACAAGTTTTGGAGAGATTCCCGAAGAGACCATTTCATATATTCGGTTTTGTCCCTCTTTTAAAATTTCATAAACTATTTTTCACACTTTATGCATAGAAGTGAGTGGGGTATGACCTTGTTTCAACGTGCTGCCAAAAAAAAAAAAAAAAGTAATTAAAAGTAGAAAAATGCAGCAGAGGCTTGATGCTGGTGCATCCCCCGGCCTCTAAGCACACGGTTACCGACCCTCTTCAACAGGAAATGACTCAAAGTCAGCGATATTCACAGCTTTTGCTTTGGCTCAGCGAGTTTGCAGTCCCCTCACCACCACTGATGCTGCAGAGTGGGTCACGGTGATGCCGACAGATATTTTGTCTTTGTGGCCAGGCTGCGGGATCAGAGGAAGGCCCGCTGCTTCCACGGGCGCCCCTGCTTGCGTGGCTGGCTCCCGGGCTCGCGTTCTGTGCCGCGGCGGACGTTAGCGACCGTGCGGCTTTCCCCGGCCCTAATGCTCGACATCTATCCATACTTGGGATTATTGTACTTTGCAGGTGACATTAAAAAGCAAGCAATCCATCTAGATTGTTCTTTATGCCCCGGAATGCGCCTTCCTGACCGACAGCCAGCTAAGTGCAACCTGCTGCGGATCTGCAGCCGGATGGTAACTACCTTACCTCCTCCTCCCGGTTCACGAAGCTTCCCTTCCTCCCACTTAAAAATTCTCAGGGATCCCCGAACTCTGTGTGGCCATGACGATCGCAAGATACCAAGCAAATCGGAGGCTGCCCACCCGTGACATAATCTGCAGACCCAAAACCACAGTGAGGAGGCAAGCAGGGATCTTGTGATCACTCTTCTTTCCCTTTTTCTGTCGGGGACGGAGAAAAGTAAGGAGCCAGCCGTGATGAAATTGGGAAGAAGCAACACAGACAAGCTTTTAGGGGATTTCAACCCTTCGTGTGACTTCTCAGGAAGAGCAAAGCATAAAGGCCGATTGAGACCCGAACACCTGTGGGATAGGATCTGTAACGGGCCAGCGGATCGAATGCGACAGAAAGGAGACAGGAAAGAAGGAAGGCCTGCCGTGATGCGATGAAGCAGTCCCCAGAAGAGAGCGGTAAAGGTGCCACCGTAGAAAAATGAGACCCGCTTGGATGCAAGTAAATCCTCAGACACGGTGAACTCAATTAAAACAGCGGCCCACACAAGCGTTTGCGAGGAGCTCGCCCAAGAACAATGACAAGGAGTAAACAGTCTTCTAGAGCATCATCGACAACATCTTTCTATTTTTTTTTTTAAAGATTTTATTTATTTATTCATGATAGTCACACAGAGAGAGACAGAGAGGCAGAGACACAGGCAGAGGGAGAAGCAGGCTCCATGCACCGGGAGCCCGACGTGGGATTCGATCCCGGGTCTCCAGGATCGCGCCCTGGGCCAAAGGCAGGCGCCAAACCGCTGCGCCACCCAGGGATCCCGGCAACATCTTTCTAAAAGTCTAATCGCCCCTTACCCAGAGTTCCCGCCTCCGTGATACCGCGGTGGCGTGTCGGGCTACACACGCGCTTATTCATCTCTTGAATGTCGTAGTTGTCGCTCCAGAACTACTTAGAACGGGGACAGTCCAAGGGAAAGGATCCTGGGCAGACCTTTATTTTGACCTGCTTGGGGTTTCCCTTGTCCTATTTGTCATAGGAGAGTAAACCCTAAAATGTTTTTTTTTTTTTTCATTTGTTCATTACACAGCTTCCTCGGATCACAAAAGAGAATTTTTCATCTTCTCGCCTCGAAAATCATCATCCACCCATAGGTCACGAAGACAGGTGTCGATCACCTTGTCCTCTCTTCCTCTGCCCGTGGGAATCTCCTTTTTTATCAGGACCTTCTAAGGACAAAACTCCTCCCACTCATTCAGGGACAACCACAAGACAGCAAGAAAATCACACGTCGTCAAGGACGGGAATGGCCAGAAGCAAGTCTGACAAGGTTTTGAGAGGCTTTGAGCGCCCTAAGGCCAATGCAATGGGCGGTTCCCGACGACGTAGGATGAACCCCACTACCGCAAGGAGGCCCCTCGCCTGTAGACAAGGACCGTTAAGGCTCACTACAAAGCGCTCTCCAGCCTTGACGGTCAGATCTTACCTACGTCTAATCACTCCAAAGGCCATTGACTCAAAGTAAAACTTGGATCTTTTCTTGCCAGTGACGCTGGAATAGTCAGACCCGACCGAGGGTCAGGCCCGACTCCACTTCATGGAGAAGTTTCGTCTTTATGACCTTCGCTTCTTTTTAAGCCTCAATAGTGAACTCCAGTCGTGTGTACGTTTTGTGACTTCTCACCAGGAAATTTCTCATGAATAGCTACATTTTAAGGCTGTTTCACGTAACATGACATCATGCGAAATAAACCAAAGCAGATTTTTCTGAGCAAACTACACATGACAACAAACGCCAAGATATGGCTTGTGTCCAATGTGGGTTCCGCTGCAAACATTTGGCTGGAGGAGAAAAGAAATTATAATAATAATAAAAAAAAAGCTGGGATTATTTTTACATAAAGCAGAGAGCAGTTACCAAAATCGCATTTTTTTTTTTGCCTTTAGCATTGCTGGGATTTCAGAACATTTTTTTGGTCGCACTTGGACACGGGATGTAAGAGCCAAAGGCAACATTCCTTACATCATTCATGTGAGATCTCGTGATGAGCACCCGCAGAGGTCGGGGCATAAACAACAAGTCCATGACCTTCAACACCGCGGAAGTCAATTATTTTACACAAGTAGAATATTGCAAAGCTACAGGCTGATCTCTCAGCGGGACAAGAGCTTTGGGGACTGAAAGTATTCTTTCCGCCTGAGAACTGGGTGGCGTGTAAATTTCCCGATTTCCTTTCTCCTGATGCTGGGTGAGACTCTTGGGGTGACAGGTGTCCCCAGACCTGAGATTTCCAGGTGCGAGACAGAAATATTGAATTTTTCCAAGTCCCCATTTGACTACCGGCTTCACCAGTTTAGACCTGATTCCCTACCTACATGTGAATGCTGCGGAAAGGACCCCAAGCAGGGTTGCTTTTGTTCTAAATCTGGGGCGTTCATGCTTCTTTCAGGACTTCCACGTGAATTCAGAGGGTGTGTGACACACTTCATGTCACTACAAGAAGTGCGACGTTAATCCGCTCACCGTATGGTTTCAAGCTCTGTGCCACGGTTCTCGACACTCGCATCCAGCACTTCGCCCGCTGCAGAGGCCCAGGTGGGGGCCGCCTCCCGGGGAGACAGGTCACTGACCGGCTGCCACTTGACGTGGCCTTCGAGGGGCCCTAAGATTTCTTAGGAACGGAACTGGTGAGAGGTGTTTCACAATCCGGTTGGAAAGGGTAAGAGGATTTCCACGAGGTAGACATTCTAATTCACGTCTCCGAGTGGGAGCGGTGACTAATACGAAGGCGAATCTTACCTCCATACCCACGTCGACTCCCACGCCCCGAGGTGGCCGTGCAGCATAGGGTTTTCTAGGAGTCGCTGTTCGGACAGCACGGCCCTACACAGCCGCTCGGCACGTTAGGGCACATTCTCCTAAGTGAAGCTCTTCAGCTTGAGCCTGCGTTCAGGGAAGTGAGCCTTGTTTGTCTAAGTCCCGCAGTCGCGTTAATCGACGGGTTTAGATGCGCAAGGGGGAGGGAGAGTGAGAGGAAGAGAGCTGTGGACTCCAAGGTGCCGGCAGTGAGGCTCCATGAGGACAAACAGATTCATCATGTACTCCGGATCATTTTCGTTCTTTATATTCACTCCACTCATGTGATTATTTCCTTTTTCTAGTCACCGTGTCTATGTTGGCACAAAGCAGCAGAGCCAGAAATGCACCCTCCCCGCGACACACGGGGGGGTGGCCTTCGGCTTGGCTTGGCGTCAGCCCTCTCCCGGAGCCCTGCTAACACCTTGCTTCTCCTGCCCGACGTCACAAATTGTATAAAGGCTCAGACGACGCTAGGCTGGAGCCAGTCGTCACCTAGAGGCAACACACAATCGTTAAATAGTCAAGGTCCTGCAAGCCGTTGTGGAACCATGGGTAGCTCGAAACAGTCCTAGTGGGAGCCTACGCCGCGGACGTCAGCAAAGGCTGCGAGCCAGAGCTTTTTCTTCTCTTGCCTTTCTTTCTTTTTTTTCCCAAAGAGCCATTTATCAGCACAACACCAAACAAACCCATAATGAAAAGGACCATCAGAGAGGAGAAGACATTGGCTGGAAGTTACCGGGATGAGTTCAGAGGCTAGGAAGCGGGTATTTAAGTGATGAGTGACTCAGCAGCCTGAAGAAAACAAGAAAAGCCTTCAAGGGGGGAAGGCCTACCTTCTCTTGCCCCCTAAACCCCAACAAAGTCGTTAAATGCAGAAATCCCTGGAAAGGTTTGTGTACCGGGGACCTCAGCTGCCTGTGACAGCGGAAGTGCGCACAGTAGGGCTGAAAATGAGTGAGGGACCAACAGGGCTGGGCAGTGGGAGGTCGGGGGCCACCGAGGCAGGCTCACAGAAATCCCACAAATGCTGAGGTGTAAGGACACCCGAGGTAAAGGAACAACCCAGACCACCCCGCCCTAAGGTGTGGGTCGGGAGGGCGTCTCATTATAACAGCTACTTGTGACCAACAAAGAATAACCAGACCCCAAAGAAGAAGTGAGCCATTAGAGATGTTATCACTGGTCCTTCCTCAGTGGTGACGTCATTGGGGATGTTAAAAGGATTTGGGATCCCCGATTAGGCTTCCAATAAAAGACCGACCCTACAAGCCCTCGTGGCAGCCCTGTCGGGAGCCCTCTCACTCCTGAGAGCTTTCTCTGTATCTTAATAAACTTCTGTCCCTTTCCTCACTCTCCTGTGCCCGCGAGATTCATTCTTCGACTCCGTGAGACAAGAACCAAGCTCTCCCGTGTGAAAAATAGGAAGAAAGGTTAGTAAAAGAGAAACCGGGTCCTTAGATTCCCCTCAACTCCCACACGCAGGCTGGTGGTCACTCCTCCCATAACCTGGAGAAGATGGGAGAGCCCGAATAAGACGGCCATGGAGCGTGGTGCCCCAGACCTACTGGGAGCGAGTGGCGTGAGGATCCGACACCAGGAAATTCAGAGAACGATTGACATACTGGAGAGCCCCAAGCCCTCTTCTCCTGTTCAGCTTCCAGGACCGTGGCCACCAGGTATGGTGTGAGGACTGAAGGCTGAGGAATCTGCCCGCGGGTGGGGTTAGTTAGTGACCCACCAGCTGGGGATCTCCCAGTAATGGCCTGGTGCCCAGGATTAGCCTGCGATGGAGCCCACAGCAACTTCCACCCGTGAGCACACCTACTCTCGTGCTCTAATCGGCATCTACTCTGAAGAGCTGTACTCTTAAGACGTCAACCAACAACCAAGAGTCAACAGACGCCGTGGGAAAAACCTTACGTACAATGAAACGACCAAAAGAAGGGGATGATGAAAGAACCCGCAGGAAGTAAAGACAACGTAGAGAGTAGGAAAATATTTATATATATTTTTATAAATATTTATAAATATATTTATATTAATTTTCTCAGAGCTACAGAGAAAGGTATCATGTCCATAAGCAAGAGCAGCAGGTTGTGCAAAAGACCTTTTTGGAAGAAAAAGAGAAGCTCTTTGCAGGACCACCGGGTGCTCCGTCGGTTAAGTGTCTGCCATCAGCTCAGGTTGTGATCCCGGGGTCCTGGGACGCAGCCCCACGTTGGGCTCCCTGCTGGGTGGGGAGCCGGCTTCTTCCTCTCCTCTGCCTGCTGCTCCCCCCTGGTTGGGCTCACACTCTCTCTCTGTCAAATAAATAAAATTAGAAAAAAAAAAAAGACTTCTGTAATTAAAGATAAGTTAACATGACTTAAAAAGTCACCAGGAAATTATAAAAGAAACAGGATAAAATCATAAAATCTGACTTCTGTTAGCCTGAACGTTAGTTCAGTAATAATGTAGGTTCTAAAAGGCAAGAATGGAACAAAACAGAATGGGAAAATTGTGAAAGAATGAAAAGGAATGGAAAGAAATCAGAGAGGGAGACACGCCATGGGAGACTCTTAGCTCTAGGAAACCAACTGAGGGTTGCTGGAGGAGCAGGGATGGGGGACGGGGTCACTGGGCAATGGGCACTGAGGAGGGCGCGTGACGTGACGAGCACTGGGTGTGATGGTGAATCGCTGACTCTACGTCTGAAATGAATGACGTACTGCACGTTGGCTAACTGAAGTTAAATTTAAAAAGAGAGAAAATGAGTGGATTTTCAGGGTGATAGAGTCATGGATTCCTACACACCCACAACGCCAGGTGCTCCAAGGCCATGGATGCAGAATAGCAGCGCGCCCGGCCTGGAAGATTCTCGGAGCGGCTGGTGTAGGGGAGCAGGGGGCGGGCCGGGGGTGCAGTGCCCCTGGAAGCTCAGGGACCTCTTTCAGCTCCCGGGGTGGCCGTGTGGATCCACTTCCTTGCAGCTGGAGGCCTCCGCTGGCCTCCTCAGGGCCACCAGGCGAGGACACCGCTCATCTCCAGACTCCCTCGAAGGGACTGGCCCGGTTAGGACACTCGCTCGCGGGGTGATCCCCCTTTCTTTGACTCAGTCTCAATCGAGTCAGGGCATTAGTCACCACTGCCTGCATCTGTCCTCCTCGCCCTACAGGTAACACGCTCAGCAGCGACGGCCCACCCTGGGTACAGCTCTCCTTGCACTCAAGAGGCGGAGATGACACAGTTCCCTCCACACTCAAGGGGGTGTGCAACCGAGGGTACAGGGGTCTTCAGGGCCGTCCTCTGCCCACTGAGGCTGGTTTCTATTATTTTTTAGATTTTTTTTAATTCAATTTGCCAACATCTAGTATAATACCTGGTGCTCATCCGTCAGGTGCCCCCCTCAGTGCCCCTCACCCAGTCACCGCATCCCCGTCCACCTCTCCCTCTGCAGCCCTTTGTTGGTTCCCCAGAGTCGGGAGCCTCTCACGGTTTGTCTCCTTCTCTAATTTTTTCCCAGTTTCCCCTGGTTTTAGATTCTTACCTAGGGCTCTATTTGCTCAAAGGCAACTCTAGGACTTTGGAAACCCCAGGAAAATAGACTAGGATGGATTGCTTTTCTTGTATTTGCACTGAGTTTTTCTCTGGCTCATATAATCTAACGATTTTTTCTCTATCTGAATATATATTCCAAAGTTCTAAGAAAAATTGAAATTTGGAGAGGAAAAATTCTGGGATCTCAAATCCTCAAGGCCAGCTGCTTAGGTCAGTTTCTCCAAGACCTGCTAAATAAAGTTTAATTCTTTTAAAATATTCCTGCATGTGCCCACTACGCTCCTCCTCAATAAAACAGCTGTTCCTGAAAAGGCAAGGAATTCAAGCCTAGATGTTATCTGAACAAGTTTTCCAAAAGAAAACATTGTAAAGCGCACACGCTGGTGACCTTTTCATTTCTGTAAGGGCAACAGTTCATTTGAATTAGATAGAAATAATTTATTTTTGTGAATAAGCAACGGCTGACAAGACCTACATCATTGTTGAAATCCGTTGTTTTTAATACTAATACCAGAACAAGGTCTTATGTTTTCCCTCTCTGGAGGTACAGTGTCTGCCAGTATTACTTTGTACTTGAGCACTAAAAAAGTCAATTTTCTTGGACTCCTGGAGCAATAATCTTGGAGGATTCTGATTTTTCTTTTTTATAAACGTGCCTGGAAAAACAGTAGATACAAAAATAACAAAAAACTTTGGAGGGCTTACAGGCCTTGGATGTATCTTGAATCCCGCATGCATTTTTAAATAAATGCAGACAAGTTTATCCAAAAAAAAAAAAAAGGAAGATAAAACAAAAAACGTTGTTCCTGAAATGTAATTTTAGAAACGCATAAACAATATTTTTATTATATTGAAATCAAGGCATATACACATTTTTTGCATTTAAGGGAACTTCCCCATTTTCAAGTTAACTCTTTTTGGGGTACAAATACTTACTCTATGTCCTGTTTGTTTTGAAATTTTGTTGGATAAACTCTTTAAAACGGCTGTATGCATATAAATAGTTTAACAATATGTGGAGTGCATTATTAAAAGGCAGAGATCAGCTTGGAAATTGTGATTTCCCAGCTCTCATGAGTGGAAATTCACCACACCTCTAGAGTGGCATTGCTTTCCAAAGGGGGAATATGATAAACGATTTCAATAACTCTCAGTCTGTTCTTGGAATGTTTCATGAGAAAAGGTAAATGAAGGTTGGAAAGAAATTGCCCTTATGAATTTCAAAGAGTATTGCCAAGCACTTGCTTTGAATTTCCTTTTGCTTCATTTTCTATTTTTATAAAATCTTCTGGAAGAGCACTGCTAAAATAAACTGAGTTCTAATCACCTATGTTACAGCTTAAGTATGTTCATGGTCACCTTAATTGTCTCTTAAATCAATTAGATTTTGTTTTTTAATTTTTGATTTAGATTTTTTTTCCTAAATATGTCTGCGTTTCTCTAATTCAAGATTATTCAATTTTTCCCTTTTATACCAGTCAGCTCATGTCATAAATAAAATTTTGCATGCTGGCTTCCTTCCTTTTTTAAACTCTCTGTGTGATTTACAGCAGTAACAGGTACTAAAATTGCGAATTTGATCAAGAGAATAACTAAGTGGTGCGGTCGAAGGGAAAATATATTTAGTATAAGACCAAGTCTCCAAAATAAACCATTTGGATTCCTTTAACCACTGTTAGTAACACTACCATAATATGTCATTCTCCATAGAAATATATTTTCCATATTTAATTAAGATTCACTCCCTTTACTTAGTTTATCATAAAATAAAATTAATCATCCTAAGATAGACACGTTAGGATTTTTAGCCAGTGTGAAAGGCTGAATAACGAAAGAAAGAAATGTGTAGCAGTGATAAATACCAAATTCAAAATGGCAGGGATTTTTGTCCGGAAGTGAAACAGAAGCAACCGGGGAAGAGCATACAGGGTGCTCAATGAACCTGATAACGTTTCATTCTTTAAATGGGTGTTCCTGTAGTTTGGCAGCCTGTACAGAGTCTAGCATAGCACAGTAAACCTCTTTCACGCACCCACGTCCATCCCACGTGTCAGCAAAGCATGTGGAGTCTAGAGAAGCTCTACTTTGTCGCATTCCTGTGGGTTGCAGGGAGCGAGGCCAGGACTGGGACACACAGGCTGTGTGGCTTCTGTCTCCCGAGTGTGGGGTAGAGCACGGTTATCCCCTAAAGCCCAAGAGCCTACCCGCTGGGGGCACAGTCTCCAACCCGGGATCAGGCTGCTCTCCATCAGGAGAATGGATGCGTAGAAGAAGAGACTATGAGGTGGGCTGGGGAAGGGGGAGGACCCAGGTGCTCGCTCACTTTCTACTCCGTTGGGCTTGGAGTTGAAGCCGGATGAATAGGCTCAGGGCTAAGGTGGCGTCCTCTGTGCTAGACCAATCCGGGAGCCGTGAGGGAGGGCCCGTCCTAGAGCCATGGCTTCTTGGGAATTGGCTGATTCACCTGTGTCAGTGTCTAAGGCCCGTGACCTACCTGCTGTCCTTTGTGGCCTTAGACACTGTAGTCTGTTTCTCTTCTCACACCCCACGTCCCTCAGAGCCTGAAGGTGAGGTCAAGCCAAACCTTCTCAACGTCTGTAAATCACTTGAAGACCATTCTTGTTTGGGCAATGTGGTTAAATTTAATTTCTCTCATAAGAACTAACACAAAGAAATTTTAAGAGGTGTATTCCTTGAAACTTGTGGGTAGAGTGGCTTTTCTGCATGTAGCACATTCGTCACATACTACTACGTAGCGCTAAGAAAACAAGGAAGAATGACCTCTATTTTACAAGGCGAAAAATCATACACATGCATATTTGTATATAATTCTCTTTAAAACCCCTTTACAACTATATTGTTGGCGTTGACTCCAATCTTTCTGGGTAAGTCGCCAGAATGTGTCAACCGGAGCTCCTAATGCAGTGGGTAATTATCTAGTCAACTGGGTGACGATGAAAATTTACCCAGTCCGTTCCTACCAGGCAACCTGTAAATTGGCCAGTCAGGAAATCTATACTTTGTACGTAAACTGAACAATTGAAAATTTGCCATTTCATTCTATTACGTGGGTACAGACCCAAATAATGAGAACCGTAGGAGAGTGGAGCTTTCCTATTTAAAAACTGGACTCTCAGAAGTAATAAATAAAATGGTAAAGACACGGAGTCTAGCACAGATCATCTGATCATTTCATATTATTGCAATATAGATTGTCCTCTCACCAAATGGGTCATATAATAATATGCACAGGTATTGAACTATTGAAAGAGTTACAATATTTTCATTCATTCGTTCATTCACTCATTCACTTCTTAATTAAATTTTGGGGAAACAAACTTCTCTAAATGCTCATATTCTATAATGTAGATGATTAGCCTGTGTTAATGAACACGAAGTTAGCAATCAGATTTCTTAAAATGCAGAACTTGGCTTATTCAAGTCTTTCTTACTAGTAGGCATTTGTGCGAGGAAAGTCATTTTGTTTCTTTCTTAAAAGGACTTCATGCATGAGATCGCCACTTCACAGTGTATTTATCAAACATGGTCCGGCTTGTTTTTAAGCAACGTGTTTGGAGAGGTAGGGTGAGAGAGCGTATAAACCGACACGTAAGAGGCAGGTGAACTTTCAAACTGTCCCTCTCTCCAGGGCCAAGTGTCTTCCACTGAAGCCTTCACCAAGGATGTCTGCTCCTCTGCATCTTGGTTAAGGAGATAGCGCCTCCCAGTTAAAATTATGGGGGAAGGAGTTTGTGTTGATTTTGCAAAAATCACAAATCCCAGACCTCTAACATTTTAAGTAAATTTCTTTCTTCCTAGATGCCTTCTGACGAAAGTCCTCTTACTCATTTTAGCTCTCATCTACGTACTATTAGCATGAACATTCGTATGAGCAGAAATTCCCCTAAACTGCACCTTCTCATGACTATTTACAGAGTCATTTGAAAAATCTGGGCTAGAGAACGGCAGGTTTAGGTAAATGCGATGTTGCCTCTATCTCCGTGTAATAGGATGGGCTTTGCCCACTTAATGTAGCTCAGGTGGTTTTAGCTTATAAATGTTAAAAAGTCATTAATTTCCTCTCAAAGAGAGCCCAGGCAAAAAGTTCAGTTGTACGAACGTCCTCACAAGCGTCGCTGTTTCGGCGGCCCCCGACTCCGGCCCCCTCTTCTGTCCTGTCCTGGGCCAAGAAGACAGACGGAGTCGGGCGGACAGACTGGCCCTCGCCCTCGCCCTCGCCCTCGCCCTAGGGCCTGCTGAGCTGCTCCCGGGCTCTTCACGCGCGGGGCCCACACCACGGCTCATACCACGGCCGGGCCGGCCTGAGAACGTCTTGCCTCGGTGGCCCCTGCCCGGAGGACAAAGCAAGGCCCTCGGCTCACCGTGCCCCAGCCGAGGTTTGGGGCGCCCGGGACTGAAGGCCGGCGCAGGCTGGCATAAGCCCAGTGCTGTGGGGCTGGCATGAGCCCGTTACTACCGGTCCCTCTCCCGGGGGACATTCCGCCATCCCAGGGCAGAGGGGATTTAGGGGCCCCCACGAGCTATTATTATCATTCTCAGAAATACTACACTTGAATGAGTGCAAACAAAACAAATGACATGAAGTTAAAAATGACAAGAAAAGAGTAAAAATCTCCTACAGAATTTCAGGCATCAGTGAACCGAGTGGCCGAGGCTCCTTGGACGGTCATAGTCCTAAGGTCTTCTTGCCTCCCGGGGCTACCTTGGTCAGGAATGATTTCACTGCAAAGAACAAAAAAACCTCACAGTTATACTAAGCTAAAGAAACAAAAGAACCCCCCCCGCCCCCCAGAAATTCCAGGGGAGGGGTTTATTAAGAGGGATCAATGGCATCGCACACTCCCGCTTGTCCCCCCGCATGTCCTCGATCCTGCCTTATGCAGACTCGCTCTCACTTTTTCTTGGCCGACCGTGCCGCGCCGTCCTGGAGGCCAGAAGAGGCTCGGTGGGAGTTGTCTTGGGGAGCGCGGGCCTGTCCCCTTCCACCGGCACCTGCAACAAGCTTCTGCCGCGGGTCACGCGAGCCGCTGACCTGCTCCCAGGGCGCCAGCTCCAATCTAATCTGCATGGTCTACACGGAGTCCAAACGTCACATCCATTCTAATGTAGGCTGTGCGGTGCCGGGGACGCTATGGGGCTGGAATCTTTATTTGTATTTAGCTAGGAATTCTCCCCTTTTTTCACACTTGGTTTTAGGGACATGGGAAATGATATTAAATTTCCTTAATTTTATTCATACTATGTGAGGTTTCTTTTTTTCTTCTCTAAACATATCTTTATCTACCTATCTATCATCCATCATCTATCAATTATCTATCTACCTATCACCTATCTCCCTATCTATCTACTATCTACCTGTCATCTATCTATCATCTATCATTTATCTATCTACCTATCACCTATTTATCTACTATCTATCTATCTATCTATCTATCTATCTATCTATCATCTATCTATCATCTATTATCTATCTATCTATGTATCTATCTATCACCTATCTCTCTCTCTATCATCTACCTATTCATCTATCCACTTACATATTTCAGTTCCAAACTTGGTGCTGGAAAATTCTTCTTTAACCAAATGAATGACTTGTTTTTCCACCATTTCTCAGCAGAGGTTGAGCAGTCTCTGGGTCTGAATGACAATTCACCAGAAAGCGTGGCTCAAGGACCCATTTTGGTTCTGGGAACATCTCTGTTCCAGTTAGCCATGGCCCATAGTTGGGCCTGTGGGCCTCCGACCCTTGAGGCACAGGGTGAAAGCAGGTTCTGTAAGAAGGGGAAGGAAGACTGGAAAAGAAACATACAGGAGTATCCTCCACACAACAGAAATCCTACCAGTGAAGCCAGCGGTTTTTGATTTAGGGTATATACGAGAATTACCTGGGACATTTGTTAAAAATGCAGATTCCCGTGCCCTACCTTTAGAACACAACCATTTATGTTGAGATGACTAATACAACACACTGGTGCTTGCTGGTAAGATCTACATTGCTAAGCTGTGGCAAAGAACAAACATATTTATTTATCTTTTCAGTATAAATAGACACTTTTAAGATAACATTTTCTGAGCTCTCTATGGGACCAAAGACATGGGAGTGGCAATTCTTTACATAAAAAATGATACGTGAGGCGGCATTGTAGTAAATTGAGTAAACTGGGAATGAGAAGTAACCCAAAGATTAGTTTCAGGGCTGCAGTAATTTGATTTCTGCTGGTGAATATTGCTGTTTAAAATTTAAGTCCTTGACAAGACATTGTCTTTAAAGTTCAAGTTTCCCTTATAACCCAAGAGCAATGAGGAATTATATCTAGCCGTGGACAGTAAGTACCTCTGGTGCATACTTTTTGATGTCGTGATGGTATGATAACTTGGAAACAGGGATCCCTGGGTGGCGCAGCGGTTTGGCGCCTGCCTTTGGCCCAGGGCGCGATCCTGGAGACCCGGGATCGAATCCCACGTCGGGCTCCCGGTGCATGGAGCCTGCTTCTCCTTCTGCCTATGTCTCTGCCTCTCTCTCTCTCTCTCTGTGACTATCATAAATAAATAAAAATTAAAAAAAAAAACTTGGAAACATTGCTTTAGAGCTAAAAAAAATAATAATAATACCTGTTTATTGCAACAATATGCAGAAAAAAATGCATTTCTGGCTCTGGGTATTTCTGGACAACAAAGTGAGTTCTAAATTAATAATGGCCATCGCCTACATAAAGAATCAAAGGAACTCTGTCAGGTAAATATTAAAGTTGTACATTCAAAAAAAATGAAGTTGTACAATCATTTGGTCAGATTACAAGCGATCCCTTTTTAATATATCAATAAATTGGCAAAGATGATGCAGCTGGGAAGTGATGGAGCCAGAAGAGAAACCCAGGCCATCTGCTCCCCAAAGCTCATGAGCTCTGCATCCTGGCACTTTTTTTTTTTTTTTTTGTTAACCTCAGCTAACTTCTCTCAAGCCTCTTCCTTAGACAAAACAAAAGGAACCACTTACGGCATCGCAAATTATTAAACCAATTTGGATAAATCTAGAGTCACGTTATTCATCCTCTAAAACATGACGCACGACTCTGCTTAGTGGCCTTGGCCATATTGTTTTTCTAAAGCATCTTCTTAGCTGAAAAATGGAGACAACAACAGGCTCTGTCTCCTTAGGTTTCTCATAAGGATCAAAATGATAGGATATATATAAAGTGCTCCGCATAGACCCTGGCCGGTGAGGAACACTCAGTAAACCTTGGTTTTACTTCATTACCTACAGAAACTGGACATAACATAACAATAAGGTGTCGACTTGTGCTCTCTCGCTGTATATGCTTTTACCTCTGGATGAATAACAGAGATTCATTCAAAACTATTCTCTGATATTATAGAGACTTCAGGCTACGGTTACCATTTCCCCTAATCTATCATTTCCCCTAATATTCTTCTTGCAGCTTTTCCTTTTCTGAGGATAACTAGGGAGAGATGATGGACAGATGGACAGACAGATACACACGAATCAACACATAAATACATCAAAAGAATGTATACAGTAGAGTTAGTTGTCACACAGCTTTTTGTGCAAGACCTAAGCCTTTCTAGGTGTTTGCGTACCTGTTTTTACGTGACAACTCAAGTACTTTTCCAGTTAAAGAGGTACACATTTCAGGTCACTGTTTCTCTTCTTAAAAAATATATTTAATGGTTTCATATATCCAGTCCAAAAACCTTCACCAGACCTACTTACAACTTTTTTTTTTTTTTTTTTTGTGCTTGGATCCTTGGATCCTGCTTACAGCTGAATTAAGTTGGAGAAATTTCTACTTTCTGGAGGAAAGCACTGCCTGAGGTATAAGGGATATTTAAAGCCTATGAGACCTCCCTGAAACGTTTGAGTCACTGGCTGCTCAACCCTCGCTTCTATTTGTGTGTTCCTCCCTCCTCTGCAAACAGAATCTTCTTTCCGGGAGTCCCTCTCGCTGGCACCTCCCCAGCCCTCTTCTCCAACACACGGAGGTGGCTTCTCTACTGTTTGCACCTCCAGAGATCAGCTTTCCACTTGTGCAAAGGATCCAAGGGAAATTCAACCGTCGTCTAGCCAGCTCGCCTTCCCAAACCAGCTCTTAGTGTCTGATGAAAAGAAAACACAATATTCGATCCGCTACGATTATTATTTTGGACTCGTGCTGTAAACATCCCCCCTTCAACCTACACCACACAGAAATGCACGGGGTATCGACTCCAACCTGTGTCTTCTGGCACCAGGGGCTGCTCCTGGATTCGGGGGCTGAGTTCACAGCGGCTCCCCCCAGGGGGGGTTAAACACAGGGCGAAGACCTGCCAGGGGGACCAGCCTGTTTGGACAGAGCCTTATCTACCCGGAGTCGTAAATTTGACACACAAGCTCTAAAGTCTCCTAAGAAGTGTTAATATTTAAGGGGATGTTAGACCCAGGAATCTGTAAATCAGTAGTTTTACTTTGAACACCTCTCTAGCCGGTTGTGACACTGTTCAGTAGGTTGGCAGCCTGTTTGCTGTTGTTTCCTCTCTTTGAAATGTAACCCCTTGGGAAAACAGCCGTCTGAGCTGTTCTATGTCTCAACATAGGCCACCAGCGGAGACCACTTAAAATTGGTTTTTGGTCTTTGTTTTTTTGATGTGAAGTATGAATTCCCCTCTAGCAACTTTCTTTCCTCCTTTTAAATCATTTTGACAGGACATGGTTGCTGGATGCAATTTCTGGGCCCTTTGAAAAGCTGGGGGCCGAGGATTTAGCATGGAGCATCCTCTGTTGGGATTTCCTTCTGCTCACATTGCAAAGGCAGAAAGTTCCTCAAATGTTCACGCCACGATGGCGGTTTCTTAGCCAGTTAACCGATGTCGCATTCCATGTGGTGGCGTTTCGGATGCCAGGCTTTTTGAAGTCGTCTTTTAGCACACGCAGACTGAGAATCGGCTGTGCTGGAATCATCCACAGCAGGAGCGATAACCACAGAGCTTGGTCACTGCTGTAAATAATGTCGGTGTAATATGTCACAGCCTCAGTACTTTTATATTGAAACCAAAAGTCCATCATTCCCAAGTGGATTCAGAGAAAAAACGTGTCAGGAAGGACTAGGTTTTGAACAGAAATCGGTTCTGGAATATTCTCCACGCAACGTAGGAGATCTGGATGCAATAATACGAAGACTCATGCTATTTCCCTTGGATTAAAATTGGCTCTTGTCTTTCTCTGCCACAAGTAACGAACCAGACAGCTCGCCAAGGTCTACTTTTTTGGCTTTCGGTCTCAGATTTCAGTCGGTACAATTTCGCAAAAAGGAGACTTTGTTTGGAACAATCAACCACGTTGGTGAAGCCGTGTTTTGTTTGGAAATACACAGATTGCTACTTCAAAGTGCTTAATGAAAGGGTATGTGCGTGTTTCTACAACATTTTTTTAAGGAACGTAGAAAGCAGGAAATACAAACCTACGTATTAAAGAGTTCTGCCAAATGAAGAGCTCTGTACTTTTTTTCTAAAGAAATTCTCTGCCAAGAGTTTGCCAAAACCTGGTTGCAAATGAACATCACAGCTTCTCACAAACAAATCAGGAAATCCTGCGAACGGATGCCCCGTGTTTTCGTGCCCATTGCCAGGCGATCACTGCCCACGGGGCAGCGACAGGAGGGGAGATGCACTGCAGTGCCTCTGTGCGGGCCTGGCAACACTTTGCAGCTCAGACCGTAGCTGCAGAGCCATGATCATCCCTCATTGACAAAGCTTTTGATTATGTCCATAAATGGTGGGCCAATAGCGGTCCAGACAGAGGGGGATTTTATGATCTCTAGTTTCTCGGAAAAAAAACAAATGTGGGTCCAAAGACCTGGAAATATGGATTATAATTTATTTTTATTTTTATTTTTTATCCAGAGTTAGCTCAGTTTCACTTTTGGGATAGGAGGCTAGAAAATCCCAACTATTAGAACGATAACTTTATGGATTTTTATTTATAAAGCAGTACGTAATGAGACAAAAATTAGTAAAATATATTTGAAGCCAGATTTTCATTGGCCATGCTCTAAACATAATACATATAATTTCCCGGGTACTTATTTTGCAACAGGCAGTATGCTAATGCTTTAAATACTTCCCGCAATTTTAATATTTTGGATATCTCAAACTATCTTGCTTACAAATGACAGGTCCAGATTTTGAACAGAATTCTGTCTTTCTCTAAATTATGTGTTTTGTGACTATATTCTAATGATTTCCCTACATCAGTGACAAGGCCGAGTACCTTGCTTAACTCAAAAAAAATTTTTTTTAATTCCACTCATAATTTTATCTTCAGACCCAAATCAGTATTTTCAAAATATCTCTCATACCTTCCTTATTATCTCCCACACTATTGCAGGGGCTTAATTCCATCCACTATCCTCACCTTTAATCTGACCCAGAGCCAACAAATAAAAGGTATAGAACCTACAGCCCCATTTTCCTTGCCTGGGGCAGGTGTCGCCAACAGAAGCTGGCACTCTTCTCCCTGGAGCCAGCCTCATCCTGTATTCCTAATCGCGGCATTCTGGGAAACGATACCAGTTACCTGAGTTCCCACCCAAGAAAAAAATTATTTGCCATCGAGGATGCATCTCATCCTGTGCACTGTTACCAGAAAAATCTCCTTACAATACTTCTTTTATAATTTCACTGCCCTGATCAAAATTGATCAGTGGCTCAATATTGCCTGCTCCCTACAATCAGATCCCTTAGCTCCTCTGAGATTTCTCCAAATATTCTTTTCAGCCTATTCTTCCCCTGTCTTTACTATTCTACATAGATCTTAACCTCTCATGGCCTGAATTTTGCATTCTCCTGCCATTTGCGTGTTTGCTCTCTATCTAAGATTATTGTTTTGCTCCTCTGCAGTGGTAAAATCATATCAAGTTTTAAGTCAATCCTCAGCTATTTCAAAACTAACTGATTTCATTTTCCTCCACATTTTCAATACAGTAAAAATTCTCTAATCTGATAAGATCAAGACCAGTAGTTGACTGGCTAATCAATTACAAAAAAAAAAAAGAATGTTTAAGGGGAAAAAAAAAAGATAGTCATGATACATATATTTTATAAACATTCCAATATAAAACTTAAAAAGCTATACATTAATTCATCAAACTTTTGATATAGGGCCATTTTTTAAAATTGGGAGCCTTCTAAAAGAATTTTACAGCTCCTTTTATTCAGACAACACATCCATAATGCATCTTCCAGGATTCCCAATTTGGGTTTATTTAAAGTGAAGCAAGGGGCACCTAGGTATCTCAGGCCTAAGGTGTCCTACTCTTGATTCCGGCTCAGGTCATGATCTCAGGGTCCTGGAACTGAGCCTGTGTTCATGCTCAGACAGAAGTCTGCTTGAGGTTCTCTTTCTCCCTCTCCCTCCGTCCCCCACCTCCTTGTACTCTAAATAAATATATACATACATACATACATACATAAAATCTTTAAAAAAATTAATACAGTGAAGCAAGAACCTTCCAAATGTTGTGAGTGCAAAACCCTCCTAAATTTCTGTGATCATCCCCACTAATCTTCTAAGGTTTATTTGCAATATTTAATTTGTTAATCATTGTTTCTAGCCATTTATATTTAAAAGTCTTTATAAAGCAATCAATTTCATTTTCGTACAAAAACCCTCACACTCTCTTTATGCCTCCATATTTTATTGATTTAATTATGTGATTTTAATAACAAGTATCACTGACATATGTGAGCAGACATGCTTAGACAGCACAGTACTCAACTGCAGGTGTCCTAGAGGGTGGCAAGCTCGCTGTGAGCGGGAAGCAGGCTAAGGCAATGCATTTTGATGAGTGGATGGAGAGCTGAGGTTTTCCAGAGTTGGTTAAGTGAATGGCGACGATTCTTCTCATTTATATTTATAGTCTATCTCATTACTTGACTCTGAGGATATGCACTTTTGAAGGGATGAGGGTGGCAATTGTTTTTCTGCGTAGACTGTTGTAGTTGGCTGTACAGGGCAGGAAAATTGTTTAATAGTCTCTTGGATTCTTCCCCACAACAAATCATTTATCTATCTATATCTATCTATCTATCTATCTATCTATCTATCTATATCTATATATCAAGCCATTATAATGAAAATAAATAGAGTATTCAATTAATTATTCTTGCTGATGAAACTCATCTGGCAAAGTGAACTGAAAAGAACTTTCTAGAAGTCCACAGAAGGGAAACACTCCAAATGTTCACACTTCAAACGATACTCCGTAACGTGGACAGGGACAGATAAGCAGAGCATAAAATCATTTAGGAAACTAAGGATGTGGTTCCTTCACTAAAAGTTTGGATACCTTATGGGTATAATGGGTCCAAAGCACAAAATAAATTAGTGATAAATGGGGGTAATTGTTTAATAAATAAATACATAGGCATTTACACTGAAGAATTTAAATAATTCTCTAGGAGCTCAAAAATTTTAAAAACCTTTCAGTTTCCATGATCTAGATGTAGACACGTCACTCTAAGATTCTCAGCTTAACAAAAGAAAGTGGAAAGGGTGGGAGATTTGCCCAAGGTCACAGAGCAAGTGATCTAAACATAGCTAACCAACCACAGGGTACCCAAAGTGTTCTTAGTCAAAAGACTTAGAAGCTTTTTCCCAAAAATAACTGCTTCAGTCAAAGAGAGAAGGATAATTGCTACTTCTACAGACAACACAAGAAACCAGCATCATTTCATCCCAGAGAGCAGCACTAAATGGCCACCCACACACTCCCTCACATATTTATCTCCTCCAGCTGCAAGACCCTCTTCTCTCTGGCTTCCCATTGACCTAGAAAGGAGAACTAATGAATAAACAAAGTCTAAAACAGATGCGAAGGCGGAATGCATAAAAAGTGCCAGTGCACTTCCGCTGAATCTCTGGGTCACCTCTTCCCTGCTCACTGGTGCTTCAGTCAGGGAGCCAGACCAGCTCTTTGCAGAGACTGTGGTAGCTCCATGTCGGCCAGTACAAACGCCTGGCCATGTAGGCCGGGAAACCTCAGCCAGGCCTTGAAGAGTCCTCAGTTTAGGTAACCGCCAACCACTGGCTGGGGCTAATTTGATTCCTTTCTTTTTTGTCTGGACAACAAGCTATTGGTGGTTCCTGAGGGCAAACGTGATTGGCCAGAGGTATGGTTGGGTCCGATGCCTACTCTCAAGAGAGTCCTCTGGGCCTCAGGGTAGTTTATGATTCATCCGGTAGAGACGCATTTCTTTAAAGAAGAGGTCAAAAACTGGTGGCCCGTTCAGCCTTCAGATGGATTTTGTGTAGGCTACACAGCGGTCTATTTATTCATTTAAAAAAGACTGTCGGTGCATTCAGATGTGGCGTTTGCCAAGTTCTGTAGCAAAAATACTCTCACAGTGTCTGATTTCAAGCCACCAGGGTGGCATTCACACATGCAGAATTGGGAAGAGGAGCGCAGCGGCACGCCCTATAACGTACGTATGCAATAGATGTAAAGAAGCTCAGGTGCACAGGTAATGGTAAAACATAGTAAGATAATTAGTTGTAAGTGATGAGTTTTGAGTATTTATTACCTTTGTTTATTTCGACTATAAGTTTTTATCTATCATTTAACTTTTCAAAATGGCTGTGTTTCATAACCAGCTTTCAGAATTCTTGAAAACCTACCACTTGGCTCTTGTGAGTCCATATGAGCCAGCTGCAGTGCAGCCCTGAATAGCATATCATGACCACAGCAGCCACGGCCACAGTGTTTCAGGCTCCGGAAGCTAGATCTGAATCCCAGCTGGTACATTTACTAGCTGTGTGAGCTTGCACAAGCTACTTAACCACACAGAACCTCAATTTTCTCAGATGGAAAAAATAAGTTAATAATGTTTATTTGGTGACTCGATAGCGAGGAGTAAATAAAAAGTATATGTGAACGGCTTAGCACTGTGTTCGGCACGTAAAAATCACTCCTCAAATAATGACTTTGGCTCTAGGTAGGAATTACTTGATTAGATTTTGCTGCTACCATGAAAATTTGCCCATGGTACCTTGAAGAAATGAGAAGTGTGTGAATAGAGGAAGGAAAGAAACCAGGGAAACTGGAAAAGACTGGAGTGGAGAACGACCAAAGGGCACTGAGAAAGAATGAGAACAAGAGGATCAAAAGACACACAATTAGGATGAAAGTAACTAAAAAATGCAGTTGCTTTTCTTATGTTGAACCATGTCTCCACCATCCATTAAAGATCCATTCTCGATTTCTCACAAAGGCTGTATAATTTCTTCCTAAATTATTGAAATCATTTCCCTTAATGGACAGCATCAAGTATCAAACCATCCCATCCTATCCATTTGGCCCAGAAAATTCAATCAGTCATGGACATGTGACCCACACCGGGCCAGTTAGATATACCCTCACCTTGAAATTTGGAATTTATTCCCATAGACTGAAATGAGGTGGTGCTGGGAGCTGCGGTGCTGGGCAGCTCCGATTGGCCGAGAGGAAATGGGGCCCGGAAGCCAATCTGCAGAGGTGGAGAAAAGCAAAGTAGCAAAACAGAGGAACAGAGTTGGCTGAGCCCATTGCAGAGAAAAGGAGACGGGAGACAAATGACGCTTTTCAGTTCTTATGGAGTTTGGTTCTATCTCTCAACTCTGTTTCTGCGAGATGAAACACTTTCTTTATGATAAAATTCCTTGGCCTAAACAAGCCCGAATGGGCATCTATTCCTTACAACCCAGTGATTCCTGACCAGATGATCTCTGCCCATTGTAAAGTTGTGTGAAAATATACGAAATCACAGTAGATTGTAGCTTGAAGAGAGGAGATTCCAGCCCCTTTAATGTCTCATCAATGAGCTCAATGTGGCCCAAAGCAAGTAAATGGCTTGCACCGAGTCGCACACTTAACAAGCAACCGAGCTCTCCTAAAGCTGGGTTCAGCCCGGCCCTGGGCAGTGCCAGGTTCCTCGGCAGTGCGGTAACGGAGTCCTCCCAGGGGGGCAGAACGATACAACCCCCCCACCCAGTGTGATACATTCCCAAAGACCAAATCTCAGTGTCTCTTTTTATGGATAAGGTCAGATAGAACAGAGCAGAACGGGGAGCTGGTCTACCGAGAGGCAGGGCTAAACCATGGGCTTTTCAGTTTGGCCCACGTTCAAATCCCGACAAGGTACCTGGCCTACCAGAAAGATACGTGGCCTCTCTAGGCTCCTATTTCTCCCCTAACAATGGAGACAGAGGAAATGATCTAATTTACAGAGTCATTGGGGGATTGAATAAATGCATGAATGGACTTAACATATCCCCCCCACCCCCCACCCACCATGTAGTAAACATTCACTAAATGTTAAAATTGTTCTCCATCTTAGTACTGTCAATAATTGGTCAGTAGGAGTCAGGAGCCACGCCCAGCAGGTTCTGTGTAATTTTACTTTTGGATGCAATGATTTCTTTCCTTGACGTAACGATGTAAGTTCATATAATTTCCTTGACTTACCGGAGTGAGTTTATGCAATGGGTAACAACGCCCAGACATGTTTATTTCTACGTGATGCAAATCATTCCTTCTAAAGAAGTTATTTATTAAATCTTTTCTTAAGGATGGGAATGACTTCAGTCCAGAATGTAGTTGAGATTTAATGTGCTTTGAAAATGGAAACTTTTATACGGGGCGATTAAAAGTGTGACACTAAATGTAATAAACCATGGATGCTGAGAGTCAGCATTAAAAGCAAGCCCTATGTTTCCTGGAGCTCCTATGAGGCAGAGCTAAAAAGAATTACTAAGCCAGCAGCTCGAACCAGGAGATAGGATGTAAGCACAGCCACACTCCATTAATGCAGAAGAGCCAAACTGTTTTCAGCTAGAAGGAATGTCGAATGCAACATAATTAACAAGTGGAGATGGATCAACCTAGAAACTTTATGAGACATTATTACAGCTTTAAAATTCCAGGATGTGGTGTTTATTAGCAAGATCATGGTAATCTAGGACAGCAATTCTCATGCTTCTGTGGTCTAAGAGGAACTTGTAAAAAAAATGCATTTTTAGGGATCCAACGCCTGGATGTTCAAATTCGGTGGTTCCGTAATGCTGAGCGGTTGCCCATAGTTTTCAATCGAGCTTTCTGGGTAATTATAATCCAGGTGATCTTAGCACATAATTCACTCTGAGAAACACTGACATAGAATTTTAGATCGAGTAACTTTTTTTGACAGGAAGGAAACAAAATTCTGCATACGGAGCTCTTCTCAGCAGTCTCAGAATGGAGGCAGATCAGGCCCCTAGAGAAAGAAAAGAAAGAAAAGAAAGAAGAGAAGAAGAGAAGAGAAGAGAAGAGAAGAGAAGAGAAGAGAAGAGAAAGAAGAGAAGAGGAGAAGAGAAGAGAAGAGAAGAGAAGAGAAGAGAAGAGAAGAGAGAGAAGAGAAGAGAAAAAAGAGAAGACGAAAAGAAAAAAGAAAAGAGAGAAAAGAAAGAAAAAAGAAAAGGAAAGAGAAAAGAAAAAAGGAAAGGAAAGGAAAGGAAAGGGAAGGGAAGGGAAGGGAAGGGAAGGGAAGGGAAGGGAAGGGAAGGGAAGAAGAAAAGAAAAGAAAAGAAAAGAAAAGAAAAGAAAAGAAAAGAAAAGAAAAGAAAAGAAAAGAAAAGAGAAAAGAAAAAAAGAAAAGAAAAGAAAGAAAAAAGAAAAGAAAAGAAAAGAAAAGAAAAGAAAAGAAAAGAAAAGAAAAGAAAAGAAAGAAAAGAAAAGAAGAAAAGGCGAGACCATAAGGACTCAAACTATGCAAGTCTTTCCCATTAGCTGTACCCTGACTCTCACTGAACCTTAGAAGGCAGGTTCCGTGGAAACGCCAGGTGTTGGTGTTAGCTCAGTCTGTCCCAAGGGAATCGAATGACTCATGTGGAACAGCAGAAGCATAAAGGAATCTCAAGTTCAATGAATCATCCAGTAGACAAGAGAGGTATTTTTCAATAACCTGAAGATATAAATAACTGAACATGCGTTTCTGCAATAGTGATTACCAAGTACTTATTCTAAAAACATCTCAAAAATGAAGGGACTTTACATTTTAGTGACATTACGCTTCACCTAATAGACTGTTGTGGCAGCACCCACTCGGCCAGAAACAGCAGCAGCGAAGCGGTCTACTAGAGTCACCGGACTGCTATGGAGGACATTCGAATTCCGAAATTTGGGGCGAGCCAACGCACTTCTCTGGATCCCAGAGTGGACTCGATATCTTGAAGCTTCCTTTCTTTTCCAACGATCTGTAATGAAGTGCTTGCTGTGTGCCAGGAACCGTTCTTCACACCTCACTTAGAGGTCCGCCTATTCAAGGCCCCCGGTCATCCTGTGAGGCATGTGTCCATACTTGAACGATTCCTGTTTAATGGACGCGCACACCGAGGCACAAAGAGGTCAAGTAACTGGCCTAAGGTCACTACCCTGGTTTATTTTATGTGTCGACTGGGCCACAGTATCCACATATTCAGTCCGACATGGCTCTGCTGTTGATGTGAAGGTGTTTTGGGATGAGATTCACACTTAAATTGGTGGACTTGGAGTAGAGCAGACCGTCCCTAATGTGGTGGGGCATCCTGCAATCAGTCGAAGTCCCAGGCTGCCAGCAGACCCCCTCCAGATGTCATCCACAGCACTGGGTCTTCCTGGCAAGCCAGCACACTGCCTTTGGACTTGAATTGTACCTCCTTCCGGAGTCTCCAGCCTGCCAGCCTCTATCATCAGATTTTGGACTCACCAAGCCTCCAAAATTGTGTGAGCTAATACTCTAAAATAAATCTCTTTGTATTATACGCGTATCAGTCCTATTGGCTCTGTCTCTGGAGAACCCTGATAAATACACTATGCTGCTGCTACTACTACTAGTGGTAGAGCCAGGCCTGGGTCCCAGGAAGCCTGGCGCCCTAGAGGGAGGACAACAAAGATTCTAGAATGCCAGTGGTTGGCAAAGCATCCCTTCTATGAAGCCCGAGTTATCAGTGAACATAGACTCATGAATAGAATTTATTCTTAATTTTTTTTCTATGTATGTCTACACTGATATCATTGAACTGGGCATTATAAACTCATGAAACATGAAGCTCCAAGTAGTGACACCGAAGAGCCTAACACCATACATATCTGAGTACAGAAAATTATGTGTTTGGGGGCACATCCCTAATCTCTCAGAATTGATTTTAGGAAGTAACCGCCATCTTGCAGAAAATCCCTTATTGACAGAAAAAAAAGTTGGGAGAGTCTGACCCACAGTGGCAGTTCTGTTTTTTGTTTTTTTCATATTTGTTAACCTTGCTCTCTGTCCAGTAGATGCTGTTGGGAAGATTCTTGGAAAATTTATTGGTGGTAGATGAATTTAAAACTGTTGCTATATAGGGATCCCTGGATGGCTCAGTTGAGCACCTGCCTTCGGCCCAGGGAGTGGTCCTGGAGTCCCGGGATCGAGTCCCACATCAGGCTTCCTGTGTGGAGCCTGCTCCTCTCTCTGTCTGTGTTTCTGCCTCTCTCTCTCTCTGTGTCTCTCGTGAATAAATAAATAAAATCTTAAAAAAAATATATAAATAAAACTGTTGCTATAAAATTTCATCCTATTTTATTTCAAATCAATTAAGTAATAGTAGGGCCTTACGTTTTCTCTGTAATGGGTGGATATATGCCGATTGTTGTTTCTCTTTTGAAGACCCAAATTTTATTCTTGACCCTTAGGTTAAAGTGACCTCTAGAGACATGGCTTCAAACTAGCCCAGGAATGGACATCGTCAACCAATCACTCATCGCCACTCCCCAAATATCTGGCAAGGAGAAAAAAAGCCAAAGCTGTTCTCTATCTTCTTTTCACTAGAAGTTAGTTTTACATTTCTGTGGAGAAGTCAATGAAGGTTTTGGATACTCAAGAGAAGCCGCTATCTTGGCTCAGGATTAAGGCTTGTAGGGTTTCCCTGGTGGGGGTCAAGTGTCTCCACCCGAGATGTCTGGTTCCAACACCTGAAGGCTGCAAGCTCAGGAAAGACAGGGTGCCCCTACATGAAGGAAACATTTAGCTGAGGTTCAGGATCACTGGGCTCTTTTCTGGTTTTCTTTTTTCTTTTTTAATTTTTATTTATTTATGATAGTCACACAGAGAGAGAGAGAGAGAGAGAGAGGCAGAGACACAGGCAGAGGGAGAAGCAGGCTCCATGCACTGGGAGCCCGACATGGGATTCGATCCCGGGTCTCCAGGATCGCGCCCTGGGCCAAAGGCAGGCGCTAAACCGCTGCACCACCCGGGGATCCCTCTTTTCTGGTTTTCATACATGAGTCCAACGTCGTCTCTCACCACCCTGACCCAAACTATTAACTCCAAAACTCTGTAGCAGTGGAGGAAGAAGAGGAAGCGTGAGCTGTGCTGTGGCCAGCTTCAGTCAGAGCAAGGGAGACGGGCTTGGGACGCCTGTTGGGTGTCCTTCCTTCCAAATGTCTAGACACCCGAAAGGGTGTGCAGACTTGCCTCTGACTATTCCCATTAAAGGTCCCCCTTCACAGAAAATGTCACTGGCTATGTGGGCTTGTTTGTATTATCTTGGAACTTGATGTGCATTATTGTACCTTTGTCAACATCCATTCCCACTTTCTATAAGCTTTAAACTATCCCAGATGCTGAGCAAATGTGAATTCTTTGGAAGGCAGCCGGCCCCTGTAATCTAGTGGCACAATCACTACTCCCTCTCCGAATGCTGTGACTGTCAATTTCAAGCAGGCGTTGTCTGGGGCATCTGTATGCTGGGGTTGAAGACAGACGCCAAACACGTAAAAATGTAACCTTGACCGACCACTGCCGGCGTCTCTGTTGCTTAAGAGGAAAATGGACTCTCCAATCTGGATGCTTATCTGCTGTTCACAATCGCTTAGTGCTCCAGAGTGTGTGCTCCCGATGTCGGCTCCTTAGTCTCCTGTCAAGGAACCTCCCATTGGGCATTTAGTTTCTAGTATGTTCTGTACAGAACATAGCCAGAGCTTTAAGGATGTCAACGTGGATATTAAATATGGGAATCAGGATCAAAGCCATGCGATGCTTACTTTCCCTTGGCACCACAGTGCGACCAGCTCCCCTGCGTCCAACCTCTGCAGACATAGTGTCTTGCTTGGGAAACCTGCGGGTAGTGAAATGACACCCCGCACTGACCGTCCGCGCAGACTTGACACGGGCGCGATAGAAAGCACACAGCCCGCGTGCCTTCTGCTGAGATTGTGATCTTCCTCCTTCTCCATCCTCTGCTGCAGTGCTACACTACTATTATTATTTCTTCTTCTTTTTTTTTTTTATCTTAAGCTCTAAACATGAAAGGAGGAGGAGCCGTCACAAACAAATGAGAAGAAAGAGAACAAAGCTAACACAGGGGAGTAGTTGCCTGGTCTCAATAGACATTTCGCCACAGAGTTTCGTGTATTATTTACGAGGCTATGTTAACAGACCAAAGAAAGAAAAAATGTTTTTTAAAAAAATAAATCAGATAATTTTAGAATACGAAGGGTGGGCCTAGGGAAAATACATCAACTTTTGTCCAAAAAAAGATCAATATCCTCCTTTTAAAAGGAAGCTTTTGAAAAAAAGCCTCAGTGTGATATATGAACTTCCTGGAGCTTCCTAACATCAATGGCTCTGTCTTTATGCTGGAGTTTGAATTGATTTTCTTCCGTTCTTTGTTTTTCTTTTTTGGGGGTCTTTTTAATGAGCAATTTTGTGCAGTCAGTTTGGCCATGTAATGGATCTAATTCCGTTGATAAAGAAGCCTGAAAATAAATACGGTTCTAAAAACCCAGCAGAAACTATTAAATCATTGATTAACCAAGTAAAAAACCACATCATATTTTGGGTTTAACCACTTGTTTGAGTTATGTGTCAGACTTTCTTCTATAGGAATTGAAAAACTTGATTAATGAAAGCTGGCCTCTGTGGAAAAAAGAACTTAGTTGTTCCATATGTCATAAAAAAAGGCTTGATTGGAGACTGAGCAGACTATAATTTTTTCCTTCCTGGAGGAAAATGTGAAATTCTTTCCACAGCTTTTAGAGTCTGATCTCAAAGCTAAATGAATTGTGTTTGTCTTCAGGATTTTTCTTAATGTGAGCCCAGCCATATCAGGGTGGACTCATGACAAGTGAGGTGGGCAACTGTAAACACTATAATCTTCAGGATCCTGAGCTGACCCCACTCCTCTGAATGATAGCCTATTGGCCTAACTCACCGTTATTAACAATATAGTGGGTCTTTAAATCTTTCGAGCCCTCAAAAGCCGAAATCATCAGTTAAAAACTAGCTTGATCAAAGCTTCGTGTAATAGGAAAAAGGCGCCGAGAAAGGGAAAACTTTTTGGAAAAATCATAATTTTGCCTTGGGCAAAATCTGGAGCACTAACCTGCTCAGCTATCCCCGTGGAGTTGAGGAAATTGCTAACTACGTTTTCATCTCGGATACGGATAAGTGGTGGGCTGCCTTTGAGCCCTCTGTGCCCCGATTGGAAGCAAAGCAATTTCAAGAGTGTGATCCGATTATATTCCAGCCAGTGCCCAGCAAGAAGATGCCCAATGAACCCCTGCACATTCTGGATTTCTTCACTGTCCATTACTGGTTTGTTGGACAAGGAGGTGTAAAGTTGGGAGGGGTGGTGAACAGGACTGCATTTGGCACAGCAGAGAGTTGTTCATCGCTGGAAAGAGAGATGATTAATTTGCCTCTGGGCCTCTTCTTGTCCTAAAACACCGTGATGAGCAAGCCCTGGTGATGGTGGATGGAGAATGTGGCTAGGGATATGGAAGGTAGGGCCTCTCCAGACTTGAGGAATGCATCTAAGGACTGGATCAGCTATACATACCAGCTCTTCCACTTTTTGCCAAGCATTACACTATACACTGGGGCTAAGAAGACAGGCGAGCCTCCCTGCCTTAAATAATTTCAGTTTGGCTAGAGAGACTTCTATGCAAATAGATGACTTCGCAAACCTATACAACGTGTGTGATAATATTTAAAGCACAGAAGTAGTGCAGAGATAGGAACGATCGCTTCATTGTCTTGAGGACAAGTTTGGGTTTCCCATACATTAAGAGAGAATCTTTCTTGAGAAGGTACAGTTGGCAAAAGATCATCACAGTAGAGTACTTTGTAGCTTTTATCAGGACCCCAATGTCCTCATATTCAAGAAGTAAGTTATAATATTGAGGGGGGTGTGTGTGTGCACGTGTTAGTGAAACTGTTGATGGAGCAAATGTTTTTCTTCCCCGGCTTCCCATTCTTCCTAAGTGGGCCAAATTGTCCTTAGATCTCTTTGCTATTACTTCCCATTTGTCGGCCAAATTTGACTTTTACTGAAGTAAAAGGCTTATGCTAAAAACTAAGGCTTGTGCTGAAAACTAAGCCGGGATAAGTGAAGTGGGAGCCATATGGATTCATAACTAAGATATGTAATGGATTTGCACAAAATAATACAATTTTTTTAATTCCTTAAAGAAAATATTATATGCAAGGGAGTCATTTTTTTCATGATCCCAGCAGAGAAGAAATTGGGTTGAAAGAAATTCTGAGAACATGGAAGAAATCAAGCCAGTTAATAAAAGGTCTTCGAAAAATCCTCTTGTTCCTTTTTCTTTCTGGCACACCACAAACACCAGAACAGACATTCGTAGAAGCAAATGAAAATAAATAACAAAAACACCAAAAAAAGAACCAGAAAATTTCCTTAATGAGGAATGCATTATCAAGTCTATCCTACCAAGGGAATAAAACAGTGCTGTTGAGAAGAACTCTCTGTGACGATATAAATGTTTTGTATCTGCTATCCAATACAGCAGCCACCAGCCACACGTGGCCGTTGAGCGCTTGAAATATTTCTAGTATGACTGAAGAAAGGACTGTTAATTTTTCTTTAATCTTTGTTAATTCTTATTTTCATTTTTTATTTGAGTGTAGTTGATCCACAGACTATTAGTTTCAGGTGTACAACACAGTGACTCAACTTCTCCACCTGTTGCTCTGTGCTCACACTATCTGTC
Organism: Canis lupus baileyi; assembly: GCF_048164855.1. Lineage (NCBI taxonomy): Eukaryota > Metazoa > Chordata > Mammalia > Carnivora > Canidae > Canis > Canis lupus. The sequence goes on from NC_132857.1 coordinate 57,105,355, forward strand.
ACCATGTAATGCTATTACAATGCCATTGACTATTTTCCCTAAGCTATGCCTTTTATTCTGATGATTTATTCGTTCCACAGCTGGAAGCCTGTACCTCCCACTCCCTTTCACCAATTTTTCCCACCCGACCTAATCCCCCTTCTCTCTGGCAACCGTTTGTTCTCTGTATTTATAGGTCTGATTGTTTGTTTGTTCTCTGTATTTATAGGTCTGATTCTGTTTTTATTTGTTGGCTTATTCACTTGTTCTGTTTTTGTGAATTCCATATATGAGTTAAATCATATGGTATTTGTTTGTCTCGGTCTGATTTATTTCACTTTGCAAAATACCCCCTAGCTGCATCCATGTAGTCACAAATGACAAGATTTCATCCCTTTTTCAAAGCTGCATAATATTCCATTGTATATATTAAATTTGAATAGTTATATTTGGCTAGTGGCTTCAGTCTTAGGCATCTTAAGTCTCGAAAGTAGCACTAACAATGAAGAATACTGAACTCCAAAATCTTTCACAGTTTGATTAGTTGATTTTCATCAAATATTTCCTTTGTATCCCTATTCTCTTACCTTTAAAATGGTGCTAACAATTTATAGTCCCAAAGTAAAGATGTCATGTCAATATGACTTGACATGAGCTCCTTAAGTATAAAAGTCTTATTGATAGATTTTTTTTTTTAGAATTTTTTTTTAAGATTTTACTTATTTATTCATGAGAGACACAGAGAGAGAGAAGCAAAGACACAGGCAGAGGGAGAAGCAGGCTCCATGCAGGGAGCCTGATGTGGGACTTGATCCCGGGTCTCCAGGATCACACCCTGGGCTGAAGGCGAGGCTAAACTGCTGAGCCACCTGGGTTGCACTTATCGATAGATTTCTAGTCCAAGATATAAGAGATTTGGAGACTAATCTGGAATTTTCATAGAATTTAAGTAACTTAATTGTAGAAATGCTTATGAAAGTTTCTCTGACCAAAAAGTCTGAAAAATGATAGAAAAATAGACTTTTACATGATTTCAACTAAATGTAATAGAAAAATAAATGAGGGAGCAATGGACTCTGATCAGGGGAGGACTGGGGCATGGTGGATTTGGGCTGACTGTGACGGCCATCCTGAGCACAGCAGCATATACCATGAGCAAGGCATAGAGGCTGGGAAAGGGTGGGGCCTTCAGGGTTTCTGAGTAAATCTGGCATGGTTCCAGCATAGTCCATTATGATTAGGACTGGTGAGAAAGGAAGATCGAGCTGATTCTCTGAAGGTCCTAAAATGCTTACTCAGGTCTGTACTGCTATTCTACAGATAATAGAGTGAACTGGTGTTTTTTGGTAAAGGAAAAATATGATCAGATCTGTGATTTACAAAAATAACTATGGTGTCAGAGCCAATGAACTTGCAGAAAGATGTGAAGGAACAGAGACTAGTTAGAAGATAGGAAGGGGTCAAGCAAAAGGTAGGAAGGGTTCAAGCATTAACTAGGATTCTAACAAAGGATCAACATAAAGGGGCTGAATAGAATGCACAAAATTTGGTGACCTATAGATGCGGCTGCTTAGGGAAAGACAACGATGACTGTGAGGCTTTACATTTGAGGGGCTGAGTGATAATATTCATCAGGCTGTGAAAGAAAGACCAGACTGGGCTTGTTGATCTTGAGTTATTAGCTTGGCATCCACTTAAAGATGAACCAACTAATGCAGAGATGAATCTGAAGTCTTCAAATGGGTATTAAGCCAGCATCCCCAAATCAACATGTCTAAACCTAAGCGGGCACCTACCGGATGTCCCACTGGGTATTGGAAATGCAAGTCTTGAGCAAAACTGAGGGATCAGCAACAGAGACATGATTCATCTGAATAGAAATGATAGTGAAAGTCATAAAGGCATGAGCTTGGTTAAGAAAACATTTTGTAGCTCACAAAGGAGGTTAAGGGAGGATAAAGACTCATACCTGGGGTAAGAGTCAGTAAGGGAGACTGAAAAGTAAAAACGGAGTTTGGAGAAGGACTCAGGAAGAAAATGGCCCAGTTGAGAAAGAACAGATCTCATGTACTGGAGTCTATAGGCTCAACAACATGCAAATACAAAAATAAGCCATTAATTATTTTCCACATGAGTAGGACAAAGAGTAGAGTCTCCATGTAAACGGGGCCTGTTTGACAGAGAGACCAGCGTCTGGGGATGGGCAGGTGGGCACAGTTGCAGGTGCGGTGGTGGACACAGCAAAGAAAGCCTTCCCTACGCACGCATGACCACACACTGCGGGGGTGAATAAAGAGTGGAGCCCAAGTGATACAACCGAGGCTTGGGAGGAGCCAGTGACAGTTGTCCACGGTGAGGGATGATCAAAGAACAGCTGCTTCTTTCTATGTCGACCCTGAACAAGTAGCTTCAACTCTCTGAATCTCAGTTTCATCTCATCTAAAAGAGGTATGATTATAGGATTCACAGGATAGTTGTATTAAATGAGATGATGCACTTGGTGTGACGGGGATTTGATAAACGTTAGTGTCCTTGCAGACTTGCCCCTCTTCACAGTCTGCTCTCAGGCATGCCCAGCCCATGGCTGTTATCGTCAACGTGTCAGCTGAATGCAGCATCTCAAGGGACTTGGAGCAGAGCCCCGGGAAAAAGACAATTGCATCTCATCCGAGGCTGCCTCATCACAGTGCGTACACCCGTAAAGCATCCCAATTCCTTGGAAATCAAAACCGTGTGGGTCAATGTCTCCGTGTGCAGTGTGAAGCTTGGCAATTCTGGCTTTTAGGAGACTAATTTAAAAAAGAATGGGGGATGCCCCAAATAAGTAATTTTCCATATCAGAGAAGTTTGAAATGAATCCATCAATGCATACAGAGAGCAGCAAAACTATTGGTGACTATTTTCCAGGAGAATAGGAAGAGGATGGGGGTGTGGGCAGAACCGAGAATCTTCTAAAATTTTTGCCTAAATGGTCATGCAGCCTGAATCATTCAATGAGGAAAACTATGGGGTGTCTGGGTAATCTAAGGTGATGCCCGCTTGGCGGCTGGGGAAGAGAGGAGACTTAGGGGTCGGGTAGATCTGTCAGTCTGATTCATATCCCTCCACCAAAGCTTAAAGACAAGTATAGTTTTAAAAGGTATGTTTAGGGCTCCTGGGTGGCCCAGCACTTGGGCGTCTGCCTTCAGCTCAGGGCGTGACCCCAGGGTCCCGGGATTGAGTCCCACATCAGCTCCCTGCAGGGAGCCCGCTTTTCCCTCTGCCTGTGTCTCTGCCTCTCTCTTTGTGTCTCTCATGAATAAATAAATAAAACCTTTCTTTAAAAAAGGAAACTGAGTCACAGAAAGTTTCAGTAATTTGCCAAAAGTCACATGGCCAGTGTATGGTAAAGGCAGGATTTTAATCCAGGATGTAATGCCTAAGTGCCTATGAGTTTAATAACTGGAGATTAGAACAACACATATATCTAGGCAGCCTACAAAAATGCTCTGTTTCTTCTTGTTTTAGGCCAGGAAAAGGCATGGAAATTCACCTTTTGGTGACTTTTCTAAATGCTTGATTTATGAGGCTGTAATTAACCTCCTCTGACAATCACAAATACGGTATTTTTTGACCTGTGTTTCTTAGACCAGACATGGGCTTGGTGTCTGTCTCCAAGTCAGGCAGCTCACCGGGCACTAGCATGTTCCATCACAAGTCTCGTGGCCTGTGCTTGTTCTCCCGGGAACAAGACTAGCAACAACAGCCGCTGTAGCTCAGAACACAAAGGGAAGATAAGCCGGAGAGATAGACGGCCTCTTCCAGCCCTTCCCGCACTTACAGGTGTCATAGAGGGGATGCAACCTGAGGCTCCAGCACCACTGCTGCTGCGCGAATTAGCACCCACCCTTGCGGAGACGCTGTAGTTCTCAGGGCTTAACTCCCATCCTCGGACCCACTTCCGACTCCAGAGCAGTTGTGCGGGCAGCTCAGGGCAGGCTCTTTGCTTTTCTGCCTCAGGGCTTCCGTCAAAGTCAAGGAAGCCTACTCAACTTAAAAAGGGACTGGGGCTGGGGAAAGCTCCCAGGGCAACACTCGACCCAGGAGGAGTGGACGTGCCAGTTGATTTCAGCCCGCAGGTAAGCAACAGAGAATGAGGCATATTTAAAGACATAAGATCATGCATTGGATGGTGCCAAGAAGAGGGGGGATAGGCAATAGAACAATACCTGTTCTGTCATTGCTCATACAAGGGAATTAAGAGAGATTTTTCAAAAGGAATAGAGGATTAAGGACATTGTGTAGAGCTATATAATGGCAGTTGCACAGAACAAACATGAAAACCTTTCAAATTTCAAGAACAAAGGTACAGGGATCCCTGGGTGGCTCAGTGGTTTGGTGCCTGCCTTTGGCCCAGGGTGTGATCCTGGAGTCCCGGGATCGAGTCCCGCATCGGGCTTCCTACAAGGAGCCTGCTTCTCTCTCTGCCTGTGTCTCTGCCTCCCTCTCTCTCTCTGTGTACACACTCTCATGAATAAATAAATAAGATCTTTAAAATAAAAAAAAAAAAAAAAAAAAAAAAAGAACAAAGGTACACACACAGCAAGGGAATACAGAACTTAAAGAAAACCTTGTAAAGTAAGAAAGAAAAGAGAAATGATCACTTAAAATGTGACACACACCTAAGATCAAATATTATTTTCATATTAATAACTGTACTAAAGGATAGATTTACCTATTCAAAGAAAAAAGACTTATTGGAATTACAAAGCTAACTTACATGCTTTATATAATACGTACTTCAAATGACTCAGAAAGGTTGACAAGGCATGGGAACATGCACGTAAGGAAAATGCAAACAGGTAGAAAAGCAGGAGTCACAATCTTAGTATTCAAGAGAATTGGGAGCAAATGCATTAGATGACAGAATTATGGGCAACTTAAATTAAAAGTAAAATTTACTGTGATATTTGGTGACTATGAACACCCGTAAAGCAAATAATCCAGCATTAATAATCACAAAGCAAACAGCACAGGGACTGCAAATAAAAATAAGAATCACATTAGGAGAAACAGAATCTGATTTAGTATCGTTCCACGCTTGATCGAGTTTGAAAAACAACTAGAGCCCAGATGTCCATCGACAGATGCACGGATAAGGAAGATGTGGAGTATGTACACGATGGAATACTACTCGGCCGTCGAAAAATGGGATCTTGCCATTTGCAACGACGTGGATGGAGCTAGAGGGCATTATGGTAAGTAAAATAAGTCAGAGAAAGATCGTTATCATATAAACTCAATCATATGTGGAATTTAAGAAACAAAACAGAAGACCATAGGGGAAGGGAGGGAAAAATAAAACAAGATGAAATCAGAGAGGGAGACAAACCATAAGAGACTCTTTTTTTTTTTTTTTTTTCATAAGAGACTCTTAATCATAGGAAACCAACTGAGGGCTGCTGGGGGGGAGGGGGGAGGGAGGACGGGGTAGCTGGGTGACAGGCATGAAGGAGGGCACGTGATGTGACGAGCACTGGGTGATACAGAAGGCCGATGAAACTGAACTCTCCCTCTGAAATTAATAATACACTGTAAGTTAATTAATTGACTTGAAATAAAGAAATAAAGGAGGAAATCAATTAAGGATACGGGAGACCTATATAACATAATTAATAAGAGAATTCTATCCAATTTTCAATTCTGAACACAGAACATGTTCTTTAGGTGCTCACGGAACAGTCACCAAATCTGGCCGCAAGGACAATTCAAAAAATTGAGCATTAACAGAGGCAACATCCTCTGATAATATATAATAGTAGTTAAATCAATGTACAAATTAGGAAGCACACAGAAATACCATGCGACTCTAAATCGGAGATCTCTCGTTAAACCAACACTTGGAGCAAAGATTTGAGCACATATAACTGTGGATTTGATTAAGATGGAAGAAGACATCCAGCAATGAAATCTTAGGTCAACCAACAAGAAAGAATACAATGCATAAATTAAATATCCAAATAAAAAAAGCTGGAAAAAAAACAAAAACAAACCAAATGAAAGCAGAAATAATTATTTTTTTAAGATTTTATTTATTTATAAATATTTATAAATTTATAAATAAATAAATATTTTATTTATTTATTTATGAGAGACACCGAGAGAAAGAGAGGGGCAGAGACACAGGCAGAGGGAGAAGCAGGCTCCATGCAGGGAGCCCAACGTGGGAACTGGATTCCAGGACCCCAGGGTCATGGCCTGAGCCAAAGGCAGATGCCCAACCGCTGAGCCTCCCAGGTGTCTCAAAAATAGAAATAATTAATAAGACAAATGCAAGGGAAAGACAAATGTGAAGGGGATTAAGAAGCAGGAACTTCCAGGTATTGGATAAATAAGTCACAGGTATAAAAAGCATAGCATAGGGAATATAGTCAATAAAACAAATAAATAAAACAAGGGATGCCTGGGTGACTCACTTGGTTAGCGACCAACTCTTGTTTTTAGCTTAGGTCATGATGTCAGGTTCATGAGATTGAGCCCCAAGTCGGGCTCCACGTTGGGGATGGCACCTGCTTAAGATACTGTCTCTCCATCCGCTCCTCACCCTTCACCCCACTCGTGTACCCGTGCACTCTCTCTAAAAAAAGTAATACACATGCAAACATGTCTATCAAAAATAACGACAATTACAAAGCAACCAAATTCATGAGTTGTTTCTTAAAATAGTCTATAAAATGTCAATATTCTAGCCTAACTTACTTATGAAAAAATGGAGAATGTAGGGATACGTGAACAAAAAAATTACAATGTGGGAATAACCAAAGAGTTTATTTTTAAAATACCCTTAAAAACACAACTTAAACATTTTGCAGTTCAGTCTGAAGAGCTTAAAGGGATAACGACCATCCAAAGCCATCAAGCTCAAATCCCTGGAATGCATAAATGTCCCCTTATTTGGGACAAGGGTCTTTGCAGATATGACTGAGTTAAAGGTTTTGAGAAAGGAGATTACCCGGGATTATTCAGGCAGGTTTGAAATCCGATGACAAGCGTGCTAGTGAACGAGGGACGGAAGAGGGCGAGACACAGGAGAGGAGGCCATGTGGCCACGAGGCAGAGACTGCAGTGATGTGGCCACAAGCTAAGGAATGCCTCCAACCAACAGAAGCTGCGAGAGGCGAAGCGCGGCTTCCCCGGGAGCTTCAGAGGGCGCGCCGCCCTGCTGGCACCTTGCCTTCGGACGTCTGGCCTCCAGAACTGCGCCAGCGTAAATCTTACGCCCTTCTAAGCCTCCAAGTTGATGGTAATTTGTTACAGCAGCTCCAGAAAACCCACACACGTAGAAGGCAGGGTAGGACTTTGAAGCGCACAATTCTCAATTCGTGTTTAATGTATTGTACCCACCTCTTCCATCCCCTGTCCTGTGCCACCTGCTGCCCTCACAGTGTCACCTTCTAGCCCGACAGACAGCACATGTCGAAGCCCGGAGGCGGGAAAGAAAATGGCCTGTTCAAGGGACTAGAGGAAAGCCAGCATGTCAGGAGCCTAGTGACCCAGTGGCACCTGATGAGGCTCTTTCCCGACAAAGGAGCTTCCCATCTAACAGGACTTCTGGTACCAGCTGCTAAGATAATACAGATTTTAACTCATCATCCCCTTCTTCATCTGAGGTGGTTCCCCAACGTCTGGCTGAGTGGGATCATGAAAGAATCAGTGGGTTACACAAAGGAGAAAGAAATAAGGACAAATTAGCAAAGCAGAAAGACCTTTCAGGAACAGGACAAGAGTGGCTATACTGGCTTCCCATTCTTCAGCCCCAAAATCCAATTAAAACACACACACACACACACCAGTGCCACAACTGGGCTGACGATCTCCAAAATACTAACAGTTATTTTAACATCTCAACACACTCAGCGTATTCCTGTAAAATGGAAGGAGTTAGAGCAAATGATTGCTTCTGCCTGTTTTCATTTCATTGTTTGGCTGTTTGCATTACTGTACACTCAATATTTTTGTCATGGATTATTAAAAAAATCAGGAACAGCTGCCGTTGGCTGCAGGATTATTTGTTTGAAGTACCATAGCACTCTTAAAACACTCTCCTCTCTCTCTCCCTGTCTCCTTCTTCCCCCTTTTCTCTCTCTCTTTCTCACACACACACACACACACACACACACACACACACACACAAATTAGCACTAAACCACAAGTGAGTAAGGCAGTGAAGAGAAATATCTCATCAGAAATGATCTGCATCCCAATCTCCCCCCAACTCCAAGATAAATACATCAGGTTTTTAAAGGGCAAAGAATTAATTGTTTCCATCTCCTTCCTTCCGATCCCCTCAGAATAAAGGCCACCTTTATTATAGTCTAAGACTTTGTTGAATCTGGAAGACCATCAAGCCTGTTTTCAAATTAACGACCTAGTATTATTTTTCCGTGTCTCCATCTGCCTTTTGTCAGCTAGAACTGTCTTGTTCTAAGGAGTTATTTAATGAGGCATATGATGACTTATTTGGGACAGGCTGTTTCTCCTACATCATTCCACAGGTGTACCTGATCCCCCTTCTAAGAAGGGCTTTGGCTTTTCAGATGCAGAAATTTCAGATCAGTATTGTCTTTTGTGTTCTGGAAAGCTGAGATATAGTCCCGAGGACTTCTGTTACTTCTTCATTACAGTTCTCTTACCATTTTGAAGGTGTATTTGGAAAACTAGATCCTCTTCCCTTCAATATAGCTTCATTTAGATTAGAAGTATAGGGGCGCCCGGGTGGCTCGGCGGTTGAGCGTCCGCCTTCGGCTCGGGGTGTGATCCCAGGATCCCCACAGGGAGCCTGCTGCTCCCTCTGCCTGTGTCTCTGCCTCTCTCTCTCTGTCTCTTATGAATAAATAAATAAATTTTATTTTAAAAAGATTAGATGTATGGAAACATGACTTTAATTAAATAAGAAATTTACTACATAATTAAGTTATATAGGACGTTCCAGGCAACCTTCATCTTCATCACCTTACTTCCGATATGATTTTATGAAGCAGCGGAAGAGATACTATCACATTTTCCAAATGAGAAGTGTAACTTTGTGCAAAGCCACCGACCTGGCTGGGGAGCCTGGAAGAGAGCTGGGTGCTCTTGCTCCTTATCCGGGGCTTTCTCTACAGCATTGTGAGGTTCTGCTTGCAGGTCCCACCCCAACTGAGTAAGAAATATGAGCTCCTGCGCATTGCACGTCTAGTCAGGTAACACAGGGCAAGGGACTCACTTGACAAGCACGCAAATCGTCAATAAGAGAAGATGCATATGATACAGGTGACATCTGTCTCTTTTATTTAAGTATTTATTGAATGGTTTATATGCTCCTGGAGCTCTGCTTGGTCCTGGGAATTGAGAAAGGAACAAGCAGACACAATTCCACACCTAAATGAGCTTAGAAGCTTATTGGAAAATTATGAATTCACAAGCACTCCAGTAACTAATTGAAAATACCAAGGACTCACGGCAAAGGAAAGGATAGGTTTTACGAAAAAGTAGGAGAAATCAAGTGTGCAACCAAGGGAAATTTCCCAGATCTGACATTTAAATTGAAACTAGCCAGCAAGCTGGAATAAGGGCATCTTAGCATCTGCAAAGACCTGCAGACAAGAAAGAAAGTAGCATGGGCAAGGAACTGGAAGGAGGCTGATATGTTGAAAGCACGGGGAGCAGGGGAGTGGGTGGCACCTGACAGGGCTTCAGAGGTAGACCCAGGCTAGGTTATAGGGAGTCCTGTGGGCATGTTACACATTTTGTGTATTTCTGAAGTGAGATGGGAAGCCACTGAAGAGTTCCAACTAGGCGAGTAATTATGCCTCCATTTATAAACCAATTATTATAGCTGTTAGGTACAAAGAAAGATGGGAGTAGGAAGAGGGTGAGTCAGGGGCTATTTCAAAGGATTCAATAGAATTATTGTAATGATAAAATAGGAACACACACACACACACACACACACACACACATGAGTTCAGTGACTGGCTCAGACTAGGGATGCCGTAGGCCGTTTCCTTCTTCTCTTCCCACATGACTTAATCTCATTTTGCTAATTTTCCTAATCTGAGCTCTAAGATACTTTGAAACATAAATACCTGTTTTGCTCCTTAGCTACGGCTGATTTCTTATTAATGTCATTCCTCCAGTTGGGTTTTGTAATCATTCCAGGCTCAGTTTTTTAAGAAAACACTGTCTTTTGTTAAAAGCCCACTTTTATCTGAAGCTGCACATTTTTGGGGGACATTCTTTATATATGATTTATGCAGAGATATTTTGGTGGTTGGAAATAATAGCCATTTGCCAGGATCTTTGGTTGACCTCAAGCAATGCAGGACTCACATTTTTTTTTTTTGCAGGATCCACACTTCTTCCTACCACACATTTTCTCAAGAGGCTCTCTGGTAACTTTGACTCCAGATCAGTAACAAGGATGACAGAAATCGTTGCTATGGTAGTTCATGTATACACAAGATGAAACCAGCAGGGAAGATGTTCCTAGGAAAAAAAAAACACAATTTAAGAAAATAATTCTCTTTCAACTTTGAAAATGTCATGGAGGAAATTTGGGCTCTGATTTCAAGAAGTGGGATTTGTAAAGTCATTATTTTAAAGCATCCCATCCCCATTCCCTTCTTCAGGGTTGCACTGATGGCTGCTGCATGATCTACAGCATCTGTGCTTCTGCATTGATCCTTTCCTCCACTGGGTGTCTCTTATGGGAATATGACAGCTTTGGGCCAAAAAAAAAAGCAGTAGCTGTCAATCGGACCCTTGGAGCACACAGATGGAAAAAAAACGTAGCTTAAGATCTTTGTTTTCTTAAGACATGTCAGGTAAGATATTGGGTTGATATACAATAAACATAAGCCATGGATTTCTCTGAAAATATTTATTATTTATAAAGTTCACTCAAATGGGCATTAAAAGGCTTCAACATGACGCTCTCCCCTCAAGAGATGAGATTTGTTCATAGAGATTTGTAGAGAAATGTATACCACATTACAAATACATAGAGAAATGTATACCACAGAGGTGCAGTGGACGAGTGACTCTCCATCTAGAAAAGAAACCTTGCCTTTTCTCTTCTGTTGCCATAAGTCGAGCAGTGGGGTGTGCTTGCTTTGTTTGATTGTCTGCTTTCCAAATGGCTGTCACTCAAAGAAAGTCTTCCCTTTCTTGAAGACAATCTACTTCCACATGACCAGCCTTCTCACTGGCATTCAATTCCACAGTCTCTTAACCAGAATTCCAAAATTGCAAACTCAGAAACTATACGTGCTTTTGTACGTTTGGCTCTAAAGCTTATTGAGTGGCAAGATCTGACCTGAGGTTATTAATAGACTTTATCCTACTGAAAATATTCATTTCACTGCGGAAACATTAATACATTTGTTATGTGGTGCTACCTAATATATATATAATATGTAACATATATTATATATATAAACATTCAAAATATACATTACACTTTTTTCCAAAATCTAAAATATTTAGAATTGTTCAAGAGTTTTAGACCAGTGATTATGGATGTATCCCACAGGGAAGAGAAAATTCAGCTCCGACCACCTCCTAGCCCCTATCATTTCAGACCAGTCCTTATCCAAAGGACCTGAATCATTTCCTTGCTCTTGGCCAGTCCGATTTGTTCATGGGTTACTAGAGACTAGAGTCAAAGAACCCCTGTGTTCTAGGACAAGAGTGCTGATCTGAATTTTAGATTCTGAAATATGCTGTAGTCATGAGGCTGTAGTGTCCAGTAACAAAGACCATAATAAGAAGATTTACTCATTCATTCAAGGACTATGTATTGAAACACCTATCATGGAATATCAACATGGAATATGAGAGAAAGAACAGAGCTACAGGTCAAGAGACTTAGGCTCTAACTGGTTTAGCCACCTAACTATCGTATACAGTTTGGCAAGTCATTTAACGTCTTTGAGTCATTTAATGCTCATTTTACAAAAGAAAAAAAAAAAAACAGAGGTTTCCTCTGATCTTCTCTTCAGATCCTTGTAATAAAAAATAATTTTTTAATTTAAAAAGATACTTGTAATAATTAAATTTAGAAATATACCAAAAGACACATTTGCACATTTTATTGGTCTTCTATGTTAAGTGCTTTACATGTACGATACAAAGAATTACAACGCGCGGGACATAAGACACGGGCGTGCCAGGAAGGACAGGACATGTAACCTCCAAGAGCAAACCGAGAAGAGGAGTGACATGTGAAGTTATAGGACTATTGCAGGTATTTATTTATTTATTTTTTACTCACTTATATGCAGAACCAAGAAAATTTGGAAGAGAAGCGTCTCTGAGGCCTTGCAAGAAAAAATATGGAGGGGGAAGGGAGAGAGAAGCATTTGGAAGGAATTTCATCGAAAACAGCTGCCTTGCTAAATCCCTGTTTCAAATTGCCTGTTAGCTGATCTGACTTAGGACTTTTTTTTTTTAATCAAGAAACAAAATCTGTGGGGTTTGCCAGTTTAATTCATTTGCACATTCCACACAGCTACATATGGCAGGACTGGAAAGATCAAGTTTCTTTCAGCTTTATCATAAATCACAGAGATTCCAATGTGTCCTTCACAGCTTTAAGTTTTCAAAACCATCATGACTAGTGAAATATTTATTCTAAGACTTACAGCCACTCACAAGGAGTCACGTTCCTTAGAAGAGAGACTCTGACAAACAGCCCATCAGGAAAGCAGCTGGAGGCCCCTGGCCCCTGGCCCCACCGCCATCCTCCGCTGTTGGCCTTCACATCTGCCACCTTCAGGTTACCAAATGGCATCCCTCGTAAACTGTGAACACAGGCTTTTTGCTCAACTTGACAGCTTTCAGTTGGAAACTAATCAAACTTTAAGGGTTCTACTTAAGAGCAGAAAAAGGCTTTCTCAAGGTTTTATTACTTCGTAAAATGTATTAGGTTTCAAATCAATGTAATTTTAAAAGAGAACCTCGTTATTTTTACTAGATGGTTTTAAAGTTTTCGCTAATATATGAAACCAAACAACCACAATTAGGAAGCTCTTTCTCTACAAATTGGACGCTGGCCAAGTGTTTACAGACAGACGAGATTGAGCCCATTCACTGTGAAAGCGGCAGTGACACAAATGGCACAGGGGCTAGACTTGGCCAGAACGTCGGCCTCACCTATTGAACTGACAACCGGAAGGGCACATTCAGAAATGCCTATGGCCATGCCTTCTTCTGCGCCTTTGCGGTGGGACTTGGCTGCTCCGCCCATTAAGGAGGGAAGGCATTTCTCCGTCTTTCCCCTGGCTTGTCCCTATGGCTCATTTTGAGCAATGGAAAGGAACGAGAGAGACACCGCCAGTTCTGAGCCCAGGTCTTAAGAGGTCTTAACCACTTTTGCTTTTGCTGTCTTGGACACCGATTGAGATTGTCATGTGAGGCAACTTGTCTAGCTCCCTTGAGGACGACAAGCTACCTAGATCCCAAGTGGCCCCGCTGACAGCTAGAAGCAACTACTAGGCAGGCGAGGAAACCTATCTTGTTCCTTTGGGCCCACCTGACATTGCAGCTAGATGCAACCACGCGTATAGGCCCGGGGGAAACTAGCAGAAAACCTTCCCGGTCAACTTAGAAAAATCATGAGAAATAAACCATTGTGTTTTAAGTCCCTAAGTTTGGGTGTGCATTCTAAATTAGCAATAAATAGTAATGGAAATATCTCCATTCTGGCTTGGGCCTCACCACTAATTAGATGTGTTATGTGGACAAGATACTCGATTCTGTGTACTTTCGCCACCTCACATTTAAAATGTGGAAATGTGAGTTACCTAAAGCTGAAGTCCCTTCTTGCTCCAGTGTCGTGGGAACTTCCCTGAAAATCCCTGAGCCAGTGGGAGGTTTGATGTTATTTCATCAAGAGAGACCAACAGGACAAATCTTAAAGATGGAGACACAAAGTGGCTATCTTGTGGCGCAACAACATGCCTCCAGCGCATGCAGGCAAACAAATAAAATAGTTGTTTTGTGCCTCGTTGACATGTAAGTTAGAAATTCATATTTTGAGGAAAACTGTGGGGTTTGGGCAGCCAAACGATAAAAGAAATACAATCAGTTTGATCAATCATTGCTCTGCTTTGTTAACCATTTTGCAAAGGCTTGTGGGTAACAACGGATGTAACAATACAAGTTGGCTGTTACGATGGGTCATAATCTGTTTTAACCCGTGTAAATAGTTTGGATAAGTCAACTGTAAGGCGCCCAAATGGGCCCATCTGGTTCCTTTAAAATCTTATCGAGTTATTCACTTCAGCACTTTTATGAGCTAACATCATCTCTTGCAGATAACTCTGCATAATTGGTGATTTCTGATTGCCTGCCTGAAATTCTTTCTTGATGTTGGTTGTAATCATTGCCTGATGGGAACATTTCATTCTCCAGCATGTGTAGTCATAATTAGTTCAGATTCCATGTAAAGTTAATCAACCCTGAGGGAGACTCCCCGGATGTCACCATGGAGGTAACAGCTAACATTTTTGCTCTTTTACTTTGTTTGATCACAGTTGAATAAGTGATCATCTTCTGTTTACACAACTAGCCTAGCAAAATTGGACATATGATGTGAAATGCAAGCTGCATCTTTGGCAGATATCTACACCTGGTTATTGATACGTGCTGAATGTCATTATCAGAGAAATGAGGTTATTCTGAATGAAAGAAATGTGAACAAGGTAATGTATTTTGTTCTTTTTAAAATTGTCTAGGAAGGTTAAGTATTAGCAATAGCTGCATTCCTTACCGCTTTCTCAGATTTTTCTTACCTGCCGTGACTGTTACCAAGTAATGTTGAACTGAAAATCTGTGACATTTTCTATAATAAGACAATTTCAACACTGACATAACATATAATCTCAAAGAAATTTCTAGCCTCAAATATCTGCTGCTATGGCAACTTCCGAAGAACTCACTTTTCAAAATATTTGGATATACTGAGAGCTCTTTAAAAATTTACTAACTTTTCCAAAACTCTCTGATATGAACTAGGCATATTTGTATCTACTTGTTAAAAATACTCCTGTTCATTGTAAGTTTTGTCAACTTGTTTTATAGAGGTTAGACTCAACGAGATGAAAAGCAAATAAGGCAGTGTTTGCAAGAAGTAAAATGTGAAATGTTGGAAAACATGACATCAACGTTGAGATTATGATGCAATTGAGGCCAACATTATTCTGGATTCTAGACTGCAAAACATGCCCAACACATGTAAACTGGTAGGATTTATATTAAGTTTTTAAAGACCATTTCATCTATAAGGGAGATTAGCCCTGACCCATGACTTTTCCTCAGAAGGCATAGAGCAATTTTGGGAAGAGACAACAGGTTATAAAAATTATAAGGAAATTATTAATCCACACCGTGGCATTTGAATGGCACTGGGCAGCACGCATTGGTGGGACAGTCCACTGTCTCTGCAGTGAGTGGGAGTCTTCTCTCTCCCTTTGAAGGGAGCTGTGTAGTTTAGGAGGGGAGGCGGTCAGTACGATGCCATTGCCCCAATATGGCTGTGTTTGTCTCCCACATTCACAAGGTCTCAAGCCCAAGAAAAGGTATTCCAGAAAACCAAGGAGTCTTCATAACTTTCTAGAGAACAGCATGTTTGTAAAGCTTTCTGCACAGTAGACGAAGCTCGCTGTACATAAGCGTACCAATCAGATGAAAAACGTTCACAGTGGGGAAACTTTCTGTGTCTGAGGAAAACTTAAGGGCAGTCTGCTAAACACTATCTTGATGTCCTTTCTTTTAATTTTCTAAACCCAATAATAAGACCAGATCAGATATAACAGTTTGCCTTGATTTAAAAAAAAATAGAAAGAGCTTATTTGAATTACATATAAAGTCATTATAAAAGGGCATGGGCTTTCTTAAAAACTTATTTTTATTTATTTATTTATTTATTTATTTATTTATTTATTTATTTATTTTTATTTATTTATTATTATTTTTAAAAATTTATTCCTGAGAGACACAAAGAGAAACAGAGAGGCAGAGACACAGACAGAGGGAGACGCAGGCTCCACGCAGGGAGCCCAATGTGGGACTCGATCCCGGGACCCCGGGTCACACCTTGGGCCGAAGGCAGGTGCTAAACCACTGAGCCACCCAGGGATCCCCCTCATTGATTTTTCTTCCAAAGTTCAGACAACTTTATTCATTATCTCTGAGTTATTACTGTCCCGGAATTGAAACTGAATTGAGTTGAAATAGAACTGAGAAAGTCGTTGGAATGTTCCAGTGTTAACATTGTTTAACAACTTTGTCTTCGTGGAAAGGCTGGCCCATCAGGATATTCATATCGCCATTATGCTAGCTGATAGCCAGTATAAGCCTGAAAACAAAAGCAGAAATGCAAACCCCGCAAGAGAGCTCAGTAGAGAAAGCAGGTTCTAGTCTCAGCTCTTTCACTGACGCGCCGTAAGACGAGGTGAAACTCCGTGATCACCTCCTAGAATCAGAGCTTCCTGGCACCACATAATTTATGGTTACAAGGGACCCAAGACAACGTCTGCTCCAATGCTTTCCCATTAGAGACTGGAAAATTGATGCTGAGAGTTGATAAGGAACTTGCCTGAGATCACACGTTTACTTTAAAGAAGGGCTGGGACTAGAAGCTCAGTCTCCAGGGCCTGCTTTTCTCATCCGTAAAATAAAGAGGTGGCTTGGACGTACTTGAAGGTTCGCTTGATTCTATTATATTGTTTCTGTGCACGTTCAGCACTGGGAGAGACCACAGGAGGTGGATATCATGGCACCCCTGCTCTAGCTCCTGTTTCTACCTAAGGGGAAGGGGAAGGAAAATGCAAATGCAAAGTGCACATTATGTACTGGCAACTCCTTTTGTGACCCACTACTGCTGTAGTCAATGCCCAGCAGGCTTCTCCTGAATATTCATGAGAGATTAACTCATGAAAATATAACCCCAGCTTCCCAGGAACAGTAGCCAGAAAAGCCCTCATTAAAATTGCATTTCTCTTTATGCAAATGGCTGGTTTTGCTTCAAAAATTGGCCTGTCAATGCAGGGCGTGAGTTTGCACCATGGCAAAATGATGGTTCATGAATAAGGAAGCAAACTTCAGCTTTCAAACCTCTTTGACCAGAGTTGGAAGTTATAGGACAATATGGTACAGAGAAGCAGTTGCCCTCCTCCTCGCCCCCCGCCATGTCCATTCTACCCTTTTTAGGAATAAAATCCTTGATTTTTAAATTGGCAGATAACCTCTCGAACACAGACTACAATTTTCTTTCTTCCTTGAAGCTAGGTACAGCCACATGATCAACCGACAGCTAAACTTTCTCAACATTTCTGCCCTCGACACTTTAGGTCAGATAATTCACTGTTGTGGGAGCTATCTTGGGCAGTGTGCAACATTCAGCAGCATCTCTGACCCCTACCTACCACATTCCAATACCCCAACCTTCACTCTCTTCTAGTCGTAATAACCAAAAATGTCTCAAGACATTGTCAAACACCCCACCCCCACCCCCCAGGGCCGAAGTTATCCCTGGCTGAAAACCAATGAGCTACAGGAATGGAAGTGGAAGCATCAGCGTTCAACTTCTAGCAGGTATCTTTAAATGGTTCATTCTTGGCTCCTTCCTGTTCCTGCTGTGATGGTTAGAGCTTGAGCAGCAATTCCGGGAAAATAAGAGGAACCACATTGTTAAAAACAGAAGGGCAACAAGATAGGAGGAGACAGCAACCCTATGACTTGTGGAGCCACCTGATAGCCACCGTCTGCACATCTCTGGACATGTTACATAAGAACAGCACACGTTTCCATCTCCTTTACATCATTGCCATGTGGGTTCACTAAAGAAGACACAATTCTCATACCTAACCTTCAATTATTTTCTGTGACCCAGTAATCTAAAGAGGGAATCATTTATGTTCACAATTCAGAAACAACTGATTTGTCATTAAGGAATCTACATTGAAAGCCGCCTCTCCCCTCACAGAAATTTTTTGATAAGTGAACTCTGAGGTACACAGATATAGATCAGTGATCCTCAAAGTTGGCTACCTGTTAGAGTCATCGGGAGAGGTTTTAAAAATCTGATGCTCAGGCTACATCTCAGACAACTGCCAGCAGTACCTTAGGGAGCAGGACCTGGACATCAGTATTTTACAAGCTCTTCAGGTAATTCCAAGGTGCAGCCAAGTTTGAGAACCATTCATACACAGCATTTTTGAGTTCTGTTTGTGATTAATTAAACGTGGTCGCTCTTATTTGCCTTGGAAAGGTAAGGCATGCGTTATGTTCTCCACAGGAGACAGTCTTTTTACAAAATGTTTATGTTTCCACTCCTGGATATACTCATGTTCAGGGTGCAAATGGCGAGAGAGAATCAGATATAATTTTGTACCAGTCAGCAGAATCTGGCTGGAGAAATATTTTGGTATCTCATGTTGCAGAAAATAATTGAGTTCATTAAAGGTAAGCTCGATTCTCTCTATTCCCTCAGCACACACACACACGCACACGCACACACACACACACACACACACACGGACACTTACTGTAATCAGTAAAGACAAATAAATGACTTGGGAGAAGCTAATTTTCCCCTGATCATTAAAAAGTAAGTGCAGAGGATATGAAAATAGAGTGAAGCCCCCTATAGGTGGGTGTGGGGCTGCTATGGAATTGAAATATATTTTGAAACCAAACTAGCCCCTTTAATTTCTACCAGAAAAATAAGCAAAACAACTCAAACTGGGGGTCTGGGACCAGCCATAGTGCAGTCCTGGAATAATAAGAGTCTTTAACTCCATCAACCACCCTATATCCCAGGGAAGAGCACCCTGACCAGGGGAGCAAAGGGCAATTGATATTGTTATTTCCTTTTTTGTCCATTATCTTTAATGAACAAGCTCTATTTCTTTTCTAATGTTTATTGTTAAAGGGCTCTTAATTAAGTCACAATATGTGAGTGATCTAAGAATTACAATAAACCGTCACCACAGAAACCATCTTCTGATAACGAAATTCCTCTTAATGCTAAGAGAGGTACAAAGGGGGAAGAAAGATGAAAGGGGAACAAAAATGCATTGCATTCCTACTATAAACCAGGCCCGGTGGCAGACAATTTATTTGTATTATAACCAAAAGATGATTTCAAAGAAGTATTCACCTGTCAATATGTTTATGAGAGCCACAGCACAATGGAGGCGAAATAAACCTGAAAGATCTTCTACAGGTGAGAAACTTGATGATCCTGGAAAAGTTGGGACATAACTGGGTCTAGAATAATGACCTCCTATCTCAAGTCGGGCGTTCTCATTTCCTGCCCCCTTCCCCCCCCACTCCCTGCCTCCATCCTCACCCATTTACAATTTACAAAATCAGGTGGCCAGGAGCCCTTCCTCCTGACCAAGAACAGAATAAGGAAATAGGTCCAAATGGCAACACAGATGATTTAGGTAAGATGCAAAGCAATTCCCCGGTGCTAGCATCTGCTTGTTATAAGAGGAATATCCTTTCCCAGATCTCTTTCGGGATATAGTTCTTTGTCATCCGTGATTTGAGATTGAAGTACAGTAAACTCACCTAAAGACAAAGGTTGGATGATCTAGTGGGACAATTCCTTGAAATGTCCGGAGCATCTAAAGTAAGTACAGGAAATGTCAAAAGTTCTGGCCTGGCACTTTGTTAAGGACGGCCTCAACAGAGTTTATCCAAAACTAATAATAATAATAATAGCTAATGGTCATTTTACACTTACAAAGGCGAACACTGTCCATGGCACTTTTCATGTCTTTTTATTATTCTCATTGGTAAATGGAGAAACAAAGAGGTTTAAGTAACTTGCTTAAGGTCATACAATGCAGGGGCCCCTGGGTGGCTCAGTCAGTTAAGCAGCCAACTTCTGATTTTGGGATTGAGGCCTGAGCCAGGCTCTGCGCTCAGTGTAGAGTTTGCTTCAGGATTCTCTCTCCCTCTTCCTCTCCTCCCCCACTCACTTTCTCTCAAATACATAAATAAATCTTAAAAAAACAAAAAAGGTCATGCAATGCAGTCAGCAAGTGATGGTTGCAGGATTCAAATCACACACTCCGTATACAATCCTGACTTTACACTGCTCTGTGATTCTATCTGCATACTCTGTGCCATAAATAAAATGACTAGTGATTAAATGGCATTGATGTGGTTCTAAAAGAGACCTGTGTCTGAAAAGCATCAGATCATTTCCAAAAACACAGTAAAGTACTTTTCAGATACAGCCTGTTAGACTGAAAAAGACAGTGGTGACCAATATTTGCACTGTCACGCTGGGGCTGGGGGTAGTAGAGCCTGCCCTGTGCCCATCAACTGGCCAGCGTCTGCAGCAGGGTGGTC
The DNA here is from genome assembly GCF_048164855.1 of Canis lupus baileyi. Taxonomy (NCBI): domain Eukaryota; kingdom Metazoa; phylum Chordata; class Mammalia; order Carnivora; family Canidae; genus Canis; species Canis lupus. The sequence continues at coordinate 57,125,722 of NC_132857.1, forward strand.
CTACAAGGATCCAACCCTGACTTGTTTTGTTTGGTTTTGGCAACTGGCATGGTCGGGACCATAGAAGTCAACCTTGATGGTGGTCAAAAACTGGAGGCGATAGAAGCCTACAGGGATTGGAAGAGGGTTCTCTGCCTGTCAAAGCCATACGTTTCTAGGTAGCCTCAATGTGGTCCCCCTTTCACCTGGTTCACGGAGAACTGGGACTTACTGATAATTGACAAGTCCAAGGTAAGGAAATAACAGAGAAATTTATAGCTCATTTAATGCGTTTCCTTCAACATCTGCTACTTGCTGGGGAGAGTGGGAAATGCAAAGGGGGTGCACAGACTTGGCACCAGATGGTAGATTGGACAAAACAGCCTCAAAGCTCAGAGTCCCGTTAAGCCTAAAGGAAGTGGAGCACTAAGGTAATATTGTGATACATTCTGGGCATAACACAGCAAAAACAACAAAAACAACCCCAGGACACTTTTACATCCAGTACCTAGGAAACAGAGTGGGTTATATGTCCACGCTGCTTCAATGCTCTGTTGGTATTTGTGAGCCATCGGAGCTAATGACCCAATGACAGCAACCTCATGCACGTCAGTACTATTTTCCTGAGCATACTGCCTACTGATTTAAACATATGTTCCAAAAGTGCTAAATGAAATCCTATTCCCAAATTATGAAACTAAATATTTTCCTTAGACATATCTCACATTGCTCTGTATGCCATGGAAATTTCCCATGACCCTTGGAGTCACCTCCATTTATTTGTTCCCATACACGCTTCTTCTGGGATGTAAGACAATCCAGTTGAAGGCTAACGTATAAGTATCCGGTAGCATGTCCAACAAAGCTGTTATTTTATCAGGAAGACGTGAAAGCTCATTTCAGAAACTGAAGCTTCCCAGGAATGGAGTAAATGGTTTGGTAGACACGACTTGAAGACTATCAGAAAATTAAGAGTATTGTTTAGTTAGGAGATAGGAGTTAACTAATGTTTCTAAAATGCCTGAGTTTTAGATCAAGAATTTCAGCAACTTGATGCATTCAAGATGGAGAACTCAATTAAAAAAAAAAATTTGCCACCTACACAGAGTTTTCACTGTAAGAACAAGGAATGGGTTTAAGCTATTATATTAACAGGGATTTGAAGATATACCAAGGAAGGCGATTGCATTTCAAGCAGTTAAATTTGTTTTAATTGTTGATTGCTTGTCAGAGGCAGAGGCAGAAAATTAATTAAAGTCAATACTCAGTAGACTTAGTTGCTATTAAGTAGCGTTTGGAATCTGATTTAATTCACCAAGTGACTGATGGAAAGAACAACAGTCCAATTTTTCAAATCAAGCAAAATTTATTATTTAACTCGCTGATAAATGTTTGGATCCAAATGAGCAGAGAACATGAACAGGCACAATTGGCAAAACTAATTTAAAATCCACAAAGACCCACAGTAATTATCAAAGCAAGTGACAATGGTAAATATTTCAGTGACATAACAGCAAGGGGTTATTTTCCTGACTACACCCCGTTCAAGCTATTTCATCATTTAAATTCATCCTGTCTCCCCGAAGTCTCCAGCATTCTTTTCTTTTCCTTTTCCTTTACGTTTTTTTTTTCCTTCCTTTCTTTCTTTTACTTTGAGAAATCAAGGAATTATTTCATCTCCAGGCTAGAGCAAAGAAACCAGATTGAGGAAAATGCTAATAATTATACTAACTTATTTAGGCTTGGGGCGGGGGTTGTTGAACAGGGGATGGTGAACAGGGGATGTAAAAAAACATTTTAAAATATCAGTTCGTATATTTTCATCCTTATTAAATTCTTATTTGCACATAACAGGTTGGCTGGCAAAAATATCTATCTTCAAGACTCTAAATGTCCACATCCAAATGTCTGAAATTATTCCAATGTATTATGTGCTGAATTTTACTATTCCAAGTGTACTTCATCTTTGTCTTGTTATTTCTGCAATTATTGCTCTGAGCATCTACCATGAAAAAACAACAAAGAGTATATAGATGTTCTGAATTTCAACACCAAATTTTCTATTTAATTTGAGTGTAGTCAATGATGAGCAAAACATGTATGTAATTCTTATTTTTACAACTTCTGGTCTGTAGAATATGCTATAATTTTTATTTTATTTTACATGGTGAAATTCTATGCATTCAGTGTTGAGTCTCCTTTGGTATGCTTGCTTCTATATGATTAGATGACATGGATTTCTTGAATATTGCTCTTTGAAATACTGATTTATAGGAATGTAGGTGCCATATATTGTTTCCCTCCAGTCTATAAATTCATCTTTTACTATTCATCTCCATTACTACTCATTGCTAGATATGTTGGAAATCTTTCGTTCTGTGCAGAACCACTCACCACCCATCTCTACCTTATTTTCTGCCCCTTGGCAGAGGCTGCTTTATTTGGACGACATCACTGGTCTCCCTCGCCCTGCATTCATCTTCTTTTTGGGTTTGAATGCTGGTAGGAGATTACTGAGCCAAAAAAAAAAAAAAAAAACTTGAGGTGTTTGTTCCCCTTTGGGTTTGCCATTTATTCTTCTTCAGGACCTGGACTGATAGACAATCAGCTTGATGTATTTTCATTCATTTTAATACTTTTAAAATATATGATAATTAACCTCTATTCCATGAATCTTTCTACACAGGATTTGGTATATTTTAAAATAATGCATCAAATAGAAAAGATAGAATAAAATAAATTATTGTTCAGATAAAATGAGTGAGGCAAAGGGAAGATAGGGGCAAGGAGTCCATTGGATCAAGAGTTCTATTAGTGCATACAACAGAAACCATGAAGTCTTATGAATGTGCTAAACTTGGCTTTCAACTTACTAGTAGCCAAAGCAAAAGAGAAAAAAAGAAAGTTGAAAATGAAGGTTACAGAAGCACAACATTCTTCATACCTAGAAGAGAGAAAATTCCATTAAGACAAAGAGAAAACTAATGCAATAAGTGGTAGATTTAACCACATTCTCAATGACCTCATGAATCAGATGAAAATGTTTTTATGATGTCTTATTCCCCAAAGCATCAAAATATTACTGTCTGACCACTATGATTTTTTGCTGAGAAAAACCTGTATATAATGTACTAACAAGGTTATGTTTTCAATTTTAGGGGGAGGGTGGGGCAGGAGTGGACGGTTAGGGAAGCTAACTTTTGATGAGCTCTAACTTGTAATGATGAGTAAGTCTGGAGTAATATGAGAGGTGTCCATTTTTTGTTTAAAAATATGCTCAAGATGCTAAAAAATTTGTTACCACTGTCACAATGATCAGATACTAAGATAAAGAAAAATCCGCTAAAGAGGGCACCTGGGTGGCTCAGTGTTTGAGCATCTGCCTTCGGCTCAGGTCATGATCCTGGGATCTCAGGATTGAGTCCCACATCGAGCCTGCTTCTCCCTCTGCCTGTGTCTCTGCCTCTCTGTGTGTGTCTCCCATTTTACTACAGTCTATGGCTCCATACTTAAGGAAATTGAGGGAAGAAAATCTGGGTGTGGAGCGACAATGTTATGCCCACATGTGGAAAGAAAAGAACTGAGTGTATAAATTTCAGTGACCAAAGTTTAAGAAGAACTTTAGAAACCATTCAATCAAAAAAAGAAAGAAAGAAAAAAAAGGAAGGGGGGCAACTAGATAGTCCAGTATCATGTTTTGCTATAGAAGCCCCCAATGGCTGAGACTCAAAATGGCCTCTTGTCATTCCATTTCCACTGATTTGTGACCCTCCTCTTTCAGGAAAATGCAACCAAGTGAAAGAATCCCTCAATTAAATACATATAAAGCTTTGGATAACCAAGCTGGCAACACGGAGTGTAATTTTACAACACTAGTATATTTAAATCAAAAGTAATTGTGATTCACTCCCCTACTGGGTCCTGAACTGAAGTGGCAATGTTCCCCTTAAGCCCCAGTTCCCAAACTGCACTAAGGTGCCCCAGAGCGGCACAGGGAACTCACAGGGGCCACATGGGGGCTTTTAAATTTTGGAGGGAAACATGGTAATAACTGACATCTGTTGACACAATGAGAACTACTAGTTTGATGTAGCCCATAATTTAAGCATTAGGTCATGCTATATTTCTTTCAATGATAGCTTATTATTACAAAGTGAATTTTTGGCAGTTGCTATAATAAAAAGTGAGTGTGGTGCCATAATCAGTGGGAATGCGAAGCGAAGGTTGCAGTGTCCCATCTGATTCCAAGATATGAGAAGCTATGCAGGGCCCAGCAGGTGCACGCATCACATTCACAAGAATCGTGGCTACATAAGAGTGAGCTAAAACACGTTTTCTTTCAGTGTGTTTGCATTCTTTTTCGAAATGGCTTGTAAGTTGTTAGGACATAAAATTAATTAGTTTTGATTCAACTACTTAAATAAAGGAAACCACTAGATTTTTCTTGTGGCCGTGGGGTAGTAAAAAATATTCTGAGATACTCAGGACACTGTGAGCCACAAATGTTTGAGAATCTTTGTCCTAATGGTTAAGGATGTGGACTCCAGACTTAAAATCCCAGCCTCACCACACATCAGCTGGGCTGCCATGAACTTAACCTCCACTCTTCATCTGCAAAATGGAGATTACAATGAGGCATATCTCAGTAGCGTTATTCTGGGCGTTAATAGGTCAGTTTACCCAGGCCAGGGAGAAGAGGGCCAGGTGCAGAGCACATGTCCTCCCCGTAAGTATTAGCTATGATGCATCTACGCTAAGCCGCAACCAAAGGCAGTGGTAGTGGTGTGCTGCTGCTGCATCAGGCAAATACAGATGCTGTGAGGTTGGAGACCTGTGCCCTGTGGAGCCCGTGAGCTAGGGAACTTTCCTTCCTCATGCTTTTTCTGCTTGATATGAGAAGAAACATGCCAGACATTTCAGAAGAAATTTCAACTAGTGTTTAGTGGTCTCTCAGTCACAATTCCAGAAAACGCAAGGAACTTGGTGTCCCACATGTACCATGGGGAGCCCTGTGCCCCTTGGCTTCATAAACAGCTGAAATCACTTCAGGGCCTGAAGCTAAAGCAGCAGAGGGAGAGTCTTCACTAATCACTCCTTAGAGGAAACCAACTTTAGAGCAATCACTGTTCCTACACCCAACACTTAACCTTAGCTTTCTTGTCTTGGATCTTTAAAGCTATCCATGGCTATATTTTGGAAAGGTCACAGCTCTTAAGTTGTGTTTTGTCTGATTTCTCCCTGTGATTATTAGTTTCCAAAGGAAAGGTTGATCTTAAGTTCCCTTAAAAGTTTCTTTGCTCCTAATAATTATGGTGTATCTGTTCTTTCCCCTGAACGTGGGATCGTGGCTTTTAGGCAACCAGAATTTCTGTCTCAAACACTATACAAAATAAGAAAAGATACACTCTGTTTAAGAATATGTAAATTAGGGTGAAATAGAGAATGGGGATGAAGAATACACTTATCACAATGAGTGTTGGGTAATGTTTAGAGCTGTTGAATCACTGTATTAGCTCCTGGAACTAATATAACACTGCACATTAACCATACTGGAATTATAACAAAAAGCATTAAAAAATGGATATGTAAATTAATTATAGTAATTCATATGGTAAATCGTGGTTTTAGAGATTTTTCAATGACACTCTAAGACAATACAATGATAAAAAAAGCAAAATACGGGATCCCTGGGTGGCGCAGCGCTTTGGCGCCTGCCTTTGGCCCAGGGCGCGATCCTGGAAGACTCGGGATCGAATCCCACGTCGGGCTCCCTGCATGGAGCCTGCTTCTCCCTCTGCCTGTGTCTCTGCCTCTCTCTCTCTCTGTGAGACTATCATAAATAAATAAAAATTTATAAAAAAAAAAAGCAAAATACAAAACTGCACATCAATATGATCTTAGTTTTATAAAAATAGAAATTAAATGTATTTGTATACATGCATAGGAAAGTGAACGGAAATGTGGCAAATATTTTTATTATATCTGGTGGGATACTTTCACAAACTTCTCCATTTCTCACATTTTGGTTTGGATATAGTTATTTTGACAGAAGGAAACAATCTACAACTAGTATGGCTTAAATAATAGTATTTTATCATCACAGATATCTGGAGATACGTGATTCAAGGAGTTGGCTGAGTAGCTCAGTGATGTAAGCACTCGAATTGATAGTTCTGAGTTTTCTTGGCCTGTCATAAAGCTAGGTGGCTGCAGCAGCTCCAAGCATCATATTATCACATGGCAATGTTCAAAGCAGGAAAGAAAGAAAGAATGCAGTCCTTGTGATGCAGCCCTCCCTCCATCGGGGAAGAGAATCTTTCCCAAAAGCTTCTCACCCTATTTCACATTAGCCCAACTGGGTCATATGCCCTTCTATGGACCTAAGATTACCACATGTGGCACAGATCAATTATGGTCCATCCCCTGAAGCTTACAGGGCCAGTGGGAAAAAAACCAAGGCTGCATCACCAAGGGGAAGAAGAGCACTGCTATAGGATGAGCAATTAAGAGTATATCCTATATCTTCTAATATACTTCCCAAATACTCTATCATGGTCAAGTGTTTTATCAAAAATTTTTTAAATATACAAAAATATGTATACATGTTTTATTAAATATTAAATATGTAATAGTTTAATATTTAATAATATAATAAATAGTGCATATATAATAAAATAAGTAATTAATGGGGATCCCTGGATGGCTCAGCGGTTTCGCGCCTGCCTTTGGCCCAGGGTGAGATCTTGGAGTCCTGGGATCGAGTCTCGCACTGGGGTCCCGGCATGGAGCCTGCTTCTCCCTCTGCCTGTGTCTCTGCCTCTCTCTCTCTATGTCTATCATAAATAAATAAATAAATCTTTAAAAAAATAAGTAATTAATAATATAAAAATTAAATATATAAAGAAAAAGGCAAGAAATATCAACTCCAGTTCTAAAGCTACCCATTATAGATTAAGAGAAATAGGACATAGGAAAATGTGAATATTGTTCATCTTCTACAGGTACGTCTGGGAGACTACAAGTGAAAAATTCTGCTGTTCTATGCAGGGCACTCACCTGATACCTGTGATCAAACTGCTTCTCATAAAAAAACTGCAACAGTTTGAATATCTCAAGGCTTGACAAAAGCTGGCTCCAGAATAAGAAATAAGAAACTCTCAAAAATTCTGAAGGAACGGGATACTTTCCAAATACTAACATGACAGGAGAAAGGTCTCTCAGGCACACTAGACTGTTGTCGGAAGATATCAGTGGGCTGCTGAAGCCAAAAAGATTAGCAAAGTGCTGAGTATTATCAGAAAACATTGTGCATGCCTTGTAGGATGACTTAGTGCCTTGGAATAGAATAGGGCAGAGAGCTCCGGTCAATGGACCTTGGAAATATGCAGTAGACACAGAGGTAACTGGTAAAAAAGACTTGAGATCATTAAATAAAGTGCAGAACAGGTGAGTGATTTGTTTCTATAAAAGAAGTGGACCAGAAGGAAGACTATATACCCAAATCCCAGGATTCGAGAACAATGGGCAGCCCTTGAATTGGCCATGAGTTAAAACTTATAAGTACTACCTGAGAGGCTGGCTCTCATGATGGCCACCGTGACCAGAGAAGGAGCCAGGCCCAGAGATGCCGCTAAACCCACCAGATGGCTCTGAAAAGCAAAGATGGAAGTCAGAGGAGAAACCACAGTCAATGACAAAATGCACTTAAGGAAGATACGGTCGGGAGGAGAGAATATTAAGAAGAGACAAATTATGTAGCCAGAAGAAGAGTGGGACTGTTTGAAAATCCAACAGACATTACTGTTCTAGTTCACAGCTTTTGTTAATACATAGGTTCCTGGCTGTCCTCCTGCACCCTAGAGCATTTCATTTTTTTTTTTTTTCCCTAGAGCATTTCAAAGGCAATTTCCAGCAGCATCTGTACCACAGGAGGGAGGAATCAGATCATTTGATGAATGGATGGTGCACAGTTGGGAGTGGTTTGAATCACACTCTTCATTTTGGTTTCTATATTTGAAAAACAACCTTTCATGGTGTCCTTATTATTTGTTCATTTAACAAGTAAAAGCTGCATTGTTTTAGGAACCATTCAATGTTGTGAGGCTAGTGCAACAATTAATCAAAGTTCCCATTCAGGGACAGAATCAGGGTGCCAGAACCCAATCAGGCCCAATGAGGCACTTGCTCTGTCCGTAAGTCTTCATGTGGCCGATGTCCAAAAACACTTAGGGTCTTATTAGGGTCCTGCCCTAGCCTCCTCATGACCAGAGATAAAAATAGGGAGGGCATTTAATGTTTACAGCAAGAAGTCTACTCTTCCTACAAGCTCTGTCATTCATATAATAGTTTACTGAGGCTTCTCTATGAACAAAACAAAACCCCCATTGGTTCATGGAGGTAAAATGAAAAAGGAAGAACATGTTTTTGTCCTGTAGGAACTTAAAATCTAATGGGAAAGATATTCTTGTCAGGCAGTTAAAGAAGGCTTAGAAGTGTATCAAGGAATTCATATGTCCTTTTACCAAAATCATCTTAATGACACGCAGCATATGCACACGTGCACCTTGAATTCTTAAGAAGTTCATCATGAAAGTCCACGTGTTTGGACTTGTCTAAAAACTAGATTATAGCAAAGTCCTGCTCTATAAACCTATTGGGAAAGTGTATCATGTTATAGAATAAATGAATCAGTTTATAAACTAGGCATCTGTGTACTTACCCTCATATAAAACCTCAACCAGAGTTAATCCTTTTATTCTATTTGAACATTGAAGCATAAAAGCAATAAAATTAATGGCGTGTGCACGATAAGGTCTCATGACTTGAGGTTATTGCCAAACTGTCCCAACAGATGTTAGTAAATTTTAATAATCTTGGAGATTTTAATAATTATTTATTTGGTTGATTGGACATTGTGTATGGTAACATTTAACTGGTAATATTAATTATATGCTTTAATTATTTCTAGGTTCTCGTAGCTTTTGTTATTACCTGGAGTACCATGAAAATTCAAGATAATAATTAAATGTGAGCTTTGATATGCTCCCCAGGGCAGGGACCTTGTGCAGCATGTGCTTACAAATGATAATGACAATTAATAATACAAATAATGAATTATGCTAAAATCAGTTAAATCCACAATGACTTTCTTTTTAAAAATTTCTCAATATAGAAATTATAAAATAACTCCTAATCATTGGGTTAATTAACCACTACTCTGATTTTAAAGGGCAAGAAGGGGAATTAGAGATAAAAGGAATAAGAAAAAATGTATTCCCTGACGCCTAGGTGGTTCAGCTGGTTAAGCGTCTGACTCTTGGTTTCGGCTCAGGCGTGAGCTCAAGGTCCTGAGATCGAGCCCTGTGACCAGCTTCATGCTCAGCACAGAGTCTGCTTCTCTCCCTCTGCTCTTCTCTCTTCTCCCCCACCCAGCTCCCAGCCTCTTTCTCTTCTCTCTCTTTCAAATAAATAGATAAAAAAAAAAAATTTTAAAGGAATGAAAATGTATTCAATAACAAGAATAATTAGTGAGCTAATAAGCATTTTGCCAAATAATATCTAAGATGGGTAATACCTATGTAGCTATATGAGTAGGTTATAGGGAAATATTTGAGGCTTGGGCTAGTGCAGTCAGATAAAATTATTTCACTCCCACATCCTATTATGAAATTTTTCAAAAATACAGAAAACATTTAAACATTCAAAAAATCTGAAAGACTTGTACAGCAAATACCAAGAAACTCATCATCTAAATTCTATCAAATAATATGATTTTTATGCCTAAAAGGCACATGAAAAAACATTACAGAAAAGATGAAAAATCACTCAAGGTGGCAGTTAAAAAAACAAACACAATAAATAACTGTCCTTTATATAAAAAAGAAATAAAATTAAACATTAGATCCCTTTCAAATAAATGTTAAAATGTCAAGAAATTGACAAGAAATGCACAGGATATATGTGAAGAGAAATATTTGTATTTTATTGAGTCATATAATGGAAGGCTTGAGCGAATAGAAAGGCAAACACTTGTTCCTGGGGTGGAAGAACACCACCAGAGGAGGATCACTCTGCAGCGTAAAGATGCAAATTCACCCTAAAATAATGTTGAAATTATTTGTAATTTTGGTTAAAAAAATGACTTATTTTTGTAAAAATATTTTAAAATTTATTGGAAAGAATAAACTAATGGGAAGTAAGGGAAAATGTATAAAACTAACAAGGGGAAGAATAATATACAAAAATGTTAAAATACGTTAAAAAGAGATAATGTTTAAAGCAAAGGTATAGGAATAGACAAGGACATCAATGAAAGAGAATGGGAAGCCCAAAATTATATTCATGGAAAAATGAAAAGTTATGTTAAAATGGATTTTCAAAACAGTTAAATAAAGATAAATTATTTAGTAAATGTTATTGGTTCAAATGTATAGGCATTTGAACAAAATACAATACTCGCTCCTTACATCATAACAAATTCTTGCCAGAGTAAAAGTTGAAACAAGTTTTAAAAGTATAAAATACCTGAAGAAAAAAAAAGAACTCTTTTTTTTTTTTGGTGATCTTAAATTAGGAAATACATTTCTTAGCATGAAAATAAATTCATAAATAAGCCAAAACCTAGATAAACTGACTGCTGAAATTTAATATGTACTTAACATAAAATATAAATAAAATAAAACAATAACATAACAGCCTGGATAAATATAGTTGCCACACACGTGACTCTTAAAGGGTTGAATTTAACAGAAAGTTCTTATAAATCAATAGGAAGACAATTCATCCTGTACGAAGTTTGACAAAGGGTACAAGAATGCAGGTCACATAGAAGAAGTACAAGTCACCAAAAACGAACAAACAAACAAACATTGAAACTGCACAGGCTTGTTCATAAATAAACATAACGAAATACATTGCTTAAGTCTTTCCTAAATTTTAAATTTAATATTAAATTAAATTATTATATTTTATTAATATTTTAATTAAATAACATTAATAATAATATTAAATAATTAAATAATATTGATTTAAAAATTTAAATTTAATATTAAATTAAATTATTATATTTTATTAATATTAATTAAATAAAATTTAATATTTTATTTATGTATTTGAGATTGAGGGGTGAGGGTAGATGGAGAGGATAGGGAATCCCAAGCCGACTCTGCACTGAGCCCGGAGCCTGATGCAGGGCTCGATCTCATGACCCTGAGATCACGACCGGAGCCAAAACCAAGAGACATCTAAGTGCCTTTTGCTTAAGTCTTTTAAACAAGTGAATTCAATCCAAATTGTACAATGGTTAAAAATCAAGAAAATGTAAATGTCCTCATGTGAGAAGCTGCCCAAAATACATACTAAGGGAAACAGGAAGTCATAGAACAGCATGTGTAATATAACAGTTTATGCAAAGAAAAAAAGTACATACATCCACATACATGCATCTTTGTATGTGGGTAGCAAATGTATAGACGTGCATACGCCAAATTCTTGATCTTGTCTACACCTCTGGAGTGAGAGGATAAGGAGTAGGGAAAAAGGTTCATAGGGACTTCCATTCTTGATACAGTTTTATACTTTAGCATTTTTAGAACCTAGCTTTTTATTATTTGGAGATAATTTTAGATACACGAGTTGTCGTAACACTGAGCATTTATTTTACAATACAAGAACTTCTTAGAATTCTGAAACATTTCAAGAAAAAAAGGAAGAGAAGAATAAAAAAAATAATTGAAAAAAAAAAAAGAATCAATCCCACAGCTTCTTAAGTGAGGAGAAGCTAGACGTTCATATCGTAGCCACATGCTTATTGTGTTTTAATATGTTTGAGTTAACTGTGTAGTGACTTGTATATAATTTCCGTTCCATCGGGTGGGCCTAGTCATCTTCAGCTAATAATTTTGTTATCTCTGCAAAGTCCTCACTTACGGATCAGGCCACCCATCATTATAGATAGGTATCTGGAATAAGAGCGCCCCACCTGCCAATTGTGGCTGAGATTCTGTTGCTCAAGAGGGACAGAGCAGAGAAGTCCCCTACAGCGTGATTCTTTCATAAGCCCCATTGGTCACGGGGGGGGGGCATATCTTCAACTTCCAGTAGATATTTATTAAAGGCCATAATTGATATTCATAAGAACTACCCTTTGTTGTGTACCTACTCTGTGTTAAATCCTGCTCTAAACTCTCTATCACTGATTTGAAACTCATTAACCACCCCCTAAGGTTATTGTGCTCTTTATCATTTTCAGCGTGCAGATGCGGAAAGAAGTTAAAGAGAATCAGTAACTCCCTCAAGGGCACATGCCTGGAATGGAGTTCATTTTCTGACCCAGGCCTTCCTACTGCAAATGTTCACATTTTTCTTCTGTGTTATACTCAGGGTAGCGGACTATCTAACGACAGGAGTAAGCAAACGATTGATACATGAACTTCCATGATGACTAGAGAGTGCATATGTTTTCTTGAGTTAGCGTTTTTGTTCCCTTTGAATCAAGACCCAGAAGCAGAATTGACAAATGTGCGCAGATCCGTAGCTCTTCTTAAATTTCTGCTGAATTTTAAAGCTTCTGTAGCCTGTCACGGTGGCATTCACCAATGCCCAGTGGCTGGGAAGGGCAATGAAAGCTCCAGAGAGAAAAAATGTTCTTGATAGTAAGAAAAAAATAAGATCAGTGGCCTGACCCACGTGTGAGTACGTGAACACCGGAACCTGTGTTGGTCTTACACATGTTCGATGGAAAGTGCATCTGGAAATCTAGAGACTTCGGGAACAGACACTCTCTTGGAACGGAATGCCCTTGGATGAAATTTCAAGTCTTGAAATCTTTTGGGGCCTGGGCAAAGACTTGCACTAATGAAAGTGACTGAATAGGAGTTTTCAGACCCAAGCAATCCTGCTTCAGGTATGAATGACACACACCGACACGCTGCTTCAGACCTGGCAGCAGATCTCTTTTGTCTGGGTCTTTAGACGCCTGGCGGTTCTCTAGCTTGTCAGCAACAGTTGTGATAAGATGGGTGGGATACGCTCTGTGGCAGTGGTCTGTGGAGTCGGCTCATCTCCAAATCTAGGGGAGCGGGTGGGAATCACATTCCAGGGGCAACTGGGTGCAAACAGGACCATCTGTCTGGATACATGTAAGCACATCCCAGGTAATACTTGGAAATATTGAAGGGGGACACATCTAGAGGAAGGAGGCTGGATTGCCTACTAATCTGGACTAGTGGTTACTGAGTGATGCCCTCTGGGGCAAATTATTCATAAACCACATTGTGAAATAGCATGCCCCAGATACATTTCACGTGGTGGGATTTTGAAGGCATGAAAATTCTATGGAGGATCTCAAGTGACATTCTTCCAAAGAAGACATACAGATGACCAACAGGTACATGAAGAAAGTGTTCAACGTTACTAATCATCAGGGAAAAACAATCAAAACCACAATGAGATGTCGCCTGACACCTTAAAATGGCCATTATAAAAAAGACAGGAAATAAGCATCGGCAAGGATGTGGAGAAAAGGGAACCAGTGTGCACTGCTGGTGGGAATGTAAATTGGTGCCACCTCTATGGAAAACAGTATAGAGTTTCCTTAAAAAAAAAAAAAAAAAAAAAAAGGAACTACCATAAGATCCGGTGATTCCACTTCTGGGTATTGAGTCAAAGGAAATAAAAACACTAACTCAAAAAAAAAAATAAAAAAATAAAAAATGCACTCCCACACACACATTGCAGTGTTATTTACAATAGCCAAGGTATGGAAAGGATCAAAGGGTCCATGGATAGGTGAATGGATAAAGAAAATGTGGCATAGGGATCCCTGGGTGGTGCAGCGGTTTGGCGCCTGCCTTTGGCCCAGGGCGCGATCCTGGAGACCCGGGATCGAATCCCACGTCGGGCTCCCGGTGCATGGGGCCTGCTTCTCCCTCTGCCTGTGTCTCTGCCTCTCTCTCTCTCTCACTGTGTGCCTATCATAAAAAAAAAAAAAAAAAAATGTGGCATATATACAATGGAATATTATTTGTCCATAAACAGGAAGGAAATCTTGCCCTCTGTGACAACATGGATGGATCTTGAGGGCATTACGGTAAGTGAAATAAGTTAGAGAAAGGAAAATACCATATGATCTCACTTACATGTAGACTCTTAAAAAAACAAACAAATTCATACATACAGAGAACAGATTGGTGGTTGCCAGAAGCAGGAGGTGGGAGGTGCGCAGAATGGGTGAAAGCGGGTCCAAAGGTGCAAACATCTAGTTATAAAATAAGTAAATCCTAGGGATGTAATATACAACCTGGTGCCTATCGTCAATAACGCCGGATCGTACATCCGAAATTTACTAAGAGACTGATCTTAAAAGTGCTCATGATAAGAAAAAGAATTGTAATTGGGGATCCCTGGGTGGCTCAGCGGTTTCACACCTGCCTTTGGCCCAGGGAGCGATCCTGGAGTCTCCGGGGATCGAGTCCCATGTCGGGCTCCTGGCATGGAGCCTGCTTCTCCCTCCTCCTGTGTCTCTGCCTCTCTCTCTTTCTCTCTCTCTGTCTCTCTCTCTCTCTATGTCTATCATAGATAAATAAATCTTAAAAAAAAAATTAAAAAAAAAGAATTGTAATTACGTACAGTGATGGATGTTAACTAGACTCATTGTAGTGATCACATCACAATATATACAAATAACAAATCATTGTGTTGTAGACCTGAAGCCAATGTAATGTTCCATGTCAATTATACCTCAATTAAAAAAAAATGCTGTAGATGGGGGCATTCTCCTCTAAGTTTTGAAGAGAAAAATAGTATCTGCTAGGAAGTGTCACTGTCGACCTAGTTCGCAAACAATGGGATGGGTGTCTGATTTGGCAAGAGTTCCAGATTATTGAACACAATGGAAACATCGCATATACGCGAACCGAGGCGGGGCTGGACCTGAATCCTGCGGACGCTGGCCGATGCTGAACGGTAAGTGGGCAAGACCCACCGCCCGGAATGCGGCCTGGCCTACCGGAGTTCTGGTAAAGTGGATCCAAACTCGGCTTCGATGCCACTGAAGCGTGACTGCCCCACAGGAAGGGTATTCTCTGGACAGCTGGCCACATAAACCTGGAGACGGCTTCCACCGAAGGACAAGCCGACAGACTTCTTCCTTCCTAGCCGTTTTCACGGAATCCCAATCTGAAGATTCGATGTGTGATCCCTGCGCCAAAGGCTGCCCTGGCAAGCAAGTCACTGCAGTGAAGACTTCCAGGACACAGGACAAAGGAAACAGCAGCCGAGACGCTGCCTGTTTACGGCAGGATTGAGCTGGTCCCTTACGGCCACGGACACTCACTGTGACCTGCTGTGCTCCACACCTCCGCAAGCACGAAGAGTAAGGCTGGTTTATTTTTTTGGTTGACGAATGTGGATGGCAGCCGTCCCAAATATAGAAAGGATCTACTAACTTAACCCGCTTCCTGGCGTCACCAAGCGTTGGGACTTGCAGTTGACCTCGACACATGCTTCAGTATCTAGCCTTTGTCGTCCACCCGTCGCTTCCCTCTAGCCCAGTCCTTATCACCATCAATATGATGCGATTCCGCTGCGCACCGAACATCTCTTTTTATGGCAGGTGCGGTGACAAACATACCCATTACATGGAAGGTGAATTGCCCCGTTGCGAAAATTTGGTCACCCCTGAGGTATCTGCAGAAACACGGGCGACCCGGACATTTTTTTAGAGAATCCTGCTATTTTGCTTTTTTGCCTGTGTGAGTCTCTCATAGAGCCTTGGGTGCTTTCTGCCCTTGCCTCCCCCTCCGCTGAGTCACATTTAGGGAGACATCCCCCAAAATGGAATTGTCAAGCATTTCTCTCAAGATTATCATGGCTTCCGTTACACTGGCTCATGCCAACCCCATTAAGCTGTCTCATCTTCTCCTATTTTCTATAACCCTGTCCCCCAGAGTCTTTCCCTCTTCTGCCCCACAGCCTTCTCTTCCCCTTGCCGCCCCGAGGCCCTGTGCCCTATTGCGTACTGTCATGTGAGCTCACGCTCTCAGGCTCCTGCTCAATGCAGCGACCCCAGGGAATTTACCTTCTTTTTATTCTGGTTTCTCATGAAAATTTGACGTCTAACCTTTCTCAGTGGTAAGAAAAGCGAAGTGCTAAGAGGTGGGGAAGGACATGAACACTGGTCAGGCTAATAACTGTCATGCTATGACACCCCATTTGGACACAGGTATAACTTGGTGGATAGTGTCGTGGAGGGTTTTTAGTTCACTCAGGTTTGGGCCACGTGATTAAAGTCACTTTGTAACAGTTACTAGTTTGTAGGTTTTCTCAGAATATTTGCCTTTTTTATCAGCCCACCCTAAATCTTTAGGAACTATGTGCTATCATAGGAGTACAAGGTGTTGTACTTCTTTTGTCCTGTATAAATGCTTTCTCACTACTTTTGCTTTGTTTTGGCTGTTTTGGTTTAGAAAACAAGAGTTGTAATCCTGTCTCCTTTGGAAATACCTCTTCCAACATTGCTCTTTCTTTTCACTTTGCTGAGTCCCATGGTTGCTAACTAACTGCATGCTTAGGTCACATAATGCAAATCATTCCCTTAATGACTATAGATTTCACATGGAGAACTCCGACATATGTTTCCCATTTTTCTCCCTTTTATGCCGCATACTTGTGCTGAATAGTTTTATTGGTAATGGGGGAGATGCCAGAGTATTTACAGGATCATGGTCATGGGAGTGTGCTGTTATTTGGACTATGTCTGGATAATGCCCACATAATCAATCAAAATGGAAACATTTGGTCAATTAAGCATTTTTCAAATGATTAGCATAATGTTAATAGCTTTGGATATTTAACCAACCCTGCAGTTATTTTGAGACGACACAGAAACAAATTCAGCAGAGTACCCTGTAAACACCCCTATTAAAAAAAAAAAATACAGAAATCCTGTTGAAATTCTGTGTAGTTGCAAGATCCCTCAGAGTCCCATGTCCAGCCCTGCCACCGCTGTGCTGAGAGAGACACAAACAGGTCCCCTAACCATGCTCTGGTTCCACTTCCTCCTTTTTAGAATGAGCGTTACTTAATCGTATTTATTTTTAGACGTCTCTTGGAACATAGCGAAAGCTATCAACCCCCCTCCTCAGTAAATACACATATGAAAATTGAAAAGGACTTCGAAGTAATATAACTCCAGACCCCAAATATTCCACACACCTCTTAGGGTTTGGTTAAGAATTCTTAGGTCAGATGATGTTTAAATAAAGACTCGTTCAGCTTAAAATTTCGTGGTTCCATGGATTTTCCCTCTCCAGGGCTCAAGGGCTGGTCTAGCCCCACCCACTCCTCCAGCACAAGTTCCCTGGTGCCCATTTCGTGGGAGTCGTGGATAGGGGGACACATTAGGTCTCCTTGCCCTACTAGTAGTGCTTCTGTGTCCACTGGCTTCTTTTAGAGAGGGGAACTCTTATTAAAGAACCAGGATATAGTCTAGTCCAGTCTCACACCGTCCAGGAGCGACTGACAAGCACCACCTTCTGGAGACAAGGCGTAGTTAAATGTCAAAGTTGATGATCCCTGACACAGCCGTACTCCCTGTTCTCAGGACCCGGCACCACCCCTCTTCCTGGTCGTCAGTTCCAGTTCCACCCACATTTTGTGAGCAATTCTCACGTCCCTTTATCATAACCAATGGTGAATCTGTCTTTGGTCTCTGGGAGCCTTAAAAATTAAGACCGGATTTTTAAGTCTGTTCCTTGGAAGAGTTTTACTTTGCCATTAGAAACCTCGCCGCAAAATTCAGATCGTTTGAAGACATCGGGCTGTTGTTCATATTAGAAGCTTTATGTCAAGTAACTTACATATGAATTATTAGAATGTTGGTGAAGTAGTGTAAAGTACTTGCTCAGAGTAAATGGGGAAGCATTAAGAAAAGAGCCACCGTCTCGGTGGATGTAAGAATGAATGAATGAATGAATGAATGAATGAATGAATTAAAACAATGCTCCACTCTAGCCCCATGCATAATGAAGCATCAAAAGAGTACCTGGCTTAAAAGATTTACTTTAAACATGCAAAATATATTTTCCAGTAAGTAATTAAACTTGCTTTTTCTCATATGCATGGTACCTTTTTACACATGCTTTGAATTTAATTGCAACAAGGAAAATTTTTAAGTCACAGAATTGCCAGAAAATGAAACCATCCATGAATATCTTTATTATAACTCATAAACTTAATCTTCTGTTATGATTTTTATAGAACTCCTTTTTGTCTCCATTCTTTTTTCTCTGGTTCTCTAGGGTCGGACCAACGCTGCTACGAAACCATTTGCCTTACATGGGAATCCCTGAGAGAGTTCAAAAAGTTTCTATTGCCAAATCAAGAGACCCTTATCCCATTTACATCTTTTGGCTTTTAATCCAGACAAGCAAGAATGATTATGTTTCCTGAGAAATTAAATTCTTTAAAGCTCATTCATGATGCATCTCAGAAAACTTTTGAGAGTCGAGTCAGCGAGTGGAATATTCCTTCAGACCTCATATCCCAGAACTAAGTTGGTTTTCCAAGGAGATAAATTGAATACAATAAAAGTTTACAGTGGGGGAGTTGCAGAAATGAACCTTTGGAAATATAGACTCGGAACACATTTCTCCTGGCATTTTTAATGAAAAAGTAGGCGTTGATTGTTTATTCCCAGACAAAATCTCTATGTCCTATACCTAAAAATCCTCAGCCTGCCAAGTGCTTTGCTTTTTTTCCCAAGGGGCTATTAGTCATTCTGTAGAATTATATTTATTTTTTAAACTTACTTTCCAGATGGACATATGCATCATTTCATTAAAGCCAAATGTGGTTTATGAAATTCAAGAATAATAATTAATCATGCCAGTGAGAGCACTTGAGTGAGGCAGACTGAGGGCATTTTCAGAAACATCAGTAATAAAAGTAGAAGCGGCTACCACCTGGGGGGATGCTTACTATAGGCCAGGCATTTTTAGGTATGATGGACCTTAACTATCTTGCACAGCACACATTATTGTTCCCATTCTCTGTACTTCTTTGTAAAGGTTTTATTTATTTATTTGAGAGAGAGGGACAGAGAGCACGCACATGAGCAGGAGGAGGGGCAGAGGGAGGGGGACAGGGACAAGCAGACTCCCCGCCCAGCAGGGAGCTCAATGGGACACTTGATCCCACAACCCTGAGATCAGGATCTGAGCCAAAGTCAGACACGTAACCAACTGAGCCACCTGGGCGCCCCTGTTGTTCCCATTTTATTAACTGGAGAGACGAGGCTGTGAGAGCTATTCAACGGCACAACTTGAATTCGAGTCTGTCCCGTCTAGAGTCCGCGTCCTTTCCATTCTGCAACCCTGCCTCCTGAAGCTAAGTGTTCAAACTCGGCCATCCTGAAGCCTGACTGGACCGCATGCGTTCTCTAGATAACTGGAAAGTAAAAACATTATTAGAGTTCTGCATAGCTGACCCGTTAACAATATTTCGTCGTGAAGTGATAGGCCTTCTTAGTAGATGAGAAATGCCTCTTAATCAGAGCTTTTGTCAACCACTTCAGATTTCTTTTTTTTTTTTTTTTTTTAACCTGAAAAATCATAGACATGAACACACACCAAGATACGACCCATTGTATCCTTCGGAGTCCCTAGAACCACCTTTTGAAAAAGTACGGTGACACAAAGAGAACCGTAAGTGCAGCTAAACGGACAGGGTCTCGTGCACAGACGCTGAACAGAACAAAGCAAAGGCTGATAAACCAACCCGAGGCAAGGCACTGGTGCACGGCGGTGAAAGAGCCACCATAGGACGCTTGAAGTCACTTCAGAGAAAGGAAATACCTCACATCTATTGGGAGGGGGCTTCCAGCAGAAAGAAATGCCTCCCGCGCTCCTGTCATCACGCATCTGGGCGAAGCACTGGTAATTACTTCGGGGCGCATCGTGGAGGTCCTATGGTTTTAAAATGGGGACCTGGCCAAAGAGGAGGAAATGGGCTGCTGGCCAGCAAGCAGGCGAGCACTGGGTGCTCCTGAGAAGAAACAGATGGAAACACAGAGAACTGCTCAACTTTGCCAGCAGAACCTATCAGTCCATCAGCTAACAGTCAGAATCTAGAAAATAACCAGAAATACTTTTCCATAAACAAAATGAACTGGAAAAGGGATGGGAACTTAACACCCAGGTCTGCGATCGTTGGGAAAAGGACACGTGCTCATGTTCAGGCCGGACAGACACACAACGTGTGGAAGGTGCAGCGCGCTGAAAGCTGCAGGGAGGGAAGGGGCGGTGAGCCTCTGGGAGGGGATGTGGGGCTGGGATCCTACAGCCTGGAGGGGAGGGCATGTGGCCTGCAGGGGAGGGGATGTGGGGTTGGGATTCTATAGCCTGGAGGGGAGGGTATGTGGCCTGCAAGGGACAGGATGTGGGGCTGGGATTCTATAGCCTGGAGGGGAGGGTATGTGGCCTGCAGGGTAGGTAATGAGGTGCTGGGATCCTACAGCCTGGGAGGAGGGCATGTGGCCTGCAGGGGAGGGGATGTGGGGCTGGGATTCTATAGCCTGGTGGGGAGGGCATGTGGCCTGCAGGGTAGGTAATGAGGTGCTGGGATCCTACAGCTTGGGAGGAGGGCATGTGACCTGCAGGGGAGGGGATGTGGGGCTGGGATCCTACAGCCTGGGAGGAGGGCATGTGGCCTGCAAGGGAGAGGATGTGGGGCTGGGATCCTATAGCCTGGAGGGGAGGGCATGTGGCCTGCAGGGGAGGGGATGTGGGGCTGGGATCCTATAGCCTGGAGGGGAGGGCATGTGGTGGAGGAGAGGGTATGTGGCCTGCTGGGGAGAGGATGTAGGGCTGGGATCCTACAGCCTGGTGGGGAGGGCATGTGGCCTGCAGGGGAGGGAATGAGGGGCTGGGATCCTACAGCTTGGGGGGAGGGCATGTGGGGCTGGGATCCTACAGGCTGGGGGGATGGCATATGGCATTAACGAGAGTCGAGGCCGAGTCCCTCACACACTTCATCACAAACAACGAGGCAGCTTTCCTGAAGTGCATCCGTGGGAACGCCTGTAGAAATCTCAGTGTGCCTGTTTCTGAGTTAAGAACCCAGAATGTTCACAAACTAGGAAACAAAACACATTTTCTGTTGGGATAGTTCATGCCATAACATCTTGGGTTCCGGTTTTCAAATTTGCCGCTCAAAGACTGCCCCAGGGGCTTTGCTTCAGTTCTCTCTACCTGTGCAGAATTGCCAGGGTTCCAATGGAGCCGCGGTTGAGGGAGAGAAAGATTACTGAGCCTTTTTTACTCACTGTTTAAAATTCAAAAGAAGAATTATTTCATAAGGTCAAACAGCGGCATTGAAGAGCGCTCAAAAAGAGGTCATAAAAATATAACCAATAAAACTGGACCTCTCTGTGACCTATCTCAGCACGTGTCCTACAAAAAAAGAAACACCCCAAGAGGTATCGAGAAGCAGTTAAAGACACAGGGAAGTCTCGTGAAGAGGCACCAAAGGGGACTGCCATTGACCGCACAAAACCAAAACTTCCTAAAGATTCTTTCCCGGAGTTTGCACAGCAGAGTTGATGCCCTCAGTACTTTCCTCCACATACAATCAGACTTTCTCTCCCTCAATTGAGTGCGTGTTGGCTCTGCTTTTCCCTCTGCCCCTACACTCACGTATTTACACCCAGGACCAAGAATAGCAATTTTTTTTTTTTTTTTTTTTTTTAGTTTTTATTTTTTGAGAGAGAGAATGAGCATGCGTGTGAGCAGTGGGGCGGGGAGGGGAGCAGAGGGAGAGAGAATCTTCGGCAGGCTCCATGCCCAGCGTGGAGCCCAGTGTGGGGGCTCAGTCTTACGATCCTGAGATCATGACTTGAGCCAAAATCAAGACGCCTAACCAACCGACTGAGCCACCCAGGAGCCCCGGCAATTACTCTTTATAATGAAATGGCATGTGACTCCGCATGGAAATTAGTTTAGTCTTTTCAACTATGTCGGTTCTGTATCAGTTCTTCACAACAGAGTAGAACAATTCGAAAAGGCCAAGACCAACATGACCCCTTGTAGAAGGACATTATGAATATGTATTTATTAGTGATTTTTTTTGTCTTTGTCATATAAAGATTTAACCAAACGCGTAGAGAGGTCTTGATCTTTAAATTATCAACTACTGCTTCATCTATCCTTCATTCTTATTCACTCTGAATCTCTTGAGTCCAACCTTTAGCTAGATATGCTTGAACCACATAGATTCAGCCCTCTGGCATTTCTGACGGTACACAATTATTATGCGCACTTTCCGAAAGCTCTCTCTCATTGTAGAAACTTTAGATACAGTAAGAGATGATGGCAGACCCTCAATGAGAGTCCAGACTATCTAGTTTTCAGTTCAATGCTGGTCTCTGTTTAAAGTTTGCTGAGAAGAAATGTTGGTGACGGAAAGGAGACGGGGATGAATCATACAATCAGGGATGGTAGACCCTTGAAAGGGGAGTCCTGACTGAAGAAGGTAAATGTGCCTTCCCAGACTTGCTTGCCTCACATCATTTTCCCACCTTTCCCCCTCCGAGGGAGGCTCACTCCATAGACTGGATTTCTCAAGTTCTCTCACCTGCTGGTTAATGGCCAATGGAAGTCATTGGTGGAAGGTTAGGGAATAGAAGGAGGAGAGAAAGCAGAGCATGATTCCTACCACTACCGATTTCGTCCGGGCAACCAGTCATTTGGCGGCCAAATCTGACCAGAACCAACAAAAGGCCATTCATTTGTCATTATGGCGTAATCTATGATGTGTGCATCATATTGCTTTTATTAAATCTGAAAAATCATGAGTTCGGAAACGTATCTGCTCTGAGGAGTTCCAGGCAAGGGACAGAGACACATAGTTTTGCAAATTTTGTCAGGACTTTAATTCACACAAAAAATAGAAATATAATTGGACGTTAAATTTAACTTTTCCTATTGTCTTGGATTTTCAGAGAGAAAAATGCAGTGGCCTAAAGCAGATGCTAAACCACTCGTGAAGGACATACTGGGAGACTGTGTACTTACTCCGTCAAGATTAGCCCCCTCATCCACCTCCGGGCTATAGAAGATATGGCCAAGAATTCATTTGGGGGCTAAAGGGATTAATAGTAAGATTTTAAAGGGAGAATTGTTGGCATTCTGAACATTCGTCATGGAGGACATGATGGGCACTTACTCTTCATCTCAATCCAAGTGAGGGATGGCTTCAGGAGGAGCTCAGAGAGAATCTGACCTATGAACAACTAGAAGATGTGAGGACTGGATTTGACTTAGTCAATGAACAAGGTTATATCTGGAGTTTTTCCATTTTTAGAATTTTTTTAAAGATTATATTTAGGTGAGAGAGAGAGTAAGAGCGAGCACCAGCAGGGAGAGAGGCAAAGGAGAGAGACAAGCAGACTCACAAGTGAGCAGGGCGCCCGATGTGGGGCTCTATTCCGGGAGTCCGGGATCACGACCTGGGTGGAAGGTGGGTGCTCAACCACTGAGCCACCCAGGTGCCTCTGGAGTTTCTCCTTTTTGGTGGCAGAGGGAAGGGTCAGATTTGAGGTGGCTCTATTTCCACAATTGAAGGGAAAAGGAAAAAAAAAATGTCCTTGTGGTCCAGATGCCCACCTGGAAGAGTGTCCTCAAGAGGGACTCTGCAGGAGTGAGGAGATGGATGGAGACAGAAGGACTATTCAAAGCTTGAGGGCTGCCAGCAGGTGAAAGGATGAGTCATACAAATACCCAATGGAGACTCATCTTCGAATATTGCACCCAGAGGTCTCCAGTGAAACTTTTCCAGTCCCATAAGACCTTTTCTGATCCTACACATTTTAATTGACCCTAGAAAATAGGAGATAACATGGAGTCTGTAGCAAACATATCAAAGAGAGACTGAATAAACCTATTTTATTCCTTGTACTTCTCCTAGTTTGAAGGAGGCCCAAACAAGGCAGACATTTAAAATTGAAGGAGAGGATAAAGCCATACTGCCCTGGCTTAGGGATTTTAGCACTGGAAGCAAGAAGAGACTGTTTCGAGGCAGGCACACGGATAGGTCCCCTCTACTCAGTGTATGTGGAGGTTGCCCGCAGCTCCATGTTGAGCATGTTGAGGACTGTGGGCTGCGCTACCTGGACTGAGAAACAGGAAGCGGAGGCAAACATGCCATGTACCCGTCATTTGTAAATTATTTAGGGAAACAGTGCAAATGGACTTGATATTCTCTCTCCACCCTGGGAGAGCCCTGAGAGAGAGTATGAGAAAGGGACTAACACAGAGTAGGCATTCAGTACATTTTTGTTGAACGACAATAACATGACTAGTGGAGCAAATCTACATACCTCATGTGCTAGAGGATTCTTTGCATATCTGACCATCAGCTTCTGCTAAAGAGGACATTGCCTTTGTCAATTGAATAGCCATCCCTTCCATGACATGCATGTGGTCAAACAGGCCCTGGTCACAGTAGAGGCCCATGTGTCACTGGACTGGAGTCTCTAGAGGGGCTGTCACTGAAAGAAAATTACTAACTTCCTGACCATGATTTACCTATATAGCCGGTCCTGAGATTTATCAATAAGACTGGCCAAGTATTTAGACAGAGTCTCTAAGACAAGGCAACTAAGGTTGGTTCTTAGACTAGAAGCCACTGTGGTGGTTGAGGTTCCTTAAACCTCATCCTTGAGGTGCCCGGCTGGCTCAGTCCATAGTGTATCGACTCTTGATCTTGGGGTCATGGGTTCAAGTTCCATTTTAGGCATGGAGCCTACTTAAAAAATCCAACTAGCAAACAAACAAAAAAAACCCCCTCCTCCTTTATGGCCACCACTAGCTCGCTTTCAGGGGCTTGGAGGCTTCTCTCCTCCAATTTACACACCGATAGACCAGTGCCCTTGCTGTTGCTGGAGTTACCTAAAGGGACAGTTTCCCTCTCTCTAATCCATCCTTAATTGGTCATTACATAACTTATCTCCCTAAAATACCGCATTGTCTGTATTTCTTCCTGCTTAAAAAAATACTCAGGAGCTGGTCATTGCTTAGCAAATAAAATCCAAAACTCTTCATCAGTTATTCAAAGATCTCTAGGAATGATACTGGCTTAACCTACTTTTCCAGTCTGACCTTCCACTCCTCCCATCCTGCCCAGGTATAGTCATGCAACACTCCCTGAGTATTTCTCATGCTTTTCCTTTCTTTGCTTGGCTCATGGTACTCCCGCTACCAGGAGTATGCTGTCTCCTTCCACCCATCATTTGAAGCCTGTCTCAAATACTGCCTCCTTTATGAAGTTTTTCACACCAAACCTACTGGCATCCACAAATCAGAAATCAGCTCTCCTTTACTCGGTGTCATGGTCTTATAGACATTACCGTATATTGTCTTATATTTTAATAGGAGAATGGCCATGATCCCTACTGAAAATTTATTTATTTTGTAAAGGTTTTATCTATTTATCCATGAGAGACACACACAGAGAGAGGTAGAGACATAGGCAGAGGAGAAGCAGGCTCCCTGCGGGGAGCCTGATGCAGGACTTGATCCTAAGACCCCAGGATCTTAACATGAACCAAAGGCAGATGCTCAACCACAGAGCCACCCAGGTGCCCTCCAAAATTTATTTTTTTTTAAGTAAAGTAAGTTTTATTGTTTTATTGTTCCTCATAAAGTTTCTTATGCTTGGCACAGCAGGGGTTGTATACAGGGTCACGGATAAATATTTAAAGAGTAAATTAATGTTGAGATGTTAAAAAATGTTTTAGAATTAGGTGGAGGTAGTGATGGCACAATATACAATATTATGCATTACTGTATAATGCAGTAAATGACATTTCACTCCTCTTTTAAATGGTTAATTTTATGTTGCTTGAAATTTCACCTCAGTAGAATCATTTTAAAAGAATGAATTCATGATTGAATGGATTATTATATCTTTCTAGCATTTAGCTGGCAAATCAGGATCACTTTTTTCTCTCGGCTTCCATTTTGCACAAGAGAGCAATATGAACATG
This sequence comes from Canis lupus baileyi, assembly GCF_048164855.1. Taxonomy (NCBI): domain Eukaryota; kingdom Metazoa; phylum Chordata; class Mammalia; order Carnivora; family Canidae; genus Canis; species Canis lupus. The sequence goes on from NC_132857.1 coordinate 57,151,742, forward strand.
TAATTGTACTTCCATATCAGTGGCCTGAATATGTTCTCTAATTAACTTCTCCCAATTTCCCTATCTTCTGGCCAGATTACCTTTGCAGAGCGGTGGCTTCCGTGACTCCATGGCTTCTGATCCCGAGTGAATCGATGGGATTATTCTATTCCCCATCTCCAATTGGACTGACATAAGCCGCGTGGCCCCAGCCAGACTATCTCAGGGAGAAATTCACCACCTACCATAAAAATGGAGAATAGGTTTGAAGGTATCTGCATCTCTCCTCGGTCTGAAGGACAGCTAATCCCAGAATTCATAGACAAAGTACCTTCCCTTAGCTCCAAGTGCGAATCACTGTCAATTACAAACCCCCCTCCCCAGAAATGCATTCTGAGAGTATTTTATCTTTTATCACGGAAGACATTTTAAATGACATCTAAACAAAATATTTAATGGGGCCTAGACGAAGATTTTGAGTGGAGCCATTTCACCTGCAATGACATTCCAGCCACCACGGATGATCCCCCTTCGAATGTGGATGGGCTTGATAAACCCATGGTTTCCACCTCCGTTTTCTGCCCCTCCGATACGCCCTGCCAAATGTCACCGGAGTTGTCGTTCTCACACATTCCCAAATCCAGAAGCATTGCTGTCGACTCATCACTTAGTTTAAAAAGCCCCAACTCCTGAGGTCAATGGTTGTTAGTGTTGGCTGCCCATCGGAGTCACCCGGCGAGTTCCGTACACGTGCTGAGGCCTGGGCCATCGAGTTACAAGAGCTGAGCAGCGAGGCGCGGGCGCAGGCATTTCTTAGGGCTTCTCGGGTGACCCTGATGCACACCGAGTGTCGAGCTGGGCGTGGGGCAACCTCTCACCTGGGACAAGCTCTCAGGAGCTCTGGATCGGAGAGGGCGGAGGGAAAGGCGTGGGATGTAGGGTAGGAAATGAGTAAGAAAGAAAGTCAGACCCATCACGACCGAGGAGAACGGGGCCCGTTGAGGTGTTTCTTGTGGAGGCCGCGGGTCTGAGGCCCAGAGAGTCGGACTCCGCGGCGCAGGTGGAGAGGGAGCCGCTCACCAGCCGTGTGAGCTCACACCCTGGCTTCCGCACGCGGTTCTGGGGAAGGGCCTCCAACTCCCTTCAGGAGGCCTTCGTGTCCACGGCTTAGGGTGGACTCTGTCGCAGCAGTCTATGGCCGTGCTTTGGAAAATGTTTCCCTCCAGTCGCCATGATGAGGTTAGGTATTAGGTAACGTCTTGAAAAATGGCCAGAGGGCTAAAGTGTCAGCTTTACAGCTCGCATACCTGAGAATAACAATGTCGGTTTATTGTTTTTATTCGGCAATATCTTTGGAATGCCTCATAAACAGAAATTAACAGTGACAACCCTGTCTCCGTGTATGACCCTACCAACAGGATGCCAAGGAAAGCCAAGGCCACTAACTGAATACTTTCGAGAATTTCTCTCCCTAATGTCTCATCTGAGGCACATTCCTGGCCTCTTTTGTCTCAGCTGTCAGAGCCATCTTCAGTCCCCCAAGGGTCACTAAAACCCACAGGTAATCATCCATATATATACATATATATATATTTTTTTATGAATTTTGACCTCTCCCCGTCTTATCGCCTATCAAAATTTCCAATAAGCAACGGTGAAACTTGGTATATCTGACTCTAAAGAGAGAAAGTCTGGCTTGAAATATGAGAGGCTAGCAAAGAAATGACCAAAGCATTTTGAAACCACACACATATTTTTAATTCATAACTTTTCTTCCATTTTATCTGAATTTTTATATGTGTCATCCAATTCTAATTGCTGTGTTTTGGAGTTTAAGAAGTTATTAACAAATGAAAAGACAGCATATTGTCTGCACAATCTGGATCTAAAAAGCATTAGTTCGGGTTGGTCCTATACAGAAATCACTCCAGCAAGCATTACCTTCAAATCTGAAGTTTGAGTGCTCGCTTTGGCAACACTTATACTAAAGTTGGAACAATACAGAGAAGATCTGCACGGCCCCTGCACAAGGATGACACACGTTTGATTGCTTTTTCAGAATAATGCATTCCAGATTTTTTAAACCAACCAATATTAATCAACGAAATACAAATTAAGCATATACTATATACGAAACAATATTCCATGTCTGAAAATATAAAATAGTAACCCTGTAGCCCTAGATTCTCTAATTGAAAAGATAGACTCTCTTATGCAATTTCCTTGGATCCTCAAAACTATGATGATATTCTTCTACTACACTAGTGAAATTACTCATTTTCATGAATGTATGTCTGCTAGAGGCTAGGAATTAGGCTATGTTATTTTTTTCTGTTCCCAATGCCTCACTTGAGATAACTAATATTTGTTTGTTGAATGAAAGACCGCCCATAGAACGTGTTTATGTCTATATGTGTACATACATTATGTACGTGTATGTATCTGTACATGAATGTGCAATAGAAAGATGCGTCCAATGTACACACACATACACATACATATATGTGCAACATTTATATGCAGGCACACAATAATTTTAAATTATTAAAATTAATTAATTATTTATTTATGAGAAATCTGGTGGGCGTGTAAAATCAGAGGGAAGAAAATGACAAGCATAGTATAAGATTTCCGTCACGCCAGTGTTGAGAAAACAAGGCTATGCCCAATTTGTCCTGTGGTATTAGAGGACGAGTGGTAGTAACCTACAAAATATGTAGGTGGGAACTGGTTTGGTCAGTATTTCAACCGAATTCCTGGCATAATAATGACCTTTATTGCATTTTTCTGGACACGCTTTTAAAGAGTTTTTCCATGAAGCAGATTTTGGCATAGCTGCTTTCTCATGAGGTCCTGAAAAGACTGTATTGAAAAGAAAGATAACTTCCACCCTAATATCTATTTCTGTATTACATAGAAATGTACAATAAAACATGTGACATAGTTTTTATTGCTTGAATTATATATCCCAAGGTCCAAAGACTGAAAAAGAGGTTTCAATTTATTTTTTTCCAGTACGCTTGAAGGCAAATGTCCTTTAAAATTTGCACATCATGAGAATGGAATGTGCTCAGGGATCAGCTGAAAGTTTAAAACATGAGAACTCTGCAGCTGTGGCTATAGGCTTCGACTCAGCAGGAGAAGACAGGTCCCTTTCTGGCCATTCTGTAAGTTCTGATGAGCCCCCCCGGGAGTCACAGATAATACTCCCTGTCCTGACCAGGCCGCATGGATTTTGAGCCAAACGACGCAGGTGTACAGTAATAAGATCTTACATTTGTATAGCACAGTATGATCTGCTTCTCACTGCAACCTGTTGAATTAGGCAGAAAACTAATTGTCTCTACGTTATAAGCAAGGAAACCAAACTTTGGCGAGGCTTAGGGGTATGAGATAATAAAAACCATGTAATTCGTCTCTGTCCCCGGTTCCTGACAGACCTCGTAAAACCCTTACAATTTCCTAAGTGGTAAGAGCCATTAGAAGCACTTTTTTTTTTTTATAATATTTGGTCTTTGACCCTGGTCCCTGACACTGGGCTCCTAAATCCCTTGGACTATCCTCAGTGATAGGAGTGTCTCCTCTTCTAATGAGGTGACTCTGAGTGGACACCTGGATGAGGCTGGTCACCAAAAAGACCAAGCTATGATTAGAGCCTTGGAACTTTTGGCCTCACCCCCTTCTCCAGAGAAGAGAGAGGGATTGGAAAAGAAGATAGTAATGGATCATGCTTATATGGTGAAAACTCCATTAAAAACCCCAAAAGTATGTGGTTGGGAGCACTTCCACTTCTGGGTTGGTGAACACATGGAGACGCTGTGGGAAGACATGGAAACTGTGGCCCTTAAACATACCTTGCCTTCTGCATCTCTACCATCTGGAGGTTCATATGTATCCTTTATCACATCCTTTTATAATGAGCTGATAAATACTAAGTCAACTGTTTTCTTGAGTCCTAGGAGCCACTCGAGTGAATGAATCAAATCTAAGGAGGGATGTTGAAGGAACCTCCAATTTATAGCTGATCAAGCAAAAGGACAGGTAACTACCTAGACTTGGGATTGGTATCTGAAGTGGGGGGATACTTAACCCACTTTAACTGAACCCTTAACATGTGGGATCAATACTATCTCCAGGTAGATAGTGTCAGAATGGAGTTAAATTGTAGGACCCCCGGCTGGTGATACAGAATTGCTTGGTGCAGGAACACATCCCACATAGCTGGTGTCAGAAGTGACTCTCACCATGTGGTAGTCATGGTGAGAATCAAGGAAAACCTGGGAGGAGGACTCAAGTGGCTTGTAAGGCCCCACAGTACAAAGAGATGAAATTAGAATTAGAACCTGTAGATCTGGTCAGATTTTGTATAGAGGTCAGATTTACAGTCCTACTGTTTCCTATCTACGTGACCGTCTGCAAGATTCTCAAGCTCTGAACTTCAACAGCCTCACTAATAAAATAGGATAAAAATCTCTCACATTGTTACTCTGAGGGCGAAATAACGTGTGAAAACAGTTTGTCAACAGCAAAGTATTATTCAAGGTTTATGTCATATTTTCTCCTTTACTCCCCTGCAAATAGCTGACAGTATATAGGTTTCCGGTAGCATGCAGTTTTTGAAAAACAGGTACGTAATCCATTATCTGCAATTCTGAAATCCCCAGAACTCTAAACCAAAAGTATTTTTAACTCGTTTAGCAGCAAAGTCTTCCCTGAACTGACAGGCCTATTTATTATCTTGTTTTCCCCTATTCAGTATGAATATTCATTTGTTGCGTAGCAGAAATATCAATATAATTATTAGTTGCTGCCTCACGCCTGTAGGTCGTGTCCTGTAATAGTTGCTAACACAGCACATTATCTTTCTAAAACTCACGCATCCAGGATCGCAATGTGTATATAGCCCTAGAGATTTTGGAGCATCATGGGGCTCGTCATATGGAGTAGAGTCCCTGCGACCCAGCTTAAAGATGTCCTGATGACAAGATGTCACAATTCTGGGTGGATTTGGTGTGTTGTTCAATCACCAGCCACGTGTTGGGTCTGCTCCAGAGGAGGCTCAAGACAGCATCAGGGATGTCACGCATTTCCAGTCCCACGCTTCCACTTGATCCCTGGTCCTGAAACTACGGAGGCTATTTGAATGATTCTTCTCACAGTGACACATCCAAGTGCTAGAACCAGAAGCTATGGCGGGAAATGGGTGTGCAAAGACACTGGGCAACAGGGATCTGCGTCTAGATCCCCAAACTACTGTTTACCAGCCCTGCACCTTTGACAGGATTACCAAGATCTTTAAATCTGATCTTTTCATCCTTAAAGTGGAAATTTAAATAATCCATCTGAGGGCTGTGGTAGGTTTTATTTTTTTTTATTTATTTTTTTTAATTTATTTTTTATTGGTGTTCAATTTACTAACATACAGAATAACCCCCAGTGCCCGTCACCCATTCACTCCCACCCCCCGCCCTCCTCCCCTTCTACCACCCCTAGTTTGTTTCCCAGAGTTAGCAGTCTTTACGTTCTGTCTCCCTTTCTGATATTTCCCACACATTTCTTCTCCCTTCCCTTATATTCCCTTTTACTATTATTTATATTCCCCAAATGAATGAGAACATATAATGTTTGTCCTTCTCCGACTGGCTTACTTCACTCAGCATAATACCCTCCAGTTCCAACCACGTTGAAGCAAATGGTGGGTATTTGTCATTTCTAATAGCTGAGTAATATTCCATTGTATACATAAACCACATCTTCTTTATCCATTCATCTTTCGATGGACACCGAGGCTCCTTCCACAGTTTGGCTATCGTGGCCATTGCTGCTATAAACATCGGGATGCAGGTGTCCCGGCGTTTCATTGCATTTGTATCTTTGGGGTAAATCCCCAACAGTGCAATTGCTGGGTCGTAGGACAGATCTATTTTTAACTGTTTGAGGAACCTCCACACAGTTTTCCAGAGTGGCTGCACCAGTTCACATTCCCACCAACAGTGTAAGAGGGTTCCCTTTTCTCCGCATCCTCTCCAACATTTGTTGTTTCCTGCCTTGTTAATTTTCCCCATTCTCACTGGTGTGAGGTGGGATCTCATTGTAGTTTTGATTTGTATTTCCCTGATGGCAAGTGATGCAGAGCATTTTCTCATATGCATGTTGGCCATGTCTAGGTCTTCCTCTGTGAGATTTCTGTTCATGTCTTTTGCCCATTTCATGATTGGATTGTTTGTTTCTTTGGTGTTGAGTTTAATAAGTTCTTTATAGATCTTGGAAACTAGCCCTTTATCTGATATGTCATTTGCAAATATCCTCTCCCATTCTGTAGGTTGTCTTTGAGTTTTGTTGACTGTATCCTTTGCTGTGCAAAAGCTTCTTATCTTGATGAAGTCCCAATAGTTCATTTTTGCTTTTGTTTCTTTTGCCTTCGTGGATGTATCTTGCAAGAAGTTACTATGGCCGAGTTCAAAAAGGGTGTTGCCTGTGTTCTTCTGTAGGATTTTGATGGAATCTTGTCTCACATTGAGATCTTTCATCCATTTTGAGTTTATCTTTGTGTCTGGGGTAAGAGAGTGGTCTAGTTTCATTCTTCTGCATGTGGATGTCCAATTTTCCCAGCACCATTTATTGAAGAGACTGTCTTTCTTCCAATGGATAGTCTTTCCTCCTTTATCGAATATTAGTTGCCCATAAAGTTCAGGGTCCACTTCTGGGTTCTCTATTCTGTTCCACTGATCTATGTGTCTGTGTTTGTGCCAGGACCACACTGTCTTGATGACCACAGCTTTGTAGTACAACCTGAAATCTGGCATTGTGATGCCCCCAGATATGGTTTTCTTTTTTAAGATTCCCCTGGCTATTCGGGGTCTTTTCTGATTCCACACAAATCTTAAAATAATTTGTTCTAACTCTCTGAAGAAAGTCCATGGTATTTTGATAGGGATTGCATTAAACGTGTATATTGCCCTGGGTAACATTGACATTTTCACAATATTAATTCTGCCAATCCATGAGCATGGAATATTTTTCCATCTCTTTGTGTCTTCCTCAATTTCTTTCAGAAGTGTTCTATAGTTTTGAGGGTATAGATCCTTTACATCTTTGGTTAGGTTTATTCCTAGGTATCTTATGCTTTATTCACCATGACCAAGTAGGATTTATCCCTGGGACACAAGGCTGGTTCAACACCCGTAAAACAATCAATGTGATTCATCAGATCAGCAAGAGAAAAACCAAGAACCATATGATCCTCTCATTAGATGCAGAGATAGCATTTGACAAAATACAGCATCCATTTCTGATCAAAACTCTTCAGAGTGTAGGGATAGAGGGAACATTCCTCGACATCTTAAAAGCCATCTATGAAAAGCCCACAGCAAATATCATTCTCAATGGGGAAGCACTAGGAGCCTTTCCCCTAAGATCAGGAACAAGACAGGGATGTCCACTCTCACCACTGCTGTTCAACATAATACTGGAAGTCCTAGCCTCAGCAATCAGACAACAAAAAGACATTAAAGACATTCAAATTGGCAAAGAAGAAGTCAAACTCTCTCTCTTCGCCGATGACATGATACTCTACATAGAAAACCCAAAATTCTCCACCCCAAGATTGCTAGAACTCATACAGCAATTCGGTAGCGTGGCAGGATACAAAATCAATGCCCAGAAATCAGTGGCATTTCTATACACTAACAATGAGACTGAAGAAAGAGAAATTAAGGAGTCAATCCCATTTACAATTGTGGTAGGTTTTAAATGGCACAGTCTATATAGAAGTGCTTTCCGTGGTGACCGATTGATAGTAGGTGTCCAGTAAAGGGTAGATCCCCTTCTCTTTGCCTTTGTTAGCATTGCCATGGTGTTTCCATTAACAGAAATTTCTACCATAAGGTTATTTCTGAAGTTTTTCTTCAAATTGCTGATTTGTGGTGGTGGTGGTGTATTAATTAAAATAGCTGAGGGTTTGTTTTTGTTTTTTTGTTTTGTTTTTTTCTGATTCTTGGTCTGGATCTGTGCCATTTTTAAGTCCACAAAGTTGAATTTCTGGTTTAATTCCAATATTATTTTGCCAAGCTATTTTTTTTTAAAGAAAATAAGCTGTTTTAATAATGTATGAGGATTATAGTGCACGTGTCTCACAGTTTGCAGGGAACAGAGCAAAACACCCATAAGTGATACAGTGTGTTTATTGTAGGTCAACTAATTACATTTCTTAAACCTGGAATATATGAAATTTGATGGTTGGCTCCAGTCTGTAGAGAACTACGGGCACACACTGTATCTTGGCTGTGATTTATTCTGAAGCTCTGACGGCTGGAGCTCATGATAATAGCACATGAGCTTTGGCATGACTAATTCACTGAAATTTTCAAATGGGTCTTGAGTCAAAAAGTTCTCCCAAAGTTTAATTACCACGAGTCATAAACGCACAAAGAGAGATTCCCTCCAGCATTGGAGTTTCTCCCAGCTGCTGTGTTGGGCCGTGCAAGCGTCAACTCCCAGGCCATCAAGGGAGCTCGTGTTGAGGTGCTAAATGTTGCTCCTAGGCTCTCTTTTTCTCAAATAGGGGAGCACATGTTGCAAAAAGAAGGCTTGCATGTCTATGAAGGTGGTCTGTAAGTCAATGGGGAAATGAAGGATAATTCAATAAATGGTCATAGGACCAAAAGTCATCATTAAATAAAATAAACCTCACAATGTGGATCTCAGGAAATCAATGACAAAGTTCAATGTGAACTTCAATGTGAACAGGAAAATCTTCCTAAGAGACTATGGACATCTACCATATGACCTCGAGTCAGGGAAGGAGTCTCAAATAAGGCCAAAATGCACAAACCCTAGAGGGAAATATTACCAGATTTTACTACATCAAAGTTTAAGATGTCTGCAGAACAAAAAGTACTAATAAACAAAATGAGCAGACAAGCCACCGACTGGGAGGTGACATCTGCACATAAGTGACAGATTAGTACCTGGATTATAGAAAGTAGTTCCAGACATTAATAAGAAAAAACTAATGGCAGAGTAGAAAAATGGAAAAAAGATGTAAATCCCAGAAGTGGAAACAGCATTGGCCGATAAAGCGAGGAAAAGATGTTCCATGTGACAAATAATTAGGGAGATGCAGCTATAAACAGTTTTGGCAAAAATTTTCGACGCTCATAATGTCACATTCTGGGGCAATGGTGGAACGACAAGTCTCAGGTGCTGCCCGAGGGCAGCGTGATTTGGTAAAGCCGCTTTGGGGAGGAGATACTTGACATTATCTCCCAAGGTGGGAGATGCCCCCACGCCCTTGCCCAGGAATTCGTTCTAGAGCAGGCTTCCCGCAGACGGGGCAGCGAGCTCTGCCTGGGCCTCGCGGGTGCTCGGACTTTGATCCGGGAGGCTCGGGGACAGGAGGGCAGGGAAGGGACCACAGTGGCCGGAAGCCCTGTGTTGGTTTCTTCTGGACACTCGCCCGTCTCCATAAATATGCCGCATACGTGTCTTCATTCACTACGCACGGAAAATGTTACCCATCCCTGGCCCGGAACGTGTGCCTTCGCTTTCACCAGGTGATAAGCACAGGGGCTGCAAATACGGGCCTACAGCATCGTCTACACTGTCAGACGGCATTGTTTATGATGACAAAGCCTTGGAAGCCACTTGGTGGATTCATTTGAACCGTCCCAACTCCAAGAGGATCTTCTAAAGTTGCATCTCTTCGCTCTGACCCTTACTTTGCTCTTTATTCACATCACATTTCCTCAAAAGGGATATTCTATTATGTGCTTGTTTCCTGGTTACCTCCACCGGGTCAGTTCCATGGGGCAGGAAACTGTGTCTATTTTATTCACTTCTCCATACTCAGAGCATAAAACAGTATGAAGCACAGAGGACAGTAGCATGCTTTCTTCATTATCTAATGAATGTCCATTTTCCAGTTTAATTGTGTATATTCATAAAACCTTACAAAAGTTAAAGTGTAGCAATTAGGGTCCAATGTACCAACATGGAGAGTTTCTTAAAAGTGTAATTTATAAAAAAGGTTGAAAAACTCTTTCTATATATACAGAGTGCGTATACATATATATATATATATGTAATTGTATGTATAAAATACACATGTGTGTCATAAGTATTGTAACCTGGGGTGCTCAGTGGTTGAGCGTCTGCCTTCAGCCCAGGGCATGACCCTGGGGTCCCAGGATCAAATCCCACGTCGGGCTCCCCGCAGGGAGCCTGCTTCTCCCTCTGCCTGGGTCTCTGCCTTTCTCTGTGTGTCTCTCATGAATAAATAAATAAAATCTTCAAAAATGTATATAAAAAGTAAAAACATACAAAATGGCTGTAGATTATTTATATATATATTAAGCATGTATAATAGTATAAAATATGCTTGGGAAAGACAAATGCGGGAACTACGGGGGTACCTCTGAGAGGGAACTGCAGCGGAGGAGACGAGGGTGAGACACAGGGGTCTTCAACTATATCTGTAATATTCCTCTAAAAAGTGACACAAGGAAGGCGACGGGTTAGTACTCGGTACGTTTGCGTAGTGGATACAGAGGAGTTTGTTACATATTCTAGTACATTCTCTCACGTGTGAGAAGTTCTATAATATATATTTGATGTGAAAATGCTATTCACTTGATAAGCAATTCACTTTGTGTAAAGGCAAACATTTGGAAGAACCGGCAAGCTCCGGAGTCCCTGGGATTCGGGCCCCTTCTGCGCATGGATCAAAGTCTTCTTTGTCACTGAACTTACTTTTCCCAAGTTTTACCTGAGAGCGCCAAGCTACACATTTCGCAGGTAGGTGGAAGCCGAGTGCGGAGCAGCAGCAGCCCAGAGTTTGCCCCCGCAGCTGTGTGGCCCCGGCTCTGTCGGGGGGAGGCTGGGTCCCTCTCGGGCCCATCGCCACCCCGACCTCTGGGCTGTGCTGGGCAGGGCCGCTGCCCGGACTGCCACCCAAACGGGGCCATTCCGACACTGCAGCGTGTGTCCTGAGCATCGTGTTCCTCTCTCTGATGCTGAACAGCCCTTTTGAGGCCTTTAATAGATTCTTGGAAGAGGAGGAAGTGGAGGCTAAGGCTAGCTGGCGGGCTCGGGTGCCTGTGTCTGCGGCTCGGCGTCTGGCTCTGAGCTCCCACTTAGTTGGCCACCGTTGTTCTGTGTTGCCAGGTGCACCTGCACACTGAGCAGGGCCCCGGCCACGCGGACTCGACGCCTCCGTGCCTCCAGGCCACCTGGCCCTGGCCAAAACTCTACTTAACCACACGCTGCGGTGTCAGCTCCACATATACGTTGGTTGGCATCTGCAACCACGTCGAATGGGGTTCAGCTTGTTTCCAAGCTTGCAGTGGGAGCACTGTGGAGAGTTGGCGGTGCCTCCTTGAAATGATTTCTACTGTTTTTAATAAAAAGGACTTGCAGAATGTGGCAAAAGGATCAGTTCAACCAGCTGCCCCACACACGGAGAATCCGGAACCTTTCTAGGGGAGCCGCGGTGGATCTTTAGTGTGCCTTGAACTTCATAAATCTCTCCCTCCCCAGATTCCTAATGATGAGTAAAGCAGAGAACTCTGACCTCTTCTTTCCACTCTTACATGGTTCTCTTCCAGGTTGAGAGCTTCTCAGAGCCCGTCAAGAGTTGCCTTCTCGCTCGCTGTAGTGAGTCTAGAAGCTTCAGAACTATGAGAGCAGAGGTTGTCAAATTATGACTCCACAGGCCAGATCCCACCAGCTGCCTGATTTATAAATAAAGCTTTCCTGGAGCACAGCAATACTCATTTCTGTACCAATTGTCTGTGGCTGTTTTCATGCTGGAATGGTGAGGTTGCTTCCTACAGAAGAGAGAATACGGACCCAAAGCCTAAAATATTTACTGCCTGGCCCTTTACTAAAAAGATGGGCTGACCCCTTGGTAAGAGAACCCAGTGGTTTAGGGGAATGACTAGATCACATGCTATGGGCAAGAAAAATCAGGTCAAAAAGACGCTTATGTTCAATTTATACCAACGTTATACCAGGAAAGCAGCAAAACTGGGGGTGAAGTACGCATACTTCATTTATTTATTTTTTTAAATAGAGCCAGAGTCAAAGAAGTACCCCTCCATAAAGTAGTCCTCTCCTTGATCGAAATTGTTCCCTGTTGGCCCATTATCACTCTCCTCAGCACTAACAGTGCAATAACACGGAACTTTAATTTCTCCCTGGCTCACGCTCTTGATTCAAGCTTGCCGGACTCATCATCCCACACTTGATGGCCAGGGGCCACGGTGACCATGACACTGGCATAGCTCAGAGTACCTGGGGAGGCTGAGGACACACGGTAAGCATGCCCTTGAGAGGGCAACACTAACAAGCCTCCCCAAGCTCTGGGTCATGTGTGCATCACCGGTCTGTGTCCCCTTTGTCTTACGAGAAGACTCAGGCAGGTGTTGACTGGCCATAGAAGGCAAAGGATACATATTTTTGTTCTAGGAGTTCCCAAATCACCTGAAGGATCCAAGGAAAATGCCTGCCTCAAAACTGCCATCCACAACTTACTGCAGTAAATGATGTCGGTTTCCAGAGAGATTGGCACGACCAGCTTTACACGCATAACGATGTATTTGACAGAGTTAGCCAAGCCGAGAAAAATCTGCTCTGCATATTTGTTTTTAGACCTGTCTGCTTTGTGGTGACTAGACGGAAGGCCAGGAGGCTTGAAGTCATGGGTCAGTCACGCCCACTTCAGGTTTCAGTTGGACTCTGGAAATGAGGAGTTTGGACCAAATAGCAAGAAAAGGTTCTTTCTGGTTTACAAGACGTTTTCACGTACCCTGCCCTGCTTCAACGCCCCTGGAAATGCTGGAGCCAGCTCGGCAGCCGGGGGACAGTCTAGAGCTAGCAGGGCAAGGTGTGATTCTTGTTTTCCACCACATCCTTCTTTATATCAAAGGTGCCACTCAAGCAGCTGAGTATATTAAGGGTTTGGGTTTTCTTTGTTTTCCAGTTCTAACCCGTGCCCACCACTTAGCCCGTCCTCTTGCCGCGCTCCTTCCAAGTAACCGACCTAAGTTAGTTGATGTCATAGGGCTAAGATTAGAGCAAAGCTAAGAAACCCTGGCAGACATCATAGACAGATCTCTGGCCTCAGAGCACCAGACCTGCTGAACTAAAGCCTAATCCCGAGAATTACAAAAAGGCCAGTAGGACACTGCAGCCTGCAGGAGTCTTAGGGTCTTTCCTTCCCTTCCATGAGCCTGGCTCAGTTAAACTTGTGTGAGGCATTTCTTTCCCAGGTGGTTGTTTTAATCCTGGTGGAGTCTTTGTGGTGAAAACCTCAGACTCTGGCCTTTGTTTTCAGAATCTCTGTGCAGAAGAATTCCGCTGTGTTTCCAACTAGGTTGACACAGGGGCGCAGTATGGTGGATTACGGTGTGAATTTCTGGGGTGAGGCTTGTAGTGTATGATTTTGTACCATGTGGAAGTGATGGATGGAATGTGGGAGCGTTGGACACACTCTGTTGAGGCCTTTCCAGGTTGCCAGATACTTTCTATAAATCCCAAGTGGACAGACAGGCGTGGATTTCCTTTCCCAACATTCCCATCTGGTTACATTTGTACTTCCGTGGGACTGTACCTGAGTGGCTGGGTACTGAATGGTTGGTGTAAAAATCTTCTCGGACAATGAGGAAAGAAGGATGTAATATCCCCCTGCCTGGAAGCTGAGTTTGATGTGGAAAGAAAATAAAATCAATTCTCAATTTGCCCAGTAACATTATGCCGGTCAAACAAGTCATCGAAACTGGGACATTTAATGATTTTAATGTAATTCTGGAGTTTCAGAGATTAAGTGTAGGAGCCAACTATCAGAAGGCATGGTGAGATACTAGATCCTAGATAAAACAAGAACTAAACTAGAAAAACAATAACTGTTGTAGTATCACTTCCTAATGGATTAGTTTATTTTACATGCCCCAAAAGAGGAAAAAAAAAATGTTGCACTTCAGTTAGAAAATGAAGTAAGCTGCAGTGCACATGTACCTCGCCAAATACCAATTTTTAGGATATTTTTGAGACCTGAAGAAAATGAACTGAAGTAGCACAGAAAGACGTTTCAGAGCACAACACTTGAGACACTACTGAATTGGTTTGATAGACTTTCATTTAGGGATAACCATTTCCTAATTTATTAGGACCTAAGCAATACTCAGCTGTTCCAACCAAAGTAGCTCCCTTTTATTCTTTTTTTTTTTCCCTTTTATTCTTAAATGCCTCCTGATACTGAGGATCTTGGTGTGATTTCATGGAAAAAAATAGTTGCTACTATTAAAATAACTAGAAAAGCATTGAATTCGTTTATTTCTGAGGATCATTATGGCCTCTGTAGCAGATATGATAGAATGGAAAAAAAAGAGAGAGATGAATGTAGGAGAGAATAGTGTGACAGACATTACCAGTTTTTATATAGATCCCACCCTCCACTCCATCTCACTCCTTTCTTTCCTTGTTCACAGATCTCTGACTTTGTTCTGATATTTAGAGCAACCATAGCTTCAGGGATAGAGACCAACCCTGGCCTACGTGAATCTTGACTGGTCTAGCCAATCATAGCAATCTTAATCACTAGCCAGTGATTGATTTAACATGAACATATGCTCTTACTCTGGGCTTTGTAGAACTAGAATCTCCTGGGAGTGGTTGCAAAAGCCTTCCTTTGCTAGAAAAAAAAAAAAAAAAAAAAGAGACACACAGTAAATCTGTTTCATCTGCTGGAATTCAGTTTTTAGGGCCAGCCCCATATAGTTTATGGATATGAATGGATAAAGAATATGTGGTATATATATCCAATGGAATATGACTCAGCCATCAAAAAGAATGAAATCTTGCCATTTGCAGTGGATGGAGCTAGAATGTATTATGCTGAGCCAAATAAGTCAATCAGAGAAAGACAAATACCGTATGATTTCACTCATCTGTGGAATTTAAGAAACAAAACAGATGAACATATGGGAAGGAGGGAGGAAAGCAAACCATAAAAGACTCTGAACAATAGAGAACAAATTGAAGGTTGATGGAGGGAGGGAGGTGGGGGTGGGCTAGATGTGGGTGATGGTTATTAAAGAGGGCACTTGTTGTGATGAGCACTGGGTGTGGTATGTAAGTGATGAATCATTGAATTCTATTCCTGAAACTAACATTGCACTGTATGTTAACTACCCAGAATTTAAATAAAAATTAAAAAAAAAATTTGTGTGGATCAGCAAAGACTTACAATGTGAAGACCCTTGTTCCTTTCTTCACCTGTCACTCTCCACCTGCTGTGGTGTTTTTTACTTGCTATTTAGGCATGGGTAACCTCACTGGCATCTGAAGCCTCACCCTGCAACTCAGCATGCAGAGTTCATACTACCCTGACCCTGACCCTGACCCTGACCCTGACCCTTCCCACATCTTTGCTCAGAACCCCGTTGGAGGTGGTGGTGGGGGGGCAGTATTATTGGGCAGGGGCCAGGGAGCAGATGATCTAAAACTTGTTCAACTCAGATGGTAAGACAGGACAGCACATGAGTCAAGGCTCCAAGCTCTTGGTCTTATCCTCCTTTGCCCCATTTAACCTCACAAAATGCAAATCCAAAGTAACATTATTAAGAATTTCAAGATGGTGATTACAGTGTATAGCCCCTAGGCATGGCACTCTTCTGATCCTGAAGCCCCAAGCAAGCACACTGTCTGCATACTCATGAAACCAGCCCTCATCTTCATGTCTGCATGTGTGACCTCAATCTGCCTCAGCTATCTGACACCATTAGAGGAGCACAGCCAAGTTAAAGAAGACAAAAAGTACCTAGGTCTTTAACATTATTAAGCTACTAAATTAACCAACCTTGAGAACTGCCCAGACTCAAGAATTCTTGCTTTTGAGATAATAAATCCCTTGTTTTATGGGCCACTTTTACTTGGGTCTTCCATTAGTCACAAGTGAAAGTATTCTAACTGATAGGAAAAATTACGCATTGATGAAAAAAGTCTAGAAAGGGACGAAGGGTGGTGTTAAGCTAGAGGAGTTTTGCTCTGACGTTCAAATTTATAGCCAGTCCCCTAGAGAATGTAGTTCCTGCTTTTCCCCAATCACTGTGCAGGGCACAAGAGGGCTAGTGTGTTCATTGGAACCCAAGCATAGACAATGCCCTCACTTACACTCCACCCCCTCACATTCCTCCACTCTTAGAAGGCTTCACAAGTTCAAGTAGGGCAGATATTGGCCAACTATGACACAGGGAATAAACACAACACCCACATTGGTTTTTAGGTGCACAAGCATTGAGATAATGAAAAGAGTTTCCTGTGAGCTTCAGCAACAGTTTGAGGCAAAATTATAAAATACATGAGGCTCGTTTGGGGCTCACCTACTCTCTTTATGATAGACTTTTCCATCTTTAGAGATCTTCCCTAGGTAAATATCTTAGATTCTATTCTTGGTCACTCCTACTTACTGTGCTAACTAAAAATTCAAAATGGCATCTTATAAAAAGGTCTAGTTACCTCGCCCCTAAAATTCCTTCAAACTTTGAGTTTTTGTGATTCTTCATTGGCTGCTCTGAGTGTCCCTCCTACACAAAAATCCTGGAACAGTGGATTTTTGGGGACTACGTGAAGTTCCAAATCCATAAAACTTTTCCTTGAATTATGAGGTTAAAAGAAGAATAAATACTGTCTGAAAAAAAAAAAAAGCAGCTTTAGGAAAAAGGTGTGAGAGGAGGACCTTGATGGATGTGCATTTGATAATACATCTGAAGGGAAAGCCAGTCTATTTAGGAGGCCAGCAGGCATGCAGGCATGTATGTGCCTCCCTCTGCCTGTGGAAGTGGAATATAACCCTAAGAAGCCTCTTCACCCCCCTTCTCATGGTTAGGTATTAAGCATGCTTTTTAGATATTTTTGGAGATGAGAGTAGGGTTCTACAGGTTAAGGGTCACTTTTCTACCTTTATAGATTACACCGGGTTGAACAGCATCCCCCTATAATTTATGTTCTCATGGAAGCTCAGAATGTGACCTTCTTTAGACATAAGTATACTTAGTTGAGATGAGAACATACTGGATTCCGGTAGAGCCTAAATCCAATGACTGGTGTCCTTATAAGAAGATATGCAAGGACACACAGGGAAGATGGAGATGCGAGGGCGGAGGCAGAGACTGGAATTCTGCTGCCACAAGCCACGGGATACCAGAAGCCACCAGAAGCTGGGAAAGGCAAGGAAGAAAGCTTCCTTAGGGCCTTCAAAGGGAGCATGGCCCTGTCAACACCTTTATCTTGAACTTCTAGTCTGCAAAACTGTGAGAGAATACGATACTGTTGTTTTGACCCACTCGGTCTGTGGTAATTTGTTATGGCGGCCCTAGGAGATGCGTGCACAGGTAGATGACAGAAGTTGGCCTCTCAATGGGGCTGCTGACTAAGTAGAATGATAGGGCTTGAGAAGTGACCACTGACTGGGCCTTGAACTTCAGAAAGGGAAATGGAGGCGGTACTCCCTCCACAGAACAGCTACTTCTTGCTGGGCATGGGGGACCAGGTGAGCCTGGAGGTGAGTGGCGTTGAATCGGACGTCGTCTCCCAGGTCAGCGTTCCAGGCTGCGGCGTGCTCACGCATATGCATCTGGTTTCTCCCCCTTGTACCTTTTCATCACACCCCTCTGCCAAACAAAGTCGGATCACAAGGTCTTCCTGTGTGAACCAGTGAGTTTGTTCAGTGGCATCAGCCAAGAAGGCTGAAAGCTGTTGGAAGTTCCCTCCCTACTAGATTAGCAGCACGTGGGTGAGCCCCACTCATACATTATTCAGTGGGGAAAAAATGTGGGCTTTGACTGAACTTTGAAGGCATCAGCAGCTATTCCAGAGGAGAGTGACCTATTGTTCTGCTTCACAGAACACAAAGAGCAAGTGGAATTCCTTACCGCATAGCTAATGGCGCACACAGACGCTGCGATGAACCGGCCGGCAGACGTGGCTTAGGAGCTCGGAGATCCCGTGCCGCACGCCCTACTGCTGAGCAGAGGAAGGATGTTCACTTACTTCTGTAAGGCTACAGCCTAGTGATACTAGGGTCAGCAGTTTCTGGGAGACAAAACGGCGTCATCCGTGGAGCATGTACTTGTCAACAGCACAGGGTCCCCTCAGAAGGGACACCAGGCAGATTTGGTGGACCTTTAGGGCGTTGTCGGACAGATCTTTCCCCGAAACATGGGAAGCCCTTTCTACATCATGGAGCAAGAAGAAAAATAGTTGTGGAATTCACTTTAAAAATTGCATACCACATGCTTCTTTGAAACCAGAAAATCATTTTCCAAGAATGGGAGAAGGAAACTCTGATGAAAGGGATCAAATGAAGGCTAATAGGGCCTCAGTCCAGAGCATCTGCAAGGGTTCTGAACTTATTCCTGGTAAAGGCTCTCTTTCAGTAACTAAATTTTAAATATTCTGTGAAGAACATAGAACAAATCCTGGTAAAGATATTTATTTATACCCTGTGTGTTACCACTCTGGAGTTCAATAAAGACTGAGTGGGGGTTGCAGTGAGGAGAGGAAGGAGACAGAGGATGATCTTGTTTATATTTTCCCAGGTAAAAGTCTCTCAATCTGTGGATTAATTGATCTGCCATTATTAAATCTGCTTGATTTTAAGGGTAAGAAACTTATTTATTATGAAAAAAAATATGTTGATAGTACCAATTCAATTTCTACAATTCAGTTTTCTCATAGTAAGTACTCCAATGTTCCAGATTGAAAAAGTACAATTCAACTCATAATGCTTACAGAAAGACAATAAAATTACTTATAAACTTATTTAACAACATCTATAATATTTAAGCTTGTTCTGTAAAGTATATTTTAGGATTTAGGCAATATTTAGGAAGCGACATGAATCATTTCAGATTTGCTATAATAAAAATCTTTAACAATTTTAGTCATAAAGCTTATTTATAATTTAATAATTCATCAGACACTAAAATCCTTCACTTATTCAACAGATATTATTGAGATCCTACCATGTCCTAAACACTGTGTTGGTAACTAGGGACAGAGACAAAACTGGAACAGATGAAGCCTTCACATGGATATGTGAATTAGGGTTAGGCTTAGAAATAGTGAAAGGGATTATAAGGGAAAGGAGGGGAAAATGAGTGGTAAAAATTAGAGAGGGAGACAAACATGAGAGACTCCTAACTCTGGGAAACAAGCAAGGGGTAGTAGAAGGGGAGGTGGGTAGAGGGTAGGGTGACGAGCACTGAGGGGGGGCACTTGATGGGATGAGCACTGGGTGTTATACTATATGTTGGCAAATTGAACTGCAATAATAATAAAAAAAAGAATATGTGAATTAGGAAATATGTTCCTTACATTAACAAGTATCTCTCAGGCTTTCTTTTTGATAATGGATTTAAAATTATAATGCTCAAAGATGAATTATTATTCTAAAACAAGAAGCAGTCATTATCAGAATTTCATAGACACTTTGTTTTTAAGAACACAGTTTGATTTCTTAAGTCTTATATTTTTAAGTTAACTATTTTGGATAGCCATAGATAAAGCAATAGACAAGTGTTTAGCCTCCATATTGTGGACTCATATTTATGCTCTCTCACTCAGTAGCTTTTGATGAATAGCTAGACAGCTCTAGTGCCTCAGTTTTTTTTTTTTTTTTCAGCTGCACAATGGCAATAATGGTATGTACCTCATAGGGTTGTAGAGTGATGATTAAACAATTTAATAGAGTGCTTGGAATAGTTCCTGGAACACAGTAAATTCACAGAAACATTTTTATTTGATTTTTTTTTACAGTTAAGATATGGTTTCAATGATACAATAAAATTAGGGTAAACAAGCGGGTTGTGGGTAAGGAGAACTGGCCTCAGTTTCAGAAGACTTGAGGATGAACCTTGGCACTGCTGCAAAACGGTTCTGGTAAGTCAGTAAACTGGGCCCACATTTACTGTAAATATAAGAGCACATGGATCCCCTTTCATTTGTCCATGCTCTCTCACAGGAAGGCAGCCTGCTTTCTGCTACTCATATGACAAATGAGGGAATTGAGCTACATGGTCTCCTGCATCTCTAAAGTTCTGTGACTCTGTGGCTCCAATGGGACCATAATTCCGGCCAAAAGTATTCCCTCAAATGGTATTTGTAGATGTAGTTGAAGGAAGCCGCTCTCCCATTGAAGATTACTTCTATAAATTAAAGCAAGGTAGTAGAAGATGCTTAGGCTGGTGAAATGAATTTTAATATTTAATTGAACATTCCAAATAAACTCTTTAGAATCCAAGAGCTTGGAGGTGGTCTGAATGAAGAATTGAGAAGCTGTTGTGATAAAGAGTGCCAGATGTTTTTTGAATTCTTCAAAGTGTTTTCGTATCTGTTATTTCATTTTCTCTGCCTTTGACTGTAACTTTTTTTCAGAAGAGCTTTACACTAGAAACCTGATATTCCAGGTTTTCCATCAGCCATATCATTGTTCTCTGAGGAGCAGATTACCTAGATCTTTGGGTCAACTTCTTTATATGAATGTTTTTCTCCTGTGGGCACTTAATATTTTTTTTAAAAGTTACTTGGGAAAAGTTCATTTTCAAATAGCCAAGTTGCAGTTATAAAAAGAAATATGAATTACACACCCAAGCACAGTCTTGAGACTTAGCAGCCTTCATAAGCAGCAGTTTTATTTCCATACATAGATCTTTAATCGTTGGCACATCCTACTCAAAAACTATACATTGGGGACTATATAATTATTTGCAACATTACCATGGTATTTAGATATATATAAGCAAACACGTTGGGCTAAAAAGAAACATACTTGTGGGATGACAAAATATCTCACATTGCCTTGAGATTTTCCTATTAAAAATCCTTAAATTATTGTGACACATTGGGGACACATCTAAAATTTCAACAATGTAGAGAAGTTTCAATTTAGTAGTTTGGGTCTGTCTTGATTTAATATCATTGTGCCTGAAAAATCTAACGAATAAATTACCAGCTATCCATCATGATGATGAAGGGAAATAATCAATGAAAAGAATGGTCAACTCATGGAGTACGTCCTACCAGTCTTCTATCTTGCAAATCATTCTTTTTTTAATAAGTAAAGATAAAATTAAATTTGGCCAATTTGCCAACAGATTATATATATATATATATATATATATATATATATATATATATATAAATGGAACATCTGCTATGTGCTTTTACCTGTGCAATACCTCCTGGTTTAAGATATGACATTTGTCTCTGGTAGTGCGTTTAATATGGTAGGAGAGGTTGCACAAAAATATACAAGATAATCCCTCCAACTCCATTATTATCACACTGGCCCAAGATGCCATAATCTCATCCCTAAATTGTTTTTCATGTTCCCTTTGTTCTTCCTTCTGCCCTCCTACAATCTTGTCCTGTATAGAATTCCATGATCATCGATTGCACTCAAGATAAAATCCACACTCTTTTGCACTGTCATGGAGTGGGAGAGAGGGAAGAAGAGGAGAAGAAATCATCATCCTATTTTCCTAGCTTCACAGTTTTCAAATTCCTACACAGTATGGGCCTCCCTATTTCTTGTAATTACATGACCTACTACTATCACCTCTTTCCCTGTCCAGGGTGCAGGCTATCTTCTCCCTCCAGAATCAAAGCCAATGAGAGTAGATGTCTTTACCATTCTTGGTCTTTGTATCTGTGTTGTTTAGAATGGTGTCAGGCACATAAGAGGTAACTAATTAATATTTTTTGTGAATAATGAATGAATAATGAATGAATGGAAAGAATATTAGATTCTTTCTATATTTTGATATGTTAAATTTGCAAAATGTGTGCAGATATTAAAGAATAGTATAGTCTTTTATAAGGCTATCACATGTAATACATTCAAAAAGAAACTAATTTAAAAAAATGAAATGGGCAGTAGGCATTAAGTAGACTTCACAGGAGGCTGAGACTTGAGATGAGCTTAGAAAAATAATCTGAATTTCAGTGGGTGAACAGAGAGATGAAGGATAGCATTCTAGGGCAGTAAAAGACCAAAAGTGAGTCAGGATTGTGAGTAGGTGGATGGATATAGCTACAGTTGGAGGAGAACATTAAGGAGACCAAAGCATTCAGACTAAGGAAGAATAGAAACCGAAGCGTAGTAAAGAATGGCCAAACTATCAAAGGACTTGAACAGATTAGCAGAGGAGATTAGGATTTATTAAGTAGGCAAACAGAGGGGATAAAATGTTTTGGCCGAGATAAGACATCATGACAAAAGTAGTGTTTGAGGAAGATTCCTCTTGTAGCACAGGCAAGATGAAATAAAGGAGGTCAATAACTAGCAAGAAAGCCTAGGAGCCAATGTCAATCTTCGGGAATAAGGTGTGAGGTTACAAAGATAATGTGGTGGGGGGGGATGGGGGAAATGACAAACCAAAGGGACCAGAAGAACGGAGGATGAGAATTTGGATGAGTGAGAAAGGAGACAGACAACCAAAACTAAGAAGACGCCATATGCACTAGAAAGCTCTTCCACCCAACAGGAGACTATAAAGAGTGAAGCCATATTGCTCAAAGGTCAGCATTCTATACCCAAACATACAGACTTCCTGTGAGCCTCAGTTTCCTATGTCTTTCTCTGTATTTGGATACAGTTAAAGTAGGTCACTACAGAACCCTATTACCATATGGCTCTTTCAACAAACTGATGGTTCCTAGAGGGGAGGTGGAGGCAGGATGCATGAAATAGGTGATGGGGATTAAGGAGGGTACTTGCCGTGCTAAGCACTAGCTCATGTACGGAATTGTTGAATCACTACGTTGCACATCTGAAACTAATACAACACCGTATGTTAACTATACTGGAATTAAAATAAAAACTTAATAAATAAAAAATATGGCTCTTTCAAATTCTCTGTGAGTTATCCATGTTTGTGTATAGGCTTTTTTTTTTTTATTAATCAGCAAATAAATTGTTTCAACAATACACTGTGTATGATGAGCATCCGCTAAGATATCTCCCAAGTGCCTTTCTATGCCCACTCCAGCCACAGAAGAGGACCTGGCTGGCACTTCCTGGTTGGATACTGAAGCGGATACCTGACTCAGAGTGGTCCGATCGGAAGCGTGCCTTGAGACTTTTAAGCAGCAGACAATAAGGAGAAAGGATCTGACACATGTTCATTCTGGAATTTTAGAGAAAAAGCTCATGAATTTGGACCAGCTTTGTCCTCATCCTTTGTACTACTTCATTTTCCAAGTTTTCTTTGATGTCTTTGAGTCCATCCAACACATTTCTTTCGTATTTTGTTATCTTTTAAAAAATCTTCTCTGGTTTCTATTGCATAGGACTTAAAGAAATTTAACCAATTCCTAGAGTAAAATACTTTAGGACTGGTATCAATTGTACATGCAGATGTTTCTGGCGGAAATGGTAAATGAGAACAAGACAAATGTCACTTGGGAGCTTGGAAAGAAAGTTTGCACATTAATAAAACTCTTCACGAAATTTCATCTAAGAAAAGCAAGCAACATTTGACTCACGAACACAGGATTAGATTTCTGCTTGTCTTTCTCCTCCCAGAGAACTGGTATTTTTGGTAGGGAGATTTTCTTGCATTTCTCCATCTTATCACCTCCTTCCTCACAGGGAAAATTCTAAACGTGGAGGATGTAGAACAGATCAGCTGTGGTCCTATTTTAAAAGGTAGAAGGCTGGTGTGCCATTACAGGAAGCTGAAAAACTGGGGTGGACAAGATGACATAAGGACTTCTAGTGTAGGTTACGTTACCAGAAATAACATGTGAGTTGAGACAGAACAGCTTTAGCAAAGGTGTTGCTGGCTTCCCCTGGTAACTGGGATTCTAACAGCACAAATGCTGAGCAGGGTTGCAACACCCACTCCCCTACAGGTTGAAAGCATACAAAAAGAGCAGTCTATTTTTGCAGGCGGCACCCAAGGACGTTTCTACTTAGTTCAGTACCTTAGTTCATTAACAAAAACACTTTTGGGTTACGGTTGATTGGTTTTATGTTCTAGAATATTTTGATATGCGCACAGAATTTCATTAAAGAAGCTCTTCTAAAACTAAGAGTCAACAAGGGGGGACTAGGAGTATCCCTACATTTATTCACTCATTCAAAATATATGTTATGCAGGCAGGTATCCTGCTGGGAAGTGATTCTATCGGTTGTTTCCGGGGGGCACGTCTTGGCTGCATTAATCGCGCTCTGGTAGAGAGGCAAGCACTAAACAAAGAACAGTATAAAAATAAGATCACCAATTGTAACAAGTGAACTAAAATATGAGAAAATATGGGAAACGGATAGGAATTTCATTTCATTAGTGAGGACGATCAGGGAAATTCTGAAAGAGCTTGGAGTCTGGAAGACTGGCTGTTCTTTAGGCAAGAAAGGGAGAAGAGTGGGATGGGTTTGCAGGCAGCAAAAGGACATCCAGAAAAAGTGAAAAGCTTGTGCAAAGTCTTGAGGAAAGAAAGAACTCGATGGCTTTGAACAAATGAAAAGGTCCAGAGTGGTTGCGGCCTAGTGAGGCCGGGGTGGCGTGCCCTTAGAGGAGGATAAGATGACAGAGGTCCTGACAGGCCAGCTTAGGGATCTGGGTATCGTCTTGGGTATAATAGGAAACCACTGAAGGTGGTGATATGAGTATCACTTAAGTGTTGTAAGGACCACTTGACCGCTGTGTTGAAAATGGGGATTGTAGTAGCTCCACAGTAGAAGCAGGGAGGCCAGTTTGAAGGTCAAGGCAGTCATGCACAGGAAGGATGAGAAGCTATGGAACCAGGGCACCTGCGGGGCTCAGTGGCTGACATCTGCCTTCAGCTCAGGGCGTGACCCGGGGGTCCCGGGATCGAGTCCCACGTCGGGCTCCCCACAGGGAGCCTGCTTCTCCCTCTGCCTGTGTCCCTGCCTCTCCCTCTGGGTCTCTCAGGAATAAATAAATAAATAAATAAATAAATAAATAAATAAATAAATAAATAAAATCTTTAATAAAAAAGTAAAAAAGGAAAAAAAAGAAGCGGCTACGGATTGAGCATAGTGATTGCAAAATGACTGTGGAGTTTTGCAGTTAATCTACCTGAAATCTGCTGGAGTCCACCTACTTCTTGACTTGGGAAAACTACTTCAAGAAGGCAGAGGTACAGCCAAACTGGTATTTGTTTGGTCCCAATTTCATCTGAGTTGTTTTGAGGATTTTATCTTGCTTTTAATTTTTAAAATTAAATTTTTAAAAAGTTTAAAAAATACAAATGTGGATAGGAAAAAACCTGACATTGTTTAGATACATACACACATATTTTTTTATTTATTAATCTGAGGTGGTGTGGGGGGAGGAGAAAGAGAGATGGCACGACGAAGGGGAGGCAGATGGGAGAAGGAGAGGAGAGCAAAACTTCCGCAGATGGCATACTGAGCATGGATCTCCACCCTGAGATCACGACCTGAGCTGAAACCAAGAGTCGGATGCTCACCGACTGTGCCATTATTTATCTAAAATATAAAATCATATTATTTAGACTGTTTTGTTACTTGTGATTTACACTTAGCAACGTGTCCTAAACATGTTTCCTTGTCTAGATCTGCAGATCTTCATTCTTCTAACAGCTTATTGATCTCCTTACTACATGAAGGAGCCACAATTTACTCAGTAATTTGTTACTGATGGGCGTTTAGATTATTCCTAATTTTTCACTATTACAAATAATGCTGCAGGGCACATCTGTATGTACACATATAAACACTCCTTTAGGGATATTTTTATAAAATTAATTACTAGGAATAGGATTGCAAGTCCTAAGGTTGGGGTGACTGCTGGGGGGCTCAAACACCTGCTCCTCAGGGAAACGCTCCATATTTGTGAGATCCCTTGGGCTTGTGGGGTGCCGCACCAGGGGAGGGGGTGGGGGAAACTGTGTCTCTGCCTCTCCTATTTATCTCGATGTGGCTCCTTTATCCTTTGTTGGGGGAGGAGCTGTTCAGCTGGTTTTCAGGTCTTTTCCAAAGAGAAGTGTTCCATATGTAGCTGTAGATTCGGTGTGTCCATGCACGGAGGTGAGTTCAGGGTCTTCTTATACCACCATCTCGAACCCTCTCCTCCCGGATCATTGCACAGTTTTTTAAGAATGGCAATCTTAGGGGCACCTGGGTGGCTCAGTCAGGATCCCAGAGTCCGGCTCCCTGCTCAGGGGGTTGTCTGCTTCCCCCTTCCCTCTGCTACTCCCTCTGCTTATGCACATGATTTCTCTCTCTCTCTCAAATAAATAAATAAAATATTGAAAAAAAAAAGAATGGCAATTTTATTTTTTAAACATTTTATTTATTTACTCATGAGAGACACAGAGAGGGAGGCAGAGACATAGGCAGAGAGAGAACCAGGCTCCCTGTGGGGAGCCCGATACGGGACTCGATCCGGGGACCCTGGGGTCATGAAAGCAGACTCTCCACCGCTGAGCCCCCTGGGCATCCCAAGAATGGCAATTTTAAACATGCTACCCCAGGGCATTCATTTCCTTAAAAATGCTGATTTCATGTCTCTCTTCTAAGATCAGGAAAAATAAAATCTGCTTTCCCATAATCTATTTTGCGATTAACTATTATCCTGTCATGCTTCTTACTATCTTCTCCAAGCCACCCTTTACTTTCTCCTTCTTCCTTTTCCCCTTCCTATGAGAACACTTGGAATTTATGCCTTTGGCGTACCGGTTCGGTTATTTCTAGTATGCATTTCATTGCTCATCTTATCATATTTACTAGTAGGTTTTTATTTTTATTTTACGTTTCTCGTTGAATCATCAGTATCATTGGGTTAATAAGACATGCTCCCAATTTTTTATAAAATCGTCCTCCATTCTCCACCACCAGGGCATACACACCATCTAGCAAAGTTCTCTGTCCAAAGACAGTGCCAGCAAATGTAGCTGAGAGACTTTACCTGGGAGCCCTGCGCAGCTGCTACGTGGGCTGCACGCGTACGAGCCCGCGTGCGTGTGTGCCAATGGTGACACCTCCAAGGGCAACACCTAAAGCAGAGCGGGATCAATATTCAGCAGAGTCATCTCTTTGGCAGCTGAAATGAAGCTGCGGGAACCTCGCTGTCACTGATACGCATTCTTGGATGGCTGCAACTGCTACCCCCGCCATGCACCTGCGTAACTCAGTAGGAGTGATCCCCCAGCTTTGGAACACATCCCCCCACCCCCTCACCGTGGGCCGGATAGCCAGCCTCAGGGAACACAATCATGGGTAGGGAAAGACTGAGAGGGTTGATCCAAGCGAGAGACACAGGAGCCTTCAGGAAGGGTGAAATTACAGGATTCGGGCCTACGTGTTGCTCTTGATTATTCATTTTCTGCCACTTCTATGGCCTCTCAAATAAGACAATAAACTTTTTTATTTGAGTAACTAGAGAAAGGGACATTTTGGTGCGTCATACGTCCTGTCTCCTGAGTGCTGCCACCATAGGTTAATAGTTAATCTCGATGCACAGATTCTCTGCATTTCACCGAACGTCTCTGGAAACACATACCGGGATGAATCGCAGAGATATTCAAGGTCTCGCAATGACAGGGGCATCCTCAGGAAAACCAACCCTTCGCGTAGAGTATTGCCCATACAGAAAGCAAACTAAAAGCGTTCGGACCATCTCACATACCTTAGAAGTTGTTAATTTGCAAAAAAAAAAAAAAAAAAAAAAAAAAAAGCTTAGGATTGTTCCTTTATTTTGTGTCACTCAGACAAAGGTGGACTATCCATGAGCCGTGCAATGTAGTTGATGTTTCTTGCTGTTTGGTAATCACATAAAATGGGGGTTTATTTTCAATTAAACGGTTTTTCTGTGACAATAATGAGTCTATCATTGGTTTTTGATTTCTCAACCGACATGTTCTCATCAAATAAGGAGGTCATTGTCCAGAATACGGAACTGTCCCTTCCTGAGATTCTCTTGGATTTCACTGGAAATGAGCTCCTCCAAACACTGACCCAGCTCAACCCCACTTAGTTCCTCAGAGAAGATGAGCTCATATCCTGGCGGGCTGGCGCTCAGCGTGGTCCAGTCCCGATAATATGACCATTGCTTGTGTATAAAATAAAGCTAGGAATTTTAGATTGTGCAGCTAGCTAACAGAGGAGGGTACTGTCTGTGTGGGAAACACTACATGATTCATATTTTCTTTGAAAAATCGGAGTCATATTTCTTTGATGTGTCAACAGTGATGACTGGGAGCAGATTGCAGAGTCTCTGTACTAAACTGAAGGGGGAAAGTGTGAGAGAAAGCAGGAGAGCGAATGAGCGACTTTTCTTGAGCAGAAAGAACACTATTGCCAGAAAACACAGCTACACCCAGGGCAGGGTCCTTGGGAGGTAGCAGCGGCGGAACCGGACTGGTGTGAGGGGAGCAACGGTAAGAAGGAGAAGTGAACGGAAGGAAGTAGTCCGCTATAGCTGGGAAGACAGATGAATGGGGGGCACTGAGAGCATCGGAGTACTTGTAGGAGGCAAGAAAACAAGGACACACATTGAGGGAGAGAGCGGGCAGGAAGAGGAAGATACTGTTCCCAAAATAATCGGGTGCCCTGACTCGAGGGCTGTGTGCAGACTTGCTGGTCTACCCTTTCCCCCCGCTGTCCTCGTTCTGCTGTGATCGCATGAGCAGCGCTTCAAGGACTTAAACCTCAGCTTATCCCCACGCCAAACATATGCCCCGGTGGCCAGAATGGGGCGGGGGGGGGGCGGAAAGGAGCTCTAGGTACAAATAGATTCTCTAGATCCGTGAAGGATAGGAAGCCCGAGTCCACCGTGGCAAGTGGGAGGCGGTGTCCTCTCAAGTCGGAGAGGACTGCGAGGAGGCGGCTAGAGGAAGGAGGGGGGTCATCGTCTTCCTTAGGGCAGCAGCCCTCTGAATGGTGTCCGTCTCACGATGCCCACAGTCGGGGTCCTGCAATGTCAGCCGGTGGTCCCTCCAAGAGCCCACTCACAGCCCTTGACTCCCCCCGACTCTGTCTCACCACCCGGATTCGGGAGGCTGCGGTGCACCTGTTACTGAGCCGTCCGGGCCTCTGGTCAGTGATCTCACGCTCAGGCCAAGGAAGGACGGGGTCTGGGAGGGGCTCGGGGGGCAGCTCCCCTGCTCCCGCATCAGGGGGCCACACCCAGGGAAGAAGCCCCCCCAGGCCCCCGGGCCTCACGGGATCCCCAGCACTTCGGGGGGAGCTCAGGATGCTCCCGGGCAGCCGCGGCCCTGCGTCCACAGTGCACACTCCCTCTGGGAAGGCTCTCTCGACCCTCAAAAAACCCCAGGGCTATCCATATTAATCACTTTTTTTATTAATATTAAGATCGACAGTCAGAATCTCGCCAGAGACACAACGGAACGGGAAGCTGGGTGGAGCCGAATGCAGAACTTGCAACTCGGGCGGCCCCCTGGAGGCCCCACGCACGACAGTGGCCCTGAGTCGAACCAAACATCGTCTCCCTGAAGAGGGCGCGGCTGGCGCTGAGAGGGAGGGGACGGCCAGCACAGCCGGGGCACAGCCGGGGCACAGCCGGGGCACAGCCGCTCGGAGCGCGACCTGAAACGCTCTTATTAAACCGAGTCCCACAGAATATCTGCGGGCTCCGTCTGCTTTCAGGAGGCCTTCCAAGTGGTGGGGTGGGAGCCGGCCCAGTTCCGGGGTACCCCGCCACAGCCGAGCCCCATGGCCTGCAGAGGCTTCCTGGGGCGCGACAGGCTGCGGAGCGAGGCGGTGCCATGAGGCACGCACCGAGCATTGCCAAGGGTGCTGGCTGCCACTTCATGGCTCTTTTTCCCCAAGGCAAGGAAGGTTCCCAAGCTCATCTGTCTATTGTCATATATTTTCTTTCTCTTCATCCGTCCTCCCCCCGTGTCTAACGCACTGCCATCCAGGGGATTGTGCCCGATTTCAAATACACACATCCCCGGGGAAATAAAAGATACTCAGACCTCTTGACCGCTTGAATTAAGAGTGAACATCTCACTAGAGGGCATGGGATCAAAACGGTGGTTTTCTGAAGATGGTCTCGTGGGATCTACGGCTTGCTTTACTCACGAATCAGATTTTGCTTGCGATCGTCAATGTTGTCTTGCATCGACACTTTGAGATTCTTCCAATTAAAGTAACAGATCATCAGGTTCACACAGGGCAGGCTCGTGTAACGGCTCTCACCTCAGGAATGGGCAATGCAGATAAGATCGAAGTGGCAAGTAGTTAAGAGGGTGTGGACGGAACTGGGCTTATATAATGGAGACGTCCCGGTTTCCTGCAGAGGCTGAGCTCACTTGCACACAGAGTACAGTATCAGAGTTTGCGGGTCCCCCGATGCGACATTAAGAAAAACGTTATAGATAAATGTAGAAAGTTTTATGCGCATGTACACCAAGGGAGGCAGAAAGGCCATGAGGTTTATCTTTCTATTTTGCGGGTGACCTTTCATAGTTAGCCCCGGTTTGCTGTTGTTGTTCAACAAACTACTTTTCCTTATAAGATGATACCACAGGAGACGATAACCAAAGCCGTTAGTCACCTAAGACCATGCTGGACCAACCACACAGCCGTGTGTCTCTGCACGGCGGCTGGTAGTCGAAAGAGACCCACGACGTATTTGGAATTTTAGGGATCCCTATACTTTGTGGGGAGAGAAGCAGAACTTAGGACGATGGGCAAGAGATTTGGAGTGAGTGGGTCTGAGTGGACACTCCATCTCCCGCCCTGTTCACTTTCTCCAGCTGTAATATGGGAATCCCAACCCCTTCCTCATATGGGGCTGGCGGTGAGAAACTCTCTCATCAATTCCTGCCTCATTCCCTGTCGTCTTCTTCTCCTTCCTTCTTCTTGTTGCCATTTTTGCTCTCTCACTTGCTCTTTCATTGTCCTCGGGACCGATATTCCGAGGGCAGCAACGGGTTCCTTATTGGAAACATTCAGCCTCTATCTCCTGGCCCAGAAAAGGGGAGGTCTAGTGAGTGTGAGCGATAGGAGAACAAAGATAGGAGCGCAGGGGGGTCCCTTAAGAAATGCTGCTGCTGAGATGTTCCCAGAGCTTTGACACCTGACTCAGTCTCCCCAGGATGAGCCTGACTGCTCCCTCCACCGGAGGCTGCAACGGGCCCCGGTTTCACTTGGTCAGGCGCTCAGCGTGCTGCGTCCCCCTGAGGGTTTCCTAGGAAAGGTTGTACACAGACAGGGATGTCTCACAGGAACATTGCACCTTCTGCCCTCCCATCTAGAGTGCAGGAGACACAGTCACAAATGCAATGTACATAATTAGCCAAAATGTAATTATTCTAGAGATAAAATAATCATATCACTGCCACCATCATCGCGGACATTTTACTAAGTCGTAGGCACAGTGTAGGGCGCACAACATCCAATGTGCTATTTAACACGTCAATATTACGAAACCAGGAGCATCACCGCCCCCGCATCCCAGTGGGGAAGCCTCCGTCCTCCTCAAGCTCGCACAGGCACCAAGTGACGCCAGTCGACTCGCTTCCAGATCCAGCGCCTTGAACCACTGTACTCTTGGCAAACGTGAACTCCTCTTCCTCGCAGAGAAACCACCCGCTCACCTCCCGCTTCCAGACTCCAGCAACGGTAATTCGGGCTGAAGCAACCTCAGCCGACTGGCGTGGTTTGAGGCCGCTGGTTGACTCTGGAGGCCCTAATCTCAGTGATGCCCACGCTCCCCTCATTTCCCGCTTTGCTATTTATCTTAAGGTTTGCCCTTTCTTCCATTTCACCTTCCTGCACCTTTCGCTTACCTCCCCGGTCTTGAAAAGTCACCTGAGTTGTGCTTGACCGTCGAATGGGATCTTCTTTTGCGGCACCTTTGTTGCTCTTGGCCTCCAAGAAACCCGGTCCGCCTTTCCCTCCCTTGTAACTAGTCTCCAGCGGTAAGTCTCCATTCTCTACGGTAAGAACTAAAGGCTGGGAAAACACTATTTATAAAGTACTGTAAGAATGTGAGTGGCTAATAATTAACTCGAATGTCATTATTCTGAGAAGCAGCGTAGTATGGAATACAATCAGCTTTGTATTGCTGATACACAGCCAGAACCGAGTTTCGATTCCGGTATTACCTCTTCCTGGATGCCCGTACTAAAGTAAGTGAGCCGTGCTTTCTGAGCTTCAATTTTCTTACGTCTAAAATGGAGACAATAATGCCTACTTTCAACATGGCTTTATGAAGATTAGGGCTGATATCTGATGCTAGTAATAACCGGTGTTCACCAGCGCTACTGAGAATCAGGCACTGTGCTGGGACTCAACGCTGAAGCCCTAACCCCTCAATCTGATGTATTTGGACGTGAGGTCTTTAAAGAGATAATTTTTTTTTTAATTTTTTTTTTTAAAGAGATAATTAATGTTAAGTAAGGCTATAGGGACGGAGCTCTGATCCAATGGAATCAGTGTCCTTCCAGGAAGAGAGCCCCCTGCTGTGTGCTGCACACAGAGAAGAGGTCATGTGAGCACCCAGCGGGATGGCAACCATCTGCACAGCAAGAAGAGGGCCCACACGAGAAATCAAACCCACTGGCTCCTTGATTTTGGACTTCTCGGCCTCCAGAACTGCGAGAAAATGTCTATCCTTGAAACCACTCAGTCTTTGGTATTCTGCTAAGGCAGCGGGGGCAGACTAATACAGCACCTACGTGTGTTCTTTTACATAAGGATAAAGGGGCCTATAATTACGCTTGTTTACAAAAATGAAAGTAAAACCTCAGAGAGATGAAGTTAAATGCTTAAGCCCCCATGAAGGGGCACATGGGGGATTCGAACTTAGCCCAGTCTGACTCCACGAGAGGTTCTTAGTCACATCTTATATTTACTACAATGCACCCAGGTGTCCTGTGCTGAGAAGGAGTTGAAGGTGCTGTCTTTCCCCGTAGTATCTGGCCTCCATACACCTGCCGGCCTTTACAAGAAGTGATGGGCTGGCATTTTACCAATGCAACCTCAAGGCTTCCACAAGAAATCTTTGCTTTTTCTTGGGTACTCCATCCAAATGCTACCTATGTTGGAGATGGTGAAATGATAAAGAATTTTCTCTCTTACTTAAGAATGCCTTTAAAAACTTTACAAAAAGGGGATCCCTGGGTGGCGCAGCGGTTTGGCGCCTGCCTTTAGCCCAGGGCGCGATCCTGGAGACCCGGGATCAAATCCCACGTCGGGCTCCTGGTGCATGGAGCCTGCTTCTCCCTCTGCCTGTGTCTCTGCCTCTCTCTCTCTCTCTTTCTGTGTGTGACTATCATAAATAAATAAAAATTTAAAAAAAAACTTTACAAAAAGTAAATCGCAAATTGCAACTTTCTATAAATGTGTACTGATTTTCCCTAGGGAATCTACGTTAAGAAATATTAGTTAATGGGATGTCTGGGTGGCACAGTTGTTGGGCACCCATCTCTTGGCTTCAGTTCACCTCTTGATCTCAGGGTCATGAGACTGAGCCTCCCATCAGGCACCACACTCAGCCTGGAGCCTGCTCGAGACTCTCCCTCTCCATCTGTTCCTCCCCCGCTCTGGCATGCCCACGCTCTCTCTCTCAGATAAACAAATCTTAAAAAAAAAAACAAATATCATTTACTGGTATCATTTTCTGGCATTGTTTTTCTCAGATACGACTGGACACTGAGTAATCTGACAAAATGTATATCATAGTAAAATAGCATACTTTATCTGAATTTTGGACATTGCTCAGATTGGCTGGTGTTTTGAAATACATATTTCCATCAGGTAACTCAGAGCAGCACCACTCAGGAAGTATTTTTAAACAATACTTATAAGTAATACAAATTTTACCTATAAGTATAATCTCAAAAAGGAACATAATGTCACATCTATATTATAAAGAATTTTAAAAATTTATAATAATATAATTAATATTTCAATGTGATTTCCATAGAAAGAAAATGAAACAGGTGTTTTCTTCTCTCTATAAAACTGCCATGAGTTTCACAGATACCAATGTGCTGAATGGAAGAACCAAATATCATGAGGCTATTGTCATCAGGGATAGAATTTTCTAAAATACTAAAAAAACTCTTAATAAAGTTCCAAAACAAGCAAAGAATAGGAAAACACAAGATAACCCATTCCTTCATTAGCAAACATGAACAAACAGCATAGGCAATTTGTTCCCATCGTCTGCCCACCCCCCTTCTCAGTTGAAGGTGGGCTGATGTTCTTAACTTGCTGATGGGTGAAGACACAGATGTAAGAGCAAAACCAGGCATAAATATGGCAGGGAGCTCTATGTAGGGGAACAGCAGGGAAATGGTGGGTTACTCTACTGGGGTCATGAACTAATAACCAACTACTCAGGAGATCCTGGAATTGCTGCCGCTGCTCTGGATGTTCCAACGAGCCACAGAACCCAGAATTGTTCCCCAGTACACTACGCTGGAGCAGGCAAGTGCCTGAAGGGAGAACCACACTGCACCTGAGACCTGGACCTATCTGGACCAAGTGAACCTTGCATTTAAGCCAATGGAACCATTACCAGCCAACCGTACAGTTTTACCTTCATCATTTAGTTAATTTGCAATAACGTCACCCAGTATTCTACACACTGTTGGATCCACTTATCAAGGTATTGTGGAGTTTTGTGTAAAATCTCCTCTTCATTTATGTGCTAGTTCCACTCTTGGAAAGTTCAGGGTATAGTAATGCGTTGCAAAACTTGATGTATACGTGTCTTGGAGTTAGGTTCTAGCTTGAGTTCATTTTTAAGAGTTAATCCCCTTTTTGAATACCTGAAAGTAATCCCAAAAGTCCTGTGGAACCAGAATAGTTCTTTGTTGTGTGGGATTATCCCCACATATTGCTAGATATGTAGCATCACTGGCTCCCACCCACTAAATTCCAGTAGCTTTTTCCTGCAAACCCCCCACCCCTCACACTGCTTCTATTAGTTAAAATGCGTTTTAGAATACAGCATTTCCTGGAGCACCTGGCTGGCCCAATCTGTTAAGTGTCACACTCTTGATTGTGGCTCAGGTCATGATCTCAGGATTGTGAGATTCAGCCCCACTGGGGCTTTGAGCTGGGCATGGAGCCTTCTTAAGGTTCTCTACTCCCCCCTTTCTTCCCCTCCCCCACATCGCTCGTTCTGGTGGTCTCTCTCTAAAAACAATTGAATAAATAAATACTAAATAAAATACAGTATTTCCTCCTTTGAGAACCACTAATAGAGGTCAATAAAACATAGGCTTTGGAGTTAAGGAGAGCTGAGTTCTAATTTTAAGTTGGACTTTGGACAAGCTATTCAATTTAAGACTGGCTTGGAGTTCGACTCTATAGTAAAAAGTCACTTGAAATATTTGACCCAAATACCAAGTCTCTTTTACTTAGAAATGGGATCATTTCCTTTACTTAGCAAATTTCACAACTATCCATTGTGTTCTAGGGTCTTTAATAGACGGGGGGTGGGACAGGGAATGAAACTTGAAATAACATATCCCTGCCTTTGGGGAGGAACAGGCATGGTGACAGAAACAGATATGTAAGCCCATTACTGCAATGACTGGAAAAATGTTTTGTTGGTCTCGATTTGCTGGATGAAAACAAATTCGAGATAGCCAGTTACATTTCAATGCCAGATAACAAATAATTTTGAGTACAGGTATGGCTCACGCATTGAGGGGTATTTGAATTTTATGCAAATTCCCAATACATAAAATACTTACACTGAACAATTATTTATTGTTTACCTAAAATTCATATGTATTCAGGGCTTCTGCACTTTATCTCGCAACCTTGTTAGTGGCTGATATGATCAATATCACTCATGCCCATGCTTAGCTAAAATAATAAAATAATGTGATCACGAACATATAGATACTTTTAAAGCCTAATATACCTTTATGTATAGATGAGTTGGTGCTTTAAAAATGGTCCATTTAGTGCTCGCTTTGGCAGCACATATACTAAAAAAAATGGTCCATTTACAGCTAAACGAGCTTACAAAGCACCTGAAAGAGTAATGGGACTTGGGGTTTAAAAAAGAAGTTATTTTATAAAACAACATATTTTTTAAAAATCTAAATGGTGTTTCTTGATGCCTGTGAGATAGTACACAACATTTTCATTATCTCTGCACTTATCTGGAAAAAGGGATCATAGCATTTGTTAGAGTCTCAAAAATCTTAAAAGCCAAACATAACCAGAAACTACTGAACCCAAAACAAAGTTCGGAAACAACTCAGAGAATAAACCAAGGAATTTTCATTCTCTTTCTCAAACATACATTTTCCAAGAATTTCACTCCTTTTATTGAAAGTCTTTATTCCAGAGAGAGGTCACTCAAGCAATATAAGTCCTTGG
This sequence comes from Canis lupus baileyi, assembly GCF_048164855.1. Taxonomy (NCBI): domain Eukaryota; kingdom Metazoa; phylum Chordata; class Mammalia; order Carnivora; family Canidae; genus Canis; species Canis lupus. Next base: position 57,188,088 of record NC_132857.1, read on the forward strand.
GAGGAGCACATAACCACCTTGCCATTCAACAGAGTACATAAAGGATGCCATTTTCAATGACTAAAGCACTTTTCCTCAAAATCTCTTTTTCTTATCTCTATGCTAAATGAAATAAAGTGGAAAGACAGTACAAATAGATGGGTGATTTTACTATTCAAGCATTATCCCATACACGCCTCCTAAGCCTTTATTACCTCTGTCCTCAAATATCGTTTTTTCTTTTCTTTCTTTCTTTTTTAAGAGACAACATTACTCTTGTTTATTAACCAGCATGATGATTAGTCTATCAGGGTGTTTGCTCCTAGAAACATCACTTATAGGGGCACCTGGGTGGCCCAGCAGTTAAGCATCTGCCTTTGGCCCAGGGTGTGATCCTGGGGTCCCAGGATCGAGTCCCACATTGGGTTCCCCACGTGGAGCCTGCTTCTCCCTCTGCCTGTGTCTCTGCCTCTCTGGGTCCCTCATGAAAAAACCAATAAATTCTATTTTTTCAAAAAGGTCACCTATACACTTCAATAACAAAAATTCTCTGTCACAAAAATCCTATTTTCCCAGTGACTTTTGTTAATTTCTTTCATCTGAAAAACGGAACTGATATTGCCTCTTCCGAAGGTGCCCGCCAGCCCAGGCCTCTACAACAGAACGCGGCGGCGTGAGCAACAGACACGAGTTTTCACGGTTGCGGAGTCTGGGAAATGGAAGATCACAGTTGCCAGTCAGTTCAGTTCCTGGTGGGGGCCCCTGCCTGGCCCGCAGGTGGCTGTCTTCTGGCGCCCTGACATGGGAGAGCAGGAGGGGGGTGTGCAGACTGGGAGAAAGCCAGCTCTCTGGGGCCTGCGAAGCGCACGCATCCCACTCCGAGCTTCACCTGCATGAGCCACTCATCCCCCCAAGGCACCATCTTCAAATACCATCACCTCGGGGACTAGATTCTCAACATATGACTTTGGGGTGAGGGGCACAACCATTCGGTTCACAGCAGAACGCTTCTGTGCAATAAACACGTGAAAGGGCTTTGGAAACTTTACCGCATCAAAGGGAAGCCTCGCAGCGTAGGGCATGAAGGAGGTCAGACACGCGGTGCCACTAGGCCAAGGAGCTACCGTTCACGAAGCGCTCGTTCCCGCAAGTCATTATATACCTTTATCTCATTTAACCTTCAGGCACACCTAACAGCATTTTCATTATTACTAATACAAAATACCAAAAAAAAAAAAAAAAAAGTACGTTGATCATACCCGGATCATGTTCTCTGGAAACGACAACGCTACTAACAGATTTCAGACATGCTCCACCCAGCCCCAACACAGAGAAAATACAGAAACACGAGTGAAAAAACGGTAAAATCACAGGATGGCAGAGATAATAAGAAACTTGAAATGATTGCTGCTCACTCATAGAATCCATGAATGAACATGAACCCGATGACTTCACAGCTAGATACAAATTAGGAAATTCAAGTAGTAGAGGAGGTAGGAAGACACGCAAAATGACGCAGGCCACGTTTGTAAAGATCCTTCCTCCTGGTGCGGGGGATGGAGGCCTCGCACATCATGCTCTGAGTGTGCTAGCGTCCTGTCCAAGCCTTCGATATATTCAGATACCAGCTTTTATTTCTAAAATACATACAAAGAGTTTGGGCAACCTGCCACGTAAAATGGGGTCTCGGCTTTCTTCTAGGACCACTATGGAAATTCCAAAAAGCACCACCAGTGACATGAGGAATAGAAAAATAATCACAACCCAGTTCACGACCTCTGAAAACAAAATTGGACCTTGTCCTTCGATGGGCGGGAAAGCTCTTACTTGGCCTCCATCATCAGCAGTGGGTTACGTCCGTCCGGAATGAGATCAGGTGTAAGGACATCCTTCAGCGCATAGATGGATTCCCGAGGAGCTGCTGGCATTTGCAGCTTTGGAAACTAAACAATGGCCCTGTCCTGGGTATGAGCATTCGGCGTCCCTATGTTCTTCTTCTCACACTTGCAGAACGTGCTTGATGACGGCTCCGTGAGATGGAGAAGAGCTCCGGGGGGACATGGGCTCTGCGCTGCTCCCTCGCCATCACCATCGGCTTCCAGAAGCTGTAGGAAGGGCTGCTCTTTTGCACAGGTCTTATATTTTCCATGTTTTCCGTTACCATCCACTGGCTGTTAAAAAAGCATAACCGAGTAGGATCGTTTCGGGAGGGCCTGGGGGCTTGTGTAGCATGGGCAAGACACGATTTGGGTCAGGTGCATCCCGCGACCCTCCTGAGAAGCCCGCTTCTCCCCCCTCCTGACCAGCGATAAACCCAACTGTTGATTAGGCTGCGTGAACTAAGCGGCACTAGTGTTCACGGGGGGCCAAGGGATGATCCGACTCCAATAAGTGAGTGATAAGAGAGAACATATCCATTAAACACTTCCATTCTTTACGGGTCTTAGTCCCCATGATAACCTCCTAGAAAGGGTCTCCCCTCTGCCTCTATTTCGAGGAACAAGCAAAGTGAGGCACAGAAAGGCTAAGCAACTTGCTCACGTCACATAGCTAATAAGTGGGGGGAGCCTGGACCCCCCAACCCCGAGAGTCTGGCCCTAAAATCCCTGCTTGCAGCTCTCTGGCAGCTGATAACCACCACCGCCCCACGCTGGTCACGGGCACATCTCGGTCCCCTGAAATGATCACATGGCAAAATCGCCACAAGTTCAGATGAGCTTCGAAGACAGCGAACGACGTACAACATTCAGGGAAAAACAGGGCCAGTGATGCCGACGGAGGCCCAGGCGCCGACACCTGCCCAGCGCCTTGGCCAGGCCCTGGCTCACAGCGTGCAGGTGAGCCCGGCGCCCCGGCCCTTGTGTCCTCCCTCCTGCTCACCTCACTGCAGGTGGGCTTGCTTCGTTGCTTCACTGGGCGGGGGGGGGGGGCCTGAGTGCGTCATGGACACGCTGGCAGCTGCCTAGATTCCAGAAGGCCTCACGCGGCCCACGCATGTGCCCACAGACCCACAGGACCCAAGTGTTCCGGCGTCAAGACGGTGCCCACTGCTGAGGGGAGACCTGCCAATTGATAGAGCACCCCCGCCGTGCCAGGGGTCGGGGGCCAGTTCAGTGCACCGGGCGCCACGCGGATGGCGGGACTCGTGGAAGGAAATCAGCCGGGGCCCCTGCGCCTTCCAGGTGCCTTAGTGACGGTGCCTATTTTAATACTGTCTCTTCTGGTAGAAGTGCTATTTTGGGACGGCGAGTGAAATATGTAGCACGAATGCAAATGGGCTGAGATGCGCATGAAAATAAGCCTTCTGTTCTAAGTGTTTTGGAAGAATTATTCTCATTAGAGAGGACACATTTTAAGTTGGGACTTAAGATCAGCAAATCAAGGCTTTGCCTTCCAGAGATTGCAAGAGAAACCCACAGAAGGTCCATCTTTTATACGTGCGGATGCAATGAAAAAAAGGTTTTTGTTCAGTTTTTTTTAGCCTACTTCCAGGGTAGTTGACATGCGGTGTTATGTGGGTTTTGGGTGCACAATACAGCGATCCAACGCTTGTGCCCATTACTCAGCGCTCGTCATGGGGAGCGTACGCCGGGCGCCCACTCCCGGTTCACGCGTCGCCCTTCCCCCTGGTAATCGTAGGCTTGTTCCCTGCAGGAGAGAGTCTGTTGCTTGGTTTGGTTCTCTCTGTCTTGTCTTTTTTCCTTTGTTCACTTGTTTTGTTTGGTAAATTCCACACGTGAGTGAAATCATATGCATCTGCCTTTCTCTGAAATGCCACGTAGCATTACACTCTCTAGCCCGGGCTATGCTTTTGAGGTGTGCACGGGTATATTGTGCGTAGATGTGTACAAATAAAATCCTCTAAGAGAAGAGAGGAATAAACCTCCTGTCAACCAACTCAGGGAAACTACAGCATAAATATTACAAAACTACGGGTAATCTGATCAATAATTCTCCGAAATCGGAAAGGGCACATTTCACACTAAGGACACGACACCAAAACGCAGCCTGCAACGTAGATCTTTCTTTTTTTTTTTTTTTGTAGATCTTATGTATAAGTTCAACTTGGACACAATCCAAGAGAGCCGACTTGCTGAGTTAAAAAAAAAATAAAAGTAAGCGCATTGCAATAAAAGTCGGTTTGTCCTCCGCGTGCCATCCATGGGACGGCGATGAAATCGGCAGTGCCTCCGCAGTGAAGCTGTACGGCTGAGGATGCCCCTGCAGTCACCCGAGTGTGCGGGGAGGACTAGAACGTCCCACATTGCCAATACTTTTGGCTCGAATTCCAAACTCCGTCTGTCCACCGCGTACCGTGGCTCAGACGGGTCGCCGTGGTTGGCTTGCAGCCCGCTGACCCTGCCCTACCCAGCACCGACCTCCACAACCGCACGAGGCCTGACCCAATCCACTGGGAAAGCTCGAGGCTATTAGCATTTCCAGTGCCAAGAAACGCCCCAAAGCAAGGCAGCCTCGCAGGCCTCCTGGACCCCTGCCTCTACCATCAGCTCCCTCCAATCCATCTTCTATCCTTGCTGCCAAAGTGATGGCTCCACTATGAAAAATCTAACCGTGAAACCTTGGCTTAAAACCCCGAATATGCTTCCCTCGTGTCTGCAGAGTAAACTGTAAACTCCTTCCCTTGGCATACAAAGAGCTTTAAGATCTGGCCACTGCCTAAATGTCAAGTCTCATCTGTCATTTCCTGCCTTGCTCTCTGCAAGCCAGCAATATTGAACTACTTAGAGTTCCCGGAAGGCACCGAGCTGTGCGCTGGCGCCCTGCCTCCCCACGGGCTCCCCCTGGAGCAGCCTCCCCTGCTTTGTGCCCGACACTCTCATTCCTTCCACACGCCTCAGCGAAAATGCTGCCTCTTCTGAGAAGCCTTCCCGGACTCCCACAAAAAGCCTGCTGTGCCCCTTCTCTGGGGACCTCACTCAAGTCCGTGCTTACGTTTTTCTTTATTTTGTGTTTTACAGGTCGATTTATTTATTCGAAAAAGAAAGAGCATGAGCAGGAGGGGCAGAGGGAGACACAAACTCGAGCGGCCTCTGTGCTAAGTGCTGGATCCCACAACCCTGAGGACATGAGCTGAGCCCAGATCGGGAGTCAGATGCTTACCCGACTGCGCCACCTGGGCGCCCCTATGCTTACATTTTTATTTTTTTAATTAATTAATTAATTTATTTATTTATTTTTATTTTTTATTTTTTTATTTTTATTTTTTTGTGCTTACATTTTTTTTAAATTTATTTATGATAGTCACAGAGAGAGAGAGAGAGAGAAACAGAGACATAGGCAGAGGGAGAAGCAGGCTCCATGCACCGGGAGCCCGACGTGGGATTCGATCCCGGGTCTCCAGGATCACGCCCCGGGCCAAAGGCAGGCGCCAAACCTCTGCGCCACCCAGGGATCCCATGTGCTTACATTTTTAAAGGACTCACCCTGCTGCTCGAGGGCATAGCTCTCTCACTTCTGGTTAGGGTACGCGAGGGCAGGGACCACAACGTCCCATTTCTTATCCCCAGCGTCTTGAACACGGCAGGCGCTGGTGAAGGTTCAGTGCATATTGTTGGATGAGTGAACGGGTCCAGATCCCTCCTCGAGTGAACCAAAGACCAGCTCATGCACGAGAAACCATTCAGACTTTTTAAGGACTTGATTTGGATCCACAAGGCAATGCTTCCAGTGGTGGAGCTGGGCCGGCACCCTGGGTTCTGTTTAGTGACCCACCTTCCCAGAAGGAGATTTTATCAATGACAAACGGCGCCATCCTAAGTACTTCACAGCATTGCCTTGCAGTGAAGGTTTTGAGGCCTCTGGCGCGGTCTATTCCGAGTCAGCTGATAAAGTCCCCTCCGGCTGACCACCAAGGCAAGGCCCACGCGTGCACACCCGTTCTCTGAGAGGCCACCGGTGTCCACTACCTCGGCGACGAAGGAGGGGCACAGAGCACAGTGGTTAAGAGCACACACGCCGGGCGTTTGCCCTGAAATTGCACTCTGCGACATGCTTTTTATGCCTTCGTATGAATCTGCAGGTGAGGGATGCTAACAGTAGCTGCCTCAGAGCCTGCTGGGAAGAGGGAATAAAGTGTGCCTGGGTAATAACTGCTTAGAATACTGCTTGTCAAATAATAACATATTACAGTGTGGTCATTTATTATTATTATTATTATTATTATTATTATTATTATGTTTTTTTAAGACTGCCTTATTCACCGCGACCTTTCCGCAGGCAGGCAACAGCATCCCCGGCCGGCAGTGTCCCGGGACCTTACCCGCGCCCGGGCCCCGGGCAACAGCCTGGGAGTAACAAATGCACATGGGCCGCAGACACCCCAGCTACGTGGGTGGGCCGCCAGAGGAGGGTCGCTGGGCTCCTCGTGACCTCCCGCAGGGCAGCAGCTTGACCCTCTACAGTGCTCCTCCCCGGACCTTTTTTGGGGAATGACGTTCAGTTTGGTGTTTCTTCCAAATAGAAGGTTTTAACACGGGGCAAACGACAGCGATGGCGATAATGCAACTCTGTGTCCCAAGGAGCTGCCACTCGGATCCGCTCTGTCTGGTCTCAAAGATTTAGCTCTTCGGCGAGAACTGGGTCCGGCCACCAGTCGTCTGGGATTGGTGCTTGGCTGGTGTCTTCTTAGAAATCGAAAACGTGGCTCGCAGACCCTGCCGTGGCTTGTCCTCTGGCTCTCCAGACCCCGTGACTCCAGGTAGAATTTGCAGCAGGGGCCCCGCGCTCAGCCAGGAGAGTCCCACCGCTGTCACCAAGCCCCCGCCCACCGCCCACCGAGGCTTGAAAGAAGGCCTTGAGGCACAGAGGAGGAGTCTGAGCCTGTGCAGGGAGCAAGGGACTCACAAAGAGAGTAAAGCGTGGCCTCTTGCAGACGTCCTAGTGTGTCGCCAACGTCAGAGTTGGCATTCGCGTAGAAAAAACGAAAATCAAAACAAAAATAAGAATCCTCCAGGGATGCCTAGAGGTGGACAGATTTCTTTAAACACTGTAAATAGTGGGCAAAAATGGCTGTTTCTCTCGTGGTTTCCCCCCCAGGTGAGATTTTCTGGGCTTTCCCTCACTATGGGAGGGGTACAAAGCTTGAGAATATGGGCCTTGGAGAAAGTTCCAAGGTGGCAAGTTTTTAAATGGTACCAGCTGTGGTGTAGCCTCCTCCTTCAGCCAGATGTTCAAAAGGAATCCGTGTGTCCAGGCCCAGCTCTCCAAGGAGCCACGTCTGGTAACGATGATGAAAGTGTACATTGCATTGTCTACTCTGGAACCTTCATGGTGGCAGGTCTCATCAAGAATTTGAGGGTTTTGAATTTCAGACAACACAATTTTCAGACACTGCTATTGCTTGGAAGTTTGGAGTCACATCTATTTGGCTCACGAAGAGTCCGTTCAGAAAATCATCTCATTTCCTGAGCTGATTAAACCTCATGATTGGAAACTACCTTAAAGGTATACATTGGATACAGGCCCAATTGCTCCGTTGGCTGCTGCTACTAAATCCTAGTACTACAAGCCTAGGCTGCACTATTTCATATTTTTCTTGAAGGTCTTCATCTAGGCTCTCCTGGCCTAATGTGCCAACAGGCTCAGCTAGCCTTCTGGGGGCTGTATAAATACATCCAGGGAGCGAGACCCCGCTTAAGTTACAATTCTATAAATTCAATCATGTCCCAGGCTGTGTACACCAAATTCACATTTGCTATTTTACACTTTTTTTTTTTAAATTCTGTGTCTGAGCCCCTAAAGCCCTTCTCCTGCTTAAAATGTTTTCTTTTGTTCGTGCCTTGAAAATAATGACCTAAACATGTTTCATTCTGGGTTTCTTCACAATCTTCTAATGTTTTGCCAATGGGCCAGCCTTCTGGACACTGGATGAAGCGTTTTGTCCATAATTCATTCCACTTCATTCTATCATACACTTAGGTTCAAATAATTTCCAAGTATTGGGATCCCTCCTGGATGAATCTAAAATCCAGTCATAAAATCTAGATGCCTGGAAAATTTGAGTAGCAGTGAGGCCTATAACCTGGTGATACTCTACATCTTGATTGTTGCATACTATTATCTCTCCTAAAAAATTGGCTCAATATGTACACTTCCATTCCAAAATGACTCATGTAAATGTGATAAGGACAGGTGGTAATCTAATTAAAATTGAGAAATGAATTGGCTGGATATTAGATTGTACCTCATAACGGACAGGGGAAGCACAGAAGAAAGATTCAGCTAAACGTTAACTAAAAATGAAAAAGGCTTCAGAAGATTACTGTCATCCAACATTCTGACTCGGTCCAAATTAAATTGGAAGTAGGCAGTCAATAACCTTTTTGGTTTCTTCAGGGAGTGTTCTGCTCCAAAAGGATTCTTGGCCGAAGTTCCTACTGGTTTTTTCTAAGGCCAGTCTCATTGCTAACTTTATACACATACACTGGTGAAAACCAAGTCTTTGAATTCTGAAAATCAATATGAGTTTATAAAACAACAACCTGTTTACACAAATCCTCTCCGAAGAGCTACCTCCTGGACCGATACATGGAGCAACCGAAGACTTCAAAGAGAATCCAGCCCTTTTACCATTAAATATATCCTATTAATAAAAAAAGGTACCAGAACTGTCTTCATAAAAGACACATTTCCATACACCTCTTTACATAAAATCAAAATACTAAAGGTCACGGACAAATTGTCTGCCCACCCACTTGGAGTTAGAATCATCTTACTTTTTCTAACTGTTCTTGCCAAGACTGAAAGTCCCTTTTGGAGGAGACAAACCACGATGAAACAGAAGGTGAAATATTTGGAGGCAATCCAGTTTTGACCACACAAGCAATGGCAGCTCCATTCCTGTGAGACTCCGATTTAAAATGAGGCCGAACACAGAAATCCCAGTCACTTTGTCAATCTCTTCACCTGTTTGTTTTATATCTAATTCAAATGAACGTATCCCCCAGAGAATCCCTCATTCTTCCTCCTCCTCGCTTGTATCTGTTTTGTACCCAGCTTGCTCTTCCAGCTCAGTTATAAAGATGTTACCAACTCAACACACAGGGACTCTGGCAGACCAGAGAAGTGCACGTCTAGTCAGTAAGAACATATACGTTACTCAATAAATGGGGTCAGAAGATAACGTTTGGAGTAAAAAAGAAAACGTTGGGTATCGACTCCATTCATTAAATTACCTCAAAAGCTCGGGCACCTGGGTGGCTCAGTGGTTGGGCGTCTGCTTTTGGCCCAGGTCGTGACCCCCGGGTCCCGAGATCGAGTCCCACATCGGGCTCTACACAGGGAGCCTGCTTCTCCCTCTGCCTGTGTCTCTGCCCCTCTCTCTGTGTCTCTCATGAATAAATATGAATAGATAAATAAAATCTTTAAAAAATCAATAAATAAATTACCTCAAAAGCTAAAAAGGATGTAAAACAAACCATGGATGATTCTTTATTACCAAAGAATGGAAAAGGTCTTTATATGAAAGACGCTCAACTCAAACTGTATCAAATTTTTCACCGTCAATAGAGTGACATGCAACCGAGAAATTATATGCAGCACATTTATTTTTTTAAAAGATTTTATTTATTTATTTGAGAGAGAGAGAGAGAGAGAGAGAGACAGCACCAATGAGGGGGAAGGGCAGAGGGAGAAGCAGACTCCCCACTGAGCAGGGAGCCCGATGTGGGGCTGGATCCCAGGACCCTGAGATCATGACCTGAGCTGAAGGCAGACGCTTAACTAAGCCACCCAGGCGCCCCCTGTATGCAGCACATTTAAGTTAAAGATTATTTGTAATCTTTAATTCTAACATATAAAGAGTTTTGACCTATAAGCCATCAGGAAAATAAATCAGCAAACGGCATGAATAAAACTACACACACACACACACACACCTGTAAGTGGATTATTAACACCAACACATGCTGAAACACTCTTGTAATTGGATGGATGCAAATAAAAATGAAAAAAGGGTACTACCTCTTACGTAATGGTGTACTAACTCAGTCTGACCATAGAGTTTTTAGAAACCAGGGCCACCAGGTTTTCCAGGTAGCACACCCCCAGGAGCCACCGTTCCCCTAGGATTGTATGTGGCACATTATGAAAGCCACGGAAAAAGGGCCGCCTCAAACACTAACCAGTAATGACAGTGTAAACTGATATACAGTGATGTCCTAAGTGCTCTAAACTTAGACCTTAAAAAGCATCTCATCTTTAGGAAATTGTCCTACTCACAGCCACGGAGAACAGCGTTGCAGTCTAGGCGCTGGCACCCCCGCAGGATAGGCAAACACGTGGCCCCTGACTTGGATCTTCTCACACATACATGTGTGCAAGGACATGTGCAAGGATGGTCATTGCTTCGACATTTGGAATAACCAAAAAAAAAACTACAGGAAAAAACAGGTCCTCCAGTAAGGAACTTATTCGAATTCCTGATGGTACAAACAGTGAATAGAGTCAGATGCAGCCATTAAAAGAACGATGTCCTAGCTCTCTGTATGTGCCGATTTGGGGGAGATCTCTCAGGTATATTTTTAATGAAAAAAATCAAAATTCAGAGCCATGCAAATATATGTTCTGACTTGTATTTTTGGAGTGCGTGTTATATGTTTAAAAATATATAAACAGGGGCACCCGGGTGGCTTAGGGGTTGAGCACCTGCCTTCAGCCCAGGGTGTGACCCCAGGGTTCTGGGATCGAGTCTCACATCGGGTTCCCCGGAGGGAGCCTGCCTCCCTCTGCCTGCCTCCCTCTGTGTCTCTCATGAATAAATATTTTTTTAAAAAAGAAAATATAAACATTTAAGAAGCAAAGAACCTTTTCAGAAAAAAAGAAAAGGAATTTACTAACCATGGTCGCCATTAAGAAACTCAGAGTCTGCTCTAATAAAAAAAATAATAATAATAAAAGAAAATATAAAAAAGAAAAGAAAAAAAAAGAAACTCAGAGTCTGAAGTGAAAGAGAGTATTTATTTATCAGTGTATTTGTTTTTATGTTTTTTGCAAGTGTTTTAAGGACAATAAAATAAATTTATAATGAACAAATCCAATTTCCACTATTCAAATTGAAAAAAAAATGGTAAAAGATTAGCAAGAATAGGGGAATCTTAAAGAAATTATGGAAGAGGGGCACTGGGTGGCTCAGCTGTTTAAGCACCTGCCTTCGGCTCAGGTCATGATCCGGGGGTCCTGGGATCCAGCCCTGCATCTAGCTCTGCCCTCAGCAGGGAGTCTGCTTTCTCTCTCTCAAATAAATAAATAAAATCTTCTTCTTCTTTCTTTTTTTTTTTAAAGAAATTACAGAAGAGGTAAAGTACATTCCAGTTCCCTCACTGAGCCTGATTATCCTTCCAGAGAACGTCAAGGCAACATTCCCAACAGCAAAGGCACAGTTACAAGGGAGGGCCAGAGAAAACCCCGTTAAAGTCAGTGACTGAGCTCATAGTACACCAAAGCAATCAAGAACAGAACTGATCTAATGTGACTTTCTTGAAGCAAACATTTCCCTACAGTTCAGTCTTCCTCAATTCCAAGATCACAGATCACTTGAATTCACACTATATGTATATAAAATCACTCTTCCTTGATTTGCAAACTTTGGGCCATAAAACATTTTTTAAAACACAAAAATCGGGAAGCGAAAGCTTCTTTTTCTATTCTGATATTTATAGAAGACCCATATGGTTTATTCTTGGATATTTAAGAGATTCCATTAAATATTGGTTGGTGTAGTAAGTACGCCTTGTGCTGTCAGAATAAAACAATGCCAAAATCTCAGACTTTGCAGGTGTCCCTAACCCTTCTAAAGTAAAGACTCTTTTCAACTTATGTAATTATGATGTCATCCTTTCATAAGTGTATTTATCAATAAGGAGATTAGAAGAATAGGTAGGTAGATAAGTACTTACATGAATGAATGAATGAATGAATGAATGAATGGATGGATGCATAAATAGGGAACTCATACCAATGAAAAAAGCTGTAGCAAACGGGAACATATTCTTACGGATTTTCGTTAAAATACTATTTTACTCCTTTTATCTTTTTTAATATATACTTGATCAAATAAAAGAGAGTAAAAGGATGGCTGAACTTTAAATACATTTTATTAACACATAGGCTACGTCTTAAAATACTACCTAAAGTACGAGAAAAGGTACCATGATAAAGAATACTTAAGGTAAAAAAAAAAAAAAAAGAATACTTAAGGTATTGCTACTTTTTCTTTTCAAATTGCATTTTCCAACTTTAGATATTAACATCTATTTACTCTGATAGTAAAATAAGAAATTTGGCATACTTAGTCTTCCTCACATGCAACGTCTAGATTTTTTTCAAATGTATTATTTTACATTGTCAAGACTGAGGACATTATTCTTCTTCAAACTTATGTTCAACAGTTGTTTCGTCCTTGTATAATATGTAAGCGGATGCACTGCTTACCTCTTACCTGCATTTCTGAGCACCTACGTTGGATAGACGGTGGTTGTCTTTCATTTACCAAAGAGCGTTCTCCGAAGGGGACAGACATCCACGCTCCATCGGGGCTCGCCTTAAGACACGCGTCTCTGAAGGACAGTGTAGCCAGACTTTAACATTTCTATCGCATATTTCATTCCTCACAGTTTTACAAATAATTCTCTGCTATCTTTCGGCAAGTCTGAAGGCAATCAGATCTCCCCCCTCCCCCCTTCAATGACGCCCTTTATTTCTGCCTGGTGGCCTGAGTCTCTCCCAGTCTTTGCAGTTCAGAAATTTTACCACAACGATATCTTGGTTTTGATCATTTTGTGTGAATTTTCCTGTTACTGTTATGTTCTTTAACCCTCACTTCTGAACTTCCTTCATTTCAGGAAAGTTTTCTTGTACTTTCATCTTTAAATATATTTTTAAGGATTTTATTTATTTGTTCTCTCTCACACACAGAGAGAGAGAGAGGCAGAGACCCAGGCAGAGTGAGAAGCAGGCTCCATGCAGGGAGCCCGATGGGGGACTCGATCCCGGGTCTCCAGGGTCACGGCCTGAGCTGAAGGCTCGACCACTGAGCTCCCCAGGTGTCCCGTCTTTAAGTATTTTAAAATAGTTTGTGTTTCTTCCAAATATCTGTAGGTTATACAGCCTTCCTCTTGTTAGGTAACTATTTCCTGCTTTGCAGTCATTCAATCACTTTTTCAACTGTTTTTAATTTAATTTTTATGCGTTTGCTCAAGCCTGTCCCCTTTACTCATGGCTAGATCCTCTCCTCCTAAATGTTGTTCTTCAAATTTGGCCTCTGTTCTGTCTCTCTCTGCCAGTTAATTCTCCAGTGTTGGGGTAGTTGCTTACGGTACTTGGTCCAGCTTCCGGTTGTGATCCGAGAGAGTCTGGGTGTGACCGGCTTCCTCCAGTTTGGCCAACGCTGGGTATAGCAATGTTCTGAAACTATAGAAAACAGTTTGTTAAAACATTTTCTCTCCTTCCTATGATACCAGCTTGTGTAATCTGAGTCTACCTTACTGTTTCACTTTTCTTCCTTTATTTTTTTCCCTTCAAGCTTATATATAAACTATATATATATATATATATATATTTTTTTTTTTTTTCTGGCTGTTAATCATCTCGGAATGACAGCCATACCAGTTATGTGCTAAAAAAAACACATGGTATGATCTGTAGAGAGAGTTGGGGAAAATTGCCATTTTCATTCAACCTTTTAATCTCCAATTAGGATTTCTGTACCAAAATGTTCCATATATTCGGAGAGAGCTATGCTGTACCGTGCACCTGGAATAAGAGGCACTCAGTGAATAGAAAAACCATGTTTACCATTCAGAGAGCATTTCCTATGTCTCAGCCAATACCTTAAGCACTTTCTATATTTATTCTCATTTACTTTGTACAACAACCCTGTGAGCTAGGTATTCTCATCCTCGTTTATAGAATTAAGAACTAAGGCTGTAGCTGTGTTATAGTTTGTCTATAGCGCCAGCCGGTTAAGGGGCAGAGCCAGGACATCAACCCAGATTATCTCAATGTCAGTTACTTGCTCCTGAATATTCGCTCAAAATAAGCCTCTGGTTTTTTATTCTTGTTCAGGATTTGACAACAGAAGGACAGTAGGAACTCTCTGTGACTCCACTTTGTTAAAGGGAAAAATACGACAGTTTCTAGAAAGGAAAACAATCACTCCTGAATCAGAATCCTGAAAACACTCTGTATTTCTACCTAAGGTTCATCACTTGCCCAGGGGAAGCTTTCACTGACACCAAACCTCAGTTCAACCTCTGATGCTCCTCTCTCTCTTCTATGCTCAGATCTTATTCTGTATTTCTAACTTGTAGTATTTCTCAGTAAGAATCAGTTAAATTTAAAGAATACAATTGATCTACTTAATGTCAGTCTTTCTGAGATGCAGCTTGTCTGGTCTTCCTGGTGTTTCCTCAACCCAGCAGAACTTCCCTTCCCACAGTAGCTCCTAGGTTTATGTTAATTGAATTAATGAATCCCTTAAAATGTCATCAGCTGCAAAAACAGACAAAAACCACACAAAACAAACAAACAAGACCCAGAATGTGTGAAGGAAATTGGCTAAGCCCATAGCTTAAGTGTATAATTTACTATTCTAAGAAGGCCGGATATAGGGGAGCCTTAGACCTGTTATATTAGGACTCCCATGCTATTTCTCTATTATCTTCTTCTTTCTTCCATAATTTGTTGGCTTTAGCTTGAGGCTGGTAGCAATATACCCACTATATTTCAGAGCTGACAATGTCCAGAGGCAGAAAAAGTGCTCTCTTCAATGTTTATCTCTCAGGAGTTAGAAATATTTCCCCCAAGCCCTTCATGGTCTTGCCCTCAATTGCTATTGGCTCGAACTAGGACATATGCCCAGCTCTAAGTAGATCAGTAGTGGGAGTAATGGGGCTTTGATCAATCAGATCTTGCCTTTAGTGGGTGGATAGCCACCAGCTCCGTAGAAGAAGGAATAGTGGTAGGGATGGGTCAAGGAAATTTGAAATTTGTTGTCCATTTGTACCCTATGTGACTGGTAATGGTGGGCA
Source organism: Canis lupus baileyi (assembly GCF_048164855.1). Taxonomy (NCBI): domain Eukaryota; kingdom Metazoa; phylum Chordata; class Mammalia; order Carnivora; family Canidae; genus Canis; species Canis lupus. Next base: position 57,203,114 of record NC_132857.1, read on the forward strand.
TATTATTTAGAATGTTAAGTTAAGCGGAAATCAACATTGGTGAAGCCCTGTGGGAGAGTTCTGTGGATTCAGGGCACCAACAGAAATTTTAAAAGAAGTTTCTGGGGATTTGCAAAACAGTGTTTAATTATTTATGGAATTCATATAAACTAAAGTTTAATGATTTCACTGAATTCTTTAGAGAATCTTCAAAGACTAGAGTCTAGCAGTTATTGCCACCAATACTTAGCAAACAACATTGAGAAAGCCCACTGATTCTGGCCTCTTCAGAATTATCTTAAATTAAGTGCCCTATCAACAGAGCTTAGGCTGACTGAGCTACAAACTCACTTTGCGTTCTGTTTCATCTGGTAAACTAGATCCTTGTTCTAGGGCAGGGAAAACAGTAGGCCCAACAACTATCGTGTGCTGATTAATGGGTGAGGCTGTTGGTGTAGCATTTGGAGATGTTACGGTCTGAATTGTGCTCACCCCATCCCCACAGTGAGGTTTCAGCCCCAAACTGAATTTGACTGTGTTTGGAGATGCGGTGATTAAAGAGGGACTTAGGTCAAAATGAGGCAATTAGGGTGGATCCTAATGCAATATAATCAGTGCCCTCCTAGGAGAGGTTAGGACACAGACATGGACAGACAGACGGAAGGCCGCGTGAAGACGCAGGGGGAAGACAACTAAATGCAAGCCAAGGAAAGAGGCCTCAGTAGAAATGAACCCTGCCGACACCTTGATCTCAGCCTTCTATCATCTGGAATTGGGAGAAATGAATGTGTTCTTTAAGCCACTCAGTCTGTGCTACTTTCTTATGGCAGCAACAGTAAATAAATACAGACCTACAGGATTCAGTGACCATCTTACTAAGAGAAATTCTGAACTTATAGAATGACACTACTCATGCTCTAGATTATGACAGCCCAACCACTGGAGAGAACAGAGCCCAGTGTGATAGAGTGCAGAAGGCTCTACGGGCCACAAACAATCTATATTTGGATATTAGAGGACTAGTCATATGAAAAGTCCTGGTTCCTAGAACTCTATTACATGCAGAGGCCATAGATGGCATGAACTTTATTCCCCGAATTCACTTAATGCGGTCATTGAGAAGTTAGGTACCACATAACAAGGTAGGGATCATGAAGAGTCTTACTACAACTGTAGCTACTCATTCATTCATTTATTTATCAAAAGTGTATTTTTTTGTTTGACTATTTTTTTAAAGATTTTATTTATTTGTTCATGAGACAGAGAGAGAGAGAGAGAGAGAGAGGCAGAGACACAGGGAGACGGAGAAGCAGGCTCCATGCAGGGAGCCCAACGTGGGACTCAATCCCAGGACCCCGGGGTCACACCCTGAGTCAAAGGCAAACACTCAACCGCTGAGCCACCCAAGCGTCCCTTGTTGACTCTTGTATGCTGAGCACTAGGCCAGATGTGGGGAATACTGTAGTAAGCAAGATGGGGTATACAATCCCATCCTTAGAATATACAATCTGGTAGAAAACGACAAGTAATAGGTAAATACAATAGCGTGATATGTGCTTCATGGGCCACCTACCCTAGTACCTATTTCCTCTGTAGGAACGTTGGTACAGATGACTGAGCACAATAGGCTCAGAGTTCTGGGTCTGGTGGCTCTTGCTGGAGCTAAACGGCTGGGATACGGGCTACTTTCCAGCCAGAGCTTGGCTAGTTCAGGACAGGACTCACTGACAGCGTCGGGCATCACCAGGAGTCGGAATTAATACCCGGTCCCCCCAGTTCCATAGATGAGCAGAAGGTGTGCTCAGGCAGTAGGAGGCGTCCGGGCAGGTGGCGTTCTGCGCCCCCCCGGCCAGGCGACACAGGCACGGCCCAGCGGCCCATCGGGTCCTGTGGCAGGGCCACCTGTCGGCAGCTATTGGGTATAAGCAAAATGCTGGCTTCAAAGTAATGTGGGAACGGGCATCGGTTTCAGAACCTCAATTATAGGGCTTGAAAAGCAGCTTTAAAAGCACAAGGAAAGAAAGGATCCATAACCTAAGACGGTGACTCAAGGTTGACAGGACCAACCAATCTCCGGTGTTGCACATCGCAGCCTCCCAGCGCCTGGGCGGGCCTGGACGCTCCCGTTCCACGGAGGTCCGGTGGCCTGCAGTGGCCGCGGTCACCTACACTCACCGCGTGCCAAGAAGGGGAAGCTGAAGGCCAGCCGCCGGCGTGGGCAGGTGCTGGGGGGCACGCGGGCAGAGGGGCAGAGGGGCAGAGGGCCAGGGAGGCCTGGGCTAGGGAGCAGCCTCCCGACACGCTTCTCTTTCGAGAAGGGGGGTAAGTTTTGTTTGAACAAAGGAGACTGAAGAGGATTCAAACTGTGCTAAATATCTGTATGTAGAAAAGTTGGCTGCAGGGTTTCTCAGGGAAGGCAAAGGAAATCCTAATTGCATCGTCATAGCAACGGCGGGCCTAAACCTGCCCCTTCCGAACACTGGCCTCAACATTCAAATCCTTATGTTTCCCCGTGTAAATAAGCACGGACCTCATTATGAAATAAGAGCCATGCTTCCCTTTCTCTCCTAGTCGACCGAAATCTGTGGAGAATACCCTTCCGGTTCAAAATCAGAACCTCCTTTCTCAACAAGAGCTAACGCTCGGGGCGGGGGGGCTGAATCTACCTCGGGTGGCACAGTCTTACAAGAAGTCCTTTACCCTGAAGGGCGATAATGTTGCACGGTGTATAGGAGGCTGAAAATATGCTGTCCCAAGGTCTGTCCACTTCCTAGTTCTCAACCTATGAATAGTCCCTTATATAAAAACAACAAGGGGGGAAAAAAAACCCAAAACGCAACCTTTCACTCTATAAGGCAAAAGATGTGATTAAGTTAAGAAAATCAAAAGGTGGAGCTTACCCTGGATTGTATCTAGGAGGCCCCTAAATGCCATCGCAATGTCCTTCTACGAGAGAAGCAGACAAAAATCAGACACAGACACACGAAAGAGAAGAAGGGGATATGAGCACAGAGACTGGAGCGATGTGGCCACAAATCAAGGAATGTCAATGGCCATCAGAAGCTGGAGGAAATAAATAATGGGGGTGCCTGGGTTGGCTCAGTCCATTAAGTGTCTGCCTTCGGCTCAGGTCATGATCTTGGGGTCCTAAGATCGATTCCTGCGTCAGGCTCCCTGCCCTGCTCAGTGGGGGAGCCTGCTTCTCCCTCTCCCCCATGTTGTGCTTTCTTGCTGTCTCTGTCTCTCTCAAATAAATAAATAATAAAAGAAAGAAGAAAGAAGAAAGAAAGAAAAGAAGGAAGGAAGGAGGAAGGAAGGAAGGAAGGAAGGAACGAAGGAAAGATAAAAAGAAAGAAAAAAGAAAAGAAAAGAAAAGGGAAAGAGAAGAGAAGAGAAAGAAAAGAAAGAAAGAAAAGAAAAGAAAGAAAAGAAAAGAAGAAAAGAAAAGAAAGAAAAGAAAAAAGAAAAGAAAAGAAAAAAAGAAAAGAAAAGAAAAGAAAAAAAGAAAGAAAAGAAAAGAAAAGAAAGAAAAGAAAGAAAAGAAAAGAAAAGAAAAGAAAAGAAAAGAAAAGAAAAGAAAAGAAAAGAAAAGAAAAGATTCTCCCCTAGAGCCTCTATAGGGAAGGTGCTCCTAATGTTTCTTGATTTTAGATTGTTAGCCTCCAGAACTGCAAGAGAATAAATTCCTATAGTTTAAAGCCACCCGGTCTGTGGTAATTTGTTGCAGCAACTCCATGAACCTAATACAGATTGTGGTAACGGGAGGTGCAGTGCTCCTATAACAATACCTAGAAATTTGAAAGTGCTTTTGGAATCGGATAATAGGTAAAGGCTGGGGGATTTCGAGGGCAGGATGGAAAAATTCCAAATTCACTTGAACAGGCTGTGGGTAGAAATATGGACATTAACGACACTGCTGGGCGGGGGGTGGGGGGCTCAGAAGGAAGTAAGAGGCAGAAGAAAGAAAGCGTCTGCAAATCGTCTTGAACAGAATGTTGGTAGAAATATGGACATTAACGGCACTGCTGGCAAGGATTCAGAAAGAAATGAGGAGTACGTTCTTGGAAAGAAGGGTAAAAATGATCCCAATTACCCAGTTTCAGAAAACTTGGCTGAACAGCATCCTACAGTTGCACGGAAAGCAGAATTTATAAGTGATAAACTGGGATATCCAAACAAAATGTTGAAGATGTGGCCTAGTTTCTTCTTGCTACTTATAGTAAAATGAAAGAGGAAATAGATAGATTAAGGGGGGGGGGAAACGCTGTTGAGCAGAAAGGAACCATCACTTGATGATTTGAGAAATTCTCAGCGTATCCTGATTACAAATGATGCCAACGTTGGGAGACTCATTGTTAGAGAAGCACGCTCTGGAGGGGAGGCTAAAGATGTGGTTGGACAACCATTAGCTGAAGAGGTTGGGTGTGTGACTCATGGATCCACTGGATCATCTCAAGGAAGCAGAGAATCAAGGTGGGATGACCCAGGAAAGATCTGTGGAAGGGCCTCTTGTTTAACGGTGTGAATACCGTAACATACTCTAAAGACCCAACAAAGCTCTTGGGAAGATTATATCAGGAGAAATTGTCAGGCTGGCCTGAGAGACACAGAGATACGACAACAGGAGAGGCCGTTGGACTCTCAAAATTCTACAAGCGGAAAACAGGCTGATAAAATTAGCTGCAAACATGAGCTCCCCTTCAAGGAAAGGAAGAGCCACTTGAAGGATGGAGCCTCGGTGCACGGGGCCACAGAGTTGTGTTACTGAGCATTATCCCTAGGCCTTGAAATCTAGTAAAATTTGCCCTTCGGGACTTTGAACTTACTTAGAACTTTATGCCTTCCTTTTCCTGCCTTTTGGAATGAACACGTCTACAACTGCATACCTGTCCCGCCACTGTAGTTTGGGAACAAATTGTTTTCTGGTTTCACACACACGTGGAGAGAAATTTTGCCCCAGGATGAATAGCATCCAGCTTCTCACCTAAATCTGGTTTAGGTGATTTATATGGTGAGACTGATATTTAGGTGAGATTTGGGGCTCAAGTGGATGGTGAAATGCGTTGTGACTTTCCAAGATACTAGAATGGAAGGCCTGTACTTTGCATGTGGGATGAATGTGAATCTTTGGGGCCAGATCTGTAGTAAGCTGAAAAACGATCCTGATCTGAAGGATATATTTACTTCCTGATCCCTGAACCTGTGAATGTTACCTCACAGGGCAAAATAGTGAACACTGTATTTTATGGCAAAAAAAAAAAAAAAAAAAAAAGAAGAAGAAGAAGAAGTTAAGGGTTCTGAGAGGAGAAGCTTACCCTAGATTATCCAGGTGGACCCTAAATACCAGCACAGGTGTTCTTATAAGAGAAGTCAGGGGACTCTGGGCAAGACTCTGCTTCCTCCTACCTGCTTTTCCTCCCCACGTTACCAAAAGCCGCTATCTGCTTTGAGATAATCAGATACCCTTTCATGTTTTCCATTTCTGTAATGTTGGCCACCTGAGGAAACCTTGCACTCCCAAACAACCCTTCAGCCCCTGAATCGAATCGACGCCAGGCTCTGAATACCCTCCTCTCCAACTTTCCAACCCTTGAAATCCTTCCAGTGCTTTCTGGAGAACTTTCACTTTAGTAATCAATAAAACCCTCAACTTCAAATTCTTCAAAAGATCCTCTTCACCTCCTTGCTCGAACAGAGATCTGGCTCCCTTTGGGACTCTCTCTTTGGTCCCCTAAAGCAACAGGTGTTTTCTCTCCCACCTGTTTATACCATGGGCCCTGGAAATGGACAGAATCTTATTTTTGCTTCTCGTTCTGCTTCCAGATTCTTCTTCTCCTTATCTTCCTTCAAAACCCCAGCTTTGCATCCAATGACATCAAACTCTACCACTTACCGCCTCACAGATTTTCCCCCTCATTTCTGATGACTTAAGCTGCTGGATCGCTAGGGGATTCTTCAAATACTATATACACTATGGTACTTTCGGTACCCGAATTCCGATATTCTGGACTTTCAGATCACTTACCCCTTGTCTGAAATGTCCAGGAGGTTATACTTTGTCCTCCAGACAACTCAGCCACGCACTCCCATGCTCACATCTATGCTCTGTCATAACCGAGAACTAACTGCAACCCCTCTATCAACTCCATTTCAAGCACCTCAATTTCCTACTGCATTCACCTAATTTCCTTCTGCCTTGTGATTGTGCCCTGACTCCAGTAATCCTCCAACTCTCCGGGGACCTCCAACCTAGTGATTCTGATTCCTTTTCACAGGAACTCACCCTTTTTGTTTGCTACATGTCCCTCTTGGCTTCCAGGTGGCATGCTCAGTCTTCTTTGCTCATGCCTTCTCATCTCCCCAAGCTCTTATTATGGGAACCTCAGAACTCAGCCTCTGTAGCTTTCTTCTCTGCTCTTGTATCCTTGGCCACCTTCCCTCTGATTCCTCAGAGGACCTTTCCTCTGTGCTTATGTGGAGAGAAAAAGATCTCTGGTGTTTCTTCCTCTTCTGATAAGAACACCAACCCTATGGGGTTAGTGACTCACATCTATGACTTCATTTAACCTTAATTACTTCCCTAAAGGCCTTGTCTCCTCCCAATACGATCACACTGAGGGTTAGGGCTTCAATATAAATTTGGTGGCACCTCAAGTTAGTCCATACCATTGTCCAACAGGAGAGGCTGGTGCTTGTAGACACTGAAAGGTTGCAATGTCAACTCTATTTGTAACTGCGACTCGCGTGCAGCTTTTTAGCTCATGCGTCATCAAGCGTCTCTTCCTACGTGCAGATCTCTTCCACCTCCCAAGCCAGTTCTATCCCTTCCTGCAGTTAGTACATTCATTGATCTGTTTGCATTGCTGTTAAGACTCAGGGAAGAAATGTTTGCAGGTGCAAACTAACTACTAAGCTCTGATCTTGTGTCTTGTGCCCCGCTGCATCCCCGACCTCGTGCAGTAGCAGGCACAAAGTGAGTCCTCATTAAGGATTTATGAAGTGAATGATCTTATGCGGCAGAGCCAAGTCTTTTACTCCTGTGCTTCTCACACTGATGCACAGATGCCAGGGCTGACAAGAAAACATGGGAGACACACATGCATCTCACTAAAGCACAAATTTTACTTAATATAAGTCATTTAAAACATGCTGTGATGTTAAAACGAACTTTGCTTTGTTTTCGTGTGAAAGCAAAATCCACATAAATGTTAAAGTGAAGGGGATTTCTTCAGGCACCAATGCTTTTCACTTTCCCCAAGGATCTCTGTGAAATCTGAGTTGTTCCCATTATACAAGATACTACCAGATGTCAGAGAGAAAATACAGAAGACGCTTACATTTATTCACAGATCCATGTAAAGAAATGTATGTCCAAGTTCAAGGATGATTATGCGGTCATATAGAAATTGTTTCTGCTGCTGTCTCTTAAAATCCAAACAAAGAGCATTAGACAACGGATAGGGACCCTATAAGTGCAGCTTTACAGAGACTATAAAATGCAAAATGCGAAGGCTTTTCATTTATAAGATGAGATTGGGTAAAAAGCTGCTTAATGCTTCACCAAATTGGTTGCAGATGGTCGGGGCCCTGAGGGTCTCCTGGGTCAGCTCTCCTCACCTTGCACTGATGCTTTAACAATATATACTTCCATCTAGATTCAGGAATAATATCCCAATGACTTGCTCTAAATTTTGTTTCAATGGGTAAGTACTCCTGCTAATGCTAACAGATATATTCCCACACCCATCCTCCCTCACCCTCCGCACGTTTCTCTTTCATTATGCCACCTCAGCGGATTATGGCAAATTCCTAACCAAAAATTATTCCGCTGACATAACCTATGTAAAGCATGGCACGTCCTAGTTGTCTCTCTTTCTTTGACCAGAGAGCTTGGCTCATTTGGGCAAGTCACTGTGGAATTCCTTCTTTGTTTTCAAAAGCACTCAGACTGTGATCTGCAGCTTTCTGGCACATTCACACTCGATCTTCATTGTCTGCTACAGTGATTTTAGACAAGGTTCTACTCGATCAGAAGGACTCTGTTTTCGCTGCAGTAATATGATTATGATTCTTAAACACTGACCCTCGAGCATCTTGAGGACACGCTTTGGTTCTGTTAGTCACATTTATGCATCTTTTGTCTTGCTCCAGAAAGTGACTTTAGACAGCTCCCTTTCTTTCTAACCACTCTTGATTTTTTGTGCATTTTGCATTTTGGATTTGCCTCTAAAATAAACCCACACCTTCCCATGTGCTTCAAGATCTTTTCAATTTGCCCTGTCTGTGTTTGATCATGCTTACTTTGGACTTGACTTCCAGTTGTCCTTGCTATTTATGAAAATCGAGGAAAAGTTAGCACTTAAGGTTTACTGAATTCTTACTATCAAGAAAACCTGGATAGATATATTCTGTCTCAAAGTGTATCTATAAGCAAATACAACACCTTAAATGCAGTACTTGTGTACTTATCCAAACTACCTCTGGGCTATCTCTCTCCGTACACGGCAGCAATGAATGGGAACTGTGTCTGTGCCATTCAAAATTTTATCAAGGAAAAAAATTGAAGTGATTTATGACTCCTTGAAGCTGAATGGCCTTGCTGAAATGAGGAATACAATCAAGAAACATGACGTTATCAGTCATGGCAAGCACTGCCTTCCGCAATTGAAAAACAAAGGGGGAGAGAAAAGAAAAATAAAGAAATGTTCAACTGTGACAAAAATAAACAATTTAGGATATAGGAAATGTTCCTTAAAAATAATGGTTGAGGCAGAAAGCAGATGTCAAATACTTAAAGAAATCTATCTCCATCTATAATCCAAGGAGGTATCAATTTACATAAGCATAATGTGGACAACTTTTGTAAACCACGAAAGACAAAGCCAAGTTACTTTTTGTTAGGTTTCACATAGTTATATAAATCAGTATAAACTGTAATTTTCCTTCAGAAATTTCCAGTTGCAAATGGGGCAAAACTTCTTTTAATGTCGCTGAAGCCCAGTTTCAAAAATCAGGATGATATTAGCATAAATGAAGAGAATTCAGTGATGATTTTAAAGAAACTTATAGGCAGCCAGACCTACTAGCTTTTGTATGGGTTCCTGGCATCAAAGATGTATTTCTTTCTTTTTTTTTAAGATTTATTTATTTGAGAGAGAGAGGGCGCACACATGCACACGCAGGCACGAGCGGGGCGGGGGCAGGCAGAGGGACAAGCTGACTCCTCACCAAGGGAGAAGCCCGACATGGGGCTCAATCCCAGGACCCTGGGATCATCACCTGAGCTGAAGACAGACACTTTAACTGACTGAGCCACCCAGGAGGCCCTAAGGATGGATTTCTAAAGTTAACTCTTTGAAATCATTCTCCAAAGGTATGACCGAGGAAATTGAGACTATGTCAGTGCACGTAGCCAGTTTATTGGCATAAAATACATCACTATGGAAGTCAGCCAATCTCTTTCACAAACTAACAATCTAGGAGAAAAAATAAAAATAAATGAGACAAAAGGTTTGAAGCAACAACTCAAAAATAAAACCCAAAACATATAAAACGATGCTAAATTTCACAAATAATGCAAATTAAATCAACACTGAAATATTTTATACACATCAGTTTTGTTAAGTCATGGCAGGGTTATAGTAAAATCAACTCTCTTATAACAGTAGGAGTTGTGTTCATTAAGAAGTGATGCAGAATAGATACATATCCTATGTCTTGACGTAACTGCCCTCTCAGGTTTATGGAGCACATACAAAAATACGGATGCAAATATTCAATGCGAAATATTTGTATGTAGTAGAAAATTAGAAAATGTTGTATATATTTATCATATTTCTTGTATATCGTATAGACTTATAATAATAACACAACCAAACTGAATGACCTAGAACTCCATGTATCAACATAGTTGAATCTCAAAAGCTGAATTTAAAAAGTACAGAACAATATGTAAGTGTGATGCCATTTATATGAACTTTAAATTGTAAGAAGCAGGCAGCCCGGGTGGCTCAGCAGTTGAGTGCCGCCTTCAGCCTGGGGCGTGATCCTGGAGCCCTGGGATTGAGCCCCACGTTGGGCTCCCTGCATGGAGCCTGCTTCTCCCTCTGCCTGGGTCTCGGCCTCTCTCTCTGTGTCTCTCATGAATAAATAAATAAAATCTTTAAAAAAGAATAATAATAAAGATAAGAAGAAATATGTTTGATTAGTGAATCTATCAAATATAAAGTAATCCTTAAAAGCAATAAACAAGTAATAAACACTAAATATAGGATAGTGATCCCCTGGGGCGGGGTAGGGAAGAAAGACTAATAGAAGAGGACTGCACAGAGGGCTTCAACTGTTTTCTTAAATGGATTATTTCTCAAACTGGTGGTGGGGTACACTGGACTTTATCACATTATTTATACTCCCTTTTTGTGTGCACTATAGGAAATAATTCATAAAAATCTGTTGCATCCAGCGTCTGATTCCACTGGTGTTAGTTAGGGTTAGTTTAATAAAGTCCAATAAAAACGTCACGTCAGCTTCCAGATTTCTGTTAAAGTGCAATTTCTGTCACCATATGTGACTGGATGCTAGTTGATTTTTTACTTTTTCTTTTCCTATAGATGAACACCTGAGTGGAGATTAATCCAAATGCGATCAATCAATCAATGAATTGATTGAGAAGAGTTAAGTCCTTCATAGGATAAGCATCTTCAGCCAACGTCTTTATGTTAATTAGGGCGTGCAGACAAGCGAACACATACCCAACTTGACCATCCGTCCTTCTCTCTGTAGAATGAGGAACTCGCCCTGGCTTAGGGCTGCATCAGAGTCTTACCTGTGGCTCTGTATCATCTTCTATCGCCCTCAGCATATTTCTTTTATGCTCTGTGCTTGTAAAGATCACACATGACTATTGCATTTACTAAGAGTCTGGTTATGAATGTTTAATAGCTTTCCATCCTAAATGAAAATCAATCTGGCCCCCGTAGCTTGTTCCTCATTTGTATTTCTGTCTTTGTGCAGATTCAAAGGCACAAAGACAAAGATATCCAGCACAAGAGAATTGCAAATTCAGATGTCACCGAGGCCCGGCAAATAACTTAAATAAATGATGCAGGCCAGAGGTAAAGGAATAAATGAAGAATTTATGTCTCTTCTTTTAGACAGACACTAGTCAGGTCCAAGCTGGTTTTGGAAAGTAAAAAAAAAAAAAAGGTTCTGTGTTACCAGATCCTCCAATTGTTCAAAGATACAAAACATGCAGATCAGTCTGCTGAATCTCTTGATTTCCAAAGTTGGCAACTAATTTAACATGTAATTTTAACCCCGCTTGGGCTAAACCAAACATTTCTGCAACCATAATTAGCCTCTGGGCTGCCAGTTGGAGACTTTTGCTCTGTACATCATGGAAACTGCTGATAAAGAGAAAACAACTCTCCTTGGAATAAAAAAAATATATATTAGAAAAAAAAATTCTCAACAATCAAAACACTTGATCCTCCTAACACAGCAGGCAAAATTCAACAGTTCCTTAGAAGCACTACAGATGCCATTTGGAAGGCAGTCCGCTCCAGGAGGTCACCAGACTCGCTGCTTCAGGGCGGAACTTGGGCTTGACGCTTGTCACCCACTAGCAGTGTTTAATCAAAGGTGGGATGACCTGGGACTGGAGGGCCATCGAAGTCCTAGGTAAGTGGCTGCCCGAGATGACCCTTCCATTTCTGTCATTAAATGAGCCTCTATTTTTTGTTGCTTTTATTTTTTGTTTTTAAATGCTTTCCTTTTAAAAATATTCTTGCATATTTAGGGACCCTTCGGTGGCTTAGCGGTTGAGCATCTGCCTTTGGCCCAGGGCATAACCCCGGAGTCCCAGGATCGAGTCCCACGTCGGTCTCCCTGCATGGAGCCTGCTTCTCCCTCTGCCTGTGTCTCTGCCTCTCTCTGTAACTCTCATGAATAAATAAATAAAATCTTAAAGCAAATAAAATAAAATAAAATATTATTGTATATTTAAAACTATTGTCAATAATCCCCCCCAAACAACTTTTTTGGAAACAACCTAAATGTCTAAGAGTTAAGTGTATGTAACATACACCCGATGGAATATCATATTGGTATTAAAATCAATGGTTATGAAATCCATATTCAAGATGAAAGTGTTAAAAGTGCTAAATGAGGGATCCCTGGGTGGCGCAGTGGTTTAGCGCCTGCCTTTGGCCCAGGGCGCGATCCTGGAGACCCGGGATCGAATCCCACGTCAGGCTCCCGGTGCATGGAGCCTGCTTCTCCTTCTGCCTGTGTCTCTGCCTTTCTCTCTCTCTCTCTGTGACTATCATAAATAAATAAAAATTTAAAAAAAAAAGTGCTAAATGAAAAACAGTAGGATATTTACAATATGACTACAGCTATGTGAACTGTATAAGGCGTTAGCTCACTAATAGTATCATAGTTGTTTTAAGGTATTGGGATTAACGGTCGCTTTGTTTTCTCTCTTCCAAATTCTCCATTATGTAGTTATATGACATACATAATCAAAATTATTTTAAAATCAATATTTAAAAGTAAACCCACCTTTTCAGTGTTGTTTGTCAACAGAGGGATTATTACTTACTTTCCTCCTCCCCAACTCCTCCAGGAGCCCAGGGGTGTTACTAGTAAATCTCTGGGTAGAAGATAGAAGAGCCTCTGAGCATCTAATTTTTTTTTCTTTTTTTTTTTGGATTCTCACATTAGGGTTTAACAGAAATGTATCAAGGAAGGCCTATGGCTAAGTACTCTGGAAGAAACTCCACAGTGCTACCTTTTCAGATCTGGGTTTTTCCACAGACTTCCTCTGGAATGGTATGACCCCTGTTCTCACCAAACACCAGAAGGTTCCCATGGTAGGGGAGGGGAAATTGGTTTGCTTTAATAATTTTGTGAGTCTCCTTACTTCCTGTTTCTAGGTGAAATAATCAAAGTCTGGTGACCCTTGCAAAAGGCTGTGTTTCTCTGAAGGAACACTGGCAAGATTCCTGAGACAACCTAATCCCAACAGACATAAGACAGAAAGGCCAGAGGAAGCTCAACAAAGTGAGCTCCTAACTCAGGCTCTTGGCTTCTTATCTCCTCTGCCTCAAACACTGAAATTCAATAAACAAAGCAAAGATTCTCTATAACAAAGGCCAGATGACCTGCCAGCTTGATGTTACTCACATTCGCTTGAAGAAAAGTTCATTTGCACATGGACGGCAAGGCTCTACGCATAAATTGCTTTGAAATATATGTGTTCCCATGTGGTTTTTGAATTCTTTGGATAATATCTAGGCTGTATTCTGAGCACTGCTTCTAGATGAAGTCACTACTCATGGCAACTAATTTGAGGGCGAAAGGAAGAGCTAATTCTTTTTGAATATCTGCTGAGCCCTAAAATTTTATCAATACTACTTCCTTTAATATATAGAACAGTTCCATTTAGTAGGACCTTTACCTTAATTGTATAAATGAGGACACAACTTGCCCAAAGGCAAACAGCAAATACATGGGAGAAACAAGATTCAGTCCCAGGTCTATCTCATTTCAAAACCCATACATGTTCCCTGGCTTCTTTGAAATCTATTGAGAACCAGCTCTACATTAAGAAATCAAATCACAAATATAAATAAATAAATAAATAAATAAATAAATAAATAAATAAATAAGTTTAAAAAATAAAAAAAAAATAAATCATTTGTTCAGAAATGTAAGGTCAATTTCTGAGCCCCTTTTCACATGCATTGCGTGGATATTTTGCAAAGTGTATCATGCTGAGTTGTTTTTTCTTAAGTGTTATGATTTGTTGGATAGCCAGTAAAAATCAGGTGCCTATCTCATCCGCTGCTTTAAAGCAATAGTTTCCCAAGTGAAAGTTCTGGAAGTGGGCCCGGTGGAAGAGACTATCCTCTTGTGCTGTGTGGCAGGACCTCAGATTTCAACTGACATATGACCAGTAAGAGCAAAAAAAAAAAAAAGAACAGAAAAAGCACACACATTTATTTACTATTGTTGATGTGTATATGAGAGTCCTCAGAAGAAAAATGAAGCGCTGAAGAAGCCGTTAGGCTTAAAAGCTTATGTACCTTTTTACACAAAGAACAATAAATTGTGGGGATGTGACAAGACAAAGGGGCTTGAGCTCAGGGCAGCAAATTGTGGGACAATGAACAGGAAACGCAGGACGCAAACTGGAAGATCAAAGGTTATTTTAGTAGGTCTGTTTGCACAGGTCCACTGCAGGCTTGACTCCCGTCTCAGATCATAAGATGTTCTCTTTCTGGTAAAGGGAGGACACCTTTCTCATGGGAAATGTTATGATCAACCTGCTTTTGGGGCAGGAAGAGGAAGGTGAGAGCACTCCTGCATCTGCAGTTTCTCAAGTACCTTCAGCTCAAAACCATCACTACGCCGAAGCAGCATATTTTGGGGGTGCCAAGCCTTCACTAGCTTGTTTTGGTTTGCTCTTTAGAAGTTGTCTAGTAGAATGAGGTTCCATCATTCATGTTTGATTACAAACAAGTAAGAGGATGGTCCATTCAGTGCTTCAGAAGAATAAAGCCAAGCAAATAAAGAAAGCAAGTCTGCTTAGCTTTGCCAGGTGTCTTTCGTTTTATTTTATTTTATTTATTTTATTTTATTTATTTTATTTTATTATTTTATTATTTTTTATTTTAACAAGGAGTTAGCATGGCAATACCCCTGGCAGAACAAAATCCCTTCAACCAGAATGGAGGCTCCAAGTGATTATGAAATACAGACGTGTCATATTTCCCAGAGCCTGGTTCTGGTTGTAATGCTCTACTTCCTTCCAGAGAAGTCTCAGAAAAATATATTTTTGGACACAGGAAAAATTTCCCCCAAGTTATCTTAAGTGGTTATTCACTACAGCATCTTTTGAAGATTTCTTTAAAAACTACCAGGGCAGTATTAAAATTATATCCATATAGTTATAGATACAGAGACAGAGGTAGAGATACAAATACCGATGCAGATGTTCAATTAGGTACAGGTACAGGAATCTCTCTCACACACACACACACACACACAAATGGGTTCCAATAATTGGGAACTTAGCTCTTTCAAAGACAACAGTACTGACGTATCTGAACTAGCCAAGGCACGTACCTGCTTTAAGATGATAAAGGGTGATTCTATAAGGGTCTATAAAAACTACTCCTAGATCATGTTTGGGATGAAATGGCCCTGAAATAAGGATCCTAGAACCTCAGTGAGGTTGATAAGTCCAACAAATTTTGCCCATATGCCAATTGCTTTGTTGACAAATACAGTGATAAAATTATTTGACAATATTTTTTATACAACACTTCATAAATTATTCTTCATGTTCCCACATGTGGCAGATGACAAGTACTGGTCATTCCTGGCACCTCACTAGATAAATGCACAACTGAAGGCATTTACCTCTCAAAATTTTGATATAAATATCTATTGAAGCTGGTCACCAATTAAGAAGAAAGACCTTTGGTTGAGCCTATCTAGGACCTGACTTCATCCAGCATAGGATTAAAGCAGACTCATTACAGCCCCAGCATCTCGTGGGTGCGTTGTATCATTGCATTTCTTCTCATTATGTGGATTAACAGTTTTGTCAATATTAAACGTTGTAAAGCAGTTGTATGAAAGCTTAACAGCTCTATGATCATACTTTTTGATCCTCAGAATCTTTGCTGCAGCCTTGGGATTGGCTTCCTGATGTATCACCAAAAGGTACCTGCAGTTCAGATTACCACGCCACGAACTACATAGCAAATCATGTTTAAAAGTAGTCTTGCTGTTAATCATTCACAAAATCCTTTAAGAACAATTTTCACTGTTTAGGTGTTCTGGAGTTGGGACTTATATATAAACAATATACAAATCTAAATAATATTTGAAGAGGTCACTGGGAAATTACAGGCACTTGAATCTTGGCTGCCCCTTTCTTTAGAATTTACACCTTTCTAAACAAGACTTAAGTCTAAACCAAGGTTTATTTTTCACTAGTTATTTCAACCTGCACAGATTCTGTAATTGTCTTAATCCCACAACCATTACTACTCAAGCCATTTCTTTAAGATACTTTTTTTTTTTAAAGATTTTATTTATTCATTCATGAGAGACAGAGAGAGGTAGAGACACAGGCAGAGAGAGAAGCAGGTTCCTCACAGGAAGCCCAATGTGGGACTCGATCCCAGGACCCCAGGACCCCAGGATCACACCCTGAGCCCAAGGCAGACACTCAACTGTTGAGCCACCCGGGCGCCCCTTTTTAAGATACTTAATCAGAGGCTGCTTTCTGTTATCACTTAACACTTCACATATGAGATTTACGTGTTCCTAAGTTTGCAAGTTCCTTGAGGTCACCTCCTAAAATATATACATTCGTACCACTTTGTCACCAAATACAGTCCTAATTTCACAGTATATGCTAAGTAAATAGCAATTAAAATTTCATCTTTTTGGGTGGGCAAAAGGGAAATTATAAATCCTCGCTCTTACTTGGAATAGTGGGAAAAATGCATAGTGGGATGTTGAGAGGAACTTTCCTGATTGCCTCGAAATTGGCTCTAGGGTATGGATTAGTAAAATATTTCCCCAATATTGGGGTCAGACTCATTTCTTCATGGCCTAATTAAAGAAACAAAATCTGCTGGTCCAACTATCTATATGTCTATCATCTAACAACCAATCTTCTATGTATCATTTATCTACCCCTTATTAATCATCTATAATTGAGAAAAATTCAACTATTACTTATCACCTATCCATCTCTTATTTCTATCTAAAGACTCGGGCATGGAGAGAGAAGAGGGAGTCACTAGTTTCTTTGGCCTTAGCCTCATGGGAAATACTCTATTAGTCTTCAAAGATTATTTCATACCTTCTTTAAAGTAGGAGGGGTGTGTGGATGTGAGAATCCAAGAGAATCTTTCCTGGAGATTTAAAGATGCCATCAAAAAGGGATGCTGCATTTTATTTCTCATCTGGATACGAAGCTTACATGAGGAGGAAAGGAGCATTAGTGTGGGGAGAGGGGAAGGATGAAATATCCGTGGGATCCCATGAAATGTAGTTCGATTTGAGCCAGCATCTTGACACTCCATCTGGCACCTAAGAGTAAGAATTTTTGGAAATTTTGGAGTGTATGTCAGGGGAAGGAAATGAAGTAGAAAAATAGCATTAAAGCCAGCTTTCCTCTGGTGACCTAGGCAATCGAAGGCCTTGCAACGACTTTTAAGGAACTCACCCTTGTCCCTATGAGAGCCAACATTACCTGGATGGTGCCAAAGCCCTGACACCTGGTCAGGGCTGGTCAGAGAAGAGGTGGCTATTGACAGAATGAGGACCACAACAGGAGTTAGATAAGTTTGGGAACATTCACTATTGTCTCTCACTCTTCTCCCCAACAGCATCAACACAGAGAAAGAACGACACTTTCCAGCAAAGGGTGGAAGATGTCTCTCAGAAACATACACACACCACTCACTCTCTTTCTCTCTCTCCCCACAAGCGGTCACCAACCCAGGTGAAGCTTGTTCTGGAGGTGGGGGGAAGAGATGCATTTTCCACTAGACTGAGTATTGTTAACTCAATGTCTGAGATGTTAAGGGAAAAAGAAAGGGATTTGACCGAGCACAAATGAAAGCAATGATCGGGAAAAAAGTATTTCATAGCCGTAACTTACTATGTAGAACCATACAGACTTTCTTTCCTTTTCTTCCTTTCTTTCTTTCTTTTTTTTTTTCCTCCCTTATCTTTTGGTAGATCTGTCCATAAACATTCAAGTCTTCTCATGAAATCTGGTTGTCACTGCTAGGGCTTAAAGTCTGTTACAGAAACCAGGAGATATATTGTCTCAGATTGGTTCCCCAGAAGCAAATCAGAGAGGATGATTCCAGTTTAAGTCATTTATTAACAAAATGCTTCCAGGGGGAAAGATAGTCAGGGAGTAGGAAAAGGCATGAGGAAAGCAGGCCAGGGAAGAGGAGGAAGCCGAGCAAGGGTGATCTCAGGCACAGTCTCCCAGGAGCTACCTTCTGGGAGAAGCTAATCCTGCAGAAAACCATGGAATGTAAATTCTGCCTCTGATCGTCCCCATCTCAGTCTAGGGAGCTGGAACTGTCACATCCCACACCTGGGAGTCCCCGATTAAGGGCCACCCTTGGGAGGTATAAATTCCCAGAACTTCTGGATCTTTGCCCTGGCAAGGAAGGCTCCAGGAACCCATAGGCAGTTCTCTAATGGGGATGCAAAAATTGTAAAAATGAGATCCACGTGGATCTGGATGGAGAAACAACATTATCTGCTACACACATTTATGGAATATTATAGTGGAAGAGAACTTGGAAAGTGCCAGACCACGGCATACCTTGATTAGCTATAAGCCGTGTCACATGGACATACACACACGAGCATATACAATATAATAGTAATAAAGTACAAAAATTTGTGAATTTTTGAAACTAACTTGTTTATAATGCAAGGTTATACTGATAATAATGTCACTCTTACTAGCAATCCCATGTGCTTCCTTTATTGGGAGAGAAAGAGTTGAAGGTGCAGCTGTAACTGAGAGTGCCATGTACCTCAGGACTGCCTTATTTCTGCTGCAATTCACCCTCACATATTCTTACTATGGTTCCGATGATAGTTGTGTCAATTAGAAATGATTTAGAACTTCTGAGTTCTGGTTTCATAATTACTTCAGATTTTTAAATATTAATCTGTGAATAAATGTGGGTTTATTTCTAAATAGGCCTATAGGAAAGTATACTGCTTGCTAGAAAAATATGCCAAAAATCATTACCGTAGAAGATTCTAGCAAGCAGCCTGATACAGAAGTAAGGAAGTACACACTAATGATTAGAAGTGCAGTTAAATTGCCTGGGGTCAAATCCTGGTTTTGCTAGTAACAAAATGTTTTTCAATGGACAATTTAATTAATTTCTTATGCCTAAACACCCTCCTCTGTAAATAGAAATAATACTGGAGATTAAGGGACATAATAGGGGAGGAGTGCTTAGACATGATGCTACTGTAGAGTAGGTGCTCCAAAAATGCTCATTTTTATTAAGAACATGGTTTCAGACATTGGAAAGGCCTGCCTAATTCTATCTTTTTGGTCCTTGGGCAGCTAAACCTAAGCTCTTCTCAGTGAAGTGATGATGATATTAGCATGACTTGATTTCCGTGGGGATTAGATGCATGATATATGAAATCACCTAGCAAACCCGAAGTCCGTCGTAATAAGTGTCAGCTCCCTGTCCTTTCACTGATTATACAAATAGTCTCCACTATTTGATGGAGGAGAAATGGTTGTCCATCCTCAGCATGAATGTGTTCATATTCACTTTTTTATTCAATCTCTTTTGCACACGCACACATGGAAGCCTACTTTAATCTTTCAATGTTGAGAAGATGACAGCAGGGACCATTCTACCTCCACAAAGATCTAATGTTAGAATGTGCTACCTTAAATTAAACTGAGATTTGCATCCATCTAACCATAGCCCTGTTTGCCCCTGGAGCAGTATAAACTTGAACTGTTCTTGAGTTAATTCAGTTGGCCAACAGAACTAAAAAAATGTCCCTTAAATTAAGAACATACTAGCAGAGTTTAAGTGCTCATGCATTCAGCAGCACAGTAGGTGGAGTATTTCCTGTGCCTTGACTATAGCAAGGATTCAAAGCAAAGGAAGTCGAAGTATTCACAGAACAGTCCAAACTATTATATTCTCTTCAAAACTGGTCTCTACAGCTTCTGGCTTAGTTGATCCCCAGACCTCATATTTTTGGTGTCCAAATAGTTCAAAATAGATTTTATTAGCTGGATTGAGTGGATGTTGGGATTGGATAATCGGATTCTTCCTTCAGAAAATTGTTTAATTGGGGGGTGAAGGTTGTTGCTTAGAGTATGAGCCATAAAAAAACAAAAGTCATTTGTTTTACTCTCAGTTACATTAAGGGCTTAGAACAAAATATTACACAGGGGGCAAGTTCAGGGTCTCTACTTTACTTATATGGGTGGACCCAAGAAAAATGGACAGCCTCTGTGTTAATGACTTTCAGCAATAGTGTGACAGGCAGGAGAGTGAAGGTATGCTTCCTGGTTCATCCCCGTCTTCCAGAAGACCCATGTTTACTGCAGCATTATTGACAATAGCCAAGATGTGGAAACAACCAAATGTCTATCAATGGGAGAATGAATAAAGAAAATGTGGCATATACTTATAATGGATTTATTCAGCCTTAAAAAAGAAGGAACTCTTGTAGTGAGCAACAACATGGATCCCACTTACATGAGGGACCTAAAGTAGTCAAACATACAGAAGAAGATAAAGGCCACAAAAGCAAAAAGAAACATGTGGGATGATATCAAACTAAAATGTTTCTATACAGCAATGGAAACCATCAACAAAACAAAAAGGCAACCTATGCAGAGAGAAATATTTGTAAACCACATATTTATTTGATAAGGAGTTAATATTCAAAATATACAAGGAACTCATAGAGCAAAATAAATAAGTGCACAACCCAATATAAAAAATGGACAAAGGACCTGAATAGACATTTTCCTAAAGAAAATTTGTATATACATCCACGAGGTACATGAAAAGGTGCTGAACATCAGTCATCAACAAGGGAATACAAATCACAACCACAATGAGATATCATCTCACACCTGTTATATTATCAAAAAGCAAAGGATAACAAATGCTGGTGAAGATGTGGAGAAAAGGAAACCTTTGGGCAATGTTAGTGGGAATGCAAACTGATGCAGCCACTACGGAAAAACAGTATGCAGGCTCCTAAGAAATTAAACACGGAACAACTGTATGATCCAGTAATCCCACTTCTGAGTATATATCCAAAGGAAACAAAACCGTTATGTCAAAGAGATATATATATACTGTCATGTTCATAGCAGCATTACTTATAACGGCCCAGGTATGGAAACAACCTAAGTGCCTGTCAACTCATAAACGGATAAAGAAAATGCAGCTTCTATATACAATAGGATACTATTCAGCCTTAGACAACAAAGAAATCTGTCATTTGTGACAACGTGGATAAAATTGGAGGGCATTATGCTAAGTGAAACAAGCCATACGGAAAAAGACAAATACTGCATGGTATCACTTGCATGTGAAATCTTTTTTTTTTCTTAATTGAATTCATAGAAAAAGGGTAGAGAAGTGATTGCCAGGGGTGGGGGTGGGGAAATAAGGAGAGGTTGGTAAAAGGGCACAAGCTTTCAGTCATAAAATGAATAAGGTCTGAGAATTTAATGTGTAACCCGGTGACTATGACACTATTATATTATAGAATTGAAATTTGCAGGGAAAGTAGGACTTAAATGTTCCCACCAAGGGAAAAAAAGGTAAATATGTGAGTTGATGAATGTGTTAATTAACTTGGTGGGGGAAACTCTTTCACAATGTTTACATAGACCATATCTTCACATTCTCTACTTTAAATATCTTACACTTTTGTCAACTATACCTTGATAAAGCTTTAAAAATCACAAAATGATAAAGAGGAAGGTAGTGGGAGGGATGGCTTTCAAAGAGACATATTTGTTAACCATTCAATTATGGAAGCTATGAATCAAGTGTTGGTCACTTACAGACTACCAGGCCATGGGTGGGATGTGGTATTCAAACCAGAATAGTGAATGGTGTAAAAATAGGGCAACAACACAAAGCAGCACTCAGCCTTTCAGTGAGTATTCCCTACTGTACACCTGCCCAGTGCCTGGCCCTGCGCAGGACTCTGGGGAAAGGCAGGGGTCCTGCTCTCCATGAAGGCACTTTCCAGGGCAGACCAAGAGAGCACAGCAGATACAGAGAACGAGGTCCCATGAGGGTTCACAGAGTCCATTTTGAACTCAGTGGACAGCAGCCAGTCCAGCCCTCGGTGTTCCACCAGACAATGCACTAGCTGGAACCTAAAGATGCAGAAGTCAGGTGGTGATGAGAGGTACAGGGCTCTGTTGGTCTGGAGAAAGGGTAAGAAAGGGTATAGAGGAGAGAACTGTCTGATGCGAAGAACTCCAGGGGACTTCCTGGTGTCCACGTGGAGCGTGGGACAGGAGCCAAGGTGGGGGGGTTGAGTGACAGGCTCTGGGAGCCACTGATGAGATTTTAGATGGTCCTATAGGACTTGAGGAGCCTTTAAGTGGCCTGCCCCAGTAAGGAATCTTCCAGTGGCAAGTGGCCTTAAACCTAATCCCAAATGGATGTACTGGCTCCTATGACTAAAAATGTCCAAAGAAGAGAAAATTGACGCAAATTAAAAGTTTAACATTCCTCCCCCAAATAAATACCATATAGAAGCAGAATGGAATGGGGGCTGCCAGAGGACGAGTGGAAGGGGATACTGGGGATTGTTAATCAAGGGATATAAGGTTTCAGTTGCAGAAGATGAGGAAGCCCAGAGATCTGCTGCACACCATCACGTCCGTCGTTAGCAGCGCTCTGTTGAAGACAGATCTCACGTGCAATGTTCTTATCTCAATTAAAAAAAAAAAATGAAATCTCTATTGAAAACTCGATGAGAGCATCAGGAGGCGTTGCAAGGAAGACCACAGCAGGCACCTCGGCTCTGCATTCACATGTCCCCTCTTTTGTCAGACTAATGGAGTGACTTGACACTCATCCATCCACCCTCTCAGTGTCCGGTTCAGCCCCAGACCAACATCTAAGGCTGTGTCGCGTGTCAAAGATGGTCACGAATATTAGCTGATTCTCTTCCCTTTCCCTAGCCTTAACCAATCTCTCCATTTTTTATCTCCATGATAAGAACACAGAAGGTAAAAGGGATGACATCTTGAAGTTCCAAGGTCGCCTTGTCCAAACACGTGCACACTCACACACGCGCGCGCGCGCGTCCATGGAAACGTCTGATCTACCCTAAAGTGGAGTGCTTTTGTGTGGCCCCAAATGGTTTCATCAAGCACACAGCAGCCTCCAAATTACTTCTTGCTTCTATCATTAAAGTGCAATCCTGGTCTGCACAGAGACGTAAGAAATCTTTCTGTCTCCAGGATAATTTTTGTAATTGTGTTCCCATAGCCATTTGTCTTTGCTTTTTATTTTTTTCCTCATAATCCTCTTGCCAACGTCTGTTTTAAGGAAAGCGGGGGTATCATAGACCATTAGGCGTTGGACGGAATCCTGGAGATTCCTCGTCTGAGAGCCTAAGACCCAGGAAGGATAAAGATTGAGCCTCAACATAGTCACACAATTAGCAACAGAACTGCTGGGACGCCCAGGCCTTGGGAAGTCCCCTCCTCCATCCTGACGGCCTGGGCTGTGCGGCGACTGTGCCGCAGACGGGCCCTTCCCTTGCTGCCTTCTACGGCCTTCCATGGCCTTCCACGGCCTTCCTGGACGGCTCCTGATGAACGCTGTGGGCCCTGCTGTGTTCCCGGCCATCCAGATTTCTCTCTCTCATCTTCTCTTGTATCAAAACTGGTCAACCCAGAAATCATGTCATGCCTCCTCTTCCAGGAAGCACACGGCCTTTGCCCCCGAGAAGCACGCTGGCAGCCCAGCCCCTCAGATGGCATCTGTCTTCCTACTTTTGTCCTGTTCGGCCCTCCTCAAAGTCGCTCCCACACTCCCTGCCCCTTGGTTTCTGCCTTTCTTAAAACTCTGCATCCTCGCCTCACCGCCTACTTTGCTTTGAAGAAAACAAAGAGGACGGGCATGAGGAAGTCTTAAATTCCAGAACCTTACAAAGTTCTCCCAAGTCCTGTTTCCAATTAAATTGAAGCCAGTTCCGTGCTAGCTGTTCTTTGGTATCCCGAGACTGGAGCTTCTCAAAAGCCATCCTGATTTTTTTCCCCATGTTATGTGTTTTGAATACGCACACGTACTCCTTCTCCCAGAAACCTCCTTTCTCAACACATAGGACCAAGGAAGAAGTTGGAGCAGAAAACAGGGTGCTCCTCTTAACATACACGTCTGTAATCTCAGTGGGTACGGATGTTGTGCCTTTAGATAATTTCCATTCTCCTCACTGAAGAAAACTAATAGTTTTATCGTCTTACGTATTTTGAAGATAAAATATTCTGATTTTTAAGGGGGGGATGGTGCATATTATGTTTCCTTTTGGAAAGTCAAGGCTATCTGAGCATAGTCTATAGGCTAAGCGCTACGGTCTAAAGACTGTGAGTTATATAGTCTAAAGGCTGTACACGCGTAGTCTAGCCTCCAAGCAGTTTTGCCACAAAGAAATGTAACTTTATTTACACTATTATTTACTAAGTCTGTTTAACTGATGCTGCAATCTCTGGAATCTAGGCTGTTAGACTCCACGGAGATGCACACTAACATCCTAAACCGTACATGCCTGGAAACATTTGTCTAATATAACGACAGCACTGACTTGCGGTAAATGTTTCCTTACTTACGATCCCAAATACTTAACCCACTCCTTCAGAAAATAATTTCTCTCCCTGAAATGTTTAGTCTCATTTGATCCATATTTTCTACACACCAGACATCACATAGACCAGGTATTGTTTCCACTCAACAAAGAAATTTGGACTCAACACTGTATTGGTGGGAGAGTTTCTGACTGTAAATTAGAAAAATCTCAACTCACGGTGGCCTAAACAATTAAGGAATTCTTATTACCCTATAAAGCAACACATCCTGAGGCAGAGTGACTCTAGTCCCCTCATGACATCATCAACAATCTGGACTCTCCATCTTGCTATTTGTCCACCTTGGGCACTGCCACTTGGTCAAAGACCAGCTGATCTCAGGGACACACGTACACCATGCAGATACGACAAGGTAGAGCAAAAAAAGAGAGAGGCCTTTTTTTGAGAGTGGAAGTCAATTTTTTTTCTATCAGCCCCTATCAGGACAAAATCAGACCCTCCATAATCAGCTATCACTGCAGGTCGATAGTTGAAGAAGCAAAGTTCAAATCTTAACAAAATAATTGAGTCTTAGTATCTTATTGGGCCGAATGTAGGCCAACTCCTGTCACATTCTTCTAATCATGTTATTCAAATATTATTTTTAAAATCTGTTTAATTACCACTATAAGATCTATCCTACCTCTCCTGCCATGGATTTCTGTTTTCTTCTACTTGAGTGCCACAAAGTTCTTCCCTGGTATTGGCCACAAGGCAATTGTTGGGTTTTTTGTTTGTTTGTTTTCTTATTTGTTTTTAATTTTTAATTTAATTTTTTAAATTGAATTCAATTTGCCAACATATAGTATAACACCCAGTGCTCATCCCATCAAGTGCCCTTCTCAGTGCGTGTCATCCAGTCACCCCATCCCCCCGCCCACCTCCCCTTCCACTACCCTTTGTTCATTTCCCAGAGTTAGGATGGTGTTGTTTGTTTGTTTAAGATTTTATTTATTTATTTATTTATTTATTTATTTATTTATTTGAGAATGAGAGGGAGAGAGATTAAGCAAGAGGAGGAGCAGAAGGAGAGGGACAGCAGACTCCACGTTGAGCCCAATGTGGGGCTCAATCTCAGGACCCTGTAATCATGACCTGAGCCAAAATCAGGAGTCAGACACTTAACTGACTGAGCCACCCAGGCGCCCCTGGCCACGATGCAATTCTCAGAGGACGTCTTAGCTTGTACCAGTATACAAAAGAAAGTCTATACCAAGAAATGGGACTTGATGAATGCCCAGCCACTGGCTGGTTTAACATTTCCCTTCATCTTTCCCACAGTGAATTCTTAGGAAACAGTAAGGTCTAATTTAAAATTCTTAGTCTGTGGTCTAATTTCTGAGTAAATGATGGAGTTCTCTTTGTGGAATTCTCTTTGTGCTCCAAAGAGAACTGGAGCTGTATCAGCAAGACAGAAATGAGGAGTGGCTGTTTGGTCAGCATCCAATAATACTTGCTGTAACCATCCCATTATCTGAGCATTAAGCGCACAAAGTCAATCGGTGCCTTGAAGGTGCATGCTCATACCCTCTCATCTGTACCTCTGTGCACCACCTGAACTCAGGTGAGTACTGGGTAACTAGGAAGTGTTACCTTCTGGGGCCCCGGCAACAGGAACTCCAAGAACTGCTGACCGTGAGAATTAGAATACCACTAAAAATGACTAGTATATGTTTATATTGGCATTAATTCCCCTGGGGTTTAAATAACATCAGCTTTAATTGTGCAAATATCATATGCTGTGCAGCTATAAATAAGAGATACTTCAGAGAAGAATATCCCAATCCAAATATTTGTAGCTTAAAATATATATTTAAAAAAAGTGACCTAGATACAGGTCATTTTTTACCTGGTTCAATCCAAATGGTTTGAAATGTATTGGCACAATTCACAAATCTGAAAGATTTTGAGTCTTAAAAACGTGAAAGCCCCAGATGGTTTTATTGGCTCAGACATCTTTTCATGATTATGTTTTGTCAGACAAGTCACCTAAGAGCCTAGATAACACTGATTTAAGTCAGTCCCTTCCAAACGTGTCCAAAAACGGCTGAATCAAAGAGAAGAATGCGGCAATAGTAAGTTGATGTTTCATTATGAAATGCAAGATGATCTGCATAGTTCAATAAAACTTTAGGGCCAGAAATAACTTAAATGGCAGTAGATTGCAGACATTGGCTTAACTCGATCCAAAAAAATTATTGGGTGAAAGATGGTTTAGGGATGATTCAGATGTTACCAGCTTCCAAATACTTGCACTTAGAAAAATGGAAAATCTATATATGCTGTTTCTCCAAGCCCACCTGGCTGTCTAAAGCTGACAGTCTAAAAACTAAAAGGGAGTGTTCCAGTGATAGAAGGAAATTAGAATTTTTGTGGGTTTTACACTTTTTTCAGAGACATCTGCTTATAGTCACCCTTGTGGACTCACTATTTTTATAGTTTTAGAACAACTACTTTCAATTTTGGGGTTGAAGCATGTCTTCTTCCTTCCGGCCAATTTATATTTTGTAGAGAATTGGGCAAAGTACTAAGTTAATACTAAATAAATTGCTCACTAAGATAGACAATCATAGCCAAAGCGGGATTCATTTGCTTTCTTTAGATTCCCCAGGAAATCCACTGTTTCTCTTTTCTCTTTTTTTAATTTTTTAATTTTTTATTTATGATAGTCACAGAGAGAGAGAGAGAGGCAGAGACATAGGCAGAGGGAGAAGCAGGCTCCATGCACCGGGAGCCCGACCTGGGATTCGATCCCGGGTCTCCAGGATCGCGCCCTGGGCCAAAGGCAGGCGCTAAACCGCTGCGCTACCCAGGGATCCCTGTTTCTCTTTTCTATGACTTCTTTCAATTTTGACCAGCCAGTTTTGCTCTTTCAGCAAAATCTCTTCTTGAGGATAGATGTACAGACATACACACATGCAACAGACACATAGGGCATGTATACAACTATATTAGTCATTTATACCTTAGTCTTAATGGGTGTTTGCATTTAAAAGTCTTCTAATAATCGTAAATTTAAAGGATTTGCATTTTCTGTAAAGTAAATGTAACCCAAATACTTCTGGACCCACCAGTTTCGGGATGTAGGGCAAATTAATCGCTAGTACAAATTTCACCTATCTTGTCCTCATCTGATAACCAGGATCTGTGATCGCCTGCAAATTCTTCTCCATCTGCCCCATAAGCTCTAGAATGTTTTCTTTTGTGTTTGTGACCTGGTCCATCAGCCACAGTCACCCCTGGACCATGTGGTGTTTTCCACATTCCTCCTGTCCTGGTCTAAATCATCTTGGTCAGCGTCCTCTCCTCTTGAGATTCTGACATGGCTAACCTCTGCCAAGAGGACAGTGCGATGCTGAGCCTATGTTGCCAATGGTCCCAAACTTTGCCCCCCTGGAGGTGCATAGAGTATGTTGGTATTTGGTAGAAAATAAATGGTTCTCCCTATTATTGAGACACACTATTTCATCCAGAAATCCTAAACATGATACCTATTGTGGCCTTATTTCTCTTCTTTCTGTGTACCCATTTGTCATTTTCCCCAATTTCTTTAGTTAAAATAAATAAAGTCCCAATTTAACTTGATTCTTGCAGTTAAGCCCTAGATAGGGTGCCGCCTTTTGTCCTTGGGGCATTTATCATCTTGTAGCTAGATAGGTGTAAAACGTTAAAAAAAAAAAAGTAGTAAAAGGACAAATGTGTGATTTTAAAGTAAACATGTGTCTTGTGGCACAAAAGAGGAAACTATTTTTGGTTGACTGGGCTAAAGATTTGAAAGACAGAAATGTACTGAACAAAGAAAAGTGAGCCAGTGGTCCATTGAGAGTGGATTAGAATGGACAACAGAATAAAGGAACAGAGGGAAGACATGCACTGTGTACAGGGCACACGGAGTCCTCTCATTTGGGGTCTGGGTCACTGAAGGAAATACAACTAGAGAACTTGAGCTTCTCTCTGTGACAGTTACATTCACTACATTTTGTGTCCCCGGCTCAATGGAATTTGAACTTGATGGTTCAGATCCAGAATCTTCAAAAAGAGAAAAACTGGTTTTCATGTGTGTTTATTTATCTTGGAAAGAATGTAATCACCAGAAGCTACCCAGAACAGATAGCTGGTGATTTTTTAAATAGTTGAAGATGTGGACAGTGTTTCCCTTTACTCTCGTTAGAAAAGTTATCACTTGAGAAATGCGAACAGGATATAAGTAATGAATAGTACAGTGCTTTGCAAATGCTGGGTGCTCAGTAAACATCCACAGAAGAAAGGAACTGCCACACACACACACACACACACACACACAAAATTTGCTTAACTTGACCATGGCTCGCAAAACTGGTTTTCAAGCTATGCTCTGAAAAGGGTTTGGAGCCACAGAGGGGTCACCTAGAGAAGGCCTTCTTCCCCACACACATATGTCCTTCAACTAGAAGAACTTTGCTTTTATATATTTTATACATTTTGTATATTTTATATATAAGGGCTCTGGGTGAGATTTCCTTTAAAGGACACAAGGACCCCATGAATTAAAACTTCTGAAAATGGTATTCTTACAATGATTAAATTTGGTCCCCTGAAAAAGGACAAAGAGCATTTTAAAAATTCCAAGGGAATTGCGATTCCAGGAAATGTACTAACTTGATTAAGAAAGCTTTAAAGTAATATTTTCAGGACAGAAGGGAAAAGGAAACATTATGGCAGGCAATAAGAATGTATATAAATAAAAATGATTATGCTGGAGATTTATAGTAACAGAAAATAAGAAATGCTCATTTTCTCCAATTTTTATAAGCTACCCACTGAATAAATGTTTTAAGCAGTTAAAATTAAATTTTAGATCTTAACAAGTAAATATGGTCTTATGTAATACTCACATTTGTAGTAGGAATGTGAATGGGAGGAATGCCGAATGGGAGAAAATCATTTTAGACAGAAACATACCTACTAATGGGAGAATAATTAAGAGTACAATACGCCAAATGCTATTCTCAAGAAAATCTTTGAACTTGAGAAAGGAGGTTCACGTACACATTATCTTGTGAAGTGTCCTACAGGCAGTTGGCCAGAGGGAAGTCTTGATCAATGTCCTTTTCAGGGCGGTTAGAAGGAAGGCAATAATACATTAGAACGAGTAGGAGGAAGAAGTCTGGGAAGAGGATAAATTCTACAATGGGAGATGTCCAATAAAGGTACAAAGCAGATGGAAATAATAACTATATTAAGATTAGGTTGGCCTATGGGAAAGAATTTGGAACAAGACATATAACCACAATATAAGTTGGGATCATAAATAAAAATGAATATAGAATAGAAGAAGAACTATCTTGGTGAAGGCTAAACCAATGGAGGGGTTGGCTAAGTGTCGTTTATCATGGGAATTTAAAGGATAAATTTTGAACTAAGTTGCTACAGTTATATTTTAACCAATAATCATGATAATTTATAATAATGATAAGACAGTGAATGCATCATTTACAAACTAACTTGTTATTAATAATGACATATGTCTTATCAATTAAGGATTTTTTCTGGAACATGCATGTTGCTACTCATCTTTCAAGTACTATAAGATATATAATAACTTTGCCATCCCCGTGTCCTGAAAAGGTGAGTCATGCTCATCTCTCTCTATGAGAAGTAACAAATAAGGGCAGGTAAATGTCACTTCTGCATGATACTTGTCCTTGAGAGTCTTGGGGCAACATTTGTCAAGTGAGTTGATAATAAAAGGAACAAAGAAATAAATTCCACCCATAATTATGAACCTACTGATGCACATCAGGATGCATTAATATAAAAGACTTGGTCAACAGCCTAAAAAATTCGGCTACTGCCAGAAAAGTGAATCACTTTGCCAAAGAGTTTTGCTGAGACAGAGGAGTAGAATATGGAGGCTTTCATATGATATAGAAGAAAGAGTTTTGTAATACGAGCTTGATTAATTTAGGACAGATCCCGCCCCCCAAACCCCATCCACCCATTACTCTTTTTATTTGATAGAAGAAATCCACTCATAAAACCATTTGGCACAGAACAATGCCTTTCTGAATTGGCTCACTTGACAAATATTTTCAGCCACAAGAATAATGTAAACCTTTCCATTAAGCCCCTACAGTCAGCATTATAAATACTGTTAAAAAACCATGAGAATTTTTGGCTGAAGAGACATTCTGGAACAAAAGACTGGAGAGAGACAACTCTGAAAACCTCCCTTTGCCGGAGGAAGTGATTCTGTAGGCTGAAATCAAAAGCAACACAGTCCTGTCAAATTTTAAGCAAACCCAAACCTACAGACACTTGGAAACACCATAAAATTTTTTAGAAGCTTCCTTCCCCTCAGATAACCTAAAAATGAAATGTGGACTCATAATCCTTATTGTGCTGACTTGCAGGTCTCATGAAAGTTCATCTCCTTGACTTGAGAGCAAAGGACAAGATATGATATAAATCCCACCTGAAGACCTTGGGAATTCTGCTGCTCACTGAAACAAGTCTGCTCTCATCTAGCAGAACCAGTAACGGGAGTTCTCACTGCATTGTTTTGTTATGCCAGGCATTTGTCTGTCAGGGTTGCCAGCATTTGTAGGCAAAGAAATGAAAACTCAGAAAGGACTGTCAAAAGATAGATTTTCACAGCCATGTAAGTTCGCTCCACAATGTTTACTTCATATTCAAAACCAAAAACAAACAAACAAACAAACAAAAACCTGTGTTCTCATTGAAATTTAAACATGATTTAAGTTTGCATTTTAGTTTCATACACAATTTATGTTGCTATAATTTTTTAAGCAAGTACCATTTTTCACATTAAAGTTGAAAATAAAGGCCGCCTGGGTGGCTCAGAGGTTGGACGTCTGCCTTCGGCTCAGGGTGTGATCCCGGGATCCTGCGATCGAGTCCGGCATTGGGCTCCCTGCATGGAGCCTGCTTCTCCCTCTGCCTGTGTCTCTGTCTCTGTCTCTCTCTCTCTCTCTCTCAGGAATAAATAAAAATCTTTAAAAAAAAAAATAAAGTTGAAAATAAGAGAGGCCTTTTTTCTTTTAGAAAATTTGTTTTGTATTCTATCTCCATGAAGGAAATTAATATCCAATGCAATTTCCACAATAGGAAATAAATAGCTTTCATTTTTTCGTCATAAATAGTGCCACAATAGTCTCAGAGACGCATGACGCAAAAAAAGGTCAAAACTACTAATAAAGAGTTAGTTCACATTCACATCCTTAGTTCTATTCAACTTTGTAATAAACATTCAGTTGAACCATATGCAACAGCCAATGTGTAACCGTTTTTTACTTACAAAAACCGAGTATTACAATACTCAACCTAATATCTTAGCTCAATTCATAGGGAGCGTGAAAAATTAAGGGAGAATAGTCTGTTGGACTCAGAATCAAGCTTGAAAGAAATCTAGGTGTTCTGAGGTATGGAATAGAAAGTCGTTGCAATGGAAAGGAATAAAGATAAGATATAAAACCCCATACTGAGCATGATAAACAATATTTTTCAGGTATAGAATAGCAGAGATATTTCACGGTGCAGGTGGCGCTCCAAGGACGTCAAGGACAAAGGCTCCACATGAGACAACGACACGGCAGTGCGACTCATGAAAGCCAACGCAGTCTTGGCGTTAGGAGAACGGTAGACCTTCACGGGGTGCTCTCTTCACGCAAGACTCTGTCCCAAGTATTTTTAGGGACAGTATTTTAGTATTTTCTCATTCAGTTCTCACAATAGTACTTGGAAGTAAGTATTAAGGCTCCGTTTTACAGGTGATGCAACTGAGCATCAAAAAAGCCACATTACTAGTCCAGAGCTGGCGTCTGGATGATGGCAAATGTAACCAACATAATCATTAATAATAATTATTGATAAAACTGACTGAGTCCTTTCTGCAAACGAGGAACTATGATGAAACACATTATCACTTTGTTTAATAATGACATTAATATTGAATAACCCTCTTAGGTAAGTAATATTTCTGCTTTGCAAATGAAATAATCGAGGTTGAGAGATCGTATCTAGCTTGATAAAGGTCTTCTGACTCCAGCACCACATAGGAAAGCAACAGCATAGAGAATTTAGCTGTCATGCTTGAGAAAGGTCAAATCCCTTATTTTATGTCTATCCCCAAATAGTTGCGCTTCTCTGATCAAACTGTGACTGATGCACATGTGTAAACCTACGCATGTTTAGCTCCTACAGAGGCCTGGGGGATGATACACCGAAATGCTAAGAGACTACGTCTGAGGAGTGGAGTTGGCAGTGATTTTTTTATTTTTGTTTGCTCATATTCGTGCTCTAAATTTTGAGCAGCGAACAGCGTATGTTTACTAGAGGCCTCATAATTTTTACAGTAATTTTGAATCCTCCTCTTTAGTGAGTCCATTTGTTTAAAAAAAAAAAACACCATATACCTGGACCTCGCATTTGAGTTCGAAAGTGGCACCACAGATGCACGCAAGTTCTCCAATCCCCAGACGCGGCAGCAGAGTCTGTGGGAAAAGGTGATAAAAGCTAAATTCTGCACTTAAAGGGCCAATTAGGGGGGCCAGAGCAGTGCTGGGCCTGGACGGCCAGAGCCCAGGGGTGCTATTTCTGCAGAGGCGGGGATGGAGATGCCCAGGGCTGCCTGCGGGGCCCCTGCGGAGGCCCAGGGGAGCCCAGGTTCTGCGGGGAGGCCGGCCAGAGGGGACCAGAGACCCGTGAGGGGCTCAGACACACAGGAAATTAGGTGCAGACCAGAAATGGGCGACTGAGCCGCGGGGGTAAAACAGGAGAAGGGGAGAAGGGGGGCCCTGGGAAAAGTAGGGGGGACAGTGTGATCCGCCTCTCATTACTCACACTCTCTCTCTCTCTTTTCATGATTGTATTTATTTATTCCTGAGAGAGCCAGAGAGAGAGGCAGAGACCCAGGCACAGGGAGAAGCAGGCCCCATGCAGGAGGCCCCACATGGGACTCAATCCCGGGCCCCCGGGGTCACGCCCTGGGCCCAAGGCAGGTGCTCAACCCCTGAGCCCCCCAGACCCCCCAACACAGCCTCTCCTGATGGGGTGGAAACCACCTCCTTCTTGTGCGCAGCTCTTTCACCTGCTTCATCTCTCCTTTTCTGGCTGCATGGGTTCCCTTCTCTTTCCCATTTTCTCTCTTGGCTGAGCTGCATCAACCCCAAATCCCTTTTGTTCCGTGAGGCCTAAGACAGACATAAACTGGGCAAAGGGAGGCTTCGGCAACAGGGCAAGGGAGGGGGAGGTAAAGAGGTCTTGGACTGCAGCACGTGCCTCTAGTGCATTAAAAATCAGCAAATAAACGAATAAAACCTTAGGGGGACACCCAGGCCCGGGGCAGGGCTGGGGCGCTCCTGGGCCCTGGGTTAAGCCCGGCTCCTCGGTCACCTCACCGCCGTGGTTGGGCCGAGGCCTGGACACGTCCAGAAGCCTGTGGTAATAAAGACAGGCCTGTCGTCAGGATGGACTCTCCTGGCAGGAGCATAACATTAGAATCTGTCAATAGCTCCACGTCTATGTGAGTATCTGTGTTTGGAAGTTTTAAAGACACGATTATCACCGAGCACAGGGGTCTCGTGCAGTCCAATCCAACACTCCTCCCTCCGCCCCCACTTTTGTTTTTTGTACAGCCAGTGAGCTAAAAGGTAAAATGATTGAAAGAAAAATTTTAAACGTGATGTTTGTGGCACATGAAATCCAAGTTTCAGCGTCCAAAAATAAAAGTTTACTTGGAGGAGAGGCAGGCCGCTCCCTCTGTATGACCTCCGGCTGCGTCCACCAGGCCCTGGCCTCGCTGTGCGGGCTCCCCGCTGGCCCCCAGGACCGAAGCCACACCTGCCCTAGGGAATTGCTTACTCAGAGAAAAGTGCTTTTCCCTATATTGATCCTTATGGTCTGGAAGAAATAAGGTCCTTCCAAAGGGTCAGGATGTCACTCCTCCAGTGCCTCCCCTTAAAATCCCCTGCTCTCTCTGTTCCATTGTAAGGCCGTTCCAGAAAAAGTAGTCTACGGCTGACGTTTTGTGTCTTAAATATTTTTTTGACCCATAAAGAACAGCACCCAGACTATCCCCCTGGTGATAGTGATAGTGATAGTGATAGTGATCTGTTTGGTTAAAAAAAAAAAAAAACGGTAAATGAGTGATGAATAATAAACGAGTTTAAATGCCAAATATATTCTATTTTTGCTTCTCGTGTTTGCACTTGTATATCTGGGGACGGACACATCACCAAACCAAAGGAAAACCCATCTTCTTGAGATAAACACCCAAGGCAGGAATAAAAATCAAGTCCTAATTATTCAGGTCGTGTTCTAAATTTTCTTGAATGACTCAAGTCCTTTCTAGATGTTAAGCAAAGCAGTATGCTAAATGAGAATACAGGACAGCTTTCACAAGGACCTTGAGAGCTTCATGCTTAGCTGGGGAATGATGGTGATGCTCATAGCAGGAGGCGCTGCCCCGTAAATCAGCTACAATTTCAAACCAGAACGTTTTTGTAGAATTCCAAGACAGAAGATAAACAACGTTGTTTGACCACGTGATTTTCATGTAGTTTACAAATGTAAAAAGAAGCTTTCAGAAATCACAGAAATAACAGACACTTAAAATGACAGTCTTTTCCAAAAGTCTAACTGAACGCCTGACTAAAATTCGCTTAATGGGTTACACACGAAATCTTATTAACTCAGCGTGCAAGTTCGCCTAGAAAAATACATGAGTAATATTCTTTTCTTTTTTTTTTTAAATTTTTTTATTTTTTTATGATAGTCACAGAGAGAGAGAGAGAGGCAGAGACATAGGCAGAGGGAGAAGCAGGCTCCATGCACCGGGAGCCCGACGTGGGATTCGATCCCGGGTCTACCAGGATCACGCCCTGGGCCAAAGGCAGGCGCTAAACCACTGCGCCACCCAGGGATCCCGAGTAATATTCTTTTCTTTGTGAAATGGTAAAGATTCAACACAACTGTGGTGTCAAATACTTCCTCAGCAGCCCTTATAAAACTTTCTTTTCTACATTCCCATGTATTGAGTTTTTTGTAGATGAGACCATTGTTTCTATAAACCATGGAAACTGAAGGGTG
Organism: Canis lupus baileyi; assembly: GCF_048164855.1. Classification (NCBI taxonomy): domain Eukaryota; kingdom Metazoa; phylum Chordata; class Mammalia; order Carnivora; family Canidae; genus Canis; species Canis lupus. The sequence goes on from NC_132857.1 coordinate 57,238,617, forward strand.
ATGTTGACACTGGAAAGTGAAAACCAAAGGTATTTCTTCTCTCAATGCATCTGTTGGTTTTCTAAATGGATTGCTCCACAGCATACGCCCCTTGGGACATTTAGGTAAATAAATGAGCAAAATCTACTAATATCAAAATAATCAGGATCATAAAAGTCATGAGTGAGGCTAAAGTAGAAAGTTTAGAAGCTGTGTCTCACCCATATAGCTTCAAAGTAGAAAATTGCTACAAGCTGAGTCACCCCATTAACCATTAACCTTCCAATTAGAGCTTTTGTGTAATTGGTACAAAATTTTAAAGTAACCAGTAATTATATAATTATAAAAGTCTCCATTATGACAAAGCTACTCAGAGGAGACAGGGAATACACGTAATGCAATATAATAGGCTGATTGTATAAATGGCCTGGCCGCGTCGTTGCTGTTACCAGGCGCAGAACAGCAAGTGATGGTTCAGTTCGGTCTCGAGCTCGCCCCTTGCTGCGTGCGTACCTCTTATCCTGCTAGTTCGGGTCGAGACAGCCAGTCGATGATGGCAGATGCAACAGAAAAGTGACAGCCCTAAACCCTTACTCAAGATCGGTGTGAAACAAGTTTGTGTTTCAATCCATCAGAAAGAAAATTGCTTTCAAAATGGTGCTGGTGCCATGAATTAAGAGCAAATGGAAGCGGACAGAAAGGATGTTGCTGTAATTTGAGAGGCCCGCGGATGGCCTCCTCACTCCTCACTCAACCGTACAGTACACAGGGGGTTTGGTGGAGCTGATGTCCTGCTTCATGGAGTAAGTCACATGCAGCTTCTTGTTACCATTAGTCCGACGATTCTCTTTGCAAACCCTACAGCTGCGACACATGGTTTACGTGGATATTTTCCAACTTGGCACACGCAGCAACTCCCGCATTTAAAAATACATATTTAAGTTTCATCTCAAATTGATGTTATTTGCGATTGCTCAAACAACCTGAAGATGTGCACAAGGATATAAGATAATTCTTAAAACTGAAATTGGAGAACAATTATTCCTTATGCTATTTAAACCTACAAAATAAATAAATAGATAAAAATAAAAAATAAATAAACCTACCTGCTTCGTAACTTAAGTGTATCAACTATTAGCATAACGTACACAACTACCAGGTTTGGTTTGGTTTGGTTTTTTAAGAGAGCATCTCCAGAGTGAGGGGCAGGGAGAGGGACAGTGGGAAGGGGGGGGGAGAGAGAGAATCTCAAGCAGGCTCCATGCCCAGCGCGCAGCCTGAGATCAAGACCTGAGCCAAAACTAAGAGTCAGATGTTGAACCAACTGAGACACCCACACACCCCGACAATTTTCTTTTTTTTAGCTGGTTTTATGATTCAGGTATGGCAAGGCTAAGAGATCAAATGATATTTCCATTGAAAAGATGGTTTGAGCTCCGAGGTCCTCAGAGGGTCACAAGGGAAGGGAGGAGAAACCAGTTAGTCAGGAGGCAGAGGGAGAGGGAGAAATTATGAGCAGGAGTCTCCCTAGTGGTTTCTACAGGAAGGTGCAGGTGAGGCGTGCAAACAGTCTTGGGGTGAGCTAGTCTGAGTCGTTTCAGGGGGCCCTGAGGCATAGGGGTATCTACCCCTTTGGGGTGCTTAGGGCAGGTGGACGAGAGCCCGATAAAGAAGCCAGCTGGGGTGTGGGCTCTGCATTGGTTGGTCTGCGTTTGAAAAGCACTCTCCCTGGCTTTCCCCTACGTCTAGGAATATCTTTACTAGGAACTAGCTCACCCCGGGAAAGGCCGTCCCTACAGGGTCAGCCAGGCCCTGATGGCAAAGCATCAGGATACAGAAAATGAAAGACGTGGTTACGACGAGTACTCCCCTGTCTTTACTGCAAAGTGTGAGATGCATTTTTTTTACTCTCAAAAAAAGGTTTTGACTCCTTTTATTACTGATACGATTGAGACAGTTCAGTGCAAACTTTTTCATATTACCTTTCTTACCTGCCAACTCTTTTGTTATCTTCCATCATTTTCATCCCGTGTCTCCTGACTCAGAGGAAGAAGCATCCGTACCCTAATTGTGAATATTGCTCTTCATCTTACTGCTTTAATGCCAATTCTAAAGCAATTTTTATGAACAATTCTCTCTTCCAGTACATTTTGAATGTTCTTATTTTTTCATATCCATAGTCCCATCCTCTTAGGTTTAGATCTTTATCTAAAATCTCTCCCTCCGTAGGGCTGGCCTATCGGGCAATCATCATAGTGCTCCTTCACTGTCGAATTACTGGAAATCAGTCTCTACGTATGGCCTCTGAGGCCTTGGTTTTACTCCTTACCCCCCTACAGTCTGGCTTCTGCTCCACACAGGTACCTCTTTTAGTGTGATCAAATCCAGACAAGTTTTCTATCCCTCAAATCCCACTATTTGTCTACGGGATTTGCAGTTGTTGGCCTCTTGCTTAAATTATCTTTTCCTCTTTAATATTGTGGCATCCAATGATCTAGATTAAACTGCTGGGCCGTCTCCAGGCTCTTCTCAAGGCTTCTCCAAAGCCCCCTACCTTCCTTACAGAGAGAATCTCTTTCTCAAGTCCAGAGTCTCACTGCCAACGGCCCACTAGGCGTTGGTCCCAGGATTTCTCCCCATGACCTTGAATTTAATCTGTCTCATTCAGGTGTCAGCACCCTCTCCCCTCAATTTGCTCTTTCTTTGGTCTTTACTTCTTATCAAAGTTATCATCTTCTCCTGGCTCAAAATGTTAGAATCATCTTTGCATCCTTTAATCCTTTCATTTGCAGCGTTACACCACTTGCCAAATCTTGCCTGCTCTGTCTCGATGAGCATCTTCACATTTGCTTCCTCCTTTCCAAGCTCGCAGTTGTCATCCCTGTACAAGCTGGTATTTACTGGCACAGGCTCTTAATTTGCCTCTGTGTCGTCAGTTTCTCATTTTTTAGTAAGAGTCTATAAGGAATGTTTTAAATTCCCGGCATGCACATAGCCTCACCGTTTGGCAACTTGCCTTTTTCAGGGCCTGTCGGAGTACTTTCATTCGGTAACCCCTGCCCTGCGAATAGTCTTTATAAACAAAAAAATCAACCCTAACTCTCAGACTCATTGATATTGGGGAGATTATCAATGAAAGTGATAAAGCTGACGGCTGTAATGTTCTCCTAAGTCCTCCGGTCATTGAATAATTCATGTAACCTTTATTTCCTGCTTCCTCCTCTGCCTACTTGTGACAGCAACTGATAAAACGGCGACAGCGACCAGCCCCTGGATTTCCATTCTGACTTTAATTCAGAAGAGAGCCGACTTGGCCTCCATCCTTGCTCGTTAGAATTAGGATGATGCATATTATCCCATTCTTACCAATGAATAAGTAGACAGAAGTCATTTGCAGTGAACTCCAAAAAAACTGGAACCATGGAGTGAAGAATGGAGTTGGGGTGTCTGCAGTTTGGGTTCTCACTAACAAAGCACCTGTCAATGATGTCACTTTCCTGGTTGCAATTTAGGTATCAGAGCAGCAGTGATGGGAAGGAGGGGATGCCCTGCGCATCCTGCGCAGTCTGCTGAGGACACAGCTGGCCCCTGATCTTCCCTTGACATAACTGGTATCCTGTTGTGACAAGGATACAAAAAATAAATGACGACCTAAGTGGCAGGTGGTTGGGATTACTAGGTTTTGTCTTTGGCAAACTTACATAGAAGGAAAGTCAACCCACCTGGCCCGCAGGGAAGGGCACGGGGAACATTCTGACGTGGTCCTCATCTTTCGGCGGCTTAGAATGTAGTGATGGTTGATTTTATGCATCGACTCGACCGGCCACAGGATATGCACATTAAACATTACCTCTGGACGTGTGGAGGAGAGCGCTTCTGGATGAGATAAGCATTTGAATCGGATTCAGTAAAGTAGCATGCCCTCCCCAGTGTGAATGGGCATTATTCCCTCGGCTAAGGATGTGAATAGGAAAAAAAAAAATAAGTGGCAGATAGAGAAATTAGCCTGTTTTTGCTTCCTGTCTCCCTGTTTGAGTTGGGACATCTCGCACTTTCTCCAGCACTAAGGATTTAAAGTATTGGCTCCCCTGGTTCTCAGGTCTTTGAACTCGGACCGAATTACACCACCAGTCTTCCTGGGTCTCCATCTTGCAGACGGTAGGTTGTGGGAGTTCTCAGCTCCCATAATCATGTGAACCAATTCATCATAACAAACTTTCTTCATATATATATATATATAAAATATATTTACATGGCATATATTGTAAATATATTGAAATAAAATTAAAATTTTATAAATCTTACTGATTCTGTTTCTCTGGAGAAGCCCATTTAATACAGGTGAAGTGGGAAAAGGACGATGTTTTTGAATAGAGATCCCTCCAGGAGCCACCTGGACGGTTCTTGTTAACCCACGCTTTACAGTGCCCCCTGCTGAGCTTTCAGCTGATGTCCCTATTGTTCCTCTGCTGCTCTTTTCCAAGAACCCACCCGACTTAACATAACCACTTCACTCTGGCACTCGAGGCCCTCCTTGCTGTCAAAATCCTTCTGATACCCTAGAGACTTCTAGAAGCCCTTATATTAAACTCACAGAAGATATGATCACTCAGTTGATCCACTTTAGACTTTTGGTAGACCATTTTAATGGCCCTGTTCTTACTCTATAGGTGAAGGAAACAGAAACATACTGCCCGTATGCATGTATGTACTGCAAGGTGGTGAAAGTCACCTGCCTTGGAGTCACTACCTGGTTTCAAACGCCACCACCACCAATACTTGTTGTGTGACCTTGGGAAAATGATCTCCATAACGAGTGATACTAATAGCACCTACCTCCTATGATTGGGTGAAGATGAATCAAGTTGATATATGCAAAGCATCCGAAACACCACACATTGACATGTGCCTCCGAAACCTGTCACGGTCCTCAGTCACCTGGGAGCAGTTTGCTTTCACTCTTCAGGTATTCTGTCCCCAGTCTCCAGAACTGGGCCTTGGCCATCCTCGGGGTTCTGCACAGATTTGGGAACAAGGCCTGGCCCTCGCGGTATAGCTTCTAGGGCTCTGGAGGGCCCTCTCTTCCTCAAGGTGATCAATGAAGCAAGACATCCCTTTATCAGACACTAAGATTGATTCCATGATAATTTCATCAAAAGTCCTCTTTATATTTAGGGGATATAGAAATTGTGTCGTTCAGAAAGCAGGACACTGTGTGACACAGACTCTTCTCTGCCTCTCTGAACGAGAAGGCTGCTTCCTGCTATCTACCTGGAGAGGCCCTTCACCTCTCACGAAACTACTGTCTGATCCAGCATTTGCTTTCCACATACGTAGCCAAATTCTCATGTTAAGATTTTTTTAACTAAAAAAAAGTTCACACCTACCTATTATCTTAGAGAAGCATCTAGCAATTCTGTTAATTCTGAGAAATGCAGCATTACTTCTGGCATCCAAACAGCACTTTTGAAACAGAGATTTCAGGGCTTTGGGGGCATATTTTCATGATCCCTCACAACCCCCTGAAAGTGTGTTACTGTTGAGATGTTCTCTGAGAGCCAGTTCAGAGTCAGTGGCTGCTTTCCTAAGACAAAATCTCTGTGACCTCAACGTGACCTTTCACGTCTATAAGGCGGATACAATCCAAAAAGCTCAAAGCAAGCAAATATGTCTGTGTGTATATATATATCCCCACACACATGGCTTCACAAACTAACACTGTCTGTGAGAAATTAGGCAACTTGGAGTGCCAGGAGTATGCTCTGACTTTTTACAACAGTTACTTGAAATTCTGGAGCAGACACAGCACGCTTTCAAAGCTCATCACTTTGCAGAATTTAAAAGGCCTGAAGTTACATCTTGACACCCTCTATGGTACATGCTGAGTTCAGCTCTTTATTAGAGCCATGGGTATTGATTTTGAACTTTCCATATTTTTAATGTCATCCTGATTTGGATACATGTGCTCTTGTGGGCTGAAATTGATTAGGACTGATACTAAGAAAAATTATTAAGAGGGCAAAATTTATTTTTATTGGCCTTTCCTATCTTTTTTTATCAGCATCTTTCCTCCCATGCCAGCTGCTCATACACCAGGTTTCCCAATGCCTTCATGATGGGTAGGACCCCTGTTAATTTCGGGCCATCCTCCCTGGAAGATTCTTCATGTTTCAGCCTTTTGTGAAATTTATCTGCTGAGTGTGGCCATCTCTCAGCCCTTGCTTATAGTGACAACTAACCCCTGGGATTTATGCCATCCAGTCTGATGGGTTCCTTGTCTTAATCAGCTCAGACTGTTATAATGAGATTCCATAGACTAGGAGGCTTAAACAACAGACATTTATTTCCTATGATTCTGGAGGCTAGGAAGTCCAGGGTCAAGGAACCCACAGATCCGGTATATGGTGAGGGCACTTCCTAGTTTGTAAACGGTCATTTCTTGCTACATCTTCACATGGCAAAGAGCAGAGGGCGAGAGAAGAAGCAATTATCTCTCATCTCTTCTTGTAAGGGCACTAATCCCATCAGAAGGGCTCCACATTCATGACCTCATTACCTCCTAAAGACCTCCCCTTCACATACCATCACTTTAGGGATTAACATGAATTTCAGGGCAACACAAAAGTTCAGTCCACTGCAGTACCACTATCTTAATGAGCTTTTTCTCTCTCTTCCTAGAACGTTCCTCACTCTCTGCTCCTTTGAAAAATTAAACTCACCCAACGGAAATTAATTTCTATGAATCTTTCTGAATTCTTCCTAGGAAAAGTTACCCTTTATTCTGAGCTTCCATTGTACTTTATATAGGTAGTCTGTGCTATTACTTATAAGACTTTATTTTATTATTTTATTTTTAAGATTATTTTGGGGGTTTGCATATCCTTCTTTTCCCACTAAACGCTGAGATTTTCAAAGACTGAAATGTCAGCTTTTTTGTTTTTATGTTTTCACTACCTAGCATAGAGTCCGGCACTTAGTAATTGCTCAATACTCCTTGAATATCTATCTATCTATCTATCTATCTATCTATCTATCTATCTATCTATGTATCTATGTCAATAACGTGACTTTGAAGTCCTCTTGGTTCTCCTAAGCTATCCAGTTTTTGAGAGGTTAAAGAGAAAACAATCTAGTGTTGATCCACATTAAAGGATACTTTGAGCAGATCATTTTCCTCAGAAACCAATCTGGGGACAATGGCTTGCTCACAGTCATAGCCTTTTGTACCACATATACTTTATTGTAAGCCTTGGAAATTACAGAGCTCACCACCACAGATCCCTTTGATCTAACCCTGTTTCTCTGATCAGAGTGATTATTGCTCTCTTTTGTGCCAAAGAAAATTTAGCCGTACAAGCTCCCATCCAAGGACTTGGTATCCCAATTTACTTCTGAGTCAACAATAGATTCATAAACAAGGCAGAGAGGATACATATTTTTTTTTTACATTTTTTAAATTTAAATTCAATTTGCCTAACAGAGTAACACCAGAGCTCATCCCGTCAAGTGCAAACAGGATGTATTTTATCACAAAATCTTCACTTGCTGTCTCTTGTCCATTGGGAAAATGACAGCAATCAGTGATTCTGAAATCCAGCCAGCTAGAGGAGAGAATGTTTGGGGGAAGGGGTGCAGGCCTTTCTTAGGTGCTTCCTCCCAGGCACATCACATCAGCAGCCAACTACGCCAGGATGCAGGGCAGGCTATGACTAAAGACATTCCATAGACTAAAATTACACACTTCAAACGGAGATGAGAAGAATCCATGTAAAATGAGATATTCTCATCATTCATACAGATGCGATTACCTCCCAGAGTAACGAAAAACAAAAGGATAATGCACCTCAATCCCTCATCATCAAAATTGCCTTATTCCATGCCTTAACATGATGAAAGATATTTCTAGTGGCACTTTACTGGATAGTGTTTCCTACTGCTATGGAAAACTCGGTTAAATCGCCATTTTTATTATATTTGTGGCCCAAAATATGTAATCACAAACATAAGATCTAGACTTTTGTGGGAAGCTAGACACATCTAAGTTAGCCATGAAAAGCATTCATCTTCTTTGAATCATTTGTTTCGGCGGATGTATTTACATTAGCTCCTAGATATTTCCAGAAACAAATATAACATGTTGAATTGTGTAATATTTGGGATTGTGGCTAAGAAAAACATAATATATGTAAGGCAAAGGAGAAGAAAAACATCATCTGACTTTACCAACATACTCTAGTTGATCTCAACCCTACCTTTTATTTCCTCTGCTTCTCTTATTTCTCTCCTCTTCCAGATGTCTTTCTTTAACTAATTACTTTGTCTGCACACTGATTCAGTTAGCTTTATTATCTGACTCCATATGTTTATAATCTTTTGCCTGAAATACTTCTGCTTGAATTTCTTACATCCCATTTACTAAATGTCTTTAATTAATTCCTCCAGCTATACTCTTAATCCTATCCTCTCCTAATTTATCCAAGACCTTGCCATCGATTATGGTCAGATAACAGCCATCTGTTCTTCTCCCCTGGCATACTCGTTGCCCCAAATAGGAAGATGGCAACATGAGTGGTCAGATCACCCCACCACTCATTAGCCACATACAGAATTTTATACAAGGTAGCTTAATTCTCTGAACTGCAATTTTCTCCTCAATTTCATCTATGTTTTTCACCACACCCCAGATAAGCAAAACATAGAGAGTTCCCAGGGAAGCAGCAGGCGCTCTGGGACTGGCGTCTAAAAAGTGTCTCATCATAGCCCTGGTACAAAACAGAACTCCAAGACGGGTATATGATGCTCAAGAGTAAATGCGTGGCTCAGCAGTTGAACATCTGCCTTTGGCCCAGGGCATGATCCTGGGTTCCAGGGATCAAGTCCCACATCGGGCTCCCCGCGTGGAGCCTACTTCTCCCTCTGCCTGTCTCTGCCTCTCTCTGTGTCTCCATGACTTAATTAATTAATTAATTAATTAAAAATCTTTTAAAAAAACAGAGCAAACCCCAAAATAAGGCTTTACTCCAAGACAAAATGTATGTTTGGTGCAACTATGTACTCCACAGGCTATGCCTGCCCCACAGCCTCCCCAACTTGAGTATGACCAGAAGGAGAGAGAAAGCTGCCAGATCAGAAGATCCTTAAAGATGGACCTAGAGACATCTCAGCAATGACCCGCCTGGATCCACCTGAGCACAAAGTGGAGGTCACACATCCTGGGAGAAAGAGGTATGAGGAGAAATCCCTAACTAATATGACATTTTCTCTTCCATGATAATTTGAAATAGAAATTACATTGAGTTATAAACAATACCAACATAGTCTATCTCTTGATTCTCAGTTCCTTCAGTGCTTTGCTGGTGTCATATTATTCCACTCTCATCAGTTTACTGAAACTAGTGTCTCAGGGGTCAGTGATGGCCAATACATCAGCAGGACCACTATCCACCCCCCCTTCATTCTAGGTGGACTCTTCACAGATGTTGCTCCCTAGAGCCTCCCAGCAACCTCACCTCACTGAAACATTTCCTTTCCCACTGCTACTTCTCCATGTTCTCAGGAATCTCTTCTCTTTTTTCCTCTTTGAACAGTTTTTAAAACTCTGCTTTTCTCAATCCGGTACCGTTCTCATCTATTCCCTGCCCTGTACTCCTTCCTTACTCTTCCCTTTCTCCCAGATAATCCTATATACCATTAGGCTTTAGTTTACCTTTACCCATGGCTCTCAAAAACTGTGAAGCATTAAAATAACCCAAGAATATTTTTAGAAAACAGATTCCTGGAACCCATCCTCCAGAGAATCTGATCGAGTACTCTACAATAAGGCCCAGGAATCTTCATTTTTACGAGTACCTCAAGACAAATATCTCAGATGCACAAGTTCTCAGATCACGTCTTGAGAAATACTAACCTCTCCTGCACATGGCTTCCAATACAATCACAGGTATCCTAATCTGTCTCTTGACTTGTAAATGGATATTTCCATGTAGCTACATAACATTTCCATGACTTAAAATGTAATTTAACAGTATGAAAGACAAATTTTAATTCATCCTATTTTATTTCCTTTTTTAAAATTTCCTATCTTAAGTCAAAATAGTATAGTCATCTCAATCTAGAAACAAGAGAGTTACTCCCTTCATCATCTAAGAAGTCACCTGGTCCTTTTAATCTTATCTCCAAAGTATCCCTCAAATCTGTTTTTCACCTCTGCCTAATTTAAACATTCATGGTTCCTTCCTGGACAATTAAAGTAGTCTCTGTCTCTCTCACCTCCAATCTTCTCTTTCACACTGCCAGCACTTTGTTTTCCAACAGACAGAGAGCCAAGCATATCAGTACAATGCTAAGCAAAAATCAAAGACAGAGACAAAATAAGCCTTTGATGTCTTCTTAACTTACAGAATTGCTATTACCCCAGCAGAGAATTCAAGAATTTATCCAATCAGAATCTAACCTCAATTCCAAACCCCTTCTCTTTAGCCTTCCCACCAGATATAAGGGCAAGCTCACAGCTCCCCTCACTCACCTGTGCTGCCATACTTCAGGCATTCTTGTCTGCCACCCAGAATGCCCTATACCCCATCTCTATACGTTGAAATCCTTTCCAAGCTTCAAACCACACTTCCCACTGAACTATGTCAAAGACAATAGTTTAAACTGGCCCCATGCGGTTTCTCAAATTGTGAGGATACTTTTATTTATTCATCAACCAAATATTTGTTGAACATCTAGGATATACTAGGTTCTGTGTTAGGCACTAATGATTCAACAATGAATCTGTGTGTGTGTGTGTGTGTGTGTGTGTGCGTGTGTGTGTGTGTGTTTGGTTGTATGTGATGAGAGATAGGGGAGAAGACAAGAGTAAGGGTGTGTTTTTGAAGGGAGAGGGAGAATTCCTGTTTTGGAGGGCAATATGAATTGTCTGGATCAACATTAACTCTATCAACATGTCCACATACAGACAGAAGCTAATGAGTTAAAACCCACATGCATTATGTAGGGTAAGACTGAACATTATAATCGAAAGACCAAACAATAATCCAGTGACTTAAAGAAGATTCAAGTTTTGTTTTTTTTTTTCTCACTTATGTAATAATCATCCAAAGTGGTTAAATGGATTCTGCTCACAAAGTCCTCCAGAAACCCAGGCTAGCAATGTAGCTCTACATCCCTTGGCACTGTCATCAGCATAGTTGAAGCTGGGTCAGGTTCTAGTCAACAATGAAAAGAAAAAAATGTGGACAAGGTATGACCATTGTCTTAAGGTGTATGTTGTTTCCGCTTATGTTCTCTAGGCAAGAACACAGACACACAGCTACATATAACTACAGAGGAGACTGAAAAACATACAAGAAGAAGAAAATTGATTATTTTAGTCAACAACGTTTTTCATAAAACATTTCCTACAGTCCCTTGTAGTAAGACTTCATATTATCATCTTACTCTGGATACTGAATTATTTTAGGAAAAGAACTCTCCATGTTGCTGATATAGAACATGGCAAAGGCAGCCTGGTTCTGGAATGAGGCAATTACAGCAGTGATTTCCTGATTCCACAGGTAGTTTCCTCCTTTGGCAGATTCCTAGCAAAGGCTGAGGTATCATTCTGGAACCAGCGGTCATGATGACATCTTTCTGATTGCATGATGAAGTTTCTGATCGTGGCAGAGGCGACACCTTCCCCGGCCTAGTTCTGTCACACGGATTTGGAAATGCTCCCTGGAATCTCGACCTAAGGGTTTTCTTCAGCCCGCGCGGTGGTTCTGGTGGTTCTATAGGTCACATGATATCATGTAATTAACTCCTTGTCTGCTCAGATAGAATGGATTCTATTTTTGTCAAGTGAATGCTATGCAAAACACTCTTTTTTTTAAAAAAAAATTAGCTTTAAAAAATTTTAGCTTCATTGAAGTATTAATGGGAATATAAAACTGTAAGATGTTTGAAGTGTACATTGTGGTGATTTGATCTACACATACATTGTGAAAGGGTTCCCCACCTAGTTCATTAACACATCACTGTGCATACAAGTGTGTGTGTGTGTGTGTGTGTGTGTGAGAGAGAGAGAGAGAGAGGGAAACATTTAAGTTCTACTCTCTTGGCTAATTTCAATTTTCCAACTATAGTCACTATGTGTTTACATTAGATCTTTAGGCCTTATTCGTCTTATAGCTGAAAGTTTGCACCTTTTTATCAACTTCTCTCTATTTCTCCATCCCCAACCCCTGGAAACCACATTTCTATTCTGCTTCTGTGAGCTTGACTTTTTTTCCTTAAGATTCCACATATAAGTGATACCATATAGTATTTGTCTCTCTCTCTCTGGTTTATTTCATGAGCAGTACACTTTCTATGTTTCCAAAAGCCTGAAATCTCCTCGGACATCTCTGGTTTACATTTTCACGATGCAAATTTAATTTACATTGAGTTCCAAAGAACATTTATAAAGAGATATGACAGTCTATGGATCCCCAAAGAGCATAGGAAAGAGTATTCATTTTTCTAATATTTCTAAGATCCTACACTCAAACTTCAATACCAAATTGCAGTTTATTTTGTAGACCCCCAGGAAAATCTGTTATCTTAGGGGCAGGAAGGAAGGATCCAAGATACCTAGTGTGTGGAGCCATAGCCAGAGCTCCAGGGCAACTTTGTTTAAAATGTATTTAAATTTAGATAAAAATGTCATTATTATACAAAGTGAAGAATTTAAGAGAAAATAGACTGATGGGTGTAATTTACTTTGAAATCCATCAAGAAAATAAAATGGAATGAAGAATGGATAGAAAAATAGGCAAATGGGTAGACATATGATAAAGCAAGTATAGTAAATGTTAACAGGATGGAATTCAAGAGGTATGCACATGGGTGCATAATGTCAAATTATTTCAGCTTTGTTGTATGTTCAATGCATTTCATAATAAAATGTTGGAAAAATATTATTCATTAAAACTAATATGTTTCTTTAAAAAGGGTAATATGGTTCTTGCAAATATACAAAGAGTACTGATACATCTTGAGAAAAAGTAATATTTTTTCTTTGATTTATCTACCACTAATTTAGGATGAATTCATTCATATTTTTCTTATTTAAACACAAATATAAGACATACATAAATATAAGGATTTAATATCAAATGAGAGGATACTATTCTGTATTTTGTAAACTGCTTTTTCACTTTATAAATGCATCATAGACATCTTTGCAAGTCAATTTGTATAGATCTATGTCCATCCCTTTCAAAAGATGCATAGTAGCCAGAATATGAACTACCTAATTTGTTCAATTATCCAGTTATGACAATAATTGAGTCTGTCTCTAGTTCTTGGTGGCCAAAACCACGTGACAAATTTCTTTTACATGTGTCTTTAAATACTGGTCTTTTTTTTAAGATTTTATTTATTTATTCATGAGAGACACACGGAGAGAGAGAGAGACAGAGACACAGGGAGAGGGAGAAGCAGGCTCCATGCGAGAGCCCGACGTGGGACTCGATCCTGGGTCTCCAGGATCACACCCCGGGCTGAAGGTGGTGCTAAACTGCTGAGCCACCCGGGCAGCCCAAATACTTGTATTTTTATATCTAGTAAGTAAGTAGTTAGAAGTGGAATTGCTGCTCAGATGGGCATATATATTTAAAATTTTTATTAGTTCTATCAGATAACTTTCTAAAAGGTTGTTTTTAGTCCAACTGAGAGTGAATGAGAATCTTTCTTTCTTCACAGTCTCACCAGTACTAGAGATTATCATTTCTGGACATTCTTTTTTTTTTTTTTTTTAAGATTCTATTTATTTGAGAGAGAGAGAAACACAAGCAGGGGGAAGGGTGAGAGGGAGAGGAAGAAGCAGACTCCTTGCTGAGCAGGGAGCCAGACACTGAGCTGAAGGCAGGCACCTAACCGACTGAGCCACCTAGGCGTCCCACTTCTGGGCATTCAGATAGCAATCATGATATGTTTTAGGATTTTTTTTCCAGAAGAAACAAGACTAAAGAATGAAGATTACTCCAGAATAAATGATTGGCTAGGACCATATGGTTTATTAAAGCCAGAACAGGTAAAGGAACTGTGGATTTCTAATTTGCAATACTCCTTTGTTCAAACAAAGCCTGAAGACAATAAGCAAAAGCACTTATGGTGGTAGTTTTCATTTTTTATCAAAATAAAAATTTTTGTTATCTTTCAGTCAAATTTAGTTATTTTACTCTCTTAGCTTCCTGATGTTTCAGCTCTATGACCCTAATGGTAGGCAATATGGTCTTACACATAGCGTAAAATTTGAGGCATCTCAGTGTTCCATCAAGTGGAAAGGGGCAGAAGTCTGACATGCCCACCTCTCATGCTACTTCCAGAAAGGGGGCCAAAGTGATGATATTCAGCTTGGAGAGTGGTCATTAAATGTACTATCTGCCTGGAATAGATACAGGCAGAACTCTCCGCTTACCTGTTTGCATTTTCCTTACATGTAAAATGAAAAAGATGACTTTCACATACAAGGAAACTTATTTTAGGTTTTGAAACAAATTTTAGCCTCTAGACAGTAAAATCTTATTTAAAAATAATCTGTTATCAGGATGCCTGGGTGGTTCAGTGGTTGAGCATCTGCCTTTGGTTCAGGGCGTGACCCCGGGGTCCTGGGATGGAGTCCCACATCGGGCTCCCCACAGGGAGCCTGCTTCTCCTTCTGCCTGTGTCTCTGCTTCTCTCTGTGTGTCTCTCATGAATAAATAAAAATAATCTATTATTCTATGGGGCATGTGGGTAGCTCATTCTGTTAAGCATTGGTCTTCAGCTCATGTCATGACCCTGGGATCCTGGGATCAAGCAGCATGTTGGGCTCAGCAGGAAACCTGCTCCTCTGTCTCTCTGCATCCCCACCCCACCTCCTGCTCTCTCTGGAATGAATAGATAAATAAAATATTTTTTAAAATATATCCTACAAAGAAAATAAAATGAGAAAAACCAAATACTTAAAAACAAGTCCTATTACATAGCATGCTTTAGTCTGATTCTGAAATATTTGAGAAATTATGTTACATTACCCTGTATTATTTATTTTGACAGTATCTTTTCCCTAAGATGGAAGCAAATAGTCACATACTCCACAACAAGTGGTTAGGCAATTTAAGATATGTACCCTTCCCCCATAAAGTGGTACACAACCATTTCTGTCTCATGGATTAAACCACTGAAAAATGTTTTTTATAGAACTCCTTATGCTAAAACATAAATGGAAACCTATACCTCCTTTCTTCTCTATATTGGCAAGGAGGTGTTTTTAAATGTGATCTGGTCAATATATTTTCCCAATGTCAGAGAAGCATAGAGCCAATAGTAAATAAGGGCAGGCTCTAAAAATTAATAATAATGCTACTAATCAAAAGGCAAATTAATTGTTGAAGACTTTGCATGAATTAAAGTGGAGCAAGTAATTCAAGTTTTCCAGGTAACTAAGTGCAGTTAGAATTGATTGTAGCCATTCTAAAACTTAGAAAGAAGGAAAGACTCACTTTTCTTTAGGCTATATCTCCAAGTTCTCAGGAACTCACTGTCTAGGGAGTACTCAGATCTTTCCAAACATTCTGAATCTAGCATTCTGCAATGAAAGGATAGCAATTTAGCCAGAACTAAAACCCTAGGGAATGGATCTCTTTATTTACTCACTAACAAAGCTGAAAACTTATATTAATATGGTATTAACTCAGTGTATTTTTGGGTCAATGCCCTTCAAGATCATGGTCATTTGCTATATCACTTGTTCCCACGAAGTAGGAATTATTTCTTACTCTCTCTTCAACAAGCACACACTCATACATAAAAACATGTATTCTGGGAAAGCCCTGGGAAACCAGTCTAGTTAACCTTTTTTTTATTATTAAGTTTTTAAATTTTAATTCCAGTATAATTGACACATAGTGTTATATTAGTTTCAGGTGTACAATATAGTGATTCTGCAATTCTATACATTATTACTCAGTGTTCATCAGCTCTTCTAAGCCTTAGGAGAATATGTTAACTTTTCTTTGGGTTACCTCTTCAATCTTTTAAGTATAACATCAGGATATTAGGGACGCCTGGGGAGCTCAGCGGTTGAGTGTCTGCCTTTGGCTCAGGGCATGATCCTGGGGTCCTGGGATCGAGTCCTGCATCAGGCTCCCCGCAGGGAGCCTGCTTCTACTTCTGCTTGTGTCTCTGCATCTCTCTGGGTCTCTCACGAATGAATGAATGAATGAATGAATAAATAAATAAATAAATAAATAAATAAATAAATAAATAAATAAAATCTTAAAAAATTTTTTTTAAATATAGTTATTTCAGGTAAAAAAAAAAATCAAGGAAAATGTTCAAGCCAACCAAGAAAAATGGATTTTAGTTTCTTTGTACACATGTAAAAATTATACTTACTTATATTTTTTAATAAGAATCATACAGGAAATTTTTTAATTTGGTTTGACATCTGTGGATTAATTCAAGTAGGCCAAATGGCAAAAGCATAAGTCCATGTAAATTTGTGCCAAAGGCAAACACAAGGTATTCATTGGTCCAGGTAAGTTTCCACTTACACTAAAAAATAAAATAAACATTGACAATTAACATTTGTGAAAAAGGTATTTCCTCTATATTTATGGAGAGACTGTATAATCTGACTCCTGCCGGTTTGGTCTTTGATATACCAAAGGAAAATAGAGAAATATATTACTATCTCAAGAAAGAAAGCCTGGCTTTTGAGCCAGTTGCCTTGCCATAAAAATTCTACCTTGGATGTCAGAAGTTGAAGAGTAATAATTTCTTCCTGTTTACAATCTTAAATTGTATTTCTGATATTACGGTCTTAAACCACTCCCACAACCATTCAGTATCAGCTACATAATGTTTGGTTATCAACTACAAAATGAAAATATGGAGTTCCTTGTTTAAAGTCATTAAGAATTTCAAGATGGTGACAAAAGAGCATCAAACCAAGTACAAGGCCCTTCTAAGTCAGAGACCTCTACAATCGCATGTTACCTGGCTAGGAAGCCGGCTCAGCTTCCACCCCAACCCAACAGGGTCTGGTGAGGTCAAGTGCACAGAAAATGCCATTTCCAACCATTATCCGGCAGGGCCTCCACATTCAGCGAAACAGGCATTACACTGCACAACAAAAGTGCATTCACGTCAGAGGCTGGGGGAACTGCATTCTCTGGAACTGGATAGCATACCACCTGCATATTCTCCTGTGTCAGCCCTAAACACCACTTACACAAACTGTACTCTTCTCTATTTTAGCAAAGAAAGTCATAGTACATAACTACTACCTTTGTCATCCCATTGAATGAGGAAGGATTCAGTTGATCTTTAAATTCAATGACTCTTTAGTCTTTCCCTTTGTGATCAGTCACTACGGAGAGTGAACTACATACAGTTCAACAAACTGTATAAAGAGCATAAAAATAATTCCCGGTATTTTCCTCATAAACAGAAATATAGTTCATGTTTGTCCCAAAGGGTTAAAACACTAATTTTATAGGATGTTCATAACACTATCAAGTATTTATAGATTGTAGTTCTGTTATGATTTACGTATTATTTGAAGAATCATTAAGGTCTAAGGAAGATTTCCCCTATAGGTCAGTGGGAGGGCCCCATGAACACTGAGCCAGCACAGATTTAGAGAAATCATAGAGCTGAAAGTGATTTGAGGAATGATTTTTTTTTCCATTCTCTCCTTAGACAGATAAGGAACTGAAAACTGGGCTTGCCACAGGTCACATAGGAGATGTCGGAAAAGTAAAGACTAGATCCCCGATCCTAGGGATCTTGACTTCCAGTATAATCAGAGTATATGGCATGGCATATGCTTAAATCAGACCCATCCTGAGATAAACATGATAAATTCTTCTGTCAACAAGAGAAAAATCAATGTCTTGTGAATAATGGTAACTGTGACTCAGATTTGACGGATGACATGTTAGCAGCCACCCCAGTCAGATCCCGTGAACTCCTACTACCGCTATGGCACCGCTGCTGGAAATGGATGCTGTTTCTCATCGCAGTCTATTAGCACCTTTGTTAAGATTCCTTATGTGTTGTCACTGTAAACCCTCTCTCTTCAGGTGTTTATAACAAGCTCATAAGCATTCTGTTCATATTCAGACATCTGAAGCATTAGAAACGCTCAGCCATAAAAAGAATTCAGAAATATTTGCTTATAACTCAAAACCATCTCGGGCACTCACAACATTTTATCAAACAAGAAAGGGAATGTTTATTGCTCTTAAATTATTTTGTAATATATTTAAATTTGAAAATCATCCCCAAATCCTGAGAGACACATTTTATTCTTCCTGCATATACAACAACCCCTCAGAGTTATTGCCCTCTGAAGTGATTTCACTTTGTCATCGTCTTGCTGTTTCACTTGGGAGTGAATATTCTTCTCTCCCATGGTAACAGAGGAAGACAATTCTTATCACCAGAACCAGGCTGTGTGAGTTCTAAGTGTAAGGAGAAAGGAGGCAAAGCTTCCTTAGAAGTTCACGCTGCCCACCACCTCTATAACACAGAGCTGATGGTTTTCCTGCCAATTCACTAATTCCTAATATTCTTGGCCCCAAATGGATTATAAGATTCATTCTTCTTAAAAGTATTAAAACCGACTCTCTCACAAAATTTGTCCATCAAATCAATATGAGATACCAAGTAATCTGATACCTTCTAGTTCTAAAGAAGATATTCATGATTTCTATAAAGTCCTTCTCTTAAAGTGACATAATTGTACCTTGGTGAGTCGACACTATTTTCAACAGCACTGCACATAATAGAATATGCACAACAGGAATAGTTTCTAAGTAGTATGTCAGATATTTTCTCATGTCAGCATAGGCTGCATTACTGTTCCAACTCTTCATCCCTCCTGTATCCATACTCTATGCCATGCGCTTTTGCAATTCTTTCCCTTGACTTTGGACTTGACCGTGGGACTTATTTTGGCCAATGTGATCTGAGTAGAGACAGTTTTCCAGTTGCTCTTTCCCACTTTTTCCATTGCCACGAGAAGAGCTTGCTCTGGCTAGTTCACAGGAGGAAGATGAGCGACACGTGTTCAGAACAGAACCTCCCCAGCTGACCCACGGAGGAGCAGTGAGGAGTGTGGCCCCGGGCTCTGCTTCCACAATCTGAAGCTGAGCTGCCCAGCCAAGCCCAGCTAAACCCCCAAAGTCCTAGAGACTCATGGGTGATAATGATTTCTTATTAAAACCACTGATTTTTGAAATAGGCTGTTATTCAACAATAGTTAGCTTATTCGTTGACCTTTCATTGTGAAAACCAGGAACAAGACTAGCTGGAAATATATATGGGGACTTCTCCTAGAGTCCAAAACAAGGCCAAAAAATCCCTGTCTTAACTTACGGTGTTTATCATCGTCAAATACAGAAGAAAGAAAATGCTTCTATTCGGAAATGAGAGTAGACGAAAATGGTCCCCCTTTGTTGAGTTCGCTGAGAAAAATATGGCTTCTCATCTCTGCTGAAGTAGTAATTTCCAAAGTTTAGATACTCTGGAAATGTTTCTCTAGAGACCAGGAGTTCTTTACCATTCTGAAAATACCCTATTTTAGCACATCCGTACTTCTTAGAATCACAATGCTATTTCCCAAAAATAAGATGTTTGATTCTTATTTAACAAGATAGACAAGGCAGGCAATGGATTACTACTGTACTTCCAATTTACTAAATAATGGATTTTTTTATTTCATTTTCTTTTAATGCTTAGAACAGAGGCTAGCAAATTCAAGTCGGGTAAACAAAGACCTTTACCTGCTGAATAGTTCTCAAGAATACTGTAAACTTTTGACTCAAATATCAAAGCAATTTCAATTTCACTAATTTTTAAATGAATGAAAGAAAAATAAATGAGAACATGATTCTTACATCATGTGTTTTGGTTTCCTAAAGCATTTTCTAACTAAAATATAGATGCTTCCCCACAAGCATAATCTCCCTAATGATTTATGACAGAGTCTTTGCCTGAGACTTGCTTTGAGAATGAACTCAGGATGTTTACTCAAAAAGGCAATGGTGCAGACCAAACTAATAGCTAATAAAGGTATAAATATTATAAATAATTTTAAATATTAAATTAAGTATCTAAAATGGATTGTGCTCTAGGAAACAAATAACTATTTTTCATTTTCTTCCCATACAGTAAGCAAAATGGCTGTAGAGGTTTAAAAAAAAATCAATGTTTCATTACCTGAAGACCTTGCTGAGGATTGAGAATATTTTTCTGCTGTTGACATCTCATTAAGATTATTTAACAACTAAGCAATCCATTTGCCTCCTTGGTGCTAAAATTGATATATTTTTCAAAATACAGTCCAGAGTTTTCAGAGAAAAACCCATAGATTTTTGACCCAATGTCAATATCTATCACTGAAAGGTGTGAATAAAATGAAACAATAAATGTGTTGAGTCAAGAAAATAGAAAACATATTAAGCAATAAATAAAGTCTTCCCTTAATGATGCTATTAAAAGTGGCAAAGACATAACATGAATATTCTTTTATAATGAGATTGTTTTTTAAAATCCCACTTTGCATTAATTGGATATTGATAATATATGTATTTTATTATTTTATAAGCATGAGCAGAGAGCATGAGTATTTTCTTTGTTGTTATCTTATTTTCACATTCAGAGAATCGAGGCATTTCCCAATTCTTTTGGACAGAAAACAAGATTTCTCTCCTTGCTCATTTTATATATAAATTCAGTCTCATAGAAAGGTTGTAAGAATAGTACCCAGAATTAGAATTCCTATGTGCCCTTCATCCAGATTGTCTAAATGTTAATATTTTACTATATCTGTTTTATCACCCCAACTCTTATGTATTATTAGAATCACTTCAGGGTAAGTTGCGGACAAGATATTGTATATACCCTGAAATATTTCAATGTGTATATCCTAAAACAAGACTGTTGTCTTACACAGTCACAGTACAATCATCAAGGTCAAGAAATTAACATTAATAAAATACTATCAGAAAATCTACAGAACTCATTCAATTTTACTAATTACCCCAACAATGTTGCTTGCAATAAAAGAAAATCTCAGTTTGCAAGTTATACTTAGTTGTAATATTTCTTTCATTTCATGGATATTTTTTAAAAAGTACAGACTTACGATTTTGTAGAATGCCCCTCAAATTGGGTTTGTTTAATGGTTCCCTACAATTAGATTCAACATATGTATTTTGGGGCTAGAATGTCATAGAAGTGATGTTTTGTTCTTTTAAGCACAACATATAAAGAGGCACATGACGTCAACTCGTCCCACTGTTGGTGATGTTAATTTTGCTCATTTGCTTCAAGTAGTATCTGTTGGGTTCCTCACTGTAAAGTTACTACTTTCAGCCTTTTAATTAGTAAGTATTTGGGTGGGGTGACTGGGTGGCTCAGTGAGTTAAGTGTCCTACTCTTGCTATGGGCTCAAGTCATGATCTCAGGGTCTTGAGATTGAGCCCCATTGAGTGTGGAGCCTGCTTGAAATCTTTCTCTCCCTCTCCATCTGCCCCTTCCCTCCTCCTTACATGCTGCCTCTCTTTCTAAAAGAAAATAAATAAGTATCTGGCGAGAACATAGGTTGAGACTGTAAATATCCTGGTACTTTTCACACTTTCAACCACTAGTTAGTAACAACGGATTTTTTTAAAAGATTTTATTTATTTATCTAAAAAGAGAATGCATGCACCTGCAAGCAGAGGGAGGGACAGAGGCAGAGGGAGAGAAAGAATTTCAAGCAGATTCTTGCTGACCATAGAACCCGACAAGGGTCTCAATCTCACGACTCTGAGATCATGACCTAAGCTGAAACCAAGAGTCAGTCGCTAAATGACTAAGCCACCCAAGTGCCCCAGTATCCATTGATTTTTGACTGAATCAAATATTATTTTGAAGATTGACAAATGGTGACTTTTTAAATCCCATCCCACTCATTGGCTGGCTTTCTACTGTTAGAAGAGCTTCTCTGTCTTCCCCCTGTATGCATGTTTGTATGTATATGTGTGTGGAGGGGGGAGGAGTCATAAATTATTATTCAGTGGCTTATAATGCTTATCATTATTTAGATGACCAAAGGGTCTCAGATTTGGCCTTACTGAGCCACTTCATGCTGGTTCCTGTGTCCTTTTAACATCTCCTTATTTCTCTTTGAATGTTATATTACAACACACACAAAAAAATGTCTCTTCTCTAGACCTAGCCATTTTTCTAAGGAGCCTTGGTTCCTATTAGTGGAGTATTTAGAAAGCAAGATTTGGCCCGTAGGTGGGTCAGGACTTTTAGGCACTCTCGGCAACCAGAGCTAAGGAAAAGATTTATATACACTCACATGCACACATCCATATCTTTTTCTACCCTTTTATTTAGATGTTTCTCGTCCTCAAGATATTGACATTTTGGGTCAGACCATTCTTTGCTGGGAGAGGTGTGGGGAGCAGGGCTCTGTCCTCTGCATTGTAGGATGTTTAGCAGTACCCCTAGCTCTTCACTAGATGGCATATCTAGTGGCATATCTCGCCTCCCAGATGTGAAAACCAAAATGTCTGGACGTTGGTAGAGGGAAAGGATGTCAAAGGACACAAGAGAACTTAAGATTATATCTTGATTGTGCTGGTAGCTCTGCAGGTCTCAAAAGTTGACTATACTTTTGGAGGGTGAAATTTTCAGTATGAAAATTATACAACCATAAATGTGAGTTAAAACAAATCACTAGGGGTACCAGAGTGGCTCAGTGGTTGAGTGTCTACCTTCGGCTCAGGTCGTGATCCCGGGGTCCTGGGATCGAGTCCTGTATTGGGCTCCTCGCAGAGAGCCTACTTCTCCTTCTGCCTGTGTCTCTGCCTCTCTGTGTGTATCTCATGAGTAAATGACTAAAATCTGTTTAAAAGATTAAATTTTTTTAAAAAAAATTTAAATCTCTGTAAGATAAAAAGAGCTACTACTTTAATATCTAGACAAGTAAGTTGAGAAGTCTAAATGGTCTGTTAAAAACTACCCTGGGGGGAAATGGAGAGGCAGGGCTTCAGTCCAGGTCCTCGAACCCTTATCTGAAGCTTGCTCATGATATTACATGTTTTTAGTCTAATATAAGCACATTTATGACCTTTCTTCATCAATAACATAACATGAAAAGGATTTAGACTTGAATTGCGTCCTTCCAACTAGTGTCATATTAGGTTCATCAGATCGACAGGTAAAGTTGTAGCAAATTAACTAAATTAAGATTTTTAGCTCGACATAAAAAAACTGCTTGAACTGCTTGAACAATGAGGTCTTCCGGAAATAGGCTGCTTATTGATAGTGACCAAGTAAAAGCCAATAGACCAGAGAAAGTAGAGCAGGGGAAGGCGAGTGAGGAACTAGATTAGGTGTACAGTTGCAGCAGCTTGTCTCTCAGTGTCCAATCATAACTCTTGCTTTATAAAGAGGTAGAGGACATGGACTGCCCCTGATCATATGAAGTAACTAAGCCCTAACTAAGGCCATGAATGTTGCAAAGATGAAAAAGACGTAGCCGCTACTTTGAAGTTGCATACGGTAAAATGTTAGAGTCTATACCTGCAGAAAGTGATTGCACATGTGATGCTCTAAAAGCAAATATACAACACAAAAAAGTTTAATATACTTTTTTATATAGCCCATATAGGAAAAATAAAGAGTATTACAGTCTCAATCAACAACATAAAACACTTGGTGTAAATTGTGATAGACATTAAGAAAAATCTCCAGATAATGTGTACTGATTAAAATTAAGCTAATTTAATTAATCAGAGATGGAATATAAAGCTTTTTCTCACCATTTATGGATTTCAATTTAAATCATTATGTAAGGATGGTGGAATTAGGTGGTTTGAGCCTTTTTGGTATGACTGTAATATATTTTAATTTTAAAGCCCTTAGGATAAAGAAATGCAGCTAATTACTGTGTATACAAGGGTAGCGTAAACATCGACTGGGATGGGACTCAATTAAAGCCCCTGAACCCAAGGACAGAATTTAGGCCAGATCATTTGAAAATAACAGCATCCTCCTTCATAATTATAAGATCAATGACTGACAAGATAATTAGTATATCTGGTAATCAAGGTAACAGCTTTTGCAGATCTAATTAGAGTATATTCTGTTGCTTAGAATACATGCCAAAGGTGTTAAACTAATCTTCTGTACTTAAAGATGATGGCTGAATCTTAGGAAACTAATATGTGTAAGCTGTATTCCTCACTTCATAAATAGTAAGAGGCAATGAATAAATCAATACTAATTATGATTATAGTCTTAGAGCATAGTAAGGATGAAGCAACTATCCTTTTAGAAAGAGCATCCTTTTAGGAAGAGCATCCGTTTGAATACCTAAAACCCAATCAAATAAATATCTGACTGCATGACACTCATGTCTTTTCAATCTAACTTTTAGATGTGTATTAGAGACAAACGGGATACTACAAGTCACAAAGCTAGTCTGTCGCCAACCAAAATGTCTGTCTGTGGCAGCTCGGTCTCCGAATCAGATAAGCCTGGTTTGAAGTCCACGTTCTGAGATGTAGACCTTTGACAACTTTTACAGTAAGTATCTATGTGTTACTTTGCCTGCACACCTGGTCTTTGGGTCATTGTGCCCTCACTTGCCTTTAGAGAGTCCTCTTAGCCTGATAGCATACAGTCTGTGTGAGACTGTCGAATTTATAGTCCAACCTTGCCTGTCGCAGACTGAGTTGAAGGCCAGGATGGTCAATACCTATACCCCACTCCCTGCAAAGTAGTAACATGTCTAGGCATGAGAATGCGAGCCAGGCAAGGACAAGAAGAGTACTCTTCATGGTTGATGCAACTGCTAAGTCAGCGGTGGCCATTTTTGCTACCTACCAAGTCTGCACATACATGAGTTAAGCCAGGAAAAAGAAAGCAGAGCTGAGGCCCTATATGTAGAGAGATAAGTAGAGAGCTTTAATAGTGTTGCTTAAATTGAGAATCTGTGTGTGCCAAAAAGCCAGATTCACCCATCAAAATTCCTAGTAAAAACACCAAAATACTCACTTGCTTAAGCAAGCAATAAGAGAATCTTGACTGATACAACCTGCCTAGTATTTCCATGCCTTGGTTTCCTACTTTGTAAAACTGAACATGAAAGTTGCTGTTTTACAGAATTATTGAAATTAGAATGATAGTTTCTTTATCCCTTTTAATATTTGTGGTGACTCTAGGAAGTAGGTGTTAATTTAACTCCATTTAACAGATGGGGAAAGTAATGCTTGAGAGGTTAAGGTCATCTATTAGGGTACTCCGCATTAGTTAACATAGAATGATCTCTAAATGTCTTATAATGATGTGCATTTCTTTTCCACATACAGTCTAGCTCTCATACACAGTTAAAGTAGCTCTGCGGGGCAGCATTCTTCTAAGTGTTCTTTTAGGGGTCCAGACTCCCTCTTTATTGGGATTTGCAATTCTGTACTTTCAATATAACACTAGTGTCATCCACCCAGCAGGTGGAGGTGGAGTTAGGGGGGACTAGCCCGTGGGGAAGACACATGAGCTATACAACTACTCCAGCTCAGAAGTGAAACATACTACTCCTGCTCACGTTCTATAGGCTAAAATCAGTCATAAGATATTAGCATCTTGTTGCAAGGCATCAGATAGTCTTTCTGCCTGCCCAAAATGAAACATGTATGAGCACAGTCTGTACCGTAATTAACAATGGTTAATATGAGTGGGGCCTGGATTTCAACCCAATCAAGCTTACTACTAAGACCAGACCTTAAGCACTACGCCATACTAGAGTAACCCCTGTTGTAGCACTTACTGAACATGTATGACTGTAGTAGGCATTTGGTATGAAATAAAGACTGATCTCAAACAATTCAGTTACTTCATTTTGTGTTCCTTTTATCTCTAAAAATCCTTAATTTGGTAAATGGGGGATGAAGAGCTAACAATAATGTACTTTTTTTTTAATTGCAATACTTTAGGAAAAAAAGAACAATGACAGAAGTGAAATTCCAGAAAAGATTATATGCAGACTGGTTCATCTCCTAACTCAACCCATCCAAGTAACAACTTACTAAGTAGAATCCACTGTGATGGTGTTTTGGGTAACCAGTGTTTTGATAAGTCCTTGAGCTTCTGTATATGCGTGTAAAATCTAAATTATATGCCTCAAGTCCTCTGCACTTTTCCCTGATATTAGCTCTCTTTGAAGTTTTCCCCAGCTTCATTTATGAGAGGTTTTAAGGCACTGTCCTCTCTCTCATGAGTCCATCAGATTTTTTTCAACCAGCTTTCTTAACTTATCACCTCTTTGCTTCAGGTGATCCTTGGGAGCTCTCTGCTGGGTTCTCTAATACTTAATGGGCATAACAAGTGGGCAATATTGAAAATAGATAAAAGAAAAAGCAATGCAACCCTATTATCTGTTTCTCTAAATAGTACCAGTCCTTCTCTAAAATTCCCTTACCATCAGAGAGATTGGGCTGTATCTTTCAACAAGAATTTATGGAAAGTTCAAGGATAATAAATTAGCCTAAAACTTCTATTAGACTCAGATCTATTGTAGGGACACTTCTTGGCTGGTTCTTCCCTTGCTTTCAGCCTAATACCATGTGCAGCTGACCACTTCTTTTACCCCTACTCCCATGCATGGCCAATGTAGAGGTCTTTATTTTCTAATTCCAGACTAACAATTTGCCATTCCCTTCAGGAAAAACTCGTCCTCCACCCAAATGTGTGTGGATTTGAGCTATGGCTCAAAAAAGACAATCATACAGTAGTCTGACATCAGGAAATTTTCATTTGTTGGTGCTATCTTTTTTAAAATAAGACAACATAGGAGATAAACAATTTGATCCTGGTAAGGTTGCACCAAGCTTGCTTGAAAGCTACAAATTTATGGTTTGGCCAAAAGGTATAAATACTGATTTTTCTCAAGTGAATAACCTGTATTTAATAAATTATGCAAGCTCAGCTGTAGCTACTACAGAGTTCCTGAACTTTAGGATAGAAGTTGACCTTTCCAAGATGCTTACTTAAGATTCTAATGTGTGAGGATGCCTGGGTGGCTCAGCGGTTGAGCACCTGCTCCTGGCTCAGGGCATGATCTGCAGTCTCAGGATCGAGTCCCACATCAGGCTCTCTGCCTGGAGCCTGCTTCTCTCTCTGCCTATGTCTCCACCTATATCTCTGCCTTTCTCTCTCTGTGTCTTTCATGAATTAAAAAAAAAAAAAAGATTCTAACATGTAAATGAACGAATAAGTGAGCATACTTAATGGAAAGGTAAATATCCTTTTGTGGATATTTAGTATAAATTTGTGGAGATTACAAATTCATGATGATATTTAACCCCAATTCATAAAAAACTTCTAGTGATTGTTTCTGAACAGGAAGTTTGGTTTACAGACACTCATCTCCTAATGCTGTTATTCAAGATTAGCAACAACTAATCATAAATGCCTCTGCAGTAGACATGCAAATAATCATTATCTAAAGAGAAACATGCAACCACAAACAATTCTATACCCACAGACCCGATAACCTAGATGAAATGGGCTAATTCCTTGAAAGACAAAATCTGCCAAAACTCCCACAAGAAGAAATAGATAACCTAAACAGGCATACATGTAGAAAATTAATCTATACTTAATAACTTTCTAAAATATTAGAAATCATCAGATCCAAAAAGCTTCATAGGTGAATCCTTTCAAACATTTAAGGAAGAAATTATATCTATTCTCTACAATCTCTTTGGAAAGATGGAAACAGAAGGAATATTTCCTAACTCATTCTATGAGGGCAGATTACCTTAATATCAAACCAGACAAAGAAATTACAAGAAAACTACAGGTCAGTATCTCTCATGAAAACAGATGTAAAAATCCTCAACAAAATATTATAAAACTGAATACTACAAGATATACAAAGAATTATACACCATGACCAACAGGGATTTATCCTAGGGATGCAGGCTGGTACAATGTTCAAAGATCAATTAATGCAACCCATTATCTCAGCAGGCTAAATAAAAATCATATTATTATACCAACAGAGGCAGAAACAACATTTGACAAAATGCAAACACCCACTCATGATAAAAACACGTGGTACACTGAAACAGAAACTGCCTCAACTTGATAAAGAACATCTACAAAAAATCTACAGCTAACATTGTACTTAATGGTGAGAACCTAGAAGTTTTCCCTCTAAGACAAGAAGAAGGCAAGGATGCTGTTGCCACTCTTATTCAACATTGTGTAGGAAGTCCTGGCTAATGAAATAAGACAAGAAAAGGAAATAAAAGGTATACAGACTGGGAAGGAAGAAATATAACTGTTTGTTCACAAATGACATGATTGTCTAAATAGAAAATCCAACAGAATCAACAAAAAAGCCTCTTGGAATTTATAAGAAATTATAGCAAGATTGCAGGATACAAAGTTAATATATAAAAATCTATTGCTTTCCTATATACCAGCAATGAACCAGTGACTTTTAAAATTTAAAACAATGCCATTTGCATTAGCACCCCAAAAAGAAAATACCTAGGTATAAGTCTAATAATATACAAGATCTATGTGAGGAAAACTACGTAAGTCTAATAAGTGAAATCAATGAATAATTTAATAAATATTCATGGATAGAAATAATATTGTCCAGATGTCAGTTTTTCTCAACTTGATCTATAAATTCAGTGAAATCTCAATCAAAATCCCAGAAAATCATTTTGTGTACAATAAGAAATTCATTATAAAGTTTATATGAGGGGACAAAAGATCCAGAATAGCCAACACAATAATAGGGAAAAAGAACAAAGGTGGAGAACTAACATTACCTGACTTTTTTTTTTTTTTTTTTTTTTTTTTATGATAGTCACAGAGAGAGAGAGAGAAAGAGAGGCAGAGACATAGGCAGAGGGAGAAGCAGGCTCCATGCACCGGGAGCCCGATGTGGGATTCGATCCTGGGTCTCCAGGATCGCACCTTGGGCCAAAGGCAGGCGCCAAAGGGCTGCACCACCCAGGGATCCCCCATTACCTGACTTTTTAACTTAGTATAAAGTTACAACAATCAATACAAAATAGTATTAGTGAAAGAATAGACAAATAGATGAACAGAACAGACAATTCACATAAAGACAGAAAACTTATCTTTGACAATAGAGCAAAGACAATACAATGAAGCAAAGATAATCTTTCCAACAAGTGGTGCTGGAACAATGGACATGCACGTACCAAAAAAATAAAAAAAAAGAACCAGACATAGACCTTATACTTTTAACCAAGATTAGCTCAAAATGAATTACTTATCTAAATTTGGAACACAAAACTATAAAACTCCTACAATATAACATAACATTCTAGATGACTTTGGGTTTGACGATGACCTTATTATACATAACACTAAAAATGGATAAAGAAAATATGAGATACACACACACACACACACACACACACACAGACCCACAATTCAGTCATCAAAAGAATGGAATCTTGCCATTTGCAATGACATGGATGGAGCTAGAGGGGATTATGCTAAGTGAAATAAAACAGAGAAAGATAAATACTGTATGATTTCATTCATATGTGGAATTTGAGAAACAAAACAGTTGAACGTGAGGGAAGAGAAAAAAAGAGAGAGGGAAGGAAACAAACCATAAGAGACTCAATTATAGAGAACAAACTGTGGGCTCCTGGAGGGGAGGTGAATGGGAATGGGCTAAATGGGTGATGGGTTTTGAAGAGGGCACTTGTGATGAGCGCTGTGTCATATATAAGTGATGAATCACTAAATTCTACTCCTGAGACCAATATTACACTATATGTTAACCAGCCAGAATTTAAATAAAAACCTGAAACTAAAATAAATAAAATAAAAATAAATAAAATCAATCTGATATATAGTGAGTAAATAAAATTTATACCAATCAGTTCAAATAAATTGTAGCCTACATACACACACGCAAAAATGACTTAACGTTACTTGGGGGAAT
This sequence comes from Canis lupus baileyi, assembly GCF_048164855.1. Classification (NCBI taxonomy): domain Eukaryota; kingdom Metazoa; phylum Chordata; class Mammalia; order Carnivora; family Canidae; genus Canis; species Canis lupus. Next base: position 57,268,615 of record NC_132857.1, read on the forward strand.
AATTTCACATAGCATAAAATTATACATAGTTTATCCAGTCTTGTATTTATACATATTTTACATGAAATTTCTTCACAAAATAAGGAAAATTACATATAATATATAAATATTATTACTTATAAACAAAATAATGTAAAAAATAAACAATGAATGCATCAGACATTTTGATATTTTGCATATTTAATAACATGCAATTTAAAATATTTTCTAATTTCATTCATGATTTCTTCCATTCATGATTATTTTGGAGTGTTTTACTTAGTTTGCAAATATTTTGGGACTTCTAATATCTTAGTGTTAGTAATTTCAAATTTGACTCTTTTCTGGTGATAGAACATATTTTGCACTATTTTAATTAAGACTGTGTTTCAGGGGATCCCTGGGTGGCTCAGCGGTTAAGCGCTGCCTTCCGCCCAGGGCATGATCCTGGAGACCCGGGATCGAGTCCCACATCGGGCTCCCTGCATGGAGCCTGCTTCTCCCTCTGCCTGTGTCTTGGCCTCTCTCTCTCTCTCTGTCTCTCATGAATAAATAAATAAAATCTTAAAAAAAAAGGGCCTGTGTTTCAGTATATGGTCCATCTAGGTGAATATTCCACGTGAACATACAAAAAATACATATTCTATAGTTGTTGGGAATAGTGGTCTATGGATAGCAATTATATTGTTTGTTGAATATATTATTCAAATCTTCATTCTTACTGTCTTATCTATTTGTCCCAATATCTGTTTATCCTATTCTGCCAATTTTTGCTTCATGTAGTTTAAAGCTCTGTTATTATTAGGTACAATTAAGATTGCTATATCTTATTGATGAATTGACTCTTTCATTACTACTTAATTCTACTTAATCTCTTGTAATGATCTTTGTAGTAATACCTAATTCATCTGACATTCATACAGCCCCAAAAGCTTTTCCGTGATTAGTATTTACATACTAATTTAAAACATGTTGTTTTCTCCATTTTTTAACTTATCTGTGTCCTTTTAAGGTGATCACTTGTAAGTAGCATATGGTTGAGTTTTTCTTTCCACACTAATCATTTATGCCTTTTAAATTTTTAAGATTTATATGGTAAATGTAAGTTTAAAATTACTGGTTCTTAATTATAATAATTTAAGTTGTGCTTCAAACTACCATTATGATATTTATTTCCTACACTTCCTGGTTTTTCTTTTTCCTTTCTTTCATTTCTTTTGGGTCAACTTTTTATTAATCAGTTTTATCATCTCATTGGCTCTTTAGCTATATATTTCATGGTCTTAATGTTTTAATGGATGCTGTTATGATCACACTATGCATCTTTAACTCATAATAATCTACCTTTATTTAACATTATACCACTCAAAAAGTATGGTGTGAAAAACTTGCTGTACTACAATTCAACTACCTTCTTCCTGTCTTTTGTGCTGTTGCTGCCATATATAGTATTTGTTCATCAGTCATATAATCTCCAAAGTTATAATTATTTTTGCTTTAAGAAATTGCCTCAATTTTAAATTTTACATTTAATTTTTAAAAAATATTTACTGACATATTTAACATTTCCACCACTCTATTCCTCTTACAGATCCAAGTTTCTGGATCTACAGGATCCTTTAGCCTGAACACTTCCTTTAATATATCTGTAATGGTCTTTTACTGATGAGTCTCTCAACTTTTGGTTATCTGAAAATATGCCTTCAAATTTCAACTACGCACATAATTATCATCACAACAACTTGATTTTTCATCAAACGATTTAGAAATGTCATTCCATTGTCCTCTGGCTTCCGTTTTGTTTCTGATGAGAAATCAGACATAATTTGTATCATTGCTCCCCTGTATCAATGTGTTCTTATTCTCTTGCTGATTTTAATATTTTTCTCTTTGTTCCTGATTTCAGCAGATTGATAATTAGGTGTGTGTGTGTGTGTGTGTGTGTGTGTATGTGTGAATTCAATGAACTTCTGAGAATGGTGGGTTCATTATTTATATTTAGGAAAATTGGGGGCAGTCCGGGTGGCTCAGCAGTTTAACACCACGTTCAGCCTAGGGCCTGATCCTGGAGACCTGGGATAGAGTCCCATGTCAGGCTCCCTGTATGGAGCCTGCTTCTCCCTCTGCCTGTGTCTCTGCCTCTCTGTCTCTCTCTCTCTATCTCTCATGAATAAATAAATAAAATCTTTAAAAAGAAAAAAGGAAAATTGGGGAGGGGCACTTGGGTGGCTCAGTTGGTTGAGCATCTAACTGTTGATTTCAGCTCAGATCATGATCTCAGGGTTGTAATATTGGGCCCCATGTCATCGGGCTCCATGTTCAGTGGGGAGTCTGCCTGAGACTCTCTCTCCCTCTCCCTGTGCCCTGCTTCCCTCTTTCTAAAATAAAAACAAATAAATCTTTTCAGAAATTTAGAAAATTCCATTATTGGAATTTTCTTTATAGGAAATATTGGAATACTCTTTATAGGATTTTTTTTCTGGGACTCCAATTGTTTGTGGGTCTGCTCTTATTCACTATTTTCTCTTTGATTATGGGTCACATTTTCCTACTTCCTTGAAAGTTTCATGTTTTACCAGGCATTTCATTTAAAGGAACAGAGGCTGAAGTATGATTATTTTTTTATTTATTTTATTTTCAGATAATTTAAGGCTTTTCCTCTGTTTTACAATTAGAGCAAGTAGATGGGGTTTTAGATTTTTTTCAAAGTGAGGTTGAGCTGGGGCTGAACCATAGCACCAATTACATTGAGCTCACCTTTGGTTAACTTTTTGGGTATTTTTCTATTCCATTGCCATTAAAGTCTGACCATTTTGTTCCTGAGAGCATTTGAGCTAGATGGCTGGACCAAGCAGCCTTGGCCTATGTTTACATACAATATCCCATTGGTTCTGTTTCTCTAGAGAATTCTAATACAATGGCAAAAGGGATTTTTGCAGATGTAATTAAGTTTATAATCAGTTGACTTTGGCTAACCAAAAGGGAAATCCATTGAGGGGAGTCTGACCTAATTACATGAACCCTTTAAAAGCAGTTTTCTAAAAAAATAAAAATAAAAAAAAAATAAATAAAAGCAGTTTTCTAGTGCAGTGGAGGAGGAAGTCCGATTTCTGGCATGCAAAGGAGTTGAAACAAGGTTCTTGGCTTGAGGATAGAAGGGGTCTCATGGGAAAGACCTGAAAGCATCCTCTGGATGCTGGGAATAGTAGCCGGCTGACAACCAGCAAGGACATGGGGACCTTAGTCCAACAGCTGCAGTGAATGTAATTCTGCCTACAAGGGTAAGCTTGCAAGCGGAGTCTTCCCAGTAACTTCAGAACAAGAACTCGGCTCTGCCAACACCTTGATCTTGACCTTATGAGACCCTGGGCAGAGAATTCAGCCTTGCAGACCTGGGCTTCTCACATAAAAGATGGTGAGCAATGAATGGATGTTGTTTTAAGCCACAAAGCACGTCACAATTTGTCATACAGTAATAGAAAACTAATATAGCCGAGACATAAAAACGAACTACACGACCAAGGATAAAGGTGGTTTGAGTAATGGCCCCCTGCCCTGATATCTGAATACATATTCCACGACAAATTCCACATTTCAAAAAATACTAATCTCTCTCGTTTACTAATCAAAAGTCACTTGAAGGGATGATCCAAAAAGCATCTTGACCACATGCTGTCTAAAACAGGCTTCTCACAAATTTCTGCATAACTTTCTTTATTCTCACATGTGTACATTTAAATTTATAATCAGCAGCATAAATTGTCAAGAATCTAGAGCAACACTGGTTGTCTAAGGGGGTATTGAAACCAGAGTAGTGGGAATTGCCCCTTAGTGGTTGAAGATGCAAAAAGTAAACTTGTTGGTACATGATGATAACTTACTTGAAGTTCACTCATAGAAACAACAAAACTCTTTTCTAAAAATTAAAAGAATCTGGTTCTTAGAGACACAGTTGACATCTGCTACTACATATGTATTTTGCACAGGTGTCAGAGTATTGTAAAATTCAACATCTGCCTTCACTTGTATTGAACAATCTTCTGGTTTTAGCTATTTTAGAAGAAGATCCTTATTGAAAACCCAGGAGCATAATGTTATTTTTCTTTTTTATCATTTAGAAAGCAGGTTTTCTTTTAACATTAAACTGTAGCTGTAAAAAGTGGTCTGAAAAAAAAAAAAAAAACGCCCTCTTCAAAGCTTTGTTCATATAACTTTGTTTACCTACCTGTTCTCAACGTGCCACCAAGACAGCCTGATCATTATGGATAGGGACAGGAACAAAGATTTTGGAGTCTACAAGCTGTAAGTATAAATGCCAACTTTTACCATTTATCAGCTGAGTAACACCTCTGCATCTCAGTTTTCTCATCTACCAAGAAATGCCTTTAGAGCCAAGATGAGGATTACTTAAAGTCAGTCCACAGTTTCACTGTTCTAATCTAATTCATAGGACCTATTTTTATTAATATTTTTTCTGAAACTGAGTTGTTTTGGTCTCTCCAGCTAACGTTACAAGTTTCACCAAAAAATTCTCCAACTGCACTTATGAAATTTTTTCTCTTGGCATTTAGAACCTTTTGCTTTTGTCAATAGTTCTTTTTACTCCTCATCAAGGAATGAATACCAAAGTCATCAGGCTGAATTAAGGACACTTTAGAAGAAAATCCTTATTGAAAACCCAGGAGCATAGTCATTTTTTTTATCACTTTTTTTTCCACTTTAGTGAAGACCTAGTAGCCTAAAGTAAAATTGAAAAGGTACTTTAAACTTAATCCTCTGGTTGTAATGGGGATATTTAGCATTTTCAGTAAAGGTTTTATTGGTCCAGACCAGAAGGACAATATTATATTAACAACTTTCTGTATTTCAGTTGCTGTAACCACTTTACACCAAATTCTGTTCCATGGTAATCACAGTTAAAATGATATGGTAGTTTTCATTTCCCAGGCTTTTCAATGTCCAGCAAATGTCCTTTTTACACAAGAAAACCATACTCACCAAGCTCTACTCCATGAGTCTGAACTAAGCCATTCCATTTTTTATAAATTCAAAGCAAGACTCTATGATTTATTCCAAATGTGACAGCATAGCTTGAGAGGTGGGCAGCCTCCACACAAGTAATCTGCTGATTAGTTAGAGTATGCATATCAGAAGCCAGCAAACTCCAATTTGCATTGAATGCCAGCTGCATAACAACTTATCAGAGAAGCCCAGATAGAAGAGTAAAGAAATATCCCTTCCATAATTATGAGCACGTGTATGCCAGTGCGAACCTGCATTAGTATGACTGAGCATTCTGGGATAATAAGTTAATGCTATTAAGATTCATTACATATTCCTAATATGCATACCAATGCGTCTTAGTGGTAATAAGTTAGATCCCAAGCTCCAAGTCTGTGTTGATAAACTCTGGTTAGAATGGAAACAGGTCCAGCCGGGAATGCCAGTAGATGTCCTAGTAAGGCTTGGCAACATTTTAGGAAAGATACTTTTGGTGATTGTACATACTAATTCAGTATTAATACCAAGTGACCTTAATTTTCATTAAAACTTTTTTTTTCTGTTTAAATGTAGATATCTAAGTTACTTGTAATAATATAAAGAAAAGTAATATTAAGTGAAGAGCTAATTGGTGAGGGCCTACTTTGGCTTCACACCTGTTTTATTTGGCTAAGACTTAAATTTGAATGACATTAGGTGGCACTTGCACTGCCTGTGCCCTATTGCTTTTATACCGGATTTATTTGTTTCTATTATCTGACTGGTCCCTAGAGGCAGCGAGCTTGATGATCCATTTCTAAATGAACATCTATGTGAGAAGCCAAACATTTTCTTAAGAGATGGGCCAGGCAAGTGAAAGGGACTCTGGATCCTTTGCTTACTTGATATGTCAGACTCTGAAAAAATACAAATGTGGGATCCTTTTGACAGGGGGCACTACACTGTAATGGGGAGTGTCTTCATTTGGAAGCTAGGAAGTAGAGTTTCACTCATCTATTCTTTCAATCATTCAGTAATTCAGATGACCAACATGTGCTGACTGTGCCCAGAGGGTACCATTGTTGGGATACAACAATCTCCTAAGGCTGTTGTAAAGATTCAATTTGATGATACGTGTGTGTTGGGTACAGATCTTTTCAGATTCCCCCGACTGCCTCCTTTGTCTTTCTCTTGGTCAGCAATTTGCTGAGCTGCATAGCCTCTTTATGGCTAGGTGAAATCCATACCCTAGGGATCGGGCTTGCTGAATGGACACTAAGCTCCTAGATAATCCTGCCTAAAAGTATGGGACCTGAGCTTCCTATGGAGTAAATTTCACCATTGAGAAATGAAATGTGAAATGAGACTAAGGAGATAAATTCCTCCTTTTTCTGTCCTCATGGACTGCTTCTGGCCCCCAAAGCTTATTTTGCATTTCCCCATTAAAAGGAATCGCAATAGGTAATTCCTAAATGAGCCCTACATCTGTAAAATTCTATGATTTTGTGATTCTGTTTCAACAGTCTTGAGTTTCTTTAGAGGGGACAAAGGAATTACCATTTGTTGTGCCCAAAGTATAGTGTCAGGCACTGACCAATTTACTTTATATACATTACTTTATTTGAGTTTTATAAATGCCCTGGAAGGCAGGAATTATTTTCTCTAATACTGAATAAATTGCGGCACAAGAGAGTAACAAATTGTCAAATACACACGCCACTAAGAGGCAAGCAAAGGTGAAAAGCCATCTGCCCAGGTTCAAAGCCCAAGCTCTCACACTGAGCACACTGTTTCACTTTTTAAATTTTAATCTCCTTCCCCGACTCTTCTTTCCTACACAAAAAAATCTACTACTTGGAAATCATTCATTGACCACAGCTACACGAACTTAATACCCCTTTCATTATTTACTTTTTGCCTCCATGGTAAAACATCTATTAATTAAGAGCTATAATATCTCGTTTAAATAGTACATGTACCTGTGTGTCAAGGGTAACTGACAAGTTTAAAAATTCTTTAACTTAGGGCATTACAATATGTACTACAGTTCGCTTCCTGGATACGTTTCAACTAGTTCAACACTTCATTCATTATAGTAACAGCATCCAGCAGCATCTATTAACCAACATATCTGTGCTTTGCAAGTACCACTATAAAAGATGTTCACAAGATAATCCTCACACCCAAGACAAGTCTTTTTTGCATTTTCAAAGAAAACTTTTGTTATATTCAACTTTAAGCATAAGTTTATTTTATTTTGTTTAAGATTTTATTTATTCATGAGACACACAGAGAGAGAGAGAGAGAGAGAGAGAGAGAGGTAGAGACACAGGCAGAGGGAGAAGCAGGGAGCCTGATGCGGGACTCGATCCCAGGTCTCCAGGATCAGGGCCTGGGCTGAAGGCAGACGCTCAACTGCTGAGCCACCCGGGCTGCCCTATTTTGTTATATTTGAATTACTGAAAGTTGAAAGCATATATGAACTAAGGTAAATCTATTTAACCAAAATATGAAATCATACCAATCTATAATTCCCTAACTTTAGGAAGCATATAACATGAAATAGAAAAATAAATCTGTTTTTATGACAAACTCATCAAATTAAGTTTTTTATCAATAAATGATCAATATAATCAGATAGTAAAAAGCTTCTCCATGATATAGCTAAACATATGAGTGAAAAAAAGTGTTTACATTTTATATATAAATCAAGGGGCCCATCTGGTCCCCAGAAGCTCAGCCAAGTGGTCTAGTTCCATAATTTATGATGATATAGAGTTTCTACTTAAAAGACTCCCAGATGGCTCAATGGCCAGATATCAATGCTCCATATCAAGACGGAACCCAAGTTTAGTCTTTCCTTTGGTGGGGGAAATAACACAATTATTTTTAAAGTTTTGTTTTATCCGAGGCCTTCTCATTACTGTTCTAACTGTGGCCTAATAAATGTGTTTATCAACATTTGCACATTCTTAACAGCCAGGGTCAAAAATGAGACAGAAAGTCCAAAGCAGATGAGGCCCTCATCAGGCTCACACCTCCCTCCTGCGTATCCTCCCCAACCTCCCACATTCCAGAGTCCCTTGGCTTCCTTCCAGCTTTATAAGAACGTCTTACTTCAGCCTTCCGCCTAAGTAGTCTTTCCCAGATCAAGCTGTGTATGACACATTATTAGAGGAGCTAATGGGCTACTTATTCTTACACAAGTAGATCTAATGATTCATTTTATCATTCAGTTATTCAACAAACATATGCTGAGTGTCTGTTTAGCACCGGGCACTGTGCTAGTCACTAGAAAAATATTACCATCGCCAACCTAATAAACACCATAGTAAGAAAGATCGACCCTTACTCAGTTATCCGTAATCCCGCTTTGCTGCATTTTTAAAGAAGTACTTTGTAGATTGTTAATCCAAAGACACAGACACTGACTAAAGAGTTTTAAGCAGAAGTATACATGCTTTAAATAAAAGTGATTCTCCTAGATTTCTCAAATTCCAAGGTACACACTCTCTCTATTTAGAAGATCAGCCTTGGACCTAGCATACAAATTGTTTGACAACGTGTTAAGTGGAACTTGTCCTGTTACCTTAGAATTTGAGATTAAGTCCTAAACAGGACAAAAAGTGATAGATAGCCTTATATTATAAAAAGCTGCCAAATAGGAGCATTTGGGCAGCTCAGTTGCTTACATGCCCAACTCTTGATTTAGGTTCAGGTCATGATCCCAGGGTTGTGGAACAAAGCCCTGAGTCAGCTCCGTGTTCAACGGGGAGTCTCCTTGAGAGTCTCTCTTCTTTTCCCTCTGCCCCTCCCCCTACTCATGGGCATGAAATAAATAGATAGATAGATAGATAGATAGATAGATAGATAGATAAAATATTTTTATAAAGCTGCCAAATACATCCATGTGAATTATTAAGAGTTGACAAAAATCAGTCCTCACTTCCAAATGCTCCAAAGAGCCTGTATAAATAACTGAAGAGCAAATTCCAGGGGGAACCATTGAGATTTAGTAGTACCAGGTCTTGGACACATTTTGACTTTTCTTTTCCAGTGGGGTCAAGTAGAGAGAACTCTTCCCTTTTAAAGAAAGTAGGGAAGGTTCTGCAGACTACCCATGATACTTAGAAGAGTAAGAAAAAGAGGTGTCCGTTGCCCTTCCTTGAGTCGTGAGTGGGCCATAAGCTGCAGTTCAAATGCCACTGTGAAAACATCCTTGGTAGAGTTTGACGTGCTTCCCTTGGGATTGGGAGGCAACCTGGCACCTTGAAACTGGGGCCTGCCTCTGCCCTCAGGAGTCTGAAGACAGAGATTGGCCAGAGCCGCTGTGCCGGGTGGAGAGGGCGAGCAGTTGTGGGAGGGTCCGTACTCTGATCGTTTGGCAAGGCCAGCTCAAAAGGATGTCACGCAAAACCAGGCCACCTGGAACGTGCCTGTACTGGTTTCCTGTTACTACTGTAACGAATTCCACCAATTTCATGGCCTAAAACAACACAAATTTATTCTCTTAGAGTTCTGCAGGTCAGAAGGCTAAAGTGGGTCTGTTGGGCCACTTTCATTCTAGAATACAAGGGAAGAATCTGTGTCCTTGTCTTTTCCAGCTTCTAGAAACAGCTTGCATTCCTTGGCTCATGTTCCCTTCCTACATTTTCGAAGCCAACACTGTAGCATCTTCTGTTCTCCTTCTGTTCTTACATGTTCTCAATATGACTCCAACCCTCCACCCTCCTCTTACAAGGACCCCTGTCATTACACTGGATCTATCCGGATAATCCAGAGTAAACTCCCCATCTCAAGATCCTTAATTTATTCACATTTACAAAGTCCCATTTACCATGAACATTCCGATTCCAGGGATTAGGAAGTGGGTAGAGCCTACTCAAGGAGGCAGATTGTTGGGTCATAGGGACCCCAGCATTAAGAAGCTTGGAGGTGGGGGTACCTGGGTGGCTAGTGGTTGAGTGTCTCCCTTTGGCTCAGATCATGATCCCGGGGCCCTGGGGTCGAGTCCCACATCAAGCTCCCCACATGGAGCCTGCTTCTCCCGCTGCCTGTGTCTCTGCTTCTCTCTCTGTGTCTCTCATGAATAAATAAATAAAATCTTTTAAAAAAAATAAGCTTGGAGGTATGATACTGGGGGGAGGCATGAGTGCATCTCAAATGATTGAGGACAACATGACCCAAGTCAGAGCTCTCAGGACCTCCAAGGACCCAATATCTGAACCTCTGCCCTCCCCAGACAACAGTATCGTGTTGCTGCATTATCCCAACAAGTCAAGGCTTCCTTTAGTCCAACCTTCTCTTTGGAAGACCCAGGGGTGTTATCTGGGGTCGAAGCAAAGAACAAGGAGAAGTGAGAGAACACAACAAGCCCTGCCCTCTGTGGTAGGTCAGACCTAAGACAACAGGAAATGAGAGGCTGTGAACTAAACGTGAGGTGTAGACCACCCTGCAACTTTGACTCCCCCAATATGAGACTCTATTCATAAGACGCAACGCTTCTAATATTGGAAAAGCATGAATTCTGCTTGCAAGGCAACCAAGGGACAGAGAAAAAGAAATTCAACAGAGCGTGCTAGAAGAGTACGGTTGGAAAATAATTAAGCCCTTTCCTGTTTGTAGAAAACACATTTCGGCCCGTTCAACAAAGTGGTTCCAGTGGGTTTTTTGGACATTTTTTTTGCATATGTAGCCAAGTCTGTAGCTTCTGATCTCTTTCTGCCTGTGATCTCCCACATGCGCCTGCCTGGAAGTGCTCTGTATGTCAGCCACGGAGCGGCCCGCCACCCCCAGACTTCGCAGCAACCTGCCCATTGCGAATCCGCCTCTAGCCCTAACCATTCAGCGCCTGCCTAATTCTCTAACTGTATTAACTGGCACCGGATTGACACCTTGTATGTTGTTCAGCAGTTGTTGCGCTGGCTTCTAAATTATTTCAGCTTGGCATTACAGAGATCATGTGTCACTAATGCAAACTTGTGTATTTACAATATTAGAGTCGCTGTCTTGTTATTTTTTCATTACTACTGTATTTTCTGAGTCTCCCTCATTACCATGTGTATTGTTTCATTATTTACATTTTGAATGCTATTATCTCCAAGGCTGTCAGCAGAAGCATTGAGATAATGATGCTGTGGGAAGAGAATTATCTAAATATGGATCTTCCTGCTTATGCTCAAATATATTACCGTCTGACTCTTCAGATGCTCCTTCCGGGTCCTCATTAAGACACGCGTGGCCTTGGGGAATCATGGAGCATCAGCTGCCTTTGTCTGAGGGTCTGAAGGTACAGAGACAAAACTAGAGATGGAGAAACCCATCAAGGCTTGGAGCGAAGGACGGTCCTGATAGTAAGAGGCAGCGGGTGTGAAAACAGCCATTGGAATAGGTATTTAGCAACAACGGCCCTGAGAGAGCGGTATTTGAGAGTCTGAAGGTAAAACCATGACTGGAATGAGACGTTGCAGGTGTTTTGTTTCATTTTGATTTCGATATTGCCTGTTTAAAGATAAATAATAATTAAAAAGCGGATGGTCTCCACGGGACTTTCCCAAGTACTCTGGTCTTAAAAACCAACTACACACCCGTGCGGGCCAGATTTCTATTTTTATCTCTGACCCCCCCCCTCCCCCGCCGAGTCTCAAATTCAAGTATCTGATTTCAAGTCTGACATTTGCACTTGCCTGTCCACTGTCATCTCAAGCTTAGCGTGGCCAATTCGGAGGCTTTTCTTCCCAGGAAGTCTCCTTCCTCTTGTTCCCAGCCGTCTATTCTCCGTTCAGGCTGTCACCACGTCCCGTACAAAGTCCAAGAAATTTCCTGCGACTGCCTTCCTGTCTTCCTGCCAGCACGTAGTTAGTCAAGTCCTGTGGGTCCACCTGCAAGGGGCCCCCTGAGCCCAGCGACTGTCCTCTGCCTCCCAGGAGGCCACCCTGGTCTGAGCCATCCTCGTCTCTGACGTGCGCCGCGTCCCACGGGGGGCCAGCACCCCTCCTGCCCCTCCGCCCTCGCCAGCTAAGTCGGGCTCCACGTCACGGCCCTTCTGCCCCAAGCCCTGAGGCTTCTCATCACACTTGGACTAAAACCTACACCCGGAGCCATGGGCCGCAGAGCGCCTGGTGACCTGCTCCCGCCACGTCGGAGATCTCCTCTCCTCTCGTCCTCTCTGGTGCCAGTGCGGTGCTTCCAGGCAGGTCCTTGCTGCTCCGAGCTCCCTGCACGTGCTGACCCTCTGTCTGGAATATTCTGCTTCCAGATCTATACATGCATGGCCCGCTTCCCAAAGTCCTCAAGGAGAACTGTCAACTCCTCAGACGCTGTCCCTCCTGTCCGGTGCCTCTTCATGGTTCCCATCACCGTCCAATGCATCCCGTCCATTAACTTGTTCTCTTATTACCTGTTTCATCCCCCTAGACTCTAAGCTCCAGGAGGGCGGCAGTCTTGTTCCTTCTGTTCCCCCTGCTATACGTCCAGGCTCAGGTTTGGTGCCTGGCTCACAGCAGTCCCTCGATAAATATTCATGCATAAATGAACGAGCAGAATCCAAATTACTTATGACTCGGTGTCCAGGCTCACGCTGACAGTCTTCTCAGTTATTCTACAGAGGTTCTTCTCCGGCGATCTTCTGCATGTGTGATAGGATCCAAGTCGGACGGAGCCTCAACTCCAGGTGTAGGGAAACTGCCTTTTGCAAGGCCGGCGCCGTCTCAGGCTCCGTCCAACTACTTCACCACTGGCCCATGACCCGTCTCAGACCCCGCTCCTGTCCCAGGCCTGGCAAGTCCTCCCCATTCTCTGCTACTGGAGCCCACAACTTCCCCTTCTGGAACGCTTCTCCTCGGTAACATTCTCTCTCCCGACCCCTTTCTTTACAGATTGCTCAGCCATAGACAGGTCAGATTTACTCCTCAGGTTCCAACAAGAATGTCAGGTTTACTGGAAAGACAGAAATTCCTGTTTTGACACTATTGTTTCAATCCTTTTTGACATCCTGCTGTGGTGATTCAGCATGGAATTGAGCTGCAGGTTTTTGTTTATTTTTGAGAGGGGTTATATAAAGGGAGGAAAGCAGAAGGCAGCATTTGTCTCAAAAACTGTTTCTAGAAGCCCTGCATTCTTGACCGTTTTAATGCCAAAAAGCCCCCCCCCCCGCCCCAAGAAGTGAGTCCTTAGCTCCTAAGACTGGTGTCATCCACACACAACCCATCTGTTTCTCCACAGATAAATCAAAATGTGAAAAGTAAATAATCAATGCCACTTTCTGCACCACCACCAAGATTCCCAAAGAGAGGAGATAATGAAGAGTCATTGAACTGTTTTCTTGAAGGAAAAAAAAAAAAAAAAAACGTGATGCAGATCCTACTTCCGAAGGTCAAAAAGTAGGTCAGTGAGTGGTTCAGCAATGTTTGTAGAACAGTTAACACTGGAATATTAATAATACAGAATAATATAGAATCTGACTCTTCAGTAGGAACAAACGAAATTAGTTTCACAACTTAGACATCTGTACACTATCAAGAGAATTACCTTCTCTAAAAACGGCAATTTAATGGAAAAGTATGATAATTCTGTGCTTTTCAGGAAGATATAAATTGTTTGCAATAGAATTACTGCTGTTAAGAATTAATGTAATTAGTAGGGACCGCGCTTACGATGGGCCAGTCACTACCGCGTGTGCTTTCTGGACGCTGGCCCCTCTGGGATGCCTGACGCTGCGTGTGTAGCTTCAGCAAAGACACCGAAGCATGGAAGGCTGAGCCACTGCCGCTGGTCCCTGGCTTTCAGCTGCTTACCCCAACCCAGGCTATCCCGTATTCCAGAATCATCAAACCAAGCTAAGCCACCTGTACCCTATTACCGGTGGCGCTAACTGGTGGCATTTATTGAGCCCTCGCACTGTGCCACACTCTCTGGAAGGCCTGGTGCAGCTTTTAGATCACCTAATCTTTCCAACGAGTCCAAGGTGGAAGGACTATTATCAGAACCACGATTTAAAACTGATTCTGGTATGATTTCACCGGACGTTTCTCCCATGCCACTCACTGCTAGAAACAACTCTTAGGTTTTATTCAGTTTTGCAAAGCCCGAGCAGCCACTGGCAGCTCGGATCCCCCCGTTTTCTTCAGTAGCCCCGCACAAGGTCCTAGAATCGCCAGGTACGTGTCATTTCCACTTTTTTTTTTTTTTTCATCTAGAAAAAAACCCTTTCAGCCTTAACTGAGGCAGGTGTAGTTTTTAGGTTGATGCTTCTAAGTTTTCTAGCTGCACAGGCCTGAGTGTGAGGTTACGTTTCTCATTCAAACCCAACATTAGGGCTGAACGCTCCGGGAGAAAGCGCATCCCCACCAACGAGGCTCAGCAGTACCCCCATCTACGAGGGCTGCAAATCGTACAATGTGAGTCCCTCTTCAGCTAAATTAATTGGACCATGAAGCAGGAACAGTAACAGAGGACTTTTATAGACTCCAGCCAGTGAATCCTTTTCAAAGCGAAGCCTGTAATATTCTTTTATTAGTCCACAAGTAACAAATGTACTGCAGACATCAATCTCATTGGAATAGTAGAGAAATCTCTGGAGCCAGCAGAAGAGAACTGGGAGCTCCATCAAAGGGCAGTAACAGGGTGATTTAGCAACAATCACCATGAATGGCAAAACATGCATGCATAATTAGGGAGGTAAATTAATCCTAAAATTGGGACTTATTACTGATAATCAAGAGTGAACGCCCGCTCCTCGTGATCTGGCAGGCGCTGTTCCGAACGCTTCAGATGAATGATTTCACAGTGACACGCGGGGGGAGGTACAATTATCATCTCCTGTTACAGATTGGGAAACTGAGGCTTAGACAAACGAAGTAAATTGTTGAGGGTTCAACTGCCTCGAAGCAGCAGGGCCAAGTCTCCATCCTACATTCTGGACCTCACGTATTTTTAGCTTGTTGTGTTTAGTGTCTTATGAGTTGTAACGGCCCAGGCCGGCCACGCGGAACTGCGTGCAGGTCCCACAGCAGGCAGGAGCCCTCTGACCTCGGCCTTGGCCCTACAGTTCTCCCCTGGGTGCCCACCTCCGCCAACTCACTTTTTTTTTTTAAGATGTATTTATTTTAGAGAGAGAGCATGAGTGAGTGGAGGCAGGGCCAGAAGGAGAGGGAGAGAGAGAACCTCAAGCAGACTCCGCTCTGCGCTGAAACCCAGAGCCGGCACTCAAGCGGCTGTGCAGCCCAGGAGCCCGGCCACCAACTCACTTCTTCCTAAGAGGCAGCTCGCGTGTCACTCTGGGAAGGTCGCCGTGAGGCCAACCACTGCTGCCCCAGCCTTCCGCCGATGGCAGGCTGAGACAGCCCTTCCCCGGCCAACATGCGTGATCCAGCGTGTGTTAAAGCTGGAATCAAATAGTCAACCTGGGACTGCAAAGAGTGAGGAAGAAAACACGCATATCCAGAACTGCCGTGGTCCGCTACGGAAAACAAGCCAGCTACACTCACCTACCCGTGGCTGAATACCTTTGGTTTTTCAGTCACTGAGCACTGGGTCATGTTTACGTTATTTGTCTATTTTACAAATAGGTGAAGCCGAAATGAAATACGCATCCATTACTTATTTGAGCCTTTTGACAGTCCATGGTTCTTCCTTATTTCAGTCCAATTTAATTTCAGCAAGCAAAAAGAAAATCATATTATAAAGATAAACTGAAAGATTTTTTTTTTCCTTTCCTGGTGTAGGAGGGAATCAACTATACGGAGGTCTCTGGGTAATAAATAACTTCTCCACCTCTTGCTTTTCTTGGCAGGCTTGTGAAATATTTATTGCATTTCTTTCTAACGGCTTAAAAGTATCTTTCTCCTCCAGAGAATATTATCCTATGACCCAATGCATGTCCC
Organism: Canis lupus baileyi; assembly: GCF_048164855.1. NCBI lineage: Eukaryota > Metazoa > Chordata > Mammalia > Carnivora > Canidae > Canis > Canis lupus. The sequence goes on from NC_132857.1 coordinate 57,284,457, forward strand.
ACTGTGGCCTGCCTCAGCTGTGCTTGCATCTCCTGCCCCCGCGCCTGACCCCTGTCTTTCAATGCTGTCGTTGGGTTAACTTCTTCTGACAATCGCTGTTGCCTTTCGTTTAAGCTGTTACACTCCATATGGCTTCTCCTTCTTTGATGTGGCCCCAAACCTATTATAAACCACAGAACACAAGCTTGACGATATAATAGTTCACCTAAGCACCTCTGCAGTATTCTAACCGGGGCAGAGCTTAGCACAACTCCAAAGAAATGGAGAACACCCAGCCAAAGAGGGAGGAGGCCCCATCTGTGCATCAACCCACTGTGTAAAGGAAACTGTTCTTCAGAACTGTAGGGCTACTTTTTACGGTGGAGCAGCGTTAGAGCAAACCAACCACCGGGGATACATACCCAGCAATGAAAACCAGACGAGCTGGCCATCGTTAGTCAGTGGGCCTCACTGGAGACTCAGATTTGAGATTCAGCAGCAAATGGATCCACAGTAGGTTTTTAGAAAATCCCAGAACTAAAAGCAAACATATTCAGAAAATGTTTTAAAAAATTAATGGGCCCTGGGTGACTCAGTGGTTGAACGTCTGCCTTTGGCTTAGGTCGTGATCCCAGGGCCTGGGATCGGGCTCCCTGCATGGAGCCTGCTTCTCCCTCTGCCTCTGCCTCTGTCTCTCTCTTTCTCTCTCTCTCTGTGTGTGTGTCTCTCATGAATAAATAAATACAACCTTTAAAAAAATTACTCTCCCCCCCGCCAATGTACAAGGGGAGGTAAGCAGTGTGAAGAGAAACTGTTTATTTTGAGCTAAGCTAATAGGAAAACAAAGAGAATTAAAAAATTGTCTTTGTGGTAAACACTGGTGAATGTTGAAAATGAAATGGATTCCTCAACTGAAGATTAAAGATTCTCTCACCATTTATAGACTTAGTTCTGTGTATAGTTAGGTGAGACAGAAAGAGAAAGGCAGTGGGGGGGAGCCAGGGAGGGAGAAGTAGGCCACAGGGTATCAAGAGACCCTGTTCACTTCAGATTGTACGGCTGAGCTGCAGAATATCCTGGAGCAAGAGTCCCAACCTCTATGATCAAATGGACTCATCAGCTGGGCAAGGCTAATTAGGACCAGCCACCTTCCCCACCTAAAAAGCAGAGTTCATGTTAATTAACCCGGACATTTTGAACGACCTGAGCTCCACACACAAGAGGCGAAAAGGGTATTTTGCAGTTGTTAGCAATTACCTGTGAAATTATTTAAGTTGTCAGAAGGACTGAGACAGATCTGCCCTTGGGAGCGAACTCCCATGCCACTGCACCGACCACACACTGGATGTTTTTAAAGAAAGCTATCCCTCCCACTCCATCCTCATTTCTTCTCTCCCTTTTTCATTCTTCTCTTTCTCTTGAATATTCTTATTCTCTAAGACCTTCGCTATCTTTTATGATTTTATGATGACTTCTAAAAGCTAAGAAGCCACTTATAGTAAAAAGTCATGTACCTTCCTCCACATATTCTCCATCCATCCAAAATCCCACCAGATGCCTCATATCTCTTCTTCCTCTACTATACCAAACCATATTTTCTAGGCGTGTTATATTGGTAAACAAAAGTCTCTGCTCTTCTCTACTAATCCCATGAAACAGATTAATATGGATGCATTTTTACATAGCACTGGCATCTAATGCTGGACAACTGAAAAGAAGAACACCTGAGGATTGACTCTGGTGTCTTGTTTTCTGTTTTAATGACTACACACACACACACACACACACACACGATGCTAAAGAGTTAGCTTTATTCCAAAGTAAATACATCATGAAACTATCTGACCGGATGTAAGTCCTTGTGTTGCCTCCTGACACTATTGCTTTCTCTCCCCTCAAGCACTTGTGAAGAGCAGTTCCACTGTGATTTGCAAACATACTTCTCCTTCTCTGACTTTTGAAGAGTTCCTAGAGTCTTGTGTTTTAAAAGGTGAGGTTATATATCAAAAGTGTACTGCAAAGTTATTAGCTTGATCTTTGAACCGGAACGGGTTATCTGATAGCCAAGTCATAATTTGTCTGTAATATATAAAGCGAGTCGAGGGGAAAAAGGAAAACAAGGAATAAAAAAGAAAACTTTTCAAAAAGTACTATTTAAATAACTATTGTCATATAAAACCTTTAAATATTACTAACAGAAGATGTTTTAGGATAGACCAAACTAGAAATCATAACTGTACCCACACCATACTATGTAGCCTTAGAAATTAAGTTTGAGGAACTCAGAAAGTTACCTTACAGCAATCTCTTTAAGATGTCACCATTATCCATCCCAGGATACCCATCCCATGCCAGGTTTATTCTGTTATAGAAATAATAATAAACTTACTTATTGGTTAAATTAAGCTTTAATTATGGATTTGACTACTCTGTTTCAGGTACTATAATAGCTCCTGGGAATAAATCAATGAAAAGATAGCCTTTTATAACGAGCCCTTATAATTTAGCCAAGGTGAAAGACAAGCACCTGAACAATTTCAATACCATGTAGAAGGTGTACACAGGAAGCTTGCTTATCTTTGCTGATCTATCCAAGCTACAACTAGAAAGAGTTCAGGGGTAAGAAGGGGAAAGGCAGGGGGAAAAAAAGTCTGCAATGCCACATGTCAGTGAAACAATGAGTGTTTTAGTACACTTAGAGCATGAGTGTGACAGCTCTCAAGCACAGAGCTGCAGAAGAAAGCACATAATAGAGCACAAGGAGCCCTGAATGACATGAGAAAGAATTTTTCCTGCAGATAATGGCAGGCCATGGTAATATCTAAGCAGTGAAATCTTGTTAGAGTTGCACTTTAGAAAGATCGCTCTAGAGACAGTATGAAAGATTTTTGTTAGAAATTGTCTCTTGGACACAAAAGATCCAAACATATGGGTTTTTATTGACTCCTCCCTAAAACCTACAAAAAGGAATAATGTAATAAAAATGGTGTGAAGCCAAGAGGACAAACAAAAAGAGGAAAGGAAATAGAACAAGGGAAGGAAATAAATTTTTGCATGATGGCAAGTCAATGGAAGAGTATTTATGCAGTGCAGAGAAAATGGAATTCTAAATGCCTACAGGGAGGGATGAGAATGAGCATCAGAATGATTCACAGAAGAAGGCTAGACTTAGGAAATAGAGACTCAAGGTGTCTGAGATTGGGAGAGAATGACATGGCTTAAAATAGGAGGATTGATTTCAAGCTTTTATAAGGAGTAATTTGATGTCAAGTCTCCACTCCAGCACACACAACTAGGTGACTCTGTTCCCAACCTGGAGGAAGAGTAGCTGTTTATTTTTTAGAGAAATGGAGGTGGATAAGCTCTAAAATCAGTACCATAAGATTTAGTAAAGGACAGACATGACATCCAAGTAGAAAACAGAAAAAAAATCAGTGAAATTCTACATCCTAAAGAGAGGCGAACTCTTTGATTCACACAATACTGACCTCTTTTTGGAGAAATTGGCTAGCCCAGAGAAAAGAAATGCCGACATTGAGAGTCAGGACTTGCCAGTGAATTGGTTAAGTTTCCTTTAATCATCCTACCATAAAGCCAACTCAATGACAATCATCTCTCTACACAACACACACATACTACATAAACACACTCATGACACAGAGCTCTCATATGACTTTTATTACCTCAGTGTTATGTATGAACAGAGGGGCAAGAAAACTACACATCCAGACATATGACAGAAGCATCCTGCAAAAAAGGCAGAAAGGCAGAGATTTTTTAAAAAAGGAAAAAAAAAAAACAGAAAAAAGGAACAAGAGAAAACAGAATTAATGGAGGAAATATAAGAGAATACTTCAAAATGGGATTCTATAATTTATATCCTAAAATAAAAGGTGTTACATCAATGAAAGAAGAACAAGAGGTTATAAAAATGGAAGAGTATGAGATAACATCAGATTTAAAAATCTTAGAATTAAATAGAAGAAAAGTGTTTAAAGATAAAGCTAATAAGATGTCCCAAATAAGAAAACAAGGATATAGTTGAAAAAGAGAGAGAGAGAGAGAGAGAAAAGAAGAGGATAAATCCAGTAGGTCCTACATTGAATTATATGAGTACTATGGAATACAGAAAGGTTTATATTAGAGATACAATAGCATTTCCCTGATCTGAAGAACATGCATTTCTCAACTAAAAGTACTACATGAATGCTCAGGAAAATAGCTGAAAAAGACACACACCAAGTTACACTATCATTAAATTTCAAAATCCCAGGGATATAGAAAAAATGTTTATATCTTCCAGAGGAGGAAAAATAAGTCACAGAGAATAAAGAGAAGCAATGCTGTGATCTCGCTTACACGTAGAATCTAAAAAAAGTTGAACACAAAGAGAGTAGAATGGTGGCTGCTAGGGCCTGGGTGTGGAAAAACTGGGGAGATGTTGGAGAAAGGGTACAGAGTTTCACTTTGCAGGATAAATAGGTTCTGGAGAGCTAATGGACAGCCTGGTGACTATAGTTAATAATAATGTATTGTGTACTTGAAATTTGCTAAAAGAATAGATCTTCACAAGAAAAATAAAAGATGCTAATTAGTTCGATCATTGCACAATATATACATATGCCAAAATGCTACTACATTGTATATCTTAAAAATATACCATTTTTATTTGACGATTATACCACAATAAAGCAGGGCGTGTGGTGGAGAAGAACAATCCTAGAAGCAGAAGAAAGGAAATCAAGATCGGAGCCAAAATCAGTCAAGTTGAAAATGGAAAAATAATAGAGAAAATCAATCAATTCAAAAAGAGATTATTTGAGAGGATCAATACAACTGATAAGCCTCTGTCAATATTGGTCAAGGAAAACGGAAAAGACACAATTTACCAATATTAGGAGTGACATCCCTACAAATAGAGTTATTGAAAGAATAAGGGAATATTACAAACAAATTTACCCTAAATACATTCAACAACATAGTTGAAATGGACAAATTCTTTGAAAGATACAAGTTACCAAAGCTCACTCAAGAAAAAACAGATAACCTGAAGAACCCGACAGCTACTAAAAAAATTAATAAACATCTTCTACTCCAGGCCCAGATGGCTATACTGGAGACTGCTACCAAACACTTAAGAAAGAAATAATATCAGTTCTGTAGAAATTCTACCAGACAACTGAAAAAGAGTTTTTTTCAACTCACTCTATGAAGCCAGAATTATTCTGATATCAAAACCACATAAAGACATTTCAAGGAAAGAAAACTATCTGCCAGTATCTCACATGAACATAAATATGAAAAGTTTTAACAAAAATTTTATTTTAGTAAACTGAATGCAATAACATATAAAAAGTATAACACATGACTGAATGAGGATTATCCCTAGGATGCCAGCTGGTTTACCATTCAAAAAAAAAAAATCAATGAAATTTACTGTATTAATAAGCAAAACAAAAACAAACAAAAATAAAACACACATGATCATGTCAATGGATGCGACAAAAGCAATGGACGAAATCCAACACCTGATATAAATTCTCAGCAAAATAGAAATAAAAAAGAACTTCCTCAATCTGAGAAAGAGTATCTATGAAAACTCTACAGCTAACATCACAAGTAGTAATGAAAGGCTAAAACTTTCCTCATTAAGATTACAAAAGGCAAGGAATTCTGCTTGCCCTATTTCTATCCAACTTTGTACTAGAGGTTGTAGCCAGTGCAGTAAGATACGTAACAGAAATAAAGGGCATCCAGATTAGAAAGGAGCAAAAACAAAAACCTGGTTTTATTTTAAAATGCCATAGTCATCTGTGGACCCACCAGAAAAAGCCACTATAATGAATAAGGTAGTTTAGCAAGGTTGCATGACATGAAATCAAAATTTCAAAATATCAACTGTATTTCTATGTACTAAAAAATTCAGAAGTTGAAACTTTTAAAAAATAATATTTATAAAATGCCAAAAATATGAACTACTTCAGATAAATATATTAAAATATGTGCAAGACCTTTACATTGAAAAGCATAAAGCAATGCTGAGAGAGATTCATGGAACAGAAGACTCAGTATTGTTAAGTTGGCAATCTCTGGAAATTGATCTATGGACCTAATGGAACTCCATCAAAATCCCAAAGTGTATTTTTTTTGTAGAAATGAAAAGCTGATTAAAAACTCTATATAGAAATGCAAATGACTTAGCAAAATCAAAGCAAATCTAAAAGGATGAACAAATTCTTAGGACCTATAGTACCTGACCTCAAGACTTATCATCGTAAAGCTACAGTAACAGTAACAGCGTGGGCTTGGCATAAAGATAGAACAGAATAGAATTCAGAAACACAACAGATATGGACAACTGATATCAAACAAAGGTTTAAAAGGAAATTCAGTGGAGAAAGAATAGTCTCTTCAACAAAATGGTAGACAAAGGTGATTTTTGGCAGTGTTTGAAGGACAAAGGAGAAATAGGGAAAGGATAGTCTTTTCAGCAAATAGTGTTGGGAAAATAGATACTCTATACAAATAAAAATTTAATTTAATTCATATCTTGTATCATATTTAAAAATACACTCAAAGTGGACTACAGACTTCAATATAACACCTAAAACTATAAGCCTTCTAGAAGACATAGAAAAATTTTTCAATTTTATGTTAGGCAAAGTGTTCTTATTTATACTACACTAAAACATGATTCATTAATATACATGTACACACATATATACCTCATCAAAACAGTCTTCTGCTCTTCCACTAAACTGTTAGTAAAATGGTAACACAAGGTACTGAGGTAGGAAAAATATTTGAAAATCAAATATCTGCTGAAGCATTTGTATCCAGAATATATGAGAACTTTCAACACTCAATAAGAAAACAAAATAAAACAAACAAAAAAAAAAACAATAGAAAGCAGGCAAAAAAATCTAGAGACACTTGTCCAAAAAATGTACCACTGAACACAAGAAAAAGGTGTTCAACAGCATTAACTATTAAGGAAAATACAATCCAAAACCACAATGTGATAACACTACTATCTTAAATTAAAAGAATGTCCTATACCTACTCTTGGTGAGAAGATGAATTGACTGCTAAGAAACAATTTGGCAGTTTCATAAAAACCTAAATATGCATTTACTTTAGACCCAGTAAATCTATTCCAGGGTGTTTACCCAAGAGAGATGAAAGCAAATACCCCAAGACTTGTATGTGAATGTTCACAGTAGCTTTTTTTTTTTTTTTTTTGGTAATAGTATAAAACTAGAAACAACTAAAATGTTCATCAATAGATGAATAGCTAAACTACAGTATATCCTTACAATGGAATATTGCTCAGTGACAAAAAAGAACAAGCTACGGATACACAACAACATAGATGAATCTCAAAATAACTAGGAGTGAGAAAGAACCCAGAGCATATATAGTTATGATTCCATGTACATAAAATTCTAGAAAATGAAAAGTAATGTATAGTGACTTAGGCAGATTCATGGTTGCCTGGGTATCGGGAAAGAAGGCAAGGATTAAAAGGAATTCAAGAAAACTTTTGTGGATAATGGATATATTTACTTTCTTGATTGTAGGAATTTCACAGGTGTATAATAAATATGTCAACATTTATCAAGCTGTATACTCCAAACCTGTGCATTTTATTGCATATCAAGTTATCTTTAAAAAGTTTCTAAAAACCTTAAAAATAGAAAAAGAAAATTGAGTGAAAAAATTTTTATTAGAAAAAAAGAAGTCTCAAAGAGAAGAAGAAGCTATGACAATATTCAAATTGAAGGTAATGTCCTATACTAAGGATATGGCAGATGGAATGGAGAGAAATAGACAGATTTTCAAACATTTATTGACCTTTAGTAATCAAGACTTGGTATCTGCTTGGTGGAGTGGTAGTGTGAAAACATCAGTAAAGAATGATTTCAGATTTGGGACCTGAATTGCAATTGGCTGGAACACAAGTGTAGGGGCAAGATTTGACATGAAAACATTAGTTTATTTTTTAACATATTTAATTTGAAATACACACATAAATAATTATACCCAAAAGGTAGTTGTGTAACGGGACTGAAATTCCAAAGGGTGGGGTAGGATCCTTTGTCCTCACCAGACAGTTGATAACTGAACCAAAGTATTAATTGATGAGATCGCCTAAGAAAAGTTGAGATACGATTTAAATGCTGAGGCCAAAAACTTGGGAATACTAATATTTTATGGTTGGGCAGAGTTTACGATCTCACTACATCAACAGAAATTTATTTTGTTAATTTAACTTTCAAAACGTGTACTTAGACATTATAATTCATCAAAGTCGGAGAACTTTCAAACCCATAAAGCCAGTCTACAGTGGCTCACTATGAACTGTAGATATTACCAACAGAACAGGCATTCTGCTCTGAGTTGGGAAAAACAGGAGTTTTAGTTGGAAAAACTCTACAATGGACATTTGGTCATGCATACAATTCAATATCCCTCCCCCAACACACACAAAATAACATCTGCACTTAGAATGATTCTCAGTAAATGGCTCTCGTTTAGACTTTACACTAATTATGGCAGTTACAATCATGTGATTAAGGAGAAAAATTAGCAGAATTCCACACGGCATTTTTAGCCTCATAAATTCGAAATGAGAGAATTTTTCAACCATATTGCTGCTAATATTTAACCTGCCCACACCTGGTATAATATTCCATGCAATGTTTAAGTAATGTACTTGGAGTTATTAAGACCAGCTTTAACTGGAACCAATATAATGACTCGAGAATTTCCTATTTGCTGAAATAGGAAAAAAAAATTTAATCAAGTGACAGACATATAAATGTGCTATTATGTTTCCATGAAAGATATTTCCATGGATATTATAAATATTGAATAGAAAGGCTGTAATTTTGGGCTTACGTCTAAAACTAAATATGAAATTCTAAGTAAAAATGCAAACAAATGATTAGGAATCCATTATATATTAACTACCAAGAAATACATCCATTAAAACTCATACATTTCATTCCTAGGAAAGTCCTAATCAGATTTAATTAACTCCTATTTTAGAAATTTCTAACAAGCTTGGTTAACTAGTTTACTGCCTAAAAGCAAATTAGAAGTAATAAGCTGGCTGCAGACAGGACCTCATTTTGAGCCATGCACATTAACAGCAGAAAAGCTGTGATGACAGATAAAAAGGAATGTGAAAGAAAAAAGGCTTTAGAAAGCAGAAATCAGAGCTCCAAAAGTAGACCAGTCTGTGGCCATTTAGTGTGGGAGAGCCACCTTCCATAGCTCAGTGGCCTCTGACGGTAACACAAGCCTCTGATGATTATAATCGTCACCAAAAAGTTAAATATAGTAATATTACACGAAATTCATTTCAAAGGTATTTTAACAGAGTTAAAATTGGTTAATAGCTAGGATTCCGTTGTTTGTGAATCTTGCGTACGCATGGTTTGTTTTCTAATAATGAATGCTCTCCCTTAAAAATAAAACCCCGTCATGAGTAATAATATATTTCTTTAAAGACTACTCATGATTTCAAACACTAAGTATCTCTTTCTGTTATTCAGAACTCCTTACCTGCTACCCAGCATCACAGTGAGTTGTGTAGAATTGTTTTAGCCTGTTAGATTATTAGCTACTAATAGCTATTAGCTATAGAGAATAAAAATCGGGCCCTCTAGAGGTGCCTGGGTGACTCAGTCGGTTAAGCAGCTGACTCTTGAATTCAGCTCTGCTCATGCTGTCCGGGGGCTGGGGTCGAGCCCAGCGTCGGGCTCCCCACTCGGTGTGAGTCTACTTGAGATTCTTTCTCTCTCCATCTGCCCTTCCCACCCCTCTCTCTCACTCACACTCTTTTTCTCTCTCAAATAAATAAATGAATAAATCCTTTAAAAAAAATCAGACTCTCTAATTCATCTTTGTGTCATGGGCCTCCCAACACATTCTGGAGCACCTTAGATGCAGAAAGTGTTCAACAAAGAAAAATGACGTACAGTGCACACGCTTACATTCTTTATTCTTTTAGTGACAATAGTGTCAAAATCTACATGTGGATAACACTGTAGAAAGTAAATTCACATAAGGAAACTAAAAATATTTAATCGCAAATTCAAGTTAACCGGGAGGAAAGTCAGTCCCAGTGGGTGAATGAAGAAAAGTATAAATTATGGAATATCCCTAAGGAATTACGCTGTAGACAAAGTTGTTGCTTATTAATAAATTTCCAGAATGTACAGATTGAAATTGTTTGTTAATATCATGTTATAGTCTTATTTTACAGTCTTAGGTAGATTGCAATTTGCATTTCATGTTGAGAAAAAGCTTCAAAACAAAGTTTTACTGTAATATGCTCCCGTACTACATAGTTTTAAATTTCTAATTAATGGGGTCCAAAATAAATGATTTTGCCCTTTATATATCCAAAAGCCATGCATCTTGGTTCTCCAAAGCAATTTCTTTTCAGTTTACTTTATATTCAAGTAACTATTAAACAGAATACTTAAAACTTTAAGAGATATTTATAAAAATGTGTTCATAACTCCTACCTTTTAACATTTTTATTTTGAAGAATACTTTCATTATCTCTATACAGTATTCATGCTCAGGTTTAAGGCCCAAGCACAATATATTTGGCATAACTTTGGATTCATTCGGAATTAACAGTTGAACATCATAAATTTCATAAAAATAATATTTCTGTTAAATTTTCAAGCATTTTTTGATGCTTATACTAAAATACTATAAAGAGGGAGAGAATAGATTTTAATTAATAAGAGAATGGCATTTGACTATAGTGTGCAACTTTGATATCTAGGTGTAGTTTTTAGGTTATAGAAAATGAGATGGGGACACCTGGGAGGCTCAGCGGTTGAGCATCTGCCTTCAGCTCAGGACATGATCCCAGGTCTTGGGATCAAGTCCCACATCAGGCTCCCTGCATGGAGCCTGCTTCTCCCTCTGCCTGTGTCTCTGCCTCTCTCTCTGCGTCTCTCATAAATAAATAAATAAAATATTTTAAAAAAAGGAAAATGAGATGATTTCTGAACAGATAAATGTCAGGATTCAATCACCCCAGAAGATTAGAGGTTTCCTGTGTATAACGGAAAGTTTTCTCGTAGCTGAAGCAGGGACAATTGGTAAACATAATAAACATTCTAGTGTAACTCATGAAGGAAAGTAGATAGCAAGATATGCAAACGTCAGTGCTGAATCAGCTAGATAAGCAAATAGTCAATCACTTGTTATTACTCTTTTCACTTATTAAATCCATTAAGTTCTTTCATTAATATAATAATGTGGGTGAACCTGTTTTGAAAAGATAAATTATTTGAACAGGGCATTCACTCATTCATTCAATACTAAGTGTCTAAAATGTGCCAGTCACTGTGCCAGAAGCAGAAGATATAAACATGAATATGACATTCTTTCCCTTACAAACTATATTGTCATCCATGAAAAAAAATAATTGAAAAGCTGGACTTTATTAAAATTCAGTTTCTGCTCTGCAAAAGATAACGTCAAGAGAATGAGAAAACAAGCCATGGACTTGGAGAAAATATTTGCCAAAGACACATCTGGTAAAGGATTATCATCTAAAATACACAAAGACTTCTTAAAACTCAACAATAAGAAAATGAACCACCTGATTAAAAAATGAGCAAAGGACTGAACAGATACCTCAACAAAGAAGATATACAGATGGGAAATAAACATATGAAAAGATTCTCAACATAATAGGTCATTAGGAAAATACAAATTTAAACAACACTGAACCACCAGCATAGACCTATTAAAATGGCTCGATCCAAAACACTGCCCACACCGAATGCTGATGAGGATGTGGAGCGAGAGCATCAGCCAACCCCAAGTCGGCTGCCCCGCACTCGAGAGGCCAAACTCAAGAGACAGAGTTTTGACCGGAAAGGAATAGAAGCTTTATTCAGGAGGCCAGCCACCTGGGGAGGAGGTTGACTCTGGTTCCAAAGGCCAACTCCCGGGCTTCCACCTGGCACAGAGCTTTTTAAAGGGGTTTCATCAGCTAAGGGAGTGCAGGGGTCTGTGACTTTTCATGATTATGTACAGATTTGATGATGCCAGCTCCAAAGTTATCTCAGTGCTTGAAGGTTGTGCAAGAAGTTCTAATTCCTTGGCACCCAAGAGCACTGTGTTCTTTCTGAGAAGGAGGGCAAGGTCTATGGAAGGGTAGGGAGGTTAGTAAAGTCACTTGTGTGACCTTTAAAAAGAAAAAAACATTTTGCTGAAAGGTTTCTGGGCTAATCAGAAAGCTTGAGGGGCTTCAAACAGACCTGCTGGCCTCTGTGGCCTGTGAATGTTCTGCTCCTTCATCCCCTGCGGCCAGCTCTCTCCCAATCTCAGAGAAAGTGAAGTAGTTCTGTTACATATCAAGGCCCTTAAGTCGGCAAGCAAAGAGTGTGTCAACTTGAAGCAAGTTAACCCTCAAGACCAATGCTGTTTCAAAAGGAATTCTCGCTCATTGCTGGTAGGGATGCAAAATGGTACAGACCGCTGGGCAAATGCCTGCAAGACTAAACATATTCTTACCATGTGATCCAGCAGCTATACTCCTTGGTTTTTACGAAGATGAAAACTCATCTTCGTAAAGAATCTCCACACAGATTTATGGAGTTTTATTCATAACTGCCAACATTTGAAAGCAACTGAGCTACCCTTCCGTAGGTAAATGGATAAACTGTGATACCTCCAGAGAATGGAATAGTCTTCAACACTAAAAATAAAGGAGCTATCAAGCCATGGAAGGACAGAGAGGAACCTTAAATGCATATTACTAAGGGAAAGATTCAAACTGGAAAAGTTAGATGTTGTATGATTCCAACTCTGTGACATTCTGGAAAAGGCAAAACAGTGGAAACTGGGACGAGATCAGTGGTTGGCAGGGGCTGCGGCGGGAGGGGAGGATGAATACGCAGAGCACAGGCGATCTTTAGGGCAGTACAACTGTTCTGTATATTACAGTGGTGGGCACCTGACCTTCTACACCTGTCAGGACGCATGGAATGCACAGCAGCACCAGGAGGGACTCTCGGGTAAACCATGGACATTGGTGATAATGAGTGGTTAATCTAGGCTTATGGATTATAACAAACATGCCCCTCTGGTGGGGGTGTTATAGTGATGGAGTTGGAGGTTTTAAACATACCATGCTTACGCTAATCGAAATAAAGGTGGAGCGACAATATTGGAATTAGACAAGATGGGATTTCAGAGCCAAGGATTTTAGCAAGGCTAAAGAAAAAGTCATTTCATAATGATAAAGGGGCCAATTAATCAACAGGAGATAAGAATGGTAAACACGTGTACACCTGAAAGCAGAGCCTCAAAACACATGAGGCAAAAACCGATAGAACCACAAAAACAAATCCAACATTTTAGTTAGACATTTCGCCACCCCTCTTCAATCACTGATAGACCAGAAAACAAGGCCGTAGAAGATTTGAACGACACTGTTAAACTTGATCTAATTGACATTTATAAAGCACTCCACTCAACATCAACAGAATGTACACTCTTTTCGAGTGTACGCAGAACCACGTGCCAAGAGGAGATATATTCTAGTCTGAAGAGAGCTGCGTTTTTCTGCATATTAAAAAGTGAGATGATTATTTGTGTGGTTGGGACGGAAGATGAGGCAAAGAAAGGGTTACACGGAGAGAAGTCAGGGGTCACAGCTTGGTTTGGAAATAATGGCCGAGGAACTTTATGAGGCCAGAAAGATGTAATATCCAACTTCAAGCTATCTGTGTTGTATATGCCCCTTCCCTACACTCTGTAACCCTAAGTGTCAGTGAATTTTTTTGGTATCCACAGCTGCCTCTTGTGAGCAATAGGAGGACAAGCAGGACATAAAATAGAGAAGGAAATGCTCCCACATCTGACTTGGAGCCAGGGCAGAGATAAAGCAGCCTCAAGACTCAGAGTAATGAGAATTCAACAAAAGCAGGAAACTGGAGTCAAGTGGCTAGCACAAATATATTTGCAGAAATCCTGGGGGCATTGGACCCGCCATAAAACATAGCTGCAGAGTGTGACCTGACCCTGTCCCATCCTGATGCTGAGGAGCAGAGTGACCCCGTGAACATCTGTGTTACACGTTTCCCCCCACCAGTCACCATAGAGAAAAGAGGATAAATCGAACTTCTGTTACAAAGGATTCCAAAGCCCTCCGCCTAGAAGGCAGAGTGGCTATGGATAGTTTTTAAATGACCATCCCGTTCACAGCTACTCCCCAGTTTAACGTGAGCACAGTATCTCAAGAACTACGGCAACGAGTCGATGCCAGCAGCAAACTACAAATGAGAAGAGGGAGGGAGGGAGAGCGGACATGCAGGCAAGGCCTTGCCTTTCAAGGTTGTGCTTAAAAGCTAAACCCCTGGTGTTGATGTCACTCTGCCCCCACATATTTGACGTGTTTCAAATGATAGTATAAAGGAGTAGAGAAATGTTCATCAAATTGTCTTTTTGGCTAAAATAGGCAGAAAGGTAATATGTTAGTGTTAGCAGAGTCCTAGCATATTCAAACTGATTTCAAATATCTCCATCGAGAGGAGGGCTGGGGGCTCAGTCACCTAGAGAGTTCCAGGAGGATATTTGACCGAAATTCTCTGCATTTGAATCTTTGAGAGAGAGCAAATCTTAGTACCACTTGTCTGTGCCCACTAGTCGATTTTCTTGGTGCAAACCAGAAATTTCCATGGTCTCATTACTTGGACCATAAGGCTGCCATGCAAAGAGCATCTGCATCATCAAGACCCCGTGATCAACAGCTGCAGTGGGTCAGAGGTGGTGGTGGACCCAGGCCCCAGAGCAGGAAGGACCTTTTAACAGCCTGAAATCAGGGATCCCTGGGTGGCGCAGCGGTTTGGCACCTGCCTTTGGCCCAGGGCGCGATCCTGGAGATCCGGGATCGAATCCCACATCAGGCTCCCGGTGCATGGAGCCTGCTTCTCTCTCTGCCTCTCTCTCTCTCGCTCTCTCTCTGTGACTATCATAAATGAATAAAAAATTAAAAAAAAAAAAAAACAGCCTGAAATCAGCAGGTGATACTCCAGTGTCGCTATCCTTTTACTGGTCTGTGTTGCTCAGGTATATACACCTACGGGGGTGAACCTGTCTAGGTCGCTCACCTTCGCCCTCCGGTTCCTGGCACGGTGCCTACAGAGGACAAGAAGGTGCTGAATAAATAGCTGCAGAACTGGATTGTGGCCAAATTCAAAGGGTCTGAACAAGTCTGAACTACAACAACAGCAACAACAGCAGCGCACTGTCCTGGCTGTGACAGAAGCTGCAACCATCGCCAAGTGGTGACGAGCCGGGTGTCCCTCTGGGAGCTGCAGCTGGGATCTTTCCCAGCCATCAAAGCAGGACAATGCCTTAAGTTCCAGCAACCTGCGGTCAGCAAGGGCAGTCAACGTTGCAGAGCTTTAGGGAAGCACTTGCGGGGCTTTCTCTGGGCGTGGTGCGTAGCGCAGGTAGGGGTAGGCCAGCCCGTGGAGGAGGCAGGCAGTCTTACAGACGGCGTCCTTCCTCTTTCTGGGTCGTTTCACCATTCTTTCCCAGCACACTGGTCTCCTACCTATTTTACCACGCCCTCCTCCTCCCCATTCCTCCGCCTTCGCCTACATAAGCCGGATCCACATAAGCAGCAGCCAGGTAATACCAAATGTTTCCTATTTTAAAAGAGAGCGATTTGATCAGCACATTTTTAGCGAGGTGTCATGACTGCTAAGAACTCCACATGTTACCCCTTTCAAGTGCATCTGCATTTGCAGTGGAAGAAACATTTTCGGCTTAACTCAAGAGAACGCATGAAAATGGGGATATTTAAGGAATCAATGAATCAGGATAAAAAAAAAGTTTAAAGAGGAAGGCGAATTTTCAGGGATTTTAATACAACATAAAAAGGTGTTCTTTAGGGGATCCCTGGGGGGCTCAGCGGTTTGGCACCTGCCTTCAGCCCAGGGCGTGATCCTAGGTCCTGGGATCAAGTCCCGTGTCGGGCTCCCTGCCTGGACCCTGCTTCTCCTCTGTCTATGTCTTGGCATCTCTCTCTGCATCTCTCATGAATAAATAAATAAAATCTTTAAAAAAAAAATGTTTTCCGTTAAACTAAGTAGGAGAAAAAGAAAAGTAATTTGCCTGATGTGGCACTTTCTCTTGGCCTTGAAACATGTGATCTAGAAGAGCATTCTCAGTAGAACAGTAAGAAATCGAAATCAAATATCTAGTAAGATCACCGGGTTTGACTCCATCTCTATGAAAACTGCACAAAAGCTTGCACGTCTGCTTGTTTATTAGACATTCACAGAAAACAGAAACCATAGTGTGTCTTGTGAAAAAAAAAAAAAAAAAAAAACCGAAAGCAGACATGCTGGAGGATTCTCAACTTTCCCTTCGCCTTCAACTGTGGCTTTACCTCCCGTTTCTTCTCTCCCACCCACACGGTTTTTGGGCGCTACCTCGCCTCCCCCCTGAACCTTGACCACCCAACAAACCACCAGGCTTGCAAAACACCAGCTCGTGGGAAGCGCTACCCTGACTTCTCAGACACGATGGCACCAACTACCCCCAGCCAGAAACACGAAAACCAGGACAATCTCTAACAGCAAGTTTCACAGCAATTAAAGACAAAACTGCGGCCTGCGCCAAACCACAGAGATGCGTGTTCCCCTCACCTCCCGCCCCCGGAGAAGTTCAAGCTCGATTCAACTCCGTCTTCTGATCCTCCGGCTTTCACTGCTGCACCCCGACTGGCTAAAGCTTTTAAAGCCTGTTTGAATTACTTCCTGTGTTTCCTTTTGAAAGTCTTAACATCCACGTAAACGCTGACATTTATATATGAGCTTCTGTGCATTGAGAAATAGAAGGTGGTACGTAGGGATTTTATCAAGGACGCCCTCCACTTCATTCCTCCCTGGGGTCAGATGCCAGGCCGGAGGCTCACGGCGTGACAAGGATGTGGCCCCTCCGAAGCTTGGAGGTTGCTTCCTCCCCTCACCTGACTCCTGGTCCCCAGCTGCCTTACCTGGGCAGCCTCGGCCACGCAGCCCTGGGGGTCATTGCCTGACACCGGGAAGCACAGCAGGGCTACGACACCTTCTGCTTACAACAGAGCAGTCGGTCTGCTTCTTCTTGAGCTGTGACCAGTACCCGAACCCGCATGCACCGCATGATTTGTTGCTGGTTAAAACCCCTACTGTATTTTGGTGGATTCGCAGACTCGCCGAGCTGAAGAGGAGACTGCGAGGCATCGTTCCCTTGTGCAGCGGCGTCTCCCGCAGAACATTCGCAGCAGTAGGAGCATCGCACGCCGCAGAGCATGTCCTGCGATTTACTGAACGTTTACAAGCGCGGGGTCTCTGGTGTCCGACCCCAGACCTACAGGGACACCCAGTCTCTCCTTAAATACTACCGACTGCGGTGGCCGAGTTACACTCACGGCTGTCCACTTCTTTGAACGGAAATCGTGCCAGCCCGTGAGAGTAAGTGTAGGTCTCCGCACCGACGGCCGAGCCTCGATGGTTCCAATCTGTCACCTGCGCAACGGCAGGAAGCCCAGTTTTCCCAGAAAACTCCTGGGATTTCTCAGAGGCTCCTGTGGGCCGGGGGCCGTGCTCACCACTCTGCTCATCCTACCTGAGATGTTTCCCTCGCACCTCCAGACACTCCTACCAACTCTCCACTCCAGCCTCAAACTCGGCCCCGTCACAGTTGCCACTGGAACCGGCTGCCTTCCTAGAATCTCAGTCTGGAATCACGTGCTTGCTCACCAAGAACACGCCTCTGCATTAGTCCCCGTCTCCTGGACGACGTGTGGCAAGATTGCCTAGACACAGGATGCTCACGGCGGAATGGTTCTTTCCATTCACCCGCACGTTCCTGTCTCCCCTGGGGCAGGCGGGGCAGGACAAAACACAAGATTGGCCACCAGTGGACCGACTAGAGCTGTCATTGCTTTCCAGCGTGCAGACTCAGTTATTGCACCTGGGCCACACTTTTTTTTAATGAGCTGCTCTCTCGAGGGGCCAACGTTGTCTTCTCTCGCCATCGGACGTCCACAGAGCCACTTCTACCAGTAACAGCTTTAAAATATGCTCGAAAGGAGCATCCTTCGTTTTGGACAGGCTTAAACTGCTGGGTATAACTGAATACTCAGCAGTAGAATTGCCGTTTGGATCCATCACCAGAAATCCCAGTTTCGGCCAGGCCCAAACTCCTTTTTTACATTTCTTCTAAAAACACACACACACACACAAAATTCTAAAAAGTTAAATAAAAGTTGAAGAAATTCTACATCTTTTTACCTCCTACCCTTTCATTTAAGTTTTGCCCTCTGGAGAAGACTTCCGCCCTTTGAAAGTCTATTCAGGTCCTAAATACCTAAGACCGTTTACTCCTTTCCAGCCTGAAGATACCAATTCCTTCCCATTTCTCATAGGAAATAGTGGTGGATCATACATCAAGCTGCATGAGCTCCAGTTTGCTAAGGTGACTTGAAATGCAGAAATCCAAGGGTCGTCAGCTGAACGTTTGACTCTTGATTTCAGCTCAGGTTATGATCTCAGTGTCACGAGATCAAGCCCTGAGTTGGGCTCCGTCCATGCGGAGTGTAGAGCCTGCCTGGGATTCTCACCATAGTTCCGGTCAAAGTCCCCGGTGACCTCCGTTTGCTGAATCTAGTGGCCAGATGCAGCATTCCTACAACCAGCTGTTCACTGGCCAACCCCACTACCGAGTACCTCAAACTTAACATGTTCAAAATGTGGAATTTAAGAAACAGAATAGATGAACATAGGGGAAGGGGAAAAAAGAGAGAAGGAAGCAAACCGTGAGAAACTCTTACCTACAGAGAACAAACTGAAGGCTGCTGGAGGGGAGGCAGGCAGGGGATGGGCTAACTGGGTGATGGGCACTTGCTGTGATGAGCGCTGGGTGTTATATGCAAGTGATGAATCACTAAACTCTACTCCAGAAATCAATTTTTAATATTATTAATTATATATTATTAATTATATATTATTAATCATCTATTATTAAGCAGAGTTTAAATAAAAGCTTGAAATAAAAGTTAAACTATCATTCCGTCTGCTAATATGCCCCACCCACACTCTTCCTCACTGGAGTCTCTCAGCTGTTGTCAATGTCCTCCTTCCAATGGCTCAGGCCAAACACCTTGGGTGTTATCCTTGAGTTTTTTTTTTTTTTTTTTTCATATCCCTTGTCAAGTTCATCAGCAAATCTGGTCAGTTCTTCCTCCTAAGTATATCCAGAATTTCTGCACGCACATCTCCCACTCCCCTCCAGTACGGCCCTGATGCGTACCATCCCTCACCTGGCTTTGTACAGCGGCATCCTCACTGGTCCCCCTGCTTGTTGACACAGTAGCTGAATTGATCCTGTTAAAACACAAGCCAGCTCATAGCACTCTTTTCAATATCCTCTGGCAGCTTGGCATCTCTTTCAGAGTAGAAGCCAAAAAGATTTTATAATTGTCTAGCAAGCCTGGCAAGCCCTGCCTTCCCCTTACCTCTCATTGCTCTTCACTCTCTCTGGCCACCCTGGCCTCCCTGTGTCCCTGAACACACCAGGTACACTCCAGGCTCAGGCAATCTGGAATGTTCCTTTCACAGATAGCCACATACCCTGCTTCCTCATCTCCTTTAAGTCTCCATCCAAATATCTTGTTGCTAAAAAGGAAGGGAAGGGAAGGGAAGAAGGGAAGGGAAGGGAAGAAGGGAAGGGAAGGGAAGAAGGGAAGGGAAGGGAAGGGAAGGGAAGGGAAGGGAAGGGAAGGGAAGGGAAGGGAAGGGAAGGGAAGGGAAAAGGACTTCTAAAGGACCACTACTCAAATTATTTCTTTTTTTTCTTTTTTTTTTTTATTTTAAGGGCTGTTTGTGGTGTTTATTTTTATAAATTTATATTTTATTGGTGTTCAATTTGCCAACTTATAGAATAACACCCAGTGCTCATCCCGTCAAGTGCCCCACCTTAGTGCCTGTCACCCAGTCACCCCCACCCCCAGCCCATAAATTATTTTTAAGAACAGACAAAACTCAATTATTTTTCTACCATAATACCCATGAAAATGTTTTAGTATTTCAGACGAGAAGTATTTTTTTTAGAATTTTTTAAAATTCTAATTAAAAAAATAGCTCAAAGCATATTTAGTCTTAAACTTTTTATTCTGGGATGGCATTCCTGCACATCTAAAGTTTGTCTTTTCTAAAATATTCTTTCAGGTGATTTTATCGGCCGAGATTTCCTCAGCAGATGCCCACTCTGCACCCTTGGAGGTTACGCTGTTCCCAGTGGATGTCCAGGGCTTCCCCCCTCCATCCCTTTATGCACATTAGCCCTGCATGGAAGGAGTCATCCCATCCACACTCAATTCTCCATATACTTTGCTTGAAGCAAGCTTTCCCTGATCTCTGCTGCAAAAAGATATCTCTTCTTCCTGAGAACCCAGAGCATTGATTTGTACTTCATAGTGTATCTGCTCTTGTATGTGTTCTTTTTATGGGACCTATGCACCCCTCCTGGGTATTGTGTGTTTCTTGGCATTATAAGCTGTATTTTAGTTGCTATTTTATCCCCTGTAGGGCTTAGAAGTACCTCACATAAAGTGTAATTTCAATAAAATATTCATTGAATCATTAGATAAAAATGGGATGATTAATAAGTACATTAAGGCACATTCTTAAATTGCCCCTTTTTCAATTACTGTTTTTAATTAGGCTTGTTTAAATAAAGGTATGGTTGTTATCTTGAATTAATAATATTAATGACAAGAGTACTGGAACTGCCTCCAATCATTTTGAGGTCATTATTTTAAACATGTTTTCATTGTCAAAAAAAATATCTACTCCTAATATTTTCTCGGGCTTTGTATTTCCGGGTGTGGTTGTATGTATATAAAACACACACACACACACACATATATGTAATGCATCATATGTCTACATATATTGGATATGGACTTATATGCACAAATGTTCAACGACGTTCATCCTCAGCGAAGAACATGTACATACGCACAAGTTGTATTTTCTGTGTTGGCTTATGTTTGTTTGCGTGTTTGTGTAAGCATCACATAAACTCTTCAAGTAGGACTATTGATCAACAGCAGGAGTAACTAATATAGAAACCCCGAGGCATTTCCAAGGACCAGAATACTTCGAAGTGTTTCAGCAAGAACATATTGACCTCTTTTGGGAAAAGGATTGTGTGCGGCAATCAGACATGACTATCTAATGTTGAAGATCAAAGGGTATTGACTAAAATCTGCAGTTGCCATAGCTACTGAGCCCTGTGAATTTACTATAGTTCTCTTATTACAAGCACAAGATTTATAGTTAAGACCTGCCTTATTGACTGGAGAGGTTATCTATTCACTAAATCTGGGAGTTTACTGTAATGATTTTCAGCCCACATTGTTTTGCTAAATTGAATCTGATTCAGTGAAATTAAAATTAAAACACAGTGTTCTCAAGGCACACGTTCATAATCTACTCAAACTCCATGAGGCTTTTTAGGATGTGCAAAACATTCAAAAAGCAACTCCAGTCTTAGAGGATAACTCTTTCTTCTGTCCACTGCATCCTGTTGTGAAACTCATGCACTTAGTTTTTTTTAATTTTGTTGTATTTTCAACAGTAAAATTTCTACTGATTTCATATTGATATCTTTTATTTCTTTGCTAAGGCTTTGTTTCTTTTTTTTTTTTTTAAAGATTTATTTATTTATTTATTCATGAGAGACAGAGAGAGAGAGAGAGAGAGAGAGAGAGGCAGAGATACAGGCAGAGGCAGAAGCAGGCCCCATGCAGGGAGCCTGATGTGGGACTCGATCCCAGGACTCCAGGATCACGCCCTGGACCGAAGGCAGGCGCTAAACCACTGAGCCACCCAGGGATCCCCAAGGCTTTGTTTCTTTATTGAAGTTTTATGTTTTTTCATTTCTTTCAAGCATATAAGGTGTTTATGAAGTATTTTTATATGGGGCAAGTTCTCCACTGACTGTGGCACCTGAAACAGACATACAGTGGTAAGGTTGACAAGGAAAACCAAGCCAGCATGTCTCAAATTGCCTCCTACAAAATAGCTTAATGCCTTTTCCCGGGTGACACCAATTGGATTTCTGAAGCTAGGTTTTGAATCCCAAAATCTCAACAATCAAAGCATGTCTGGGTTATCTGAAGCTACTTTCTGAAACCTTCCTTCCAAGGAGGATTTTTAACATAATCCTACATTTGGCTGCCTTCTCTGTGATTGACATGGTTCTCAATCTATGTGATCTATTATTCTAAAAATCATTTAATCATCTAATTTCTGAGTAGATATTTGCCTGTTGGATCACTGTTCCTTATGAGATATTTTCCTAACTCACTGAGAGTGGTTGGCAGAGAGGAAAAATGGAGAAGCGACCAGCCAGTAACTCCCCAGGTATTTGTTGTGGGAGTAACTGAATTCTCTCCAGTTGTCAGTTGCCTTTATATTCATAAATGCGCCCTTGTGTTGACCTCCTAGGGTCTTCAGGGAGAGAATCTTCAAAACCTTTCTTGTTTATTATTCTGGAAATAAAATATGCAATAAGAAGAGTACCTACAAGGAAGTCCAAAAGTGTCTGCCTAGCAACCAGGCCAGGTTTGAATTCTTGGCCAAATCACTGAGTTTCAGTTTCTTCCACTAAGAAACAGAAAACCGATAGGCTATCCCTTCGTGTTGTTTTGTAAAGATACAATAAGTTATATGAGCTGCACAGCTAAGTGACTGGCGCATGAGTGCTCAGCAAGATTAGGCTATTTTTAGGACATGCTACTCTGCTTAAATGCTTTTAAAACTAAGAAGAGAAAGGAAATATTAAGAGAAAATCATAAGAATTTTTGATTCCAAATCACTTTTAGAAGGTACAAGGCAGTCACTTTATTGTATAAATTTATTGTATAACCCCCTCTTTAGCTCTGATCAGACAACACGTTTTAAATTTGTTCACAGGAAACATTAATCTTTTGGGAAATGCCACAGTTGTACTGTTGAACTTAATAGAAATACTTCATAGTAATTAGAAACAGTGACTACTTATCCAAATTCAGATCATTTGGGATAAAATGAAATACTGGAGCACAGTCATTGGCAACTCATTACAACTAGAGTTCCTTTTGTTTCCTAGTTGGAAAAAACAGCAATAAACAAAACACAGTAAGATCCAGAGTTTTCTAATCTATTTTTAAGTTCTTTCCTGGGGTGCCATTGGCAGCCTTAAAAAGAAAAAATACAAAAAGCAATAAAGTACACTGGAACTCCAAGGCTAGGGACCATGATCATGTGGCTTCTTTATTAATAATACTGGCCTAAGTCGACATGGTCTTAACTAGATAAAACAAGGAAATGTAGGAAGTATGTTGGTAAGGAATAAAGTGTTTAGTTTAACATACAAGAGCATCACACCTTCATGTCCTTGCCTCCAAGCAATCTCTCTGTTCATTAGCAAAAAAGAGCATAAGATAATATGCAGCCACTTGATTAAAAAATTAGAATCGTTTAATATCCATTTGGAGCATAACTCGATATCTATATCTATTTAAAATACTGTAGGGTATGATCATCAAATAGAAATCAAGCTGAAAAAGTAGCGCATGGCAAATTTCCATTTTCTCAGGCCAAGTGGATTTGCCCAATTGCTCACTCATCCTTAAGTCAATAATTCTTTTCTCTTGCTCAGGTGATTTACAGTCTTCAGGTCATGCATTCTAGAACATTGTGGGCAAATCCTTTGTGTCCCTTCCCGAGCCTTTCTACCTAGGTTTTTATCTGCACCAGTTACCTCTGCATCAAACCCAAGGAAAAGCCAAATTGGAGTTTTCTGAGCTTGTGTACCTATAGGAATCAAGAAAACACATGGAGAAACAAAGTTGTTATTGTAATATGTAGAAGTGAGAGCATGCCTTCTGTTCTACTGAGAATTAATATGTTTCTCAGTTGTTCTTATTCTGAAACAGCTTTGTTGTAATTTGGCAAGACTTAGGTATGTGGGAGTCTTTTTTTTTCCGGTTGGCCCATGGACAATTTTTGTATGAGATAGAACAATAATTGCTGGCCAGGGTATTAAAGCCCAGAAGACAATTAAATAATGCAAAAGGAACAAAGTGTAATTTCCAGGTTGTGTTACTACTTCCCCGTATCTTGCTCTGCAGAGAACGTAGATTACTACTCCATGGTTTTATTATAAAATCTTGCTGTGAACAACATATAAACTATAATTTAACTGGGGTTTTTAGGGTAAACAAATAAAAAATTTAAAAGAAGTAAACTAGGATGTAGCTTCTGGCTCTTCCACTGGAATAAATACATCTTCTCTGAAGCGCTATAACTTGGGTCTGTGAGTTCAACCCATGAAGAGGGTTAGGTTTTTACATTAAAATGGGATGTACTGGGAAACCAGAGGTTGTGTATACAGACACAAACTTACAAGCAATGCCTTCTTAGTAAGTTCAGACATGTCCTAAGTAACTTTGTAAAGTTACCAGTGATTTCAAACATTAAAACTTTCCTAAATTTGTTCTTTTTAATTCTAATTTTATACATTTTAGTTATGCTTGAATCATAGAGTCAAATCTAAATTCTTTTTCTTCCCTGAAAACAGATTCGAAACTGTGCCATAGAGATTCCCATGATCAATAAATACCCCTGTAGCAACCAACGACGAAAGATCTGAAAAGTGAATCCTTCCAGCAAATATCTTCTTTGAAATCCACAGTTTAAAAATATTACCATAAGTATTTGTTTCAGATTGTTTAAACAAGACCTTACAAAGAAAAATAAAAATGCGATGAGAATATTCCCATAAATGGCTCAAAAGGACCCAAAATGAGAAAGACTCAAAATAGTTCATTCATATATTCGGTTGTAGAATAGTCATTATTCTTTTGAAACTGAATCCAAGGATATAAAGAGTAACAACAGACCATTGATATATATACTTATATACACATACACATACGTATACATATATTAAGCCACCAGTAAGCTATATACTCAAAGGAACTAAATTGTGAAGAGGGATGAGCTCTTCCCACTTGATCTGAGGTTAGTTACTACTTTCATGCATAGGTGCAACTGCCAGGTCTGGGCATGGTTAAACAGAGTATCTTGCCTCCTAAAGGCCAGGGAAAGGGGTGGGTTGGAAAGCTGGGGAAGGAGAAGTCAACAAAACGTTTAGCAAGGTCATGAACCTGCTTGAAGGACTGGAATCCAGACCAGTTTCAAATGCAGATATAGTTCCTCCAATCGCCACTGATTCTATCCCACAAGTTTGTAGGGGTTCAGGATGCTCAGTGCTGGGCTGCAAAGCAAGGAAAGCTCTCTTGCAGTCCTAATGGTGCTTAGATCCCAAAGTCTCTCTAGAGAGCCGGTGATACACATAGAACAGATTTTGCCCTCAGGACATTTAACACAAGAGGTGAGCTGAACTTAATAAAGGTATAACCCAGCCTCAGATCCAGCTCAACTCTTGACCGGATCAAAAAAAAAAAAAAAAAAAAAAAAAAATTCTCTTTCTCTAGGTATCTGACAAAGAAAAAAAGCAGGACCTCTCTGGAGAAAAGAAGATTTATTCTAGTATCTATGGGTCTTTTAAACATTGTATCTGCCATACAACCTAAAAATTATGTTATAGTTTTTAGGAGAACATGACCCATAATTGAGACTTTAAAAAAAAAAAGTTTATAGAAGCAAAACCACAGGTGATCCACATATGAAAATTAACACACAAGGACTTTTAAACATAACAGAGCTTTAAAGAATTTAGAGGGAAAGATGGGGGAGTTTCAGCAGAGAAATGAAAAACTCCATAAGGAAACTAATGGAAATTCTAGAAGTAAAAATAGAAATATCTGAATTAATGATTTGTTGAATGGGCTTAACAGTCTATATTCAGTAAAAGAAACAATTAGATCACAGAGAAGTCAATAGAAATAATATTAACTGAACCACAGAGTTGAAAAAAGAACTCTAGAGACCTGTGAGAAATAACAAGTGGTCTTATATGTGTATAATTAGAATACCAGATAGGGAAAAGAGAAAACCAGGCTAAAGAATAATTTGAAGAGATTATAGCTGAGATTCTTTTCAAAATCAATGAAAGACCTCAAGCTACTGACTATAGAAATGAAGAAGAACTTTGAATAAATAACCAAGAAAACCATACCTAGGCATAAAATAGTCACAGTTCTTAAAACAAAAAATACAGAAGACATTAAAAAAAAAACAGTGAGATCAAAATATCATATTACATTACATTTAGAGAAACAATGATAAGAATTAGATCTGACCTCTCATCAGAAATAATGGAAGCTGGAAGAAATTGGATTGATATCTTAAAGTACAGTGAGGGGCGAAAAAGTCAATCTAAAATTCCATACTTTGCAAAAACATCCTTCAAAATTGGAAGTGAAATAAAGATATTTTCAGATGAGCAAAATCTAAGGCAATTTGTCACCAGCACATGTGCACTACGGGAAATACTAAAGGAATTCCAGGAAAAGGGGAAATTATTCCAGATGGAAGCCTTGACTTTCAGAAAGGAAGAGCCCCAGAAATATACAATGTCATTTTTTAATTTAAAATAATAATTTTGGGACGCCTGGGTGGTTCAGTGGTTGAGCCTCTGGAGCAGGTTGTGATCCCAGGGTCCTGGGATAGAGTCCTCCATCGGGCTCACTGCAGGAAGCCTGCTCCTCCTTCTGCCTCTGCCTCTCTCTCTCTATCATTCTCTGTCTCTCATGAACAAATTTAATTTAATATAATTAGTTAAAATAATTGTTGGTTAATGTAATAACATTTATTATGGGATTTTAAGATATACAGAAGTATAAGAAATGAAATTATTTGCAGATATAAGTAACAGAGAAACAAATTCAATTATGGTGACTCATAGCTAGACATAATTGTGCTTTTAGTTATTCCATTGAAAAACTGAGTTTTTTGGCCATACAGGAATTCATATGCCAAAGCTGCGCCACATAGATAAGATGGGAATTGAATTGTCTTAGAAAATCAAAAAACTGCACCCCACTCTGTTGTTACACAAACCGTTGTTAGGTCTTCCAAATGACTCACAGGTGTGGTAGACAGAAAGACACATAAATGGGGTGACTGGTAAGAAAGGGGTGGGAGCATGGAAGACCTCAGCAGTCGCCTTGGGCGGTGGAGGGCTCTCGAGAGCACCGGATGTGGGATAGTCAGACACATGTTTTCTGAAGCTGATGAAATCTTAGGATCAATACCTAATACCTTAGTTATAATACCCTCTCTCAACCATTAGAAGCTTTCCTCCCATAGAGACTCTAAGCAGGTGTTTCTTCCAAGGCAGGTGCATCTAATCTCTTTCCCTTATCAAGAACTTCATAATATTTTATTAAATATTCCCAAAAACTAGTTTTCCAGGATAGCTCACATGTATGTAGGCTTCCTCCTCTGACAAGACCACATGTCCCTGGCATAGCCATGATTTTATTTTTATGACACTTTATGCTTGGTCGGGTTTATCAGAGTGGCAGATCTGAATTTAACTATATGAAGCGGACCCCGTTTACCATTCTTAAATTTTAGTTCTGGAATGCCTAAAAGCCCCCAGTATCTCTGAGGCCAAAAATGTTTTCACAGTACCAAGGCATCCTTTACTTTCATATTCCTCTTCTCCCATGAATGTACACGGGAGGTCCCCTAAGACTGCTTGACGAGTAGTGACATCATTGCTCTACTGGCTGATGGACTTGTGTATTCTTGTTTACTCTCTAAAATTTTTAAGGGTAGTAGGTTTAGGGTATAAGCATATGTGTGTTCAGATATTTATTTACCTTTTCCGCAGTATTTCCTCTCCTCACTCACTAGCTATCTCCTGTTAGAGCTGTTAGGATATTTGTACCCACTTTATTCAGTAAATTATCATGTTGGAAATTCTAAAGTTTTTCCTGCCCCTATGTGGGAACACAACTATATACACTTTATAGTCTTGTTTTGCAATGATATTTCAAAATTGTTTTTTTTAAGATTTATTCATATATTCATGAGACACAGAGAGAGAGAGAGAGGCAGAGACACAGGCAGAGGGAGAAGCAGGCTCCATGCAGGGAGCCCAGTGTGGGACTTGGTCCCAGGACCCTGGGATCACAACTTGAGCTAAAGGCAGGTGCTCAACTGCTGAGTCACCCAGGTGTCCCTCAAAATTGTTTTTTTTTTTTTTTCAAAATTGTTTTTAAAAGCTTTCTAAATTTTAAAGTTCTTTTATGATTAAAAAAAGTTTTTATGATTAAAAGGTATTATTCTAAAATAAAAATATTCTATTTTTCTCATATTTCAGAATGAAACTTAAAAGGGGACTTAAAAGGGGAGATTAAAAGATAAACTTTCTCAAGCCATAGCTGTATTGCCTATGATTAAAGATGCTGACAATTATGAAAATTACATTAAAGAATTAGTTCCCAGACTCATAGAACAGAGGAAAACACTCCAAGATGTTAAGGAAACTGTAATTAGGGAACAAAAACATGACAAAAGCTATCTTTATCTCAGCTCTGTAGATGTTGATAATTTTCATGTCCTATGCAACACCGCATTTAAAAAAATTTTTTTTTAGAGAGAGAGGGAGAGAAAGCACGGGTGCCCATGAGCATGGATAGGAAGGGGCAGAGGGAGAGGGAGAGAATCTTTAAGCAGACTCCATACTAAGTGTGGAGCCCGACTTGGGACTGAATCTCATGACCCTGAGATCAAGACTTGAGCCAGACGCTTAACCTACTGAGCAACCCAGATGCCTCAACAATGCCACTTATAATGCATTTTAAATGGCATTGTGATGCCCACAGGGTCTTTATTTTTAACGATTTTATTTGTTTATTCATGAGAGTCATAGAGAGAGAGGAAGAGACCCAAGCGGAGGGAGAAGCAGACTCCATGCAGGGAGCCCGACAGGGGACTCGATCCCGTGACCCCAGGATCATGCCCTGGGCTGAAGGCGGTGCTAAACCAGAGCCCCCCCCCCCCCCCCCGGGCTGCCCTCACAGGGTCATCTTCAAACCAAATATTTAGAGCTTAAAGAAAAAACAATTACATATTTTAAATGCCAAAACCCAGGATTGATACATTTGTAAAATACTGTAGAAATGAATTGCTGGAGAGATCAAATGCGCCTGGAGCAATGGCTCTCAAACCTTAGTGGGCATTTCAAACATTTCAAACACTTGGACGGCTCTTTGGAATGCAGGTTGCTGGGCTCCACCGCAAGAGTGTCTGATTCAGTATGTCTGAGGTGGAACTTGGGAATTTGGGGAATTTGCTTTATTAACTGGTTCCCAGGTGAAGCCAAAGCTGCTGGTCTGAGAATCACAATTTGGGAATCACTAATCTACAGCAATGATTCTCAAATTTCAATGTGGAAAAAAAAAATATATATATATATATATATCCTTGGGGAGTTTAACTACAAAGTCCTGGGTTCCTGCCAGTCCCTGATTCTAGAGAGTGATTGAGTAGGTCTGAGTAGATCTGAAAACGCTACAACTTTCTACAACGTTCGGAAGCTTCCCCAGGTGATTCTGATGAGAACAGACAAAGGACTTTGCTCTAGGTCTTTAAAAAGCTCCCCAGGTGATGTGAACACTCAGGGCTAAGAGCCAGTGCTTTGGCACTCTCTTTCAAATGGTCTGGAAACACTTCTAGATGACTTGGCAATACTTCGAACCATTCCACATGTTTTTCGATCCTCGCCCTTTGCATCTGGAGCTGTGGGTCTGAGGCCCTCCACAGACTACAGCCCTACAGTGCGACCTGCCCAACACCCTCCTCCTCCCTCTCCCACCTCACCGACCATATCTATCCCCCGCCCCTTCACTCTTGTTTGTAGGCCTCTGATCCATGCTAAGCCATAAAGCTTAGGTTTATTAGCAGTTCTTGCCTACCCTGGGGAAAAAAAAAAAAAAAAACAGCAAAAAACAAACAACAACAATAAAAAAACAAAGGAACAAAAGAATAAAGATGCCCCAAACGAAAATAAAGGTAGGAGTATTAGAATCCCTGGATTCACTTGTTACTGAGGCAGGGGCATAAACTAGCCTATTTCTGTGAGACGTCGCAATATCCAACCAAAAAAATCTGTACTTTTTGTTTTTGTTATGCTATTTGACTTAGAGATCTATAACTTGCGGCCAAAAATTTAACTTATAGACATTATAGAAACACGTGTACCCCTCATTGACAAGACCCAACCCCCAGGACACCCTCTGAAGGAAGGCAGATACTTGCGGATGTGAAAAATGAGGCTCTGGAGGATTGAGAAGCTTGCCTGAGGTTACACGGAAAGATAGGGCCAGAAGCAGAAATGAAAACTGTTCATTGGTGTCTTTCGTTTACACTGCACGGCTTCTCCGAGCGTGAATCTGGGTTTGTCTAAAACATCCAAAGGCAACACAGCGGCTTCTTCTAACGTGGCGTGCATGGAAATCCTAAGCCAAATATTGTGAGAACAAATCGGAATTTCCAATGATTATTTAGCTGTTACCAATCTAATGAATGAAACATGTTTGGGCTTAGCCGACAGACATCTTCAGGATCTGTCCTTCAGGATTTCTACCCCTCCTTGGAAAAGGTCAAGGACACAACGGCTTTTTGGAGACAGAGTCCCTGACCTATTGAATAGTGTACCCAAGCGTACCGTAAATGTCTGTGGAATGCACAAGCTGGTCACCATCCCTGCTGAACCACAGCCCAGGCGCATGCCTTGACTTTTATGGCACTTGAATAATGATGTACTTTAAAGAGTGTGAGGGGTTTTAAAAATTCTGGTCTTATACCAAGTTTTTTTCACTCCTTGTGAAAGGAATTCTTTCCACCTATCTACATGAAAGGGTGCGGAAACCATAGAGAAAGACGAAAGAAATTCTTCTTGTCCGTACTTTTTTCTATCTTCAAACATGACCTACTGTGTGAGATGTTGGACGTACTCAAATGACCCCATCGGAATTTTCAATTGCCAGGGCGGTCTCCTGAAAGCTGGACTTTGGTATAAAAGAGGTGTCTAGAAAAATGAATGCTATGGAGTTACTAGTCATTTTCACTAATCTAAGTTTTCCAGACAAAATTTCAAAAACACTTGGATTTTGTTGCATTTTTTAACAGTGATTTTAAAAGGAATATAGGGGTGCCTAGGTGGCTCGGTGGCTCAGTTGGTTAAGCATTTGCTTTTGGCTCAGGTCATGATCTCAGGATCCTGGAACTGAGCCCCAACCAAGTCTGGCTCTCCGCTCAGCAGGGAATCTGCTTCTCCCTCCCTCCCCACCCCCTTTCTCTCATTCTTTCTTAAATAAATAAAATCTTAAAAAAAATAAAATAAATACAAAGCACAAATTTCCACAATCATGTACCCTACACACAGAAAGAGAATAGTGACTTTTTTTCCTCCAGGATGATAAACTTCAGTGCAGGCAACTCAAAATATTGGGTGGTATGTGCAGGCTGGAGGTCATGGATTATATAGGTAACCAGATGCTTTCCTGGGAGGAAGAAAGTGTTCTGAATAATTTGATCCAGGATGATATTGCGATATTAGTCACAGGAGTCTTTCCTTCTTGTAGAAGGGAAAATGTAAGCAGGCTTTAGTAGTAACAAATACGACTCACGAACAAAAAGGAACAGTTAAATATGAAAAACAGTTACCCTAATTTAACAAGTTTTGCCTCATTAGCTTTCTTCTGTTTTAAAAAAATATTAAACTAAGAAGTTCTCATTTTTATCCTCATCTGTTTGGGCTGCTATAACCATATCACCCAGACTGGGTGGCTTATAAACAACAGAAACGTATTTCTGACAGTCATGGTCAGGTGGGGGCCGTCTTCCGGGCTGCGGCCCTCTACTACACCTGTGGTGGAAGAGCTGTGGAGCTCTGTGGGCCTCTCTTACAAAGGCACTAACCCCCACCACCTGCCAAAGGCCCCACCTCCTAACACCATCACCCTGAGGGTCAGGTGTCCATCAGTGAACGTGGGGAACATGAACAGTCAGATCATAGCAATTCTTTTCAATGCAACGAGGAACAACTGCCAATTCCGGGGATCGTGCTGTGTGCCAGACTCTGTGCGAGGCTCTGTGCTAGCCTATCACCACGCTGGATCATCACCGCCATCCCATAAGGTGATTATTATCTTAGCCTGTATTAGTACCAACTGCTGTGTCACTAGCCCCCAGTTTCATAGTCTAAAACAATAACCGCTATTAGCTCATAGTTCCTGGGAGTTAGGAAATCAGGCACCGCCTGTGTGCCTCAGGCTCATATTCCTGGCTCTTGGCAGGCCTCTTCACTGGCTGTTGCCTGGAGACACCAGCTCCTTGCCACATGTCCCTCCTGGCAGGGCTGTTCACAACTGGCAACTTGCTTCCCTCAGGGCTGAAGGTTTAAGAAAAAAGAGCAAGGAAGCACCTCCAAGCAGGAAGCTACAGTCTTTGCGAAACCCAGCGTTGGGAGCAACATCCTATCACATCTGCCATATTCCACTCATTGGAAGAGAGTCACTCAGCACAGCCTACGTTCAAAAAGAGAGAATGTCACAAGTGTGCAAATGCCAGGAGGTAGGGATCAAGGAGGCTCTCTTAGAGGCCGCCCGCCACAGAGTTCTTATCATTTTAATAGTTGAGAACGTGGAGGGGAAGAGGGGATAAAGAATTTGCCCGAGGCCATTTGGCTGTTCTATGATGAAACAGACTTTCCTTGCTAGGCTATTGGAGCTCGGAGATCAAGTTCTTAGTCCATATGCAATAGAAAATAAGTCTATTTTAAGAAATTAACCTGTTTCAGGCTAACCCCTCTTGATGAGCATTTCCACTTCTATAGGAAAAGCTTAAGACCAACGAATGGAATAACTTAGATTTGCCAAAGCACTGCACCCTTCGACCTGCAGACCTACACCGCTGGACCCTCAATATATTTTTAGACGTTTCGGGATCTAGCAACTTTCTCAAGTTCATCGCTCCTTCAGGTTTGTATATTAGTTGAGAAAATAGGAAATGACTGACACGTTTTTGTATGTTTTACAGACTGGAATGCTTAGAAGTGTGTATTTGGCTTAAGGTTATTGTGAAAGAAGAATATAGGATTTAGCACAGAGTCGGCTTTATTGGAGAATGATTAGAAACATCCAGCCTCAACCTAGCTGTTGCGCGGCAGTTGAAGAGCCAATGTGTGTGTGTGTGTGTGTGTGTGTGTGTGTGTGTTTAATCTCAGAAAGAAAGCAAATGAAAAACTCTTAAGAGGCATGAAAAACCATAGTCATTTATAAAGGGGATCCTGATATCCTGATACTTCTTATTTAGGTTGAAATGCTTGCCACGAGTTAAAGGAGTCCAGAGAGCAAATAAAGAAAGGACTTTATTTATTATTGCAAGTTCTATCATAAGTTTCTTTATTTATTATTGCAAGTTCTATCATAATCCACGAATTAGCTACGGGAGACCCAGAGAGGCTCTCAGACGACTGCGTTATCACTTCAGTCAGGCCCTCTAGGTAAACCCAATGGCCTGCATCCCAGTCAGCACAGAGGGATTATCCAGCTGTCACCTCTCTCCCAACTGAACGTGTCACAGCTCAACCGCCACATGGCGGCTCTCATTGATTTGTGTATTGCTCCTGTGGAGGAAACTTCGGCATTACCTACGGTCTTCAGATACTCACCTGCATTCCTTTAACACTAACACATTGCGAGCTCTTAATAAATGTTTAAGAACTGCCCTGCAATTTTTTTTTCTGCCCTGCAATTTTATGAACACATGGATGGTTTGAGCTTTGGATTTTTCATCTTTATATTGATTGCAACCAGCTGGTAACATAAGTGACAAAATTCTAAGAGACAAGTTGCTTGTTCACAATATACTTCATTCAGCAAAAAGAGAAGAAGGTATAAATTTTTCAAGATGAGTATTCCTTATGGGATTTCCAGATCACTAGCACCTACACTTCGGGGATTATTCTTTGAACCACACTTTTGTTTTTCGCTTGCCCATGAGGTGGTCTGAAAATCCACTTTGTGCTGGAGAGCATTCTCATCATAGAAGTTAGATAAAAATATTTTTCACGCTTGCATGTCTAGGCATCTGTATTTAACAGCCCCTCACGGACCACTAGTACGGTGAAGGAGGAAAAAATGTATTTCTCTTTAGAGAATGATAATAATATTAGCAAAGAATTTGATGTGATTGCACCTCTTGTGATAATCCACATTTCTGTATTTCCAGTACTTCTATAACTAATGCACCAAGTACTATTTGAAAAATTGTGTGATTTATACTCAGTAAATTTCAGAGTAACCATTTGTCATCATTCTTTTGTGTGTGTGTGTGTGTGTGTGTGTGTGTGTCATCCTATGTGAAAATTAAAAGGGACAGTGTCTATGAACTGCATAGCAAATCCTTGCCATATAAAAATGAACATTAAAAAATGAACATTAAATAGGTTAAACTGGCTATAAAATTTTTTAATATAAATATTTTAATACAAATAGCCAAATGACATATTTTCATATAATTATTTAATTTTAAATTTTTAAAACATCATATTGAATTTGCACAACGCGATTAAGTTGCCCTGACATTACCAGCGCTTGGGGCCAAAGCTTCCCCTTCTCAATCCATCTTGTTCTATTCTTGTTTGGTCTGTGTGAAGTTTTTGGAGAAGAGCGAACTGGGACTACTGAGCTTTGAACCAACAGAAGAGAAAGAAAGGGGCCTTGTGTGGTGAGAGAAGCCAGAAGTCGGTTTTGTTCGCCCTTAACCCTGCCCCTGCCCTTACTGACTGGTTTGCCCGCCATCAAGTGTGAGGGCCTGGTCCATGATTCCCACTCCGCAGCGCATCCCCGTTGGCTTGCTTTCATCATCCAGCCTTATTCACCATGCAGTTATTGAGTGCCAACTGAATGCTTGGCACATCCTCTAATTGTCACCACCTCCCATCTCAGGAGGTAGATGGTAGCATTATCCTCCCAGAGGAGAAAAGTAAGGCTTCAGAGTCAAGTAACTGCCCCAATCTCATAGAAGTAGTGACTCAGCTGGAGCTCAGGTCTTCCTAACTCTGCACCTACACTCTAAGCTTGCTCACGTATTTTTGAGATGATCGCTGGGCCCCAGGGATGCCATCCATGCATCACAGAGAATGTTATCAAAAGGGAACCACTGTGATTTTAGGTTAATTATTAACAAACTCTCTTACCCAAATCTTAAATTCTAACATCCATGCTCCCGCACTGCCAAAGGTGAGTAATAGTCACCTGAATTACACAGTCAACAAGATGATCTCCTACCTACTGGATCGCCTGGGCATTCTTTAAGAATGAAGTAAAGCAGGGGGAAAAAGAGTTTCTCTTTACCGTATTTTAGATGTAGCCACGAGTCTCTAGAATGAGATGCTCTGCGGTTTCAATATACACGACAAGGTGTTTTTTTCATTACATCATTGTGTCTTCTCAACCAATCGTCTAAACAAAACGGTATCTCTATTATGAATAAATCTTAACTTCACCCTCTCCACCAAATCTTTAAAAGATCTACCACACTTAAAACCATTCAGAAAATTTTAACGTTTTCCCGTTTTAAGGAATAATTACATCAGGTCACATTTTCATAAATATGAGTGTTTTTGTTTTGCTTTGCTTTGCTCCTTGTCAGCATTTGGTGCACCTGTCTGATCAGTAAGCTGTGAATGAAGCCAGAAACCTTGCCTTATGGCTTTAGTTATGGTTGAAAATGCAACAGTATTTTCTATTTCACAAAATCTGTCACATGGTCAAACACACGCAGCCAAACGGCTGTGACTTAGCACCGCACCGTGGCAGGTTCCTCTCATTCATTGAAAGCATTTCCCACTGTTCCAAGGAAAGAGCCTAGACATTAAAGACAAATGTTGTATTTCTATATGTAGACATTTTTCCCCCTCTGTTGTTTACAGCCAAGATCCACATTCTTGGCTCTGGAGTCCAGACTACTCTCACACTGACTTGCTTCGGGACATGTGCTCTGCATTTGTCTCTTAGGATGCAAATAGCTTAGGCATGTGCTGACTAAAACTCATAACACCAAGGGGATTTAGTTAGATTCATACAGCCTGGCTAACACTTTGCTGCAAAATTTAGGTAAAGATCGCAAAATAACACTTTCTTCTTCTCCTTCTCCTTAACCTTTTACTATTAGACAACTTTTCAGATTGTTTCCAGCCAAGAAATTGAATCAGCCTTCACACCCGAATAAATAATAAAAAACTGAGGTCAGAGACTATCTTTTGGATGAGTCAGAGAATACATCCTCACGTCTATTTGAATGTATTAATTGATGGGGATGAGCCTTCTGCCTGAGAATAAGAGAAATTCTGACACAGGGAACAGCCACAGATACAGTCAAAATAGGAGAGTGGAAGACCTTCTTTCAAGAATGCTGGGTCTGGGGGAACGTGGGGGGACAAAGCCATAATATTTCTTAATATTCACATCCCAGTAACTACTTTCCAAAGCGTTTTCAGTCAGTATTGGCAGGCTTGTATCAGAAATCCAAAGAGAAATGGAAAATGGTAATTACTTCATTTCCCTTATAGATGAGTTGCCAAAATTTCTTCTTTCTGAGGTTGTCCAGTGGGCCACAAGAGTAAAATAATATTTATAGTGCCCAAATGTTAAAATCTCAAGGACTATCAGCCCGAGTCACATTAAAACGAAAAGTGTTTAGAAAGAAAGTACATGGCAATTCTAAAGAAAAGGCCAAACTACTCCGCTCAGATCTTAAAGTTCTGAGAATGGAATAGAGATTATCTTTTCCTTGTATTTTTAAGCGAGATTTTTCATGTGTATGTGTTTTCATTAGAAATTTTGAATAAAAAAAAATTTGAATCACCTCCGTTTTTTTGGCCCTTTGTAAATTTTTGTGTATTTAAATTTGCTTTGAGTTCTTATTTATGTATGTACATATATTTACACACATATTTACATACATATATAAGGGATATGTATACATATATGTACTGTCTATATACATGAATACGAGTAAATGTATTTATAAGAAGCAGTTCCATCGCCACTTCCCACTAGTGAATGAGAACATTATTCGAGGATTGCCTCTGTACCCTGTGAGCACTTTCACATGATGCTTTATTCACTCATTATAAATTCATTCAACAAATGATTGTGCTTTACCGTGCATCAACACTAATGAAAACCAGATAAAACTCACTAGTATCTCCCCTGCAAACTGTGAATTAGTGGTGCTCTTCTTGAAGATGACAAGGAGAATATTCATTGTAATTTAAGCCTGAATATATAAAAGTCAGCAGGACTATGGGACACAGTTCTATTAAAGACAAATGTTTGTAAAGGATTGGGTGAATGGGAGAGAATGTCTTCACAGAAGATCTTACCATTTACTAAATAGAATGAAAACAGAATCAGACTCATCCTCGATATCTTCCCATCTCTCTCTTTTTTTTATGATCTAATAAAATATTTATCTTCAGTAATTCTCCAGCCACTGAGAACACACATAACCTTGCTCTTCTCCTTCTCATTTTTTCACACTCACTTTGGGTCCTGAGTTTGTTTATTTATTGAAATGTACGTTACAGAATGTATCTTTCTCCAGCTGTACTGAGATGTAATTGACATGTAACACACCCGCAAGAGCTTAAGGTATGGGTGTGATGGTTGGTCTGATACACAGATATACTGTGAAATGATTAGAGTAGGGTTAGTTAACACATCCATCACTCCCGGCACTTATATTTGTGCGTGCATGTGTGTGTATTAAGAACTTTTAAGATTGGCTGTCCCGACAACTTTCAAATACACGATACAAAATTGTTAACTATACTAACCATGTAATACATTACACCCCCAGATCTTTTCAAAATCTTATAACTTGACTATTATTTATATTCCCCAAATAAATGAGAACATATAATGTTTGTCCTTCTCCGATTGACTCATTTCACTCAGCATAATACCCTCTAGTTCCATCCACGTTGAAGGGAATAGAAGGGAAGGGAGAAGAAATGTGTGGGAAATATCAGAAAGGGAGACAGAACATAAAGACTCCTGACTCTGGGAAACGAACTAGGGTTGGTGGAAGGGAAGGAGGGTGGGGGGTGGGGGTGACTGGGTGACGGGCACTGAGGGGGGCACTTGACGGGATGAGCACTGGGTGTTATTCCGTATGTTGGCAAATTGAACACCAATAAAAATGAATTTATTATTAAAAAATCTTATAACTTGAAATGTATAGCCTTTGACCATCTTCACCCATTTTTCTCCTCCCACCCCACCCCTACCTCTGGCAATCGGCAATCAAGGAAGTGCTCTCTTTTCTATGAGATCAGTTGTTTCACATTCCACATATGAGTGAAATTATACAGTACTTGTCTTTAGCTCTCTGACTCATTTCACTTAGGATATGCCCTCAAGGTTCATCTATGTTGTTGTAAGAGGTAACATGCTTTTCTCTTTGGTGGTTGAATATTCCAT
This sequence comes from Canis lupus baileyi, assembly GCF_048164855.1. NCBI lineage: Eukaryota > Metazoa > Chordata > Mammalia > Carnivora > Canidae > Canis > Canis lupus. The sequence continues at coordinate 57,322,999 of NC_132857.1, forward strand.
CACATGTATATTTTAAGATAATTAATTAATTAATTACCATCAGACCCGATTCTCTGGTCAGACTCCCTGGCTGGGGGGACTAGAGGCTGTACTCAGCAGGGAAGCAGGGCTACAGATCTGCTTTCCTGCCCCCTGTGAGGCTATAGAACAGGCTCCATAGCTGGTGAGACTGCTTGGCTAGGGATCCAAAGCAGGGAGACCTGCTAACTGAACTCCTCGGCCATGTAGGGCCACACCTGCAGAGCCACTAGCTAGGATCTCTGCTCAGGCACGCTGCAAGGAAGAATGCGATCCACCCAGGCCTGAGTGCTGGTCGCTGTAAGCCCCGCCTCCCCCCGCCCCATCTCTCTGATCCTCAGGGTCTACAGGAGGCAAGATCTGAGTGGGCCTCTTGAGAAGCATCCCACAAGGCCAGGAGAGCTTGTGGTTCACCTTAGACTCTCCTCCCACTGGAAAAACATAGGCCCAAGGAGATCTGGATGTGGGTCTGTGCTGGCCTGGGGAAGGAGCAATGTGGCAGCTCCTCTCACCTGTCTAATGCTATTCTACTTGCTCTCTGTTCAGGGACTGCTTCAGCCTCACCCCTGGATTTGAGGATTTTCCCAATGGTGTGTTGTCTATGAATTGTCAATGGTCTTCTGTGAGTGGCACTGAAGATAGAACAATGTATGATGACATTTTGATGGTGTCATCATTTTTACTCTTATTTTTTTTTTTAGAGATTCATCCATTTATTGTAGAGTGAGGGAGAGGGGGCCCAGGAAGAGAGAGAGAATGTCCCAAGCAGACCGTGCACTGAGCATGTAGTCCCACATGGGGCTCATCCCACAACCCATGACCCCAGCCAAAAGAGTTGGAGGCTCAATCAACTGCCATCCAGGCACCCCTTTACTCTCTCTTGCTGTAAGCCATTGGTCTGTGTCTCACCTGGATGCCCAGCTAGATCTTTCCCTCTCTGTGTTTCTTGTGTGCACAAGTTACCAAAGGTAAATAGAGCCCATATGATGCTTCCCTCCTCTCTCACAGAGGGAAGGCAAGCTGAGCTCCAGCACCACAAAAGGACAAAAATCACACCTTCTCTGAACACTTGGACTCAAGTGAGGTACAGCCTCAGACTCCCCAGAGCAAATGAGAAGGCCAAACCTTGAAAAGGCCAGAAGTCAAGTAGGCTAGGAGGGAAAGCAAGGATGAAGACCTCTTTACAGGGAATAGAAAGTTGTTAATGAGACATGCCCTAAGGCATTTTTTTAAACCACAGACACATACCCCACCATCTGACATCAGCCATATTGCTTCACACCTCTTAGCCCTTCCGAACATACCATGAATACAGAGTGCAGACAAGGAAACAGAACACACTGACAATCCTAAACCATTTTGAATAATCAGTAAATTACCGCATATTTATTTTTTTAGGTGAATTTGGCATTGAAATTCTGGACAGATTAAGAAAAAAAGTTTTGATAATTTCATGGTTTGGGATATTAACTTGAATTATTTTTTTTATAAATTTATTTGTTATTGGTGTTCAATTTGCCAACATATAGAATAACACCCAGTGCTCATCCCGTTAAGTGCCCACCTCAGTGCCTGTCACCCATTCACCCCCACCCCCCACCCACCTTCCCTTCCACCACCCTTAGTTCGTTTCCCAGAGTTAGGAGTCTTTCATTTGAATATGTAATAGGTATTAAATAAGTTAATTAATTCCTTAGTTTAAATACAGCAGGTAAAATCACATATTTAGATACCTATTAACTACTAATAGTAAATATCCAATATAAAGAGTTTATTAGGAAGGAGGTTTTCTAATCTTTCAAAGCAAGCATTATAAAAGAAATCTAATGCATTAAATAATCTCCATTAGTTTTATCCAAAGAAATCCCCCCAATATATTTGTGAGATGGATGCTTTCTACACTTTGTTTTATTAGAAACTCCGGCTCAGAGAGCTGGGGGAGATCACAGCTCAGTTAAATGTTTAAGAAATAAGGTCTGAGTCTAGTTGCTCAGTGCTCAGATTCTGTACAGAACAATTTTATTATTTCTCTTCAACATCATGGAACAATTTTACGAAGTGGTACATAGTATGTTTTCCTCAAGATTTTAAACATGTGAATAATCACGTTGTTCTTTACCCTATCAGATTTCTGATGTGAATCTAGCCAGAATTTTATGACTAACACATATTTCTAAGCCAGCATCTAATTAGTATTATGTAAGCTATAATACAAGTGAACTCAAACTAGAATATTTTTAAGACAAAACACATATCTTCCCAAAGTCTTATCTGTTAGGGAAACCGACGTGTATATTTAGTTGAATCCATTCTTTATACCAGATGTATATTTATTTCAAAGTCAATGCATTTTAAGTCAACCTTCAAAATGCTTCTCTTAACCACTTTGTTATGTTCTCACCACAGTATATTATTTAAATGATACTCCATTACTAACTTCGTGGGTACAAGAGCATTCCAGAAGAAAACAGAATCTTTCAAGATTAAAGGTATTTAGAATCGACCAGGATCAGCACTTTATAGAAATAGAAACTACACACGTGCACCCACACAAGAAATCCAATTACCCACACATCCCATTTAATCCTGCAGTAAAATAAACAAAGCAATGAATCTATTCACCACTAAACAAATGGGAAGACACAAAAAATAGCTCCTTATGCTTCCCAAGAAAGTCATGGATTCTGTAACTTTGTCTCTCTTTCCCTCTTTTTAACCACAAGTTCTTATCCTCTGAGTAGTTTTCAAAAGGCTACACAAGGGGAAAAGATGAAGTATTTTTATAGTTTATATTTATATTTTTATTTTTTATTTTTTTATTTATTTATGATAGTCACAGAGAGAGAGGCAGAGACACAGGCAGAGGGAGAAGCAGGCTCCATGCACCGGGAGCCCGACGTGGGATTCGATCCCGGGTCTCCAGGATCGCGCCCTGGGCCAAAGGCAGGCACCAAACCGCTGCGCCACCCAGGGATCCCAGTTTATATTTTTATAACTTAAGATAGTGGGTGCACTTGTCTTACTGTGGAGCAATTAAAATAAAACCAAGGCTAATAATAATGCCTGGCATTCATTGAGCATATATTATATGCCAAGAACTATCTTAGGCTCTTTACATCTGTTTCATTTGAATCTCCCCACAACCTAACAAGACAAATGGCAGCTTCTATTTTTATGGAAAATCAAATGGAGTCTTTGAAGTTAAGGAGAAGTTGGCGGTGAAGAGTTAACTTGGACCACCTGTCCTACCTCAAAGACCATACTTCTCTTCACTTTGTAATCTTGACCTTAATCTCTGTACTTCTCTTTAAAATATGTGACATTAGGCCTAGTTTTGTAGCATGCCACAATTTTAGGTTCAGGATACCATCTATCCTCTTAAGATATTGAAACAACAAAAGCCAAAAGAATTCCTGTTTCCTGTTCTTGCTTTCCCGCTGTACCAAGCATCTATGCTTCACAGTGCCAAAGCCTCAGGCCCTCATAAGACAGGACTGGTATTATCACGGTCTCTAGAGTTCAGGACTCCTGCCTCTCCTTCTCATACCTGCCACTCGCTCCTGAGAACATTCTTCTTGATCCCTCATTCCTGCAGTAGACATCTACACATTTTTGCTACAATTTTCCTACTACATTTTTGGTAAGGATCTCCTCACTTGAATTGCAGCACAGTTATCAGTCTTGTGGATCTTTCCCAATAAGCTCAGGGACATAATTAGTCCCCCTGGGAGCTGCTTTGAGTAACTGTTTTCTCAATTACCAAAAGGGGAGTGTATGGCTAATACCACTCTAGGTGCAAGAGAGATGAGATAATTTATCACATTCGATGGATCTTAGGACGTTTAGGATCTAACGCCCTCTCAGAACCCTAGTAAGAGGACTGGTAGTGTGTCTTCTAGTTAGTCTGTGTCCACTCTGCATACTGTCCTAGAGTCATAGCATTTTCACAACAGTCAGGAAAATATTTCAAGATACTTCTGGGTTTTGTTTCCTCCTTTTATACCTGTTCCTTTTTACTTCACTCAGTCAGGAACAGACCTTGTACTCATAGCCTTGGCACAGTCTTGTGATAAGATATAAAAGAGAAGAAATTTATGAGTCCCGAGCTGGAGAAGATTCCATGGTATAGATAACATAAATAAAGAGTAATAAAGCTTTCCCTACCTCTTCCCCTAAAAAAGGAAGTGACTCTGCTGGGTTCTGAGCAAAAGGGAGGGCAAGTAAGGATTCTGGAATCAAAGAAGTTTCCCAGCCCAGGTTCTACACCCTGCAGTTTTGTGCGAGCAAGAATTGAGAGAGAAATGGTGACTTGGACAGGAGGGGCTATTGGAAGATTTCCAAAATGCCTGGGATACCAAACGGTATCTGCAAGTAGAAGAGAGCCTCTCCAGGCCAGCAGAATGGATATCCCATCAGCTATGGCTGTTGCCCCCCAACCAGGGACAGCCTCCCCTACTCCCTGCAAATCCCCAAACCTTAACACCACGTAAGATGCCAGAACTCAAGTATATCTTTGCAGGGCAAGGATATGAAATTACAGGAAGAGCCAAGGTTAAGTTCCCTATTGATGGAACAGAATGAGGGCTCAAAGTAAAAATTGATATAAGCAAGAGTTTATTTCACCAAGTTTTGCACCAAGGTCATACCCACAATGGTCTTCAAAGTAATCCCAGAGTGTTAAAAGGACAGACCTATTTGACTTCCTTTCTCACATATGATTAAATTTCAACTTAGACAAATAGTTTAACCACGGCTAGTAAGGAGCAGGTGTGCGCCTGAGGCTTCCTGGTTCAATTTATATCCTATCTACATTTTGAATAGTTTCACTGTTATAAAGTCTATCTGAGCTCACCATGAAAGATTCAGACAATGTGAAAAAAATATGGAGATCTCAGTGAAAATCATCCAAAATCTCATCTGACTGTCTGTCTCTGTGAAAGAGAGACAATGTGATTCAGACAATGTGAAAAAAATATGGAGATCTCAGTGAAAATCATCCAAAATCTCATCTGACTGTCTGTCTCTGTGCATTCTTAGCTTATGGATATATGGATACCATATAGGTATATAGGTAAGATGGTTTATATAGGTAAGATGGTTCCCTAAATGCTTTGAAACCTGTTTTCCCTCTCAGCAAGGCATTGTGAACATTCTTCCATATCAATAAATATAGATGTACATTGGCTTAAATGAATAAATATACAGATGCAAAAAAGGGTAAAAGATACCTGGCCTACTAGATGTACATATTTAATTCAGTTTAATAAATACCGAGGGCCTATTTTATGCTAAACTTCAGGCTAGGTATTAAGAAAAGAGATGAACAGAATACAAATGCTGCTCTGTGGTTCCCAGGTTAGTAGGGGAAGCAGGGAAATATAATTAGAGCAGTGTAACCCCTGGATATAATAGGTGCACAAAATATGGCCTGTGGGATAATCTGCACCTTTATTTGTATAGTACATGAATTGATGTTTCTTTCTACTTCTCTAGTTCCCATCACTGCAATTTCTATGCAGATTTTGCATACTGAGGGTCCTGGGTCCTCACTGAGTCCTTCTGATTTATCTTTTAATTTCTAATAATTCTCAATTCATTCGTTAGATGTTTATAAAAATACGAATAAGTGCACTCAACGTGTAAAATCCAATTATCATAATGAAAAAAACAATACCTTTCTTAACTAAATATCTAGAACACTTCTGTTAGCCACTTATGTCACAACAGACAAAACTAGAATGGTAACAGCATATTGCATGGTGCATTATCTTTGGAGTGTTATCTCAACATTTCAAGGCTGTCAACTCATGAAATTCTGTTTTCTGTAACCCAAAACAGTGACCTTGATGAAAATTTCTGCCTAATAGGTCACAGAGGTAGCAGATCTATGATATTGATTTTTGTTATTTGCATATTCGGACGTAGTTTACAGTTTATGTATGCCTGTTAACATTTGTTCAGCACGTACAATGCCTTTTTACATTTGTGGACAGAAAGCTTATGTGCATATTGTGAAGTAGGAATACTTACCGAAAAGAATTTATTAAGTAAAGTTTAAATTCACATAAATTGAATACATAATTGATATACTTAGAATATGCAAAATAACTGTTTAGATTAGGTTAATTGGGAAAAGATTTCTGGAGGAAATGAATTACTAATTGCATTTTGAAGTAATTAATAGATATAAGCAAAGAGGAAAATACACATATAGAGGAATGGAATTCAAGACATGCAATTTATGGCATATTGGAGGGGTCAACCAGTCTTCTGAGAAGTATCCATCCATTCTTTTATTCAATGGACATCCAATGAGCACAGTTTATACCAGAAACAGTGATAGTCGTGTAATATAACATTCCTATCTTCGAGCTTAACAGTTTCATGGAGGAGACAGGCAACTGAAAACATACTAGGACACAGCAGGGTATGTATGTATGAGTGAATGAATGAATGAATAAATTCACTTCCCAGAACTGTAGGATATACTGGTAGGAAACTGAGAAGTGAAGTTAGGTAAATCAGCTTGGGAGCTTAAAAGTTAAAGGGAATACAAATTAACTGATGATTATTATAAGCATCTATTTCCATGTTCCATTTAGCTAAAATACTGCATTAAAATAAAACACAAGTAATCATATGCCAGTAATCATATAACTGCAATCATTCTGGAGACATTGCAGGACTAGATAGTGTTTTATTAAGGAAAACCCAAAGGCAAAGTACATTAGGGGTAGAAGGTCAAAGCACCTCCTGCCTTTACTGATTGTGAAGCCCTCAGGGTGATTTTCAGGTTTTGCCTGTGTTCACTGATACCATGTTTATGAGAAAGCTATCACTCTTCTTAAGTAGAGATCTCTTTATTTTTTTTTTAATTTTTATTTATTTATGATAGTCACAGAGAGAGAGAGAGAGGCAGAGACACAGGCAGAGGGAGAAGCAGGCTCCATGCACCGGGAGCCCGACGTGGGATTCGATCCCGGGTCTCCAGGATCGCGCCCTGGGCTAAGGGCAGGTGCTAAACCGCTGCGCCACCCAGGGATCCCAGTAGAGATCTCTTTATCCCAAAAGTCTAGAGATAATTTTATATTAAAACTGAAATACTATATATCTAGCCCAAAATTTTTAGGATAATCTCAAAACAGAGGAGCATCTGTTCACGTGCAAAATAAATAATGGTCCATGGTACAGTTTTCCACAGGATTGTAGATTGACAACAGATTGAAGTCTACCAATTTGTATCTGTTGTCACAACAATAAAACTGTTCTTAGCAATGCGGAATGCTGAAGTTCATTAAAGCGGGAAACATGCATACTATTATATAGTATATGCTAGAAAAAAATCACTAGAACCAAGCAAGGCATTTGTTTTCCTTTTTCCTTTTTTTCCTTGATATTCATGTTTTTTTCCCTAGCACGACATAGGATATTGTTGGTTATAAGTAATTTGTGGTCAAGTTTTGGCTTTTATAACAGAATGAAAAATACAAGATGAGCTACGTGGATGCTGAGATATACACTGAGCATATTCCGGGCTGAAAACGAAAGAAAACATGTCCCACCACCTCTCTCCTCTCAAACTCAAAAGGCTTGTGTCTTTTGTTTGAGTTTGTGTTTGTGTCTCAAACTCAAAAGTTTGCTGTAACAAACTACGGCTGCACAGTTGTGGCATATACTACGGGGCAAGGGGGAGCCACACGGAGAGGGGACAAGCTAGAAACCTGTGACGTGTCATTGTGCAGAAGGCAGGAGATGCCTGTCATCTGTCCTGAGGAATCTGATACTGCCCGGACTTTCAGGGGAGCCCACAGCATCATACAGGTTCCTGCCCCCCACCTCAGGACTTGGGGATCACTTCTTGGAGTGTGCTAAGGAATTTCACAGTCAAAACAATTGTTTGAACATATGGTTACACTCTCCAAAAATACAGCTAAAAATTCAGGATGAACTTAAGTGAGAAGATTTAGAGCAGCAGGCATTCAAGTGTAGGGGGTTCTTAAATCTACTTTTACAATGATCTCATAGTATCAGAGCAGACCTCATTTGAGTAAAGAAAAAAGTGAGACTTTTCTCAGGATCACTGAATGTACTATTGCTGATTTTATTTAACATTGGGCATTTCTCTCACGTCAGGAAGCTATCTAATCCTACTTACAAAGCCAGATGTATGTTGATTTATATTTTTAAAAAGAAAGGAAAAGAGAATATTATGCCAAAGGGATAAAATCAGGTTCTTCTCTCTTTGTAGAATTTAATTAACATCAATCCGTTTGATTTCATTGAGCACCTAGTTTTGTGACAATTACAGTCAGCAAAAGTAAAATCATGCCTGCCTTTAGAGCTTAGCACCTCAACAGTAGAGACTTGTAGAAAAGTGGAAAGAAAATTTGCCGTATGGTATAATTGGCACTATGGCAAAGGACAACAGAGGATTTCTGGAGGAGGAGTTCTCTGAGCTTAATGCCTAAGGACATGAGGGAGTTAACCACCCCCCCAACACACACACACACACACACACACACACACACACACACACACACACAAACAAGGAGGAGAAGATGAGCTTTCCAGACAGGGGAGGACCTAGTGCAAAGCCTAGAACTACACAGGAGAGAGCTTGCACCTGGAGGCAAAGGGGATGGGTGGTAAGCCTTTGAGCAAGGTTCAGGTCTCCTCCCCAAAGCACTCTCAAGTGCATGAGACTTGCCTGGAACATGTTCCTCAATGCAGACCCCATGGCCACAACACATGGTTTTAAATCAGATGTGCAGTGGTTATGAGCCTTCCATGGTATTAAGATCACTGGAGGAGCTTTTTTAAAACTACATTTCCTCAGCCCCAGCCTCAATGATTTTGCCTCAAAAATCATTTTTTTTTTTTTTTTTTTTGTGGTGGGATCCGGGACACGGTACCTCCCGAAGTGGTTCTCCTGTTCAACCGGGGTCAAGAATCAACAGTAGGGCCACTGCATTTTAACAAGCTCCCACTCGTTGTCCATCGAAAGATGAATGGATAAAGAAGATGTGGTTTATGTATACAATGGAATATTCCTCAGCCATTAGAAATGACAAATACCCACCATTTGCTTCAACGTGGATGGAACTGGAGGGTATTATGCTGACTGAAGTAAGTCAATCGGAGAAGGACAAACAGTGTATGTTCTCATTCATTTGGGGAATATAAACAATAGTGAAAGGGAATATAAGGGAAGGGAGAAGAAATGTGTGGGAAATATCAGAAAGGGAGACAGAACATAAAGACTCCTAACTCTGGGAAATGAACTAGGGGTGGTGGAAGGGGAGGAGGGCGGCGGGTGGGGGTGAGTGGGTGACGGGCACTGAGGGGGACACTTGACGGGATGAGCACTGGGTGTTATTCTGTATGTTGGTAAATTGAACACCAATAAAAAATTAATTTATTAAAAAAAATAACAAGCTCCCAGGTGATTATGATGTTCATTACCTTTCTAGAACTGCTGCCCTGAGGCTCAGTGAGACACACCAAAGCAACTGTCTTCAAAGTGTGATCCCTGAACCAGCAGTATCAGCATGACCTGGGTACTTCAAAATGCCAATCCCTGGGCCTCACCTAGACTTACTGGATCAGAAACTCCATGGGTGAGGATGGGTTGTGCTCTAACAACCCAGCAGCTGATTCTGATATGTTAAAACTTGAGAACCACTCACTAAAGAGAAATCGGTGTATTAGGTGTTTGTATTGGGGGGCAGGGATAAAGAAGGTATGGTCATACATACACTGATCTCCCTAAGTTACTACTCAAGGGAGAACATGTTTATAACTTTTCTTTCTTGAAATGAGGCACGTTTCTCCATGAATTGCAAAGCAAGAAAAATAAAACAGATGACAAATGATGCTTTTAACTTGCCTTTTGCTGGTATTTGACTCTCTACTGGCCATCCCATCTTCTGAAGGCATCTCAGCTCGATTATTATTTAACAAGGGCCAGTTTAAAATATAAACTCTTGAAAATTTGAGGTATTCTGAACCGTGAGGTGACTTCGATCTCTCTGTCATGTGGACCCTGTCAGTCAAGGCCCTAGAAGTCAGCACTTCCAGGTTTGACATACACAATGCTATGTCTGAAAGACAGCGACAACAAAAATATGTTCTTCCATGTGAGAAAGATAAAAAATACAGAAGTGAAGAATACAATGATGGGGGTAGCTCACCTCAAGGAAGAAAGAAAGTTTGGCATTCTTTCCAAGGTAATTTTGACAAAAGGAACTCTCATTATGAATGTGGTGGATTTGAGCCGCAGCTTTCACCCCTCCAGGAGGATATAATGAAAATGTGTTGATGGGGGATGTCCAGGAGGACCTCCAAGTAAGACATACTCCTTATAACACCTGACGCAACAAGAGGAGAGTGAAATGGCATAACGAAGGCCATATCCATATTACTCTGTGGAGATATAGAAAAAATCTGAAGAGAGAAGTGGAAGAGGACACACAAGATGGAATGTCGGGGAGCTGGTTCAAGATCACCATTCCCTATGGGAGAAAGTATGACAAGGCATGGCTAATGAATTCAATCCAGAGACACTGCAGTGTCCCCTTCGTTCCAGTGGATTTCCACTACATTAAAAACCAGGCCCGGTTCTTTGTCCAGGAAGTTTGCACTGCCTCTGCATTGAAGGATGTAAGCTACAAGATTTGTGACGAGGAGAACCGGAAGATATCTATCTTTGTCAATCCCTCAAGTGTACCCTACTCTGTGCGGTACAAGTTGGAGCCAGAAGAAATGGAACAGCTAAAGCTGACCATGAACAAACGCTTTGATGTCTCCCAGCAAGCTCTTGATCTCCAGAGTCTCCGCTTTGACCCAGATTTGGTGGACCATGATATTGATATAATCCTGAATCGAAGAAACTGCATGGCTGCCACCCTACAGATCACTGAAGAGAATTTCCCTGAGCTATTGTCTTTGAACTTGAGCAACAACAAACTATGGGCTGGATGGCCTGTCTGACATTATAGAGAAGGCCCCAGAGTCAAGATTCTGAACCTCTCCAAAAATGAGCTGAACTTGGTGTGGGAGTTAAACACGATGAAAGGGCTGAATCTTGAAGAGCTTTGGCTAGAAGGAAACCCCTTGTGTGATACCTTTCCAGACAAGTCCACCTACATAAGTGCCATCAGGGATTGTTTTCCCAAGCTGTTACGCCTGGATGGCCAGGACTTAACCCCACCAGATATCATTGATACTGACATGCCATATTCAACACAGCCCTCCAAAGAAAGCTACAAAGGATCTGAGGAACTGAAAAATCTAGTCTTGCAATTCCTGCAGCGGTACTACTTGATCTATGACTCTGGAAACCATCAGGGTCTCCTCGGTGCCTACCATGATGAGGCCTGCTTCTTCCTGGCCATTTCCTTCAAGCCCAAAGACCCAGTGCCAAGCAACTTGTGCGAGTACTTCAAGGAAAACAGGAATATGAAGAATCTCAAGGACTTCTCCCTGTGTGTTCAGCTGCTGAAGCATACAAAATATGACATCCTGTGCTCCCTCTATGTGCTTCCCAAAACACAGCATGACCTCAGCTCCTTCATGGTGGACATGTGGTTCCAGATGGAGAAGATGATCTGCTTCTCTGTCAGTGGGGTGTTCAAGGAAGTGGAAGGAAAGTCTCAGGGTTTCGTTCGTGCCTTCACCCGGAACTTCATCGCTACCCCTGTCAGTGATTCCACTCTGTGCATCGTGAATGATGAGCTGTTTGTGAGAGATGCCACCCCCAATGAGATTCAGAGTGTGTTTTCCAAACAAGAGCCTACACTGACCTCCAGCTCCATGGTCACCCTCTCCCAGGAGCAGCAGGAAATGGTACAGGCTTTCTCCACTCAATCTGGGATGAAACTCGAGTGGTCTCAGAAGTGCCTACAGGAAAATGAGTGGAACTACACCAGAGCTGGTCAGATCTTCACTGTGTTCAAGCCTATGCCCATGCCCATGACTGGGAAAAGAGGCCTGACTGACCAAGAAGCCAAAGTTACGTTCCAGGCCAGGTGACATACCACCGGGAGGATCAGTTGTTCCATGTATTTTCCCCACTCATATGATTGCTATTTAGTTTCATAATAAAGAATGATACTGCACGTTGTAAAAAAAAGAATAAAAATAAATAAAAATAAATAAAAATAAAATATAAACTCTTAATGAGACCCCAGGCATGCATTTTCCACATTCTTACTTTTTCAAAATGCATTTGACTTGGCACATCACACATTTGTCTCCCCACATTTCCACTGTAAAAGGCAGGGAAGGAGTGTCTAATATTCTTAAGACAAAGGTCTGGAGGTCCACTGTAGCCACGTTTTGTTAATGCTTTAGGTATTATCAAGATCTGCATTTGCTGACCAGTTTTTAGAAACTTACGTTATTAGCAAAGGAAGAAATGGCAATTAAGTTTCAGTGTTAACCACCCTAATTTTGATATTATCAATTATTTCTGTCTTTAGGTTTTCCTTTTTCCCTAGGGAGGCTGCATACACTCTGGCATTATAGAGACATGGTTTCAAGTAAGGACTGAGCTTCTGGTTATCAAGGTATTTAATATTCCTGATACTTCATTTCCTTTAGATGTAGAATAAGGATAACAATTTCCCCTTTTGTTAAAAATGGTCACTCTTAGGAGTAGATAAAACGAAGCCCATGTTGCATTGGGGATGTTCAGTTATGTTCCCCTCTTATTAGCTACCCTTTAACTGAATTGTCATAAGAATTCTGTAGGTTGGTCTGGAATATTCTGAATTTTTTTGCTTCTCTTCCCAGGGAGAGGCCTGGCATAAGAAACAGCATTGCGGTGGAGGAGTTATCTCATGGGCTAGCACACTCTATATACAATGGAGAAAAACATTATATAAGGATGCAGAGTCACATGAGTTAATTATAAACATTAATTCAGTTAATTCAGCTCAGAAGCTAGTGAACTTTAGACATGACTTTGAACCCATCCTTTATCTTCTTGTTTGGACAGCTTCAAAAATATTTATAGGACAGATTTCAAGGCTCAGCCATGGATGCACCCATTCCCTCAGTCCACAGAAAACTGCAAGAAAATGATCTAGAATGTGGCAGTTCGCTCTAGCCTGAGTGCATATTCAGACTCGGCCCAAGTCATATACATGTGTAAACTGCAGTGCATAATTCTTTATCTGATAAGACACCTTAAAATAAAACTAATGATAATACAGGGCCACAATCTTGCAATTTATGCATGGAAACCAATGTGTTTCAAAATGAAATTTTTTCTAATTTTATAGAGGTGATGTTGCTCATATACCTTATACTGAGCAGCACCCTGGAAGGTCTGAGGCAACACCTGTAATCAAACCTAATATAGTTCTGCAACATAATGCATAAGCATTCACAGTAGTAAAATAAATAATGACCAAAAGAGCCTCACATTCAGTTCATATTTTGTCACAAAATCAATTGAGCAAGTCAAGATTCATAATCAAATAAGAAGTAAAAATTTTATAGTTTTCAAAGCTTTTTAACTTTAAAAATTATGGATAATTTTGGAAGGACCTATATTATATCTTCCTTTGGGGAGTTTCCAATCCTATTAGGTTGTTACATTCGAAACCCCACACATCTCATTGGCAAGATCCAAAATAGCATTTATAACAACTTTCTCAAATCAGCAAGGGGCATAAATTATTTCAAATTCTGCTATCACCCTTAAACTGGTGTTGATAATGCAAGAAATGTGCACAAATTATGGCTTTTAGTTTACTGTAATGGTTTTAAGTTATTGGTGGGAAAAATGATCAAGCTAGAATAAAATATAGCCTGACAACTTATTTAATAAATGTTTTCCAAGGTTGGTAGAAAGTATATTTAAGGGAAATAATCAATTAAAGAAAATAAGACTTCAAACAATCACTAACATTTCAGCTCCTGAAAACTGTTGAGCAAGTGATTATTGAGCATTATTCTTCAAATGCATTAACTCCTCTATTTTAGATGGTTTGCCAGGGTCCCAGGGCCCTGTAATAGCTTTCTGAGGAGTAGAGCAGCTAAATGGATGGATGCAAAGTTTTCATATGTCAGAAATGTATTGTTCTTGGTTGATGATGCCATACAAGTCAAAGTCCTAAGCCACCTCAAGTTACTCATTTTTTTCCTGGATATAAGGCAAACATGTTAATAAACTTCTGCTTGCTCTTATTAATTATGGGGCATTAACCAAGAACTCAGAAGGACAGGGGTAAATTATTTTTTCTCCTCTATACAGAAAACAGAAGGTAACTTGTTGACCTTAGTAAGTCAGCTTTCAAATTATATAATGTACAAATGAATGCTCAGTTAATACTACTTTATTATAGTACTTGTAGGTAATGAGACCATATTCAAATTAAAAATGACATCAAAACTACTAACCCCAAATAACTACTAAATTACTTCTTATTAGTACATAATTTTGTATTATTCCACTACAAGAATATAGTTCTACTTAAATGTCCTAGTCAGCTTTACTGAATATACTAGATCTGCATAATCTGTGATAATTAATTGTCTGATCAACATCATAGAAGTAATGTATTTTGAAGAAAGCATCTTAGCCTCACCTGCCCTGATATGAAGATATGTAGCTGTTAATAAAGGGAAAATGAAGATCAAAAAGCATTCCAGTCTACAAAAGACTTACTAGCTTCATTGCCCTACCCCTCTTTGAATAATGCTGCTCTATCAAATGCTTAGTCTTTCATTTTAATGAACGTGATCTATTTATTTTTGGTAATAGCATCTCAGGAGAACTTAAACCATTCTTGAGCCTTACAGTCTAGGCAGACATTTGACTATTTGGAAGGATTATGTATGTGTCTCTAAAAAAGCCAAAGTATACAGTGAAAACCAATAAAAGAACTGGTTAAAAGCAACACACATCAATCCTTTGGGCAAATGGGAGCATGTAGTGAAAACGATGCTTTATCTACACATCTGGTTTGCTAATGTATGCAAGTAAGGGTTGTTTGAAACATCTTCTCTATAATTATTCCACTTTAAGTCAAGAATGTCCTCAATTCATCCAATGTTGGGGGGGGCAGTGTGAGGGAATGGTGGCCAACGTGGAAGGATTGCATAAAATAGGGAATAAGAACACAAAAGTATGGCTTGTAAAACTTCATCAATTTTGTCTTTTATGCCTATAGGCTTCAATTTCATGATCAGCAAACATTTATTGAGTGCCTGTTATAGACCAGGCATGGGGCAAAAAGGCCTCAACACACATCATGTGAATAAATTACCCACCCGCAATGTTCAATGTATGATTGTATATTCCTTTCATAAATGCCATGAGCTTCTCTAGAAATAAGAGGAAGTGATTTTGAGTGTGTTATTTTAAGTTCCAGCTCTTTGAAGCTATTAATATATGTTTGTCTTTTAACATATTTTTCCTATAAATTCATCTTGCTGCTGATGTAGCAATATCCACAAGAACATGTTGACTTCAGGACACATGGCTTTAAATCATGACTGTACAACAGGATTTGGCACTGCCCCAAAGGACCAGGATATCTGGTGCACAAGCCTTGCTTTTAAGTACTTCTTTATGAAGAAAAAGGAGAGAGCCAGTTCTTTGATGGACTCATTCTCTCCCACAAACCCCAGCTGCATGTTTATATGGAAAACATAATGGAACACCTCCATTGTGAAGCTCTAACATCACCAAAAACAAAAATTCCCACCTCTTGAGTTCCTATCACTTAACAGAATTGAAATAGATCTAAGGGGTGAACACATTGGATCAACCACTATTCAGCAGGCACATATTGTGCAAGGAAAGAGTACAGTTAACTATTCAAACACTTGGGACCCAAAGTGGTTAGAGATTAGCTAAAGTGATGACAGAGCATAGCCATCAGTATTCACATTTAGTCTTTAAAAGCTGTTGATCAGAGATTTCAGGACCTTTGAGATAAATGTCTTCTTTGAACATGTTCATAGTAGTTCATTTTCAGTGTAATTTTAGACCTATGAACAGGAAAATTTCCTTCTATGCTTCTACAAAGGAACTTTAAGAAATCTATGAAACACTAAGCAAACCACAAAACTTCTGTAAATCTGTTTCCTACCCCTGTTGGATATATAGACTAATACTCCCATGCATAGAAAGAACCTGTTAGTATACTTGAGATTCATCCACAATACAAGGCAGATTATTTCAACGAAACAAGTCAGACATCAGTCCTGTCCATTAATAAGTTCCAGTGATTGGCCAGGCAAAGAGAGGTGTATATAACTGGAGTCTGGATCAAAATGTAAGTCCAGTTTTCAGGCCCAGGAACCCCATTAAAATCTAGCAGTTGTAGGGGGGCCTGGGTGGTACAGTTGATTGGGTGTATGACTTGGTTTTGGCTCAGGTTGTGATCTCAGAATCATGGGTTCAAGCCCCAGGTCAGACTCTATGCTTGGCACAGAGTCTGGTTGAGACTCTCTCTCCCTCTGCACCGCCCCCCTCCAAGTAAGTGGATAGATCATTAAAAAACAAATAAACAGACAAAAAACCTGGAGTTGTGCTACAAGGAGGATTATAATGTGCAGAACAAGAAGGATAACTGCATTTCAGTACTAAGTCTTTGCTTCCTAGTCAAAGAAACTAGGAGAAAATGTAAGGTTAAGAGTCAATAAAAGTATCCGAGTTATTGTGGGTAAGTCACTTAACTCTCGGTGCTATTGCATCATCTATAAAATTGAGACATCAGTGACCCCTACCTCACAGTATAGCAGATAGGGTTCATTATCTAAGGGAGAGCCTATATTAGGAAGTCATACCACAAAAGTAGCTCCCATGCAACTATCTAACATCTGGAATATTCACATTACTTCTGTAAGTAAGGCCTTGTCCCCCAAGATAAAAATGCAAATGTGAAACTTTGAAAGGAAACTTACTTCACTTACTAGTTCCTGTCTTCATGTTGAAGTCTCGGCCCTGACAAAATGAAGGCCAGAGAATTAAAAGAAGATGTGTTTGAGTCAGGGAGGGTAAGAAGTTCAGAATGAGAGTGGAACAAGGGAAAGCTAGTAGGATTAGTGAGTTCTCCCTAAATCTTGGAAACTTAAAAGAGCCCTCATTTGCGGGAGAGAACACCGCCCCCCCCCCCCCCCGCCAGCCTGGAGAGGGGAAAAATCAGTATCACAGCCTCACAGAGTATCCCACGTTTACAAAACACCCGCCTTGAGCCCAGAATCCTAGATTAGTGCAGACAGACTTAATGGAAATAAGTCAGTGTAGACCCACTAAACCCTATTTAGACCAATAGGAACATGTCTTTTTCTTTCCCTGCTTTGTCTTTCTCTTTCTCTTCCCTTCTATCCTTCCTTCCTTCCTTCTGTCTTTCTTTCTTCTCTTCCTTCCCTATATATTCATTGGAGTTCAGAGGATGCATATATTTGCTTCAGGCAACTGTCTGAGTCCTATCAGTTTTTCAGCAGAAAATGTTTTGAAGGCTGGTTTAGAGGTGTGCCCAATGGCATGTTGGTGAATATCTAAAATTTCATGAACTAAAATGAAATGAAAGACTGTGTGAAGCCATCCACCTAAAATATTGAAAATAAGCATTAAACTGCCTCAATGCAGGTAAAGAGAAGTGACATGCATTTATAACAGTTGAAGAGATGATATGGGCAGAAACAGCACACAGTGAATTTAGAGTTCATTTCAAAAATTGGGTAGACTTTACTGCATCAATGCTTGTAGTGAGCTTATCTCCTTTTTACAGATGTGGAACCTAAAAGAATTTGATAAATTTTCTTTCTGGGGTTTATAGTAAGAAGGGATATTTCTTTTACTACAGGGAAAGCATGAAAAAATATTTAAAGGTTATATGCATAAATACATGGATATGTGCGTGTGTGGTGTGAATACACTCCTGTCCCTGTTCTGAGTTGATCTTAGGAGAGATGGCTGGCCGGCCGGTACCATTAGCTATGCCTTCCAAACATGGTTATATCATCATTGTCTTCATGAATATTCACTTCTTTAAGTAGAAGGTAATGTGTATATACTGCTGATAAGAGGGAGCCGATGGGTGAGTGTCAGTGTCCAAATGAGTCTCACCAGCAGAAGGACTTTTCAACCCAGAATTGTAACTACCTTTATAGCATCTGAACTGCGGAGGATTTATTAGGGAGCTGAAAGGGCTCAGAGCATGCCATCCGTATGTCACTACAGCATAGGACTATTTTGAGCTGAAGGCTGAGCTCTCTGCCCTCCCTTTATCTACCTATAAACAGAACATAAATTCCCCCTTATCTCATCTTCTTTCTGGTGTGGAAAGAGAACAACCTTATCATCAGAGACGAGATGGCACCAAGAGTCTACATGAACAAACTTTACTACCTAGCCCTTATCCTGCATTAGGTTCCCCATATATTTGCCTTCTCATAGTTTGCCACCCCTGGAAGCTCAAAGTCCTTTTCTTTTCTCTCTTTGTCGCATCTCTACAAAATTATTGTTCTTTGCTAAGATGCTGTCTAAGCCCAAGTTCTAACCACTCCTTTGAGTTACTCATCACTTAGTATTCCCGTGTGTGTGCATAATACACATGTTAATAAACTTGTTTGTTTCCTCTTGTTAATCTGTCTTTCACTGTCTAATTTGCATGGCTTCAGTCACGGAGCCTAAGATGGGCAGAGGAAACTGATTTCTTCCTCTCCTATAGAACTGAACTTAAGGATTTAAGATTTAAGCCCTTAGGCATGTGGCACAACTCTACCACAAACAGTCCCATGCTTAACTGATGATGTGTCTAAGACATCTTCCCAGTTACCAAGAATTTGTGACAGCCAGAATGAGAGAGGAGAGGGGAGTGGACTATGTACATCCTGCTGAGTCCTGGCTCTTTTATACAGTGAAAACTTAAAGCTACAAAAGTAATGAAAACTAGATCTCTTGTTGGAAAGGAAAACTGAGATAAGAGAGGAGATTGGGAGCTTCAGCTTCTCTTAATTGCCCACACCAAGTACATGTGGCTAGATGTCTAACTTCATCCAGAGCAGAAATTCATCTCTCCAGTAGCTGGAAACAACCCCACACACTACACACATACACTGTTTCCTCTGGCCATTTGATGACTATCTCAAGAGATGATAAAGCAGCCCCCTCCACACCCCAGGTATATCAGGAGTTTGGCATGCATTACTTCCTTACATCCTCATGTCAACAGCATAAGACATTATAATCACTCTCATTTTACAGATAGAAAACCTGAGACTTAGGGCCAAAATCACATACCTCGCAAATGGTAAAACTAATGGTAAAACCAGGTCTATGGACATGTGCTTCCAACCACTGCTCTCTTCACACTGCCTACTATGCATGATAAGAACACCCTTAATTTTGCCAAAGAAGGTATGGACATAATTTCAATGTAAAATCCTTCCCACCTGTCTATATCCAGTTTAGTGAATTAATCAAACCGAAAGAAAAGTAAAGCTAAGAAAAAACTTTTATGAAAACCATGAAAGTAGAGATTCTATTCAAATTTTTCATGAAAATGACTCATCCCACACTCTTTCTGTAACAAGTTCTCTGGCTCATTATTGAGCCTAGTTTCCATTTGCTGAGGTTACACTTCATTACTGCAGAATTCCTTAAAAATAAAAACATCAAACATCAAAGCAGAAATTGTTGTCTGACCTATTTTTGATGATTATTGGGAACAATGAGGTTTCTATGCATTTCCCTCGCCTTTATGCTCTTTCTTCGTGATTACTCCCATCTTTTGTAATTCATTATACCCCAAGGCAATTACTGCATTTTGTGAAATGCACAGCATTAAAAGGAATTTCCATGCAGGGTTACAGAAACTGAATGCCACATTTCTGAGTAAAGCCCCCTTCCTTAGGGCATTGTGAATTAGCCTTTCCATGCCAACATGGTTGGATGGAGACAGTTTCTTTAGCAGTCCCACAGTGTATTGAAAAGCCCTTGAACATAATTTTTCTTCTTAGACAAGTCCATTCATGACTGCCCAGGACAAGTTACATCCTATGCTTCTCTCTCCCTAACCCAGCTATTGCTCATCTAGCCGCTTAGCTGAGGATGCCAGCCTTTCATGGAAATAGAAATTAAACAAGGATCAATCTGAAATCTTTCTGTGACTGTAAGGTGGTCCCTACCTCTAACCAGGACATACCAGAGGTCTGGCCTGACAACCTTGATTTTCAAGTGTAGACATTTGAGCCAACTGCCACCATCTAAAGCCTACCTCCCCATGAACAAAGTAACTCAGACCTTTCTCAACCAACGTTGTACTTCAGGGTACATGACTTGAAATTTCCTAAGCTTTGTTGAAACATTGAAGATTAAAGATTTTTTTTTGTCTTGTTTTATTTAATGGAACTAATGCTTCCAAGAATCGGATCATAATTAGATTTCTACAGCTTCAAAACAAAACAAAACAAATTCTTAATAATAAGATAAAGAGCCAAGGATGTGTGGCATTGAGTTCAATATTACATTGAATCTATCATAAATATTTAATATAAAAGAAGACAAAGGGATCTTTAACACCATTTCAAGGCTTTTCTAAAGAGAAATAAGAAAGTGTGTGGTGGAAGAGAAAAGCTGGCAGGGCTGGAAGATAATCACCCCAGAGGAAAACTCTTCAAATTCAGCAATTTAAGAATGAATATGTTGAAGTCATAAACAAGTACTAAATAAGTAAGGAGCCTAACTAATTCCCCCTGTCTGGCAATAAACAAGTTGCCGAACCTTCCAGAACCTTAATCTTCTCATCTGTAAAATAAGGTTTACAGTGTCTTCTTCGGAGAGCCGTTGGGAAAGATACATGAGGTCACATACGTGAAAGTCCTCTGTGAACTGAAGGGTCCCTACAACAGGAGGACCACACCATCAGGAGGACAGAATGTAGTGGGACTCTGGACTTACCCTGCCCAGAAAACTGATTAGAGAAAACCATGTCTTTCTTTCCCTTTTCTTCAGCTTTTTCTCTCTCCTTAAACCCTTACTTATGTGTGTGTGTGCGTGTGTGTGTGTGTGTGTGTGTGCATGTGTGTGGCTCTGCTTCTCAACAACAGTTGTCTCATAATTCTGCTACTGACACTATCTTTTGCATGATAACATTCAATTTTGACTACTTCCGAGTTAGTATATCTACCATCAGTGACTTGTACTCTTCAGTGATTTTTTTTTCCCAAAGTCCTAAAAAAGTGAATGGGCCTTTTTAAAAGAGGTTCTACAGTCCAGTTCTCTCTAACCAGGGAGCTAATAGCAGGTTCTCCTTTGTGGCAGAGAAAAATCTTTATCAATTAACCAAAAGGGGATCCCTGGGTGGCGCAGCAGTTTGGCGCCTGCCTTTGGCCCAGGGCGCGATCCTGGAGACCCGGGATCGAGTCCCACGTCGGGCTCCCGGTGCATGGAGCCTGCTTCTCCCTCTGCCTGTGTCTCTGCCTCTCTCTCTCTCTCTGTGTGACTATCATAAATAAATAAAAAATTAAAAAAAATTAACCAAAAGACTTTAGTCTCCTTTTCTATATGAGTATAAGAAAAGTCTACATGTTACACTAGGTGCTGAAAATAAACTCCTCAACAAAAACAGTCATGGTCCCTATCCTTGAGGGGCTCGCAGCCAAGTAGTAAATAATAAGAGTAATGAGAAGATTAAAAGCAGCAGCTAACACTGATTGAAAGCATACTGTGTGCCAGAGATTGTTCCAAGCAATTTAAATGTATTTTCGTATTTAATCCTTGAATAAGTTGTCTTTACTCACTGTCTCTACATCTTCACCTCCTCTTCTTTCTTGAAACGACACAATTTAGATTTTTGTTCCCACATCCATTAAAATAACTGTACTCAGGGCCTCTAACTTTCACTACGTTGCCAAATCAATTGAACCCTTCTCAGTCCTCCTCTTGCTCAATGTCTCGGGTGGATCTGACAAAAAGTTGACCTCTCTCTCTGTCTTGAAATACCTCCCATACTTGCCTTCCTGAATATCATCTCCTGCTTTCCTCCTATCTTACGGGGCAGCTCTTCCTCCACCTCTTTTGCCAGTTCTTCTTCATCGCCCTGATGTCTTGATGTGGGAGTGTATCAGGCCTCAGCCCTCAGGACTCTCTCATCTCTGGCATCATACCTTCCTCGGTGATCTATATGCCCTTGGTAATTTTAAACACCTTCCGCATACCAATTACTCCAGCTTGTCTGTGTCCCCTGAACAGTAGACTGTCTAACTAGCTATTCAATTTGTATCAGTTTGCTAGGGCTGCCATAACAAAATAGCATATACTGGGTGGTTTTGACAACAGAAATCTATTTTCTCAGATAGTTCTGGCAGCTAGAAGTCCAACAGGTCAGCATGATTGGTTTCTTCTAAGGCCTTGTTCCTTGGCTCCCTCTGTCCTTGCATGGCCTTCCCTCTGTGCAGGTCTGTGTCCTAATCTCCTCATCTTATAAGAAACCACTTGTACTGGATTAGGACCCACCTGTTTTACCTTAATTACCTCTTTAAAGATCCTGTCTCCAAATAAAGTCACATTCTGAGGAACTGAGGTTAGGACTTCACCATATGAATTTGGGAGGATACAATTCAGCTCATAACAAAACCAGATACTCAACTTCTCTACTCCAGTGAATAATGGGAATCTCAGACTTAATATGGCCAAGACTGATCATTACATTCCATTCTGCCCTCACCCCATTGCACCTTCCAAAACCCTGGCTTTTCTTTCAGTTCTCTCCATCTTCATTCAGTTTCTATTCAATGCCCCCTCCTATCTAATGTATACTCTTAATTACTCTCTAACCACACATCGTGCTACATCTTTATATATTTATTGTCTCTCTCCTACTAAAATGTAAGCAGGACAGGGATTTTGTTCTGTCCCTTGCCTCATCCCAAACGCTAAGAATGGTGGACTGATACAAACTAGTTCCTCAATAGCTATATGCTGAATGAGTAAATATAATTATTACAACTCTATTAGACAGAGTTATTGTTTCCATTTAATAGACAAAGAAATAAAAACTCAGAGAAAATACATAACTTCCCTCGGGTCATATAGCTAGAGTTTGGAACCAGCTAATCTGAATCCAGTAACATTCCAGTGTGTCAAATGCTATTTCTAGAGAAGCATAGAGTGTACTGGAGCCTTTAGGAGGGGTACCTAACTCAGGAGTTTATAAGAGGAGGCAACTGTTAAAAAAAGCAATATGAGAGAAAATTCCAGGCCTCATGAATCAACCTCACATATGCAGGTGAGGTAAGATCCTAAACCAGGGTGGTGCTCAGTAATTAGTCAAGTGAATGAGTAAACTAAATAAATAATTACTCTATTGTATAAACCCGATAAATCAGAGCACACCATGGAAGAAGACTATAGTACTTAACACTCTATTTAGTAATGAACTATTAAATTTAAAGAGAGAAAGGAAAAAATGACTACCACCACAACCAGCCACAGCTCCCAAGCCTATAATGAAGCTGTCAGAATGGGCCACTCCAAGCCAAATATATTATGATATCAATGTTGGTCAACAAGGTCACAACAATAATTAAAATCTAGTTCTAATTTCATCAAGGCCTTGAGGGAAATGGTAAACTTAGCAGAAAGTTGCAACATATAGCAGACCTCGAAGAATCTGTGAAGAAGTTTATATAACTCCCTAGTGGAAGCAATCAAAGCTAAGTCTTTTATAATCCACACAGAAGAGAAACAGGAATATTCAACTGCGAGCACAGAGAGAGACGGTTCTCTAAAACAAGAATGAAAACTTTGCATAGCTGCGTAATTTAAACTTAAACCACTTTTATCTCACCATTATAGTTTTCATCATGCTGATGTGACAATGGCAACCCATTTCTGAACTTAGATATAGTATTTAGTAAAATTTCAAGAGTTAATTAGGAATTCACTTCTGAGGTGTGCTTCCTTCTGAAATAATGCTATCTAGAATCTGGATTCTCATTTGGGGCGCTGATTGCCCCTAGAGTTGAAGTTACCTAGCCTTTGGATCCTATCACCACTCCATGCAGAAGTGTTAAAATGTCAATTTTAGGCATTGTAGCCTATAGGAGCTGGAAAGGCTACAAGTAGTATGGCCAAATCTATTTAAGTACTTTAAGAAAAAGAAAGCATGGCACCAAGTGGGCCAAAAGATACTACCCCGAACCTCGTCTGAGAAAAAATTCTCTATTGAAAAACATGCGATTGGAAAAAAAAATCAGACTCCCTTTGAACGTTCCAAATTTATAAATTTGAGTCATCAGGAGGGTGCTTTAGAGCCATTGGTAATGCTGAGGACTAAAAATACATTTATGGGACATGTTTATCACATTCTATATAAAACCCTATGAGGATATTGACTAACTAGATTGAATTTATAGATTAATTTGAGAGGAATCGTTACCTTTAGGCTACTGAATCCAACATCCATGATCACGGTATGTCTATTTAGTTTTTCTAGTTATGTTTCCTAGAGCAGAACTTCTCAACCTTAGCAATACCGACATTTAGGGCCAGACAATTCTTTGTTGCCCTGTGCACTGGAGAATGTTTAGCAGTATCCCTGGCCTCTATCCATCTGATAACAGTAGCATCCCCTGACCAGACGTGACAATCCAAAATGTCTCCAGACATTGCCAAATGTTCCCTAGGGGCAAAATCATATTCTGTTGGGAACCACTGCCTTAAAGAAACTTTTATAGATATTATCAAGGAGGCATGAGCAAACCTTTATTGCAGCGCTGTTTGTAATAGCAAAACATTAGAAATAGCTTAGTTGTCCATTAGTAAGAATATGGAAAAAGTTGGTTTATCTCTGCAATAAAATTTTATAAAGCAGCAAGAAATACAATAGAAAAATGATCTGCCCATCTATCTATAAATGCGAATAAATCTAAAAAAAGGTGAATAAAAGAAGTTGCATAAGAATAGTACAATGTAATACCATTTAGACACATTTTAAGTACTTAAAACAATGCTATACTTAAAACCACTCTAAATACCCAAACAATACTTTAAATAGGTAAAAATCTAAAAATTCACATGGGGATTATTTCCATAAATTTCAGGATGGTTGAAGAGACACAGAATAAAAATGTGATGGGGCATTAACTTTAGTTTTCTTAATTTCATTTCTCTAAAAACTAAAGTGTTATGAAAAAATTATAGCAAATATAATATACTTTGGGTCTGGATGGTAGACTTAATGAATAAGTATCTGTTATATTATTCTCTGTATAATTCTACACACTTGAACTACTTCAAAATAAAAAATAAATGGGATCCCTGGGTGGTTCAGTTGAGGTCTGCCTTCAGCCCAGGGCGTGACCCCGGGGTCCCAGGATCGAGTCCCACATCGGGCTTCCCGCATGGAGCCTGCTTCTCCCTCAGCCTGTGTTTCTGCCTCTCTCTGTGTGTCTCTCATGAATAAATAAATAAAATCTTTTTTAAAAATATAAAAACATAAAATTATATTTTAGAATAAATCCATAAGTTATCTTTTGAAAGACTGCCTAGATTGGAAAGCTTGTACTTTCTCAAGAGTAATTTGTTTTCAAGTGTTTCATTAGGCTTTTTAAAGAGTTTCTTAATTTCCCTCAACACTCATTTGTAAACAAGAGCTAAACATTTGTTTCAAGTCAGTATTATTCATCAGTCAATAGTACAAATCCTACAAGATTCTCTCATAGATTAGATGCTAGATCTGCCAAAGGAGCCTTTAAATTATCCAAATATAAAACACTCGTAATTGAGCTTACTAACATTAGAAGGTTCAAACTTTGACAGGGTATTCAATATTTAAATTATACCAGGAAGCGTGCCGGATCCTTATTTTGGAATGCTTCCACTGGCAGTGAAGACCATCTCTACCCCTGGAATTAAGAGAACTGGATACACTGGCTGATTTACAGATCAGTTTTGCAATTACTTTTTACAGAGTGCTATAGTTTTACAAATGCCCTTCGCTACCTTCGACAAACACAATGAATTCACAGCTATAATTAGAACTTGGCCCTTCATCTTTTCATAGGACCTATTAATTTTCATTTTTATGAAATAGCTTTCTAAAGAAGAAGTTTTAAAAGGAAAAAAAAAATATATTGTTTCACACTGAGATTGACAATCCCTGAAAAGTCTGCAGCTATATTTAAGTCAAAGGTCAGTTCAGATGGAAGTTTCAACTTATTTTTCAATTTCTGCTGTTTTAAAAGGCCATGTGACTTAAAAAGCTATTCCTTTCATACAGCAAGAAAATGGATGGTCCCAAATGATGAGAGTAGGTGATAATAATCATAATTATGATAAAAGCACCATCAATGTACTCTCCAGGAAGACATTTTATATGACATCAAGAGCTTGGTACAAGAAATGAAAAGAGAAAAAAAATGTGCTGGTACTGCCAGTGCTCAGGCATTTAAAGCCAATCATATGTCAGTGATACAAAATAGCATGTTAACAGGTGTCAAATTCAGAAATCAATAAGAATCTCCCCCCTTTACTTTAATGGTACAAATTGAATACATGTACCAAATTCTAGCAACGAGAGATGTATTTCTTTCTAATCAATTGTGTTAGTAAATTGGGTGCTTTAGTTAGTGATGTGGGGGTTTTTTTCGAGCTATGTTAAGTATTTTCCAATTTGAGTTGTTTACTTATCTGTGCTGGGATGAATCTTCTCTACTTAATATCCAGAGAACACAACGTAGAATGTTCCTGAATTTATGACTCATAATAAATATAAAAGAGACATTTTTAACATCTGTATTTAAGAGATTTTGAAGAAATTACCACAGGGAATAATTCCTTTGAGGCCAAAGACCCTGCAGAGGGGCTCACACTGCATACAAGTCATCTGGAACACATGAAAACCCTGGACATGGCCTCAAACGGATCACCCTGGAGAGAGTCAGCGTCTCTGGCTGAGGAATCTCCGTGCCCTTTGTGCTTCACCGAAAATAAGGGGAGTAAATGGAGGCTTATCAACTGAATGTTGAGAACTCCAGCCTAAAGATACTAATAGCGGAGATAAGAAGGAGAAGCTTATTAGCCTCAAATAATGATTATGCTCATGGATTCTGTGGGTCAGGAACTTGGGAAAGGTATAGCAAGGGTGACCTTCCTCTGCTCCACAGTGTCGAGGGGTCTTAGCTAGGAAGGTTCAGAGGCAGGGGGATGACTCACGCCCTGGGGGAAGAAATCATCTGGAGGCATCTTTACTTACCCATCTGACTATCAAGACCAGGTATAAGCTGGGACCCCGCGGAATTACAGTCCTGAACACCAACATGGGGACTCTCTATGGTGAGGGCACAGGGCAACAGAATAGTGGCCTCCAACTTTTCACATGCTGGTTCATGGCTCCAAAGGTTAATGTTCTGAGAGAACCAGAGCAAAGCTGCAATACACAGGCACAGTATTTTACTCCTGTCCTGTGACAGCAGTCAAAGGTGTGAGTGCCAAATGTGAGCAGGGAAGTGATTTGATCGAGTCGCCGTTTAGTGAACTACCTAATGGGGTAGATGGAGGCAAATAGCAGAAAGAATCAACTAAATATGTTGAAATAATTGTTTCTGGGTAATCGTAAATGATAGGAGAGGTGAATTATTCATAACAAATATTATGGAATAATAATTCGTAATAAGGGCAGCCCCAGTGGCTCAGCGGTTTAGGGTCTGCCTTCGGCCCAGGGTGTAATCCTGGAGTCCCGGGATCGAGTCCCACGTCGGGCTCCCTGCATGGGGCCTGCTTCTCCCTCTGCCTGTGTCTCTGCCTCTCTGGTCTCTCGTGAATAAATAAACAAAATCTTAAAAAGAAAAGAATTCTTAAAAAAATAATTCTTAATAAACATTACATAATACTCAAGACATATTATGGAAATACATTGCTTAAAATCATAGACATGTTACAGACGCTGAATTCTTAAGACGGCCTCCATGTTCTTTACTCCCTGGTAGTGAGCTATATAATCTCCTCCTTTGAGTGAGGACAGAACATGTGACTTGCCTTTAACCAATAGAATATGGCCAAGGTGGCAGGTTGTCACCTTCTTGACTATGTAACATGATAGAAGACTCCGTCTCAAGACTGGAGAAAGAGCTTCTATTGCCGGCCTGGAAGAAGCAAGCAGGTTGGAGAAGTTCCGGTGACAAGGAACCAAGGGGCCACTTCTAGGACCTGAGGGCAGCATCCAGCCAACAACCAGCAAAAAGCTGGGGTCCTCATACAGCTGTAAGGGAATGAAATCTGCCAACAACCCAAATGAGCTTGTTTTACTCAACTGTGATTAGATTATTTTGTGTTTTGGCTCTCAGTGGCAATAACCAACCCAACTAACGACAGGCATCATTTCAAAAAGTGTAATTGGAGGGATCCTCTTGATCTGGACCCAGATCATCAGCTCTTCTAGGACTACTGCTAGACCTCGAAGATACAGTCTGCTGTTTTCTTGCTTTATTTTGTGACTGATAAGATTAGTAACAGATTTTTCCATATTCAGATATCAGGCTATTCCTCTATAGTAAACATATGATGTTTCAACTAATCATCATGTATTTTTAACTATCAATTATGTTCTATCTTTGCAACATTAAAAGGAATAAAAACATAAATGTCCCTCTTCTCTAAGAACATATAATCACAGCGTGAGACATAGTGTGAACCACGAACAAATAAAAGGCAAGGCTCAATAGTAAACGAAGCCAACTGACTGCGTTAAGTCAACTGTAGGAAACCATATAAGGCTGGAAAAAGGAGAGAGATGCTCTGGTCCAGAGCAGCTCCACGGAAGGCTCCCCAGGTGAGAAGTTGGATCAGACCTTCCAAGAGGAGTAGGAGTTTAGCAGATAACAAGAGGAGCAGGCACGCCGGGTGGGGATAGAAAGTGAGCAAGAATCAGAAGTCAAAAACTCAGCAGGTGTTCGGGACAGAGCGAGCAGACAGATTGCTTGGGAAATGTAGAGTCAGGCTGGAAAGCAAACATGGGAGCAACGCATCCGGGTCCAGAACCCCCACTTGCATACTGCAGACGCTCAGATGAGGCGTGAGTGCCAAGTGTGAGCAGGGAAGTGATTTGATCAAGTTGCCGTTTTAGAAAGACTTTAACCCGTCCTCTGATTAAGAAAGAGAGAAGACCAGGGGGCAGTAGCCCCTTTCCGGGCATAAGAATCTAGTACCTGAAAGTGAAATGGTAGCCGTGTGACATAGAGGCTGAAAGAAGCAGAAGAGAAAGTTAATTCCAAGAAATAAATGGATGGAGTTGGGTCAAATAAAACAAGAATAAGAAAAAGGTTCATTAAAATGAATGTCAAGAAAAAAATAAAAATAAAAAAATAAAATGAATGTCAAGGATGAGAAGAGAGGTTCCCGTTCCCAGATGTTTCGCCCCTCCCGTGGCCTTCCCCTCTCACAGACTGTGGATAAAAAAGGAAGGGACTTAGACGAATAAAGACAATATTATACTTTGTAATTTGGGGTTGGCGGGGAGGGGGGGAAGCCTTGAGCTCTGTCTGCACAGAGATGCACTTACTATTAATGCATTTTAAGAGACAAAAGGCATCCTACAGGGCATCGCTGAGAACTCTTCCCCTCCTGATGTGCAGGCAAAGGAATTCATTCGCCGATGGTTTCCCTTGAGCGTTCTTTCTTTCTAGCGATGAAAATCCAGTGAGTGGTCTCATCCAAGCAGACCCTCCCCAAGGCGCCGCATCGGGCTCCCAGCCACTCCCTCTCTACCTCCTCCCTGCTTCCTCTGAAGAAATTCTAACCGGAAGGGACAGAGCAGCACTTGGGCAAAAAGCTTCCCAATGCAAACACCACTTAGGCTGACCACGTGGTTTTGCACATGTGCCTCTGCCCCAAGTTGCCAATACTGGTGAAGCGGATACCACAAATGTCTTTGAAGTTCATTGGCACAGGGAGTCCGCACCAGGGGGGCCTTTTCCTCGTGTATGTAGCACAGTGGGGTCTCAGGGAGACTGAGGGAGGTGGAGGAACCGCGAGTTTACCTTATGGGACGGTTGGCAGAGATGAAAGGGTTGCGTGCCCGGAGTCATACTGCCCTGCTCTTCCCACCGGGGCAGACACGGCCAACAGAAAATCAGCTTACTCTGTCACAACCGTGGATTACGTATATGGTGATCCTTATACAAGACGACCTCATTCCTTTGGGGAGGTTCCAGTTTGCCAAGGACTTGATGACCTCCTAGCCTATTCCGAATCTACAGCCCTCGTAAGGCTTTGCCACATTTTTCTCTCTCTCCCCCTCCTTGTAAGAGTGTAATAATGCCTATGTGTATTTAATCAACCATTTTCTTGCATTTGGTATAAAACAGTCTACTCTGACCCTGTAATTCCGAGCATCTCAAAGGAGAAGGAGTCTAGGAGAGAATGACCAACTCATGTGTCAGATAAGGTGGCAAAGAGCAAATTAAAAGACACTCAGGGGCACCGGGGTGGGGGATGCTCAGTGGTCTAGCATCTGCCTTGGGCCCAGCGAGTGACCCCGGGTCCCGGGATCGAGTCCCACATCGGGCTCCCTGCGTGCAGCCTGCTTCTCCCTCTGCCTGGGTCTCTGCCTCTCTCTCTCTCTCATGAATAAATAAATAAAATCTTAAAAGAAATTTTAAAAGACACTCAAAAGTGACTTGTTTCAAATGGTATCCGGATCAAACAAAACAGCGTGCGGGTGATGTTGCGCTCAATGTGTTTACAGGGGCAGAAACCACGGAACCACGGCAGGGAGCACATGGGGAAAAAGGCGTGAGATAAACACAGGTGGATGCCGAGGGCTTCTGTGCGAGCTCCGGCCTGTACCTGGGTGGGCCTCCTCTTGCTGTTTCCAGTCGGGCGAGGGGACCACACATTTTCAAAGGCATTGGTAGGATGACTGACTCTTAGGTTCTTCAGTCCAGTGTCACCTCTAAGATCGTCCACTCTAGTCTTTACCTTCTGCCCTTTAAATCTGTCTGTGACTCCCTACTGACCACTGTCTAGGCCCCTTCAACGACCACTTTTATCTGAGCAAAGAGAAAATTCTGTGACTTAGTAGAAGGTCTCGTCCGCTTGAAAGCAGAGCAGACATGTTCCTCAGAACGCCCGGTAGGATTTCCTAGCCCAGAAAGCTGCCTTATATAGTGTGTGGGGGCGCCTGGGTGGATGTGTGTGGTGCCATGGCACCAGGGGAGAAGGGCAAGAAGTAGGGACGGAAGAAATAAATGAATAGCGTGAGAATCCATCCAGAGACAACCATGAGGAGGACTGGATGACATTCAGGTAATGCACACCTGTATGAAAAGCTTAGACTAAAGCCTGATTTTTGGTAGTGTATTGAGGTGGGAAACAAAGGCAAAGGTAAAATCACTAAATTTCCTTACTCCCTGCAGCCCATTGACGCGTCCTTGAAACGGGCAGAGTGACCTTCCTCTAGGAACTCAGCTGACTCGATGTTCATACTTTGCTCAGGGCAAAGGCGGCCTTAGCCCGACCCCCAGGACCCCGTAAGTCTCCTCTAACATGTAAAAATTCCTTTGGAGACTCCCTTCATCTCTGCCCCCCAGATACGTGTTGGCCATCACCCCCCAAGCACACGACCCACCGATACACATCTGAAGGGCCTCGTGATTCAAGTTTTATTGGACAACAACAATAGCCAGCGCCCTCGAGGTCCTGGAAACCTTGCTTCCAAGATTCCTTTAAAAATTATCTTTTAAAACAATTTTAAAAAATAAAAACTATCTTTAAACAGTTACTTTTCCTTAAAAATAATCACCAATTGGAATTTCCCATTTCGTCGGTACTGTTTTCACTGCAAACAAGTGAATGCCTTCTTCTAGTAGAGCTGGTTTGTGGTTTCTGTATTTTCGGACACTGAACAATCAGTCTTAAAATTCAGTCTACTGGGCCACTGACCAGACTGAGATCCTATAGAGTCCAGCTGCCTCCTTTTAAGAATACCACAGCTGCTCTTACTTTTTAAATCCTTCTTTGACATAATTCATCGAACCCAGTGAATTCTTATTTGCTCCCTTCAACTTGTATTAGTTTGGGGTGTAGTTTGGCTATTTTTTTTTTCTTTAGTTTAGCTATTTCTATTATTCAAGGTGTTGACCTCGGCCTTTAATTAACAACAGCAAAATCACAAAACATTTGCTACCTGTTTCCAAGCCTGGAAACTCTTAGACATCTGGAGTGTGAAGAGGAGGCTAATTTTTGTGCCAACTTAGAATCCTTTGAATTTCTAGGGTCAGCAGGAAATCTTAGCTGGCTGGTGGGGTCATGGACAGATATTTTAAACTCTAAGTTCACGACCCTGGATGCTGCCCAGCATTTACTCTGAGTCGCTTCCTTCCCAATAGAGCATCTGTGTTCTATAAGAGGAGCTCGGAGTCTGCACACTCACAGCGGCCGGAAGAAGCCCTTCCTGGGCCCCCGGCTCTGGAATCCCTAACAGACTCCAGTCCTACGCTCACGGCTCACCCCCTCCTTCATCACCTCTCTCGGCAAGTTCATCTGGGAGACCGTAACCCCCAGGGTTACCCAGAAACCACTGCCCGTGGTTTTGCTATTTCCCTGACTACTGCAAAACGCTGAGCGTGTACTGGAAGAAATACAGAAGTCAGGCTGGGTCCACTCCAAGCAGTAACTTTGTACCAAGGAAGAAATGATACCACTCATTTCTCTTGGGTTTAGAAAAATAAGACCCTGAATTTTTTGGTTAACTGTCTTCTCAAAGCTGTTGCTATCCTCACAGGGTCTTCCAGATTAACATTTAGCCTTTTTACCCTCAGTACCTACATTGGCATAGAAAATACTCTTCGGATGCCATATTTTAACTAATATCTCAACACATTTTTTCAAAAAGAGGGCATGCGTCACCTTAAAATGGCCTCTATGCCAAACTCTTCCCTCAACATTTCCCCAGTGTCCACGAGTTCCTAACCATAAGCAGGAGGCCCATGTTCTAACACATCTTCTCAATCTCCCTTTACCATTTGGTTGTGTGTAGTCAACAAAAGAAAAAAAAAATACAACGAAAAAGAAATGTTCCACTAAGTTCCCCAGCTGAAATGAGAATTGCAAATGGTGGTGTGACTTAAATATCAGAATGTTGCCCCAATCTATTAGCTACCTGGGAACACTGTGACCTTGTAGGTCTACAGAAATCTCACTTCAAGGTCCATAGATGTGGGACAGGGAGAGAAAAGTTTGCCAGATTAAGTGCAGAATTGCCCTAAGTATTGCCTAAGAAATAATTATTATTAACACATTACTGTTTATGTGAAATCCGAATTTAATTAGACATCCTGTATTTTGTTTACTAAATGTAGAAACCCTAGGAAGGGGTAACTCATTGCCCCCAAATCGGGAGATCCTCGAGGGGAGAGAGGGCAAGAGGGCACGTGGACTGCAGGTCCCCTTAGGCTTGAATCTTCTGATTTGGCTGCATTACTAGGCTCACTCACCTCTCTCCTTCTCCATTGACCCAAGCACTAGACACAGCCTCTTTTCCTTGTTTTTTTTCAAATTGCCACTCAATGCAAATTACGTTTCTACTGAGTATTCAGAGCTGCACAGAGGTGATTTTTACCTTAGAAAACTCATGCAAGTTTTCCAGTCACCCTCAGCCCTGGTCCTCTCCTTTCTGTGGACGCAGCATTCCGAGGCCTCCTGGACCCCGTCTGTGCCCCTCAGTCCTTGCTCGTCTGCCTCAGGCCTCCAGATTCCTATACTTTTCTTACCGCAGAGCAGTTTGGAACTAAGCTAATTCCAGCCTTTGCTCAAAGGCTCTCAACTACAACGTGAACGTGTGTCTAAATAAAGAGTAGTCACTCCCGAAGCGCAAGCTTTATCAGCACTTAGTTTTCTATACTCCCTTCCATATGAGGGAAGCAATAGCATTTTTATAAAGTTCAGGAAAACAAGGCTCAGGAGAAAAGAGAAAGACAGGATTAAGCATCCTCAAAAAGAACTGTCTGAGGCACAGTCTTCATATGTGTGAAATGTTAAAATAAATGTTAGCAACTGGTTCTCTGTCTCCACCAAGCCTGTAGCTAGAGGGGAATAGTAAAATTACTATGGGTAGGATGTTGGTCAACTGCACAAATAGGCCTGTTGAGCCTGCGTGTACCGAAGGGATCACATAGGAGCAATAACCCAGATATCATAAATATGTGCCTCCCTTCAATACAAACCTTCCAGTGGGCAGTCAGAGCACTGTAGTCCTCCTTCTGAGACTCTCTGGAATCCCTCATGATTACATGCCCTGCCCCTAAAGACAACTGAGAAGCATCTCCCCGGGGCCACCAATGCCAGTGTCTTTCATGAGAATTTGGATGATGTGCTAATCATATTTTTAAATTTTTTTTTTATATTTCATGATGCTCTAATACCTTGTGGTTTTGCAATACTTGAAAAGAACTCAGACTTAGCTATGCTCTAGAGAGAGAAAACAACTTGCCTGTGACCAAAGCAATCAATCCAGAATCCATGCCCACGTCCACCTCCTTTTATCAGACTACTCCCTCTGGTCCGGGACACTAGGTTCCCTCCCCCAAGTCCCCCTGGAACCGGGTCCTGACAACTAGAGGCTACCCTTATATCCCAGAGACCAGCAAAATTGCTCAAACTATGAAATAAATTGTCAAGGTCAGTTATGGCCTTACTTTGTACTCCACTGAATTACATAAGACAAATATTAATGTGTCTGTACATGCACATACAAACATGTACCACCTAGATACATATATGCGCATGTACTATATTCATAGTTATATAAAATAAAATATGTTCTCAAACAAAATATACTCACTCAGAGACATGTGAATTCCCAGGAGCACAGGAGCAGCTTGCCTCAGAATTCTCATGAGAAGATAGAGCCCAGGGAAAGGGCTGGGCTAGAAGGAGAAAATCTGAATTAAGATACATTCCCAGGAAATTTGCAGCAATTGTTATTACTTCCCTCTCTTGGGACGTCCAACCTGGCTCTACCCCAGATGTGACCCTCTTAAGGCAGAGCCACAGGCAAGCCCTTTCCAAATGAAAATTGCCCTGAAAGAAATTGCCCAACAGTGGAGCACCTGGGTGGCTCAGTCAGTTGAGTGTCTGACTCTTGGTTTCAGTTTGGGTCACGACCTCAGGGTGGTGAGCTCGAGCCCCATATCAGGCCCCGTACTGGCTGTGGAGTCTGCTTGAGACTCTCCGTCCCTCTCCCTCTGCTCTTCCCCTCCTTCTCCCATGCTCTCTCTAAATAAATGAATAAAATCTTTAAGAAAAAGGAAATTGTCCAACAGGAATCATACTTGGATATACGTCAACGCTTAGCTATCCATCAAATTCCTATTTTCTTATACTTCAGACTCCTGGCATAGTTCTATTTCCCAGCTACCTACGAGTCAGGTGTGCCCCTGTGACCGAACTATAATCAATGGAATATAAGCAGACATGACGTGCACCACTTCCTGGCTGACTTTGCAAAGTGGAGCTACAGGCTGGACGCTAAAGCTGACGATGATGGTGAAGCCATGGAAAGAAGATGCCTGGGTCCGGGTGACGCTTCCTGGATGACAGCCAACCTCTGCCCAGAGGTACTTGCTAAGAGTCTAGGTGAGTAAGGACTAAGATTCTACTATATTGGAGCCATTCTCAGAGCGGAATCTACTTGTCGCCACAGCCCAGGCTTCCCAACTAAGATAGACGCCAACAGTTGTAGCAGCCTGAACCACACTTGATATTTTCAGCAAACGCTAAAAGTCATTTTCTCTTTCCTCTGACGCTCCTACGTTGAAACGGCTAAAATCCCCTAGGCTATAGAAGTTGCTGAGCACCAAAGATGTTCCCATGCCAGGTGACGCTTCCACAAACTAATGTTTAAAGAGTCTACCTCAGGGAATATGGAACGACTCTGCTTTGTGATTGCTTTTAATTGGTGCCTGTCATCTGCTTGATAGAATTTTATTAGCAGAAGTGTAAACACACATCGCAATCTGCAGAACACAGGAATGCTAAGTAGCTTATGAAATTCAAAGTTCTTTTATCTTTAGTGTTTGCTGATAACTCATTAAATGTTTCTCAGTGTTACACGTTGTGCCGCAGAGATTTCCTTGCACAGAAGAGTGATGATGTGGAGACGTTAACACAGCAAAAGGGCTGAGGGTTGCTCAACATGGAACAAAATAGGAACAATCTTCCACCACCAAAGACTTCACTACAGACAAGAGAATCAATAGTCCTTAGATCTTACTGCTTTTTTAAATGCATAGAATCTGCCAGATAGTTCTTGCCAACCATCCCAATGTTATCAGAGCCATGCACGAGTCCCAGAGACAAGCTCACAAACACACACACACACACACACACACACACTTATATAGCCTTTAAGTATTGTATGTAATTGCAGAGGATTGCATACTTAATCTAAATTCAACCAGAGATGGAAGTTTCTGGTCTTCTAAAGGTCTGCAGGCCATCTGATTCCCTGGAATGCAATTGTACTGTAACAGTCTCATGCTGGCAGATCTGTCCCAAATAAGGCGGTAACACAGATCTCATTATTGGTGTACCCTCGACAGCTTAGGCCCTGATGTTTTACGTGACTATATGACCAGTAAAGCTCCGTTCCTTCGTGGGCTAATGTGCACCCATAAAAGAGAATCAGGTGGATAGGCTGCGGCTGTATTGAAAACGAGGCTGAGCTAGGATGAGAGAGTGGAAATCCTCACACCCAGGCCAATTTTTTCACTGCCTACACTGCCCTGTTTGCATGCTCCCCATTTAACTGGGAGACAGCTTCCCTGAGTTAGCTACCAGAAGACATCCGAAGCCTTCCTGGAGGCAGGTGAGCCAGTTTCCTTCTGCCACTTTGGCAAATATATAGCACAGGGGGTGACATACTCCGCAAGGAATCTCTGCTACACAGCCGCTGACAGACAGCAAGAGAGTCTCTGTCTCTAAGAAATTAGTCACAGCAACCTTCCAACGCGTGGAAAAATTCCTTTACTCGAGGTTACAGAAAGAAGTCAACGTTATCAGAGACCAACAAAATGGTATGGAGAGTCCAGAGCTCTCAACCCCCACTGTGGTTTTTTTCGTATCTAGCCACATTAAAATCTGAATAAACTGTGTCCTGTTAAAATAATATTCATCACACTGGAGTGGAAGCACAAATCTGCATGTCTGGGATGTGTCTGTTGACGCTAGAGATAGACGCCCCGGGCGGGTCTTCTGGGGTTCATTACTATGTTGTTCTCTTACATCGTCTGGGATGGTTGCAGTAAGAAAAATCTCAATTTCTGCAGTTCAGGATGGGATACTCTACCCCGAAATCCCTTCTTCACTCACCACTATAATTGCCACCCACCCTGTCAATTTTCTGTCGCCGTGGGAACTATGGTAATTATTGCCAAGTGCTGTAGAGTTCAAGTCTTCGGAACACGAAAGGACTCTTCTATCCTTCCAGGAGATGAAACTCAGTCCTTAGAAATCCAGCAGTTCATGTCCCATCCCCCATCCTGCTTCTTCACAGCAACATGAGCCCTGTTTTCATGTCTCACTGCATCAAATGCTCAAAAACTCACTCTGCTCAAATAGGTAACGTAGCTTTGACTTTTAAGGGCTCCACCACCAGACAGACAGTACCTCTCACTGGTGAGTATCGTTCACCTTTTCTTCTCCAGCACATAGAAAGCAGTGCCTGCCACAGATTAGGTACCCAGTAAATGCTCAATGGGTGACTTTGAAAAATTATTCTAGAAGGACACATTCTTACACAATCCCACAGATATTATTTCTTGCCTTCATATCACACTTTCCTTTCCCCTCCTTGCTGTATGCACTTCAGAGGAGCAACCACACTGGAGACTGACACCCTCTTTCGCCTGTAATAAATTTCACTCTAATCTGACTTGCCAGCTCAATGACTTGGGGCTGGAACACAACCCCATAATCTAATGGATACTGTGCATTTAGCAGGTAATAGATGCTTCAAAAATCCACTTTAGCTTCCTTTAGCGTTGGTCACAGCAAAATAAATGACAGCCTTTGGCTACTCTTCCTCCTCAAATAAATACAATGTGAATCTAGAAGATAGTAAATTAAGTTTCAAAACCAGCTGGTTGACCTTATATCTCCTATCAGGCAAGTGGTCGCCAAAGTAAATAACACTCATTTCTCTCCGTGTCAAGACTTGGTAAGTTTAGACTGCTCTGAGTGAGGCTGTGTGGTTCTCCCTTCCTCTTGTGCCGGGGACCTCACCGACAGCTTGGGCTCTGGGTCTCGGGAAACAGACCTCATCTGGTTTACATTTCCTTTGAGCCCCACTCTGAAAGCTAATGGGGAGATTTCAGATTTCTTTGCTAACACTATGGACTAAGTGATGAAAATCCCAATGGAATTCAGACTTCCTCAGTATTTATATATGTCTGTAGGGCAATTGTGAGTTAATAATCTTTTCCTGAAACCACTTTATATTTAACAATTATTTCTGGCATTATTCCCTCTTTCCCAAAGGAAATTTCCTTAAGTTTTTTTGCTAGCCCATACATAAAATGGTCTTTGAAAAATGCTACACTATTGTTTGGTTTTTGAGCTAATTTAAACTAATTTTAAAACCGTAAGGTCTTCCTCTGACCATTGATTATATTCTAATATAAAAATATCTGTAAAGAACAGCTAGGAAAAAGAGAATTTTCCAGAAGTACTTAGCACTAATTATCAGATTCTTTAATGAAAATGAAGATATAGATCTCTTTCCTTTTAGTTTCAACAATAAATTATTTATTCAATGGGGTTGAATATAGTTCAGTGTGGAACCATCGTCTGCCACGCAACCATCAAATTCTTCAAGATATATATGACTTTGAACAGCTCAGTATTCTATATTACTTAGAAATTAGGACTGCAAAAGCTTTCAACATAATCCATTGTGTTTACAGAATTGTTTTCTACTGCAGATTGACAGAGTTGTAAATTATGACCTAGACCTCTTTCATTTCTGTTTCTTTGGCTTTGGAATTTTACCTGAGGAGCTCACATACGATGCTACAAAGTGCAGGTGTTAATGCAGGCCAAG
This sequence comes from Canis lupus baileyi, assembly GCF_048164855.1. Taxonomy (NCBI): domain Eukaryota; kingdom Metazoa; phylum Chordata; class Mammalia; order Carnivora; family Canidae; genus Canis; species Canis lupus. The sequence goes on from NC_132857.1 coordinate 57,362,079, forward strand.
GAGATGCCTAGTTTATCAGATGCAGTTTGGAGGAGCTGATTTCTTCCATTCTCGTTTCAAGTATCCTGTCCCTTCTGATGCTTCACAGCTGCTCAGTAAACTGCATCTCTAGGAACTGGGCCACATTTTATTTGAAATCACCCATATCATCTTATCTAGTTTTATGGATACCCGTCATGTTCAATTACTGCTGTTGCTAATGGTGTGCTGGTCACCCAGGGTGGTTTGAGAGGAGGCAGGGCAAAGGGGGAAGCAAAGAGAGTGGATAAGACCAGGCTTCTGTGATTGCTTCCACCATTAGCTCGTTAGAAGAAAGCAGGCTCAGCTTCTCCATATTTCCAATAAAAGCAATAAAATTTATCTTAACCATTCCAAAGAGTCATTATGAGGTTAAAAAGGATTTGATAAATTTTTCAAAATGCATTCGGTATCCTGTTATTTGATGATACTATAAACCTAAGAGGAAAATGGACATTTTTTTAAAGAAAACCAATTCATAAAAGTAAAAGTACTAACAGCTAATAAATACATATAAATATTAACTTCTTTATCAATTAAAGAAATGCACAAGAAAACTAGTAAAGTTCTAAAAAACTGACCTCAGTGGCTGATGTGGGTGGTAGGAAATGGGTTTTCTTACGCATCTTAAATGGAAGCATAATCTGATCCAACAGTTAAAGGTAACATTTTTCAGATTAATACTGTTTAAATATAACTTTCCCCGAGGAATTTTACCTATAAAAATATATGCTAAGGAAGATCACAGAAAAGTTTACAAATACACAGATGAGGATGTCTATAGAATATTATTTTATAGTAATTAAAATATAGTAAAAAAGTATAGTGGCGAAAAGTGATTATCATTTTGACCAGATACAAATGCTGTGATGGTCAGAGTTCCTCTTGAGTGCATTCAAGCAAATGGGGAAAACACTACATTGTCAAATGGACTTCTATTTTTTTTCTGAAAGTAATGTGTGAGAAGTAAATATAGACCGCCTAACCATACACAGGAAATATAGGAGTTTGAACCACATTTTCAAGACACGCCTCTTCCTAGCCATTCCGTCTCATTCTATAATTCCCTCCCTTGCGAAGTTAAGATCACAGCTCTTAGCCTTTCCAGATACATTCATACCACCCCTTCCCCGATGCCGGCGCGTACATGCACATACTCTGCCCCGAATTACAGCATTCCAAGGACCGTGATTCAACTATAAATACAAAACCCAAGGAAAAATGTCAAAGAAGATTTTCTTACTTCAGGTTAATGGCAAAACAAGATGTCTTGCTGAAAATTGAGTCTCACTCTGGAGGGATCATCTTGTACAGTGCTCTTTCCTATAGATGTGAGCTTTGGGCACTTAGACCTATTCTTATTTTCTTTCTTATCATTTTCTTTTAATTTTTCATAAGTGAGGCAGAAGAGACTGGTTTGTTGGGAAGATACCAGAAGTAAAACAGAATGAAATTATATCGATCAGTACATCAATATGCTTCGGTATTTTTAGGAGTAACTAAAACATAGTCAATACCCAAGAAGTATTTGCTGAGCGAGTAAATATTCTATCCCATGCTAGAGATTCCAACCATGAACATGGACCTTGCTGAGAGCCCCATACATCCAACAAGACTGATTCAGAGCTGAATACACAATGGCAAGAAAATGGCAGAGGGTGGCTGGTTGGCTTTCTGGCTTTCCTTGTTTGTTTGTTTCTCTTTTTTTTGCAAGAAATTCCTCCACTTCTTAATAACGGAATGAGGACTTGAAGCCTTACAGAATCTCTTGTGTTCCACATTAGGGCTCAGATGCACCAAAGATAAACTGTTAAACAAATCTTTCCCAAGAAACATTGATTAAAATGGAAAAAAATATCCGTACTATTTCTACTAGTTCTTTGCTTCCTTGGGCTAGTGAAACACTGTATGGCCATAAAGGGCTGCAGCCTGTTACTTACCTTACGGGGAGAGAAGAGGACGTCTCTGTGGTTTATGTGTCACAAAATGTAGGGTCTTTTTCTCACCTCCTCGCTCTGGGTGACTTAAAATTCTCCCAACAAGTCAGTGTAACTAAACCTCTCATGATTCATAGAGGCGACTAACTCTGTTCTTCAGTTTATGAAGCTATTTTCCTCAGTGATAGTCTGCGGCAGCGGGAAAAACCCAGTAATTTATGTGTCTACTCCTGCTACTTTCCACGGACCCTTATTTGTTCTAAATGTAAGGAGTAGTGAGATTTTCACAGAGAAGCCACCAAACAGCCTTTTGTACATAAAAGGGGGAAAAAAACCTTAGAGGAGATCTTCTCACCCAAATAAAGCACAATATTGAGTTGATTACGAGGTTATTCTAAAATGGTTGTATTTTAATAGATGTACTTATGATATATTTTTTCCCTCAATTCACCAGTTTTATAGTTAATCTGTATCTGAGAAAATCTGCAAGCTGCAGATTTGCCAGCACCATGGTCTATATAATAATCTATACTCTTAACTGCTGTGATCTTCCCCATGCACTATCCCCCAGGGCAGCAGGGAAACCTCACCTGCTTTACTAATGATAACTGAGCTACCTCCCTCAGATAAATGGTGGGTCCTCCACAATTGTGCTCCCTATTCCTTCTCCTCTTTGCCACCCTCAGTGGTTATATTCTTCTGATGTCATGTGTTTGCTTGCCAGGTTGGCATTTGTAGTTGGTGAATTCAAGTTGTTTCTCTAGATCTGGATGTCTCTGCCACCATGATCTACCTTCAGTTCGTAGTGCCACTCTTATCTATCCTGCAGATTCATGGTAATTCTGTTTTGTCCCAGAAGGCTTTCCATCAAATGAAAGGCAATTTGATGCCCGTATTATAAATTATACCCCCTCTTGCTCAAATTCACCCATCAGTGCCATTAGCTATTTTCTGCATCTATCAATTTCGCTTCAATATGCCTACCCATGGTTGTAGTCAAGACCACCCCTCAAGGTGAACCCCTGATGGGAAACGAAGCAAACTCTCTCCTCTGATTTCAATTTTCCCTTCAACCCATCCAATACACTATACCCTTAAAAGTGATTAAGATGGGAAATTTTATGTTATGTATATTCTACCAAAATAAAAAATGTTAATGTATTTATTATGTCTGTTTACATCAGCACAAAGAATTGAACAGGAAACACTTTGTGAGGTAGCACGTTGAGGAAACAAATGTGTGTTTCATTCTAAGAGAAGGCAAATAAGCATGGAGGAGAAGTATCTTTAGCAAGGTAGAGTTTTCTGGGAAGTCCTCAAACCAGAAGATATTCAAGTTCATTTCACAAAACTAAAGCCCTGCTACTAGTGAAGAAGGAATTGCTCTGCAGAAGTTATTTGCTGAGACCATTTATAACCAAAGAAAAGCATAATATTCACTTTTCCTGGAATTTCTGCTTTGCATTTGTTGCCCAAAGCTTTGCTGAGAAAGGTTTTCAGATTGCTTCATTCAAGTTTTAGTCTCTATAAAAGCACCTCCCTGGAGCTGTAGAATCTTCCATTGTATCCTCAGTTCCTGGGATAGTACATGGTACATGAGATACCATGTGCAATACTGTGTAGACACACAGAAGGAAGAAGAGAAAGCACGGAAGAGAGGGATTCCTTTCATCACATGGATATAATGCTCTCCAGCCAATAGCGCTTGTGATCATTCATTTTATGTGTCAACTTGGCTAGGCTGTGGTACCCAGGTATTTGGTCAAATATCAGTCTAGATATTGCTGTAACGTTATTTTTTACATGTGATGAGTATCAAAGTTAGTAGACTTTGGATAAATCATATCACCCTACAAAATGAGGGTCGACATCATCCAATCAATTGCAGGCACTAAGAGAAAAGACTGAGGACTCCTGTTAAGGAAGGAATCCTACCTCCAGACTGGACGTAAGACTGCAACATCAACTCTCCCCTGGATCTCCAGCTGCCAGCCTGCCCCTGTGATTTCAGACTTGGAAGCCCTTAAAATCGCATAAGCCAGTTCCTTGAAATAAATCTTGTTCTTTCTGAATATAAATATACACACGTATATTATATATGCACGCATACATATATGTACACACATATAAATACATGTACATGTTGCACACACATATCCTAGTTCTGTTTCTCTGGAGAACTCTGACAAATACAAATTCTGTATTTGGAGTATGGTTCCATAGATCCTCACATGCTCTCCTTGTCCCCCCAACCATGGTCATGAAATTAAGAAGAGGTGCCAAAATTAGGATAACCCAACCAATGTATAGATAGGTAAACACACCCGTTAGAACCAGAACTGACTGCCAGACTGATTTTACCTCATTCGGTAACTCTGATATATTATTGAGACTAATTCCGAGGCCCAATCCAGGCTCAGAAAGAAAACATACTGTGATAGAGGACTGAGATCTGTCCATCCAGGGTCATGTGTTTATAATTTTTGCTTTCTTCTTCTTTTTTTTTTTTTTTTAGATTTTATTTATTCATGAGAGACACACAGAAAGAGGCAGAGACACAGGCAGAGGGAGAAGCAGGCTCCCTGCAGGGAGGCTGGTGTGAGCCTTGATCCCAGGACCTGGAATCATGGCCCAAGCCAAAGGCAGATGCTCAACCAGTGAGCCACCCAGGAGTCCCTCACTTTTTCTTTTAATAATAGAACTCAAAATACTTTTATACCAATAGAAATAAGCATAGAGAGATCCTTCAATGACATTACACTCATCTTTAATAGGCCTCAAATATTTTCATTTCTTGGTGATATAGCTAGTTTTATTTGAAGTTGAACATGAACTTCCTTCTCCATACTTACCCTATTGTGTCCATGTTCTCTTTCCTCCTCTCAAAGAAGCCCCAACCTAAGGCCCTCAGTTTTACAGAAGACACAAGAGGGGGAAATTGACTTTCATCCTGCCTGTCACACCAATATACTCCCCACATTCCAAGGAAGCTGCACTCTTGCCCTGGTCTACTGAGCCACCCCCTCAAAGCTCAAATTTGCCATTTGTAAATTTAGAAATCACACTTTGTAGGATTTGTTGAAATACAACAATCTATTTTCTTTTCCATTCCCAAATTTCATACTTCTGTAATGACTCTGATTTGCAATATTATATTGTTGACTTGGTTCAGAAGGATTTTCATTTGAGTCCTTTCAAAGAAATGCCAAACATGGTTAGCTTGCAAAATTAAGAGCCTGTTAGAGGAACGTGGAAGTTCTCATTCTTGACACTCTAGAAATTCTCATTGATAATGACCTATCTTTTGGTCCATTCCACCAACTGATTCATCCGCTTATTTATTTATTAAGCTATAAGCATCACATATCAAATACCAGAAAAGTGTGTGCCCTTTCCCAAGGTGGGCAAGCCCAGGGGCAGAAGACAACTAAGGAAACATGTATCATACTAAGCAGTAGATGCTGTAACAGAGTGGCACATCATTCCAGGTCTCTCTGGAAGCACGGAAGAGGGGTACCTGAATACCTATGAGTGAGGAATGTTCGAGAGGGCTTCCTGGGAGAAGGCAGCATTTCACCTGAGTCCTGAAAAGCAAGTAAAGGTGATCCAGTTGAAAAAGGTAGCATAAGCACCTTTAAATGGAGGAAACAGGCACAAATCTCTGGATCACACGGAATGTGATTTTTTCCTGGAACGGCTAGAGCTGAGGCTATCCATGAAGTGATGAGAGATGAGACTCCGGAAGAAGGCAAAGGCATCTTCAACGTCTCTCTGAAGGATCTTTGTGTCACGAGAAGGGGGGCCTTATGTTTAAAAAGAGAGGAAGCCATTGAACTGAATAAAGTATGAAGGTGGCAAAATCAGTCCTGCTGGTTAGTTTATCTTTGAATTGCAGCTTAGAAGGATTAACCTGATTTCAGGGAGCAGGAAGTATCAGATGGGGACTAATCTGACACCAGTTAACAGCGATTTGCATAATGGAAGGGTTGAGGGACTGAAGTAAGGGGGTGGAAAGGCTATGATAGGCCAGCAGGGGAGAGCGGCAGGAAATAGGAAGTGAAAGGATTTAGCCACCAATCAAAGGAAAAGGTAGCTTGGTTTAAATGAAAGACAAAGGTATGCCCGCTGCTGGAAATTATGCATCCCCAAACCCGACACCACAGAGCATTTGTTTCTTGAAAGATGGCAACGGCAAGACGGCTATTTCCACTTTCAGATGACTTGAACGTCCAGCACCTGGTAGTTTGCCGCCTGGTAGCCCCGGCCCAGTAGGCCAACGGGAAGGATGTCTGGGAGAAAGAGAGGCGTCTTCACACCGGGGTGCTGGGGAGCCCTGTCTCCAGTTACCCCGGCTCTTGTGCAACAGGTTCACCATCAAGCTGCGATTTTCTGAGTTTATGGAGGAGCAGGAGGAAAGAACCAAGAACTTCAAAAAGCACCAGCATTTGACTTTGGAAAGCAGTTTTCGAATGGCGCGATTGCCAGTCTATCCATATTCAGGGAATTCATATTCTAAACCCCATAATTAAGCCTGATGCAAAGATGTGACTTGAAAGTTGGAAAACTACTTCCACGTCCTGCTCCCTGCTCCACTCTCACTAATCATTTCTCTTGTGTCTGTGTCTGCTCACAGCATGCAAGTCTTCGGGATTATGAAATTGCCATCTTCTATTCTCTCTCTCTTCAACCATTTCCTTTCAGTGATTTGAAAGCAGATAATCCAGGCAAGTTCAGCTACATGATTTGCAAGGCCTTGCACAAAATAAAAATGCCGGGCCCCTTGTGAAAGAATTCTTGAGTGTCAAGACGGCAACCACAGAGCATTAAACCAAGTGTGGGGTTCTGAATATGGGTCCTAGGGGGAATGCACAGATCACACACCCATAAGGCTGACCTTGAACCTAAATCTTTGTTTTATTAATGTAAAACAGCTGAGCCCAGCTGTGTTGTAGGTGGTGCAGAGGGTGAGAGAGAAGAATACCCAGACTTAATACCTTGTGACACTTCTTAAAATAAAGGAAATACCTCTTCCATTGTCTGATAAAAGCATACCTACCTAAATCCACCCATCTGTGCATCACTAGCGGTCTCCCACTAAGCAGGTGGGTTAACCATGAGTAACCAAAGGGAACAGCTGCAAATACCATTAGCTAGAGTGAGTAACAATCCCTGTTTGAAATTGAAATGATCAGTGGATATATCCGCTGCCCGGAAGAGAAGTTAAATACAGTAAACATGCCCCCACCGTGCACCCATTGCGGGATGCTTGGAGGAGTGAAACCCAGGCCATTAGCTTGCCCCATCCTGGGGGTGAGGATCAATAATGAACCAGAATCTTGACGTCAGAGAGGCATCTCCGTCACATTTCAGTTCCCGAATGGAGACCTCTGGCATTGCCAAGTAGGAGAGACAGAAAAGAGACACGGGGAGGGCTCTAAGCCTCCCTGAATACTGACTTATCTACTTCCTGGGAAGCTCCCTCTACGAAGGCTGAAGCTGTAGGAACCCAGACCTTCATTCACTGCTCAATGCATTTTCATGCCATCCACTAATTTACCCATTAAGTTTAAAACATGCAGACAAATATTTTGGAGGATCCTGCTGGATCTGGAACATGCTGAGAGCTTGTGATCTACACTAATAACTAAATTAACTTAGATAGGAAAAAATCTAACAGTACAATCATATTATGGGGTAAGATACGTAAAGTTACAGGCACCTGGGATTACACTTAACTACTCGGGTCTTCCTTTTAGCTGAGCAGTCTGTTCAGCCACCCAAGGGGTTCTTTGCCTACTTGATACAATTTAGTGTAGACCCGGAATGCCACAGTGAAAGAGGAGGAACTGGTTTGTTCAGATTTAGTATTAACTTAATACTACTCTGAGGGCAGCCCGGGTGGCTCAGGGGTTTAGCACCTGCCTTCAGCCCAGGGCCTGATCCTAGAGACCCGGGATCGAGTCCCACGTCGGGCTCCCCGCATGGGGCCTGCTTCTCCCTCTGCCTGGGTCTCTGCCTCTCTCTCTCTGTGTCTCTCATGAATAAAAAAATAAAATCTTAAAAAAAATACAACTCTGAAATTGTATTTTGTATATTTACACTGCCAATGCTCATGATCCAAACAGCTAATCTATTGCAATATGTCTATGACCTCGTTTTCCCATCCTGGGTCTCAAAGATGTTGCCCTAGGACTAAGGCAGACAAAAGATCTGGTCTGGAGGGATTTGATGCTAGCCAGTCCGTATTCCCAGTCTTGATAGTTTAATCCCCAGAGATGGCATCAGGAGGCATTTTCACCCTCTTACAGACTGAGGCAGAGTGAAAGGAAATGAAGTAGGAACTGGTTGGAGTTGGGAAGGAAATGTTTGGAACTGGTGCATTAGGTTGTGTGTCTAGCACATTTTTCACACTAAGAGCTAGTTGTAGTGCTTTGGGGGATAGTCGGCCAGTTCTAGAGGGCAGTATGGGTGACAAGCACAGGCTGAGATTAGCTAGGTCTGACCTTCCAACTCTCTAGCAATGGGACCTTGGGAAATGCACCTAAATCTCTCTGAAGTTCAGCTTTCCTACCTATAAACTGGAATAGAAGTACCCGCTTGTAGGATTGTTCTCTGGATTCAGTGAGTTAATAATTCAAGACCCCAAAACAGTTCCCAACATACAGCTGACACTTAATAAATTTCATTACCCTTCTCCATTCCCCTTCCTTTAGTCTGTCCTCCTTGCTTCCCGGGATTACCAACGAGATGTAATTTCCCCTCCCCAGAAAGTCATTACAATCTTTTTCAGAATAAAGCAAGGATGAGATGTGAAATATGCTGTCTTCCAAACCCCAAGCTCTTGAATGTAAGCCCTCCTGGCCCTCAACATGTGTTCCTGGCACTGAAAGTTTATATCCGATGATTTTCTCTTCTTACCCTGCTGAATCACGTGCTTTCTTTAGCAGGAAGCAAATAAACAGAAAACTTCTTGGTATCCTGAGGGGTTGCACCTTAATACGTTCTTTCACTTCAGTGACATGAAGACATTCCATTCTGGAGCACACACTGTTCTAACAACAGGACTCATTAACCCCACTGCATGGCTAGTGCCAGAGACATCCTGTGAAAAGGATTCACAGTGTAAGGCGCTCATTATCTTTACACTGTTAAATTACATTTTAGAAAATGCATAGAAATACAGCCCTATGTACAAGCACACGTGCACCATCCATAGACTATTCTTCGAAAGAGTTGCTATGGGCAGTGGTGCTCCTAGAAACAAGGAACCAAACGGGATTTCCTTAATTAAATAAAAACGACTATTAAGTATGTTTGTAACTACTTTTCTGTGTATGGTACTACATCCCCAGCCCCACAGCAGTTCCCCAAATGACCTGCACCTGGTGTGTCTGTGCCAGACACTGCTAGCTGGCTACCTAATGTAGATGCTCTTCGTTTTCCATGTTAACACAACCTTGGTTTTGTTGAGGACAGCTAGGTACACATTTTCTAACCTAGAGGTGACCATGTGACACGGTTCTAGCCAGAGCAAACAGAAATTTTCTGGGGATTACTCAGAAAGTTTTGCTTTCCTGATAGAGGTACCATCATGTTTCCCTTGCTGTTTTCTCCTTCCACTGCCTCAATAGCTGAAGCCGCAGCAGCCGTCTTGCCACCATGAGGGAAATCAGGAGAAGGGCAAGGAGCCATTGAACCCTTGAAGACTGTCTTAACTTGTTTAAGCCTCTGTGACTTGGGTGTTCCTCTGAAAGCGTTCTCAAACTGGCATAGTGATCTTACTTGCCCAGAAACTTCCATTAGATTAGTTTCTTTGAAGTACCCAGGCGTAATAACATTTGCCACATTCTGACTATTACACCTACTACGAAGACCAAAAGAGAGTCTGTAAGTATGTTTTGAAAACTGTCAAGCACTTAAAAATGGTAATTAGTATAACAAGGATAATGTCATCTCTCTATCCCCGATAGCAGGTATAGTGTCTGACTTTAGTTGTTTGTTTTGCATTTAAGTTACAGGAATAATTTTGGTTATTTTTCATCAGATTAGCTGGAGGATACATCAGAAGGCAGAACCAAGCCCTGCCTACCCTGTACAAGAATGGCAAATAGGGATCCCTGGGTGGCGCAGCGGTTTGGCGCCTGCCTTTGGCCCAGGGCGCGATCCTGGAGACCCGGGATCGAATCCCACGTCGGGCTCCCGGTGCATGGAGCCTGCTTCTCCCTCTGCCTGTGTCTCTGCCTCTCTCTCTCTCTCTGTGACTATCATAAATAAATAAAAATTGAAAAAAAAAAAAAAAGAATGGCAAATACATAGCACTCCTGTCTATACTCCCCCTTTCTCCTCTACTCACAGACATGATCAATCAATCAATCCTTCCAATGCAATGAGAAAAAAAAATTATTCTAAACATAGTGCCTTAGAGAGTCACTACAAATCCAACAATGTCTTTTAAAAAGCAAGTGATTATTGGGGCACCTGGGTGGCTCAGTCAATTAAGCATCTGCCTGCAGCTCAGGTCATGGTCCTGGGGTCCTGGGATTGAGCCCCATGTCGGGCTCCCTGCTCAGCAGGGAGTCTGCTTCTCCCTTTGCCCTCCCCCATCACCTCACAACTGGTGCTCTCTCTCTCAAATAAATAAGTAAAATCTCAAAAACAAAACAAAACAAAAAAAAACCACACAAGTGATTATTCTGTAACCTACAAGAAAAAGGTGGATGCTATAATAGGTCAAGTTCAGCCAGGACTGAGCCTGAGATCATTGAAGGTAGCACCATAATGGAAGGAACGAAGTGAAGTATCGGGTCCCTCGTGAAGGATAAATGACAGAAAGCAGCATCCAGGAACACAGCACGAGGACTGGTCCTCAGGTTGGGCAGTGGATGGAGGGCGGCTGAGGCCCAGCAATGAGGAGCCGCGAGCCAACCAGGAGGTCGCTGAATAACTTTATTTCTACATGTCTGCTGTCTACCACCGTCTCACACCCTTGTTCTTTGTATGTGGGCATTCTTTCCACTGTTATTTATTTTCTTTTCTTCATCACCAGTAAAAATGGTCCATTTTCTTCATGACCCAGTGGAAATGCTTTGCAACCATATAGATCTGGATTCAAATACTACTAGTCCTTACAAAGCAGGGGAAAGCTGAGTGAGTTGCTAAATCTCTCCATCTCCACATCTGACCAAGGAGGATAATAGTGGAACCTCGCAGGCTTGTGGTGAGCATGGAACATGCTTATCTATATTAAGTATTTAACACGGGGTCAGACTTATTTTAACAGCTTTTCCTCCGCTGGAGTAAGAGTTCGTTTGTCTTCCCGGACCTGGACACATTGCCGTCTGTCAAGGATAAAGAAGTTTCCAAACATTCATTTCGATTCCAGACATTTTATCAGGACTCAGCGAACATTCTAATTCATGAAGGGAGAGAAGCTTCCTTTGAGCAAGTGAAGTCGTAGGTCTAGTTTGAGCAAGGTACTTTGAATAAATACCCACCGTGGTGACTTCAGCCTATTCTCAGATAAGCAATGGCCATCAGACACATTATAGTTTTAATAAACTTTTTAATGAGAAGACCTCCAAATCCCACTTATATTTTCCAGTGAAATTCTATCTACTCCAATAATTTTTAAACATATGGAATTTATTTTCCCTCACACCTGGCTATATTTAATTTGTTATGAGAGGTTCCTGACTGTGTTATGTGACCTATTCCCATGATGCTTAAGAGTTAAATGTGTTTCCTGCTTTTCCAAATTCCAAATAAACTGAATAAAATAACCAATGCTTGGATACACAAATGTAATATCCTGAGCCTGCAAACACACACACACACACACACACACACACGTGTTCCTGTTTTCTATTAACTTATAGTTTGTGGGTATAAGGGACAGGAGAAGTAATAAGGACAAGGAAATTATGAACCACTTAAAGAGAATTACTTGAATTTTTCATATTGTGGTTATTCTTAAATGCTCTCATCCATCCTAATAATTTAGTATGTTCTGACACCTTAATAACTTATTCATTTGATTTGTCTGTTTTTTTTCCTTATGAGCTAAATACCATGAATATTTAGAATGGTATTTCAAATTTGAAAAGGGAAAATGGTTTTTAAGATATTAACAATAATAATATAATACCCATTTCACATATAACAGTATATTCTGGAAACTCTTAGATCTATCTTAAAGATAAAGGTTCAAGTGTAGCTATCGAATACCCATTTTTTGAAATCATGATTATTCTGCATTCATTACCTTGATATATCCATTCCAACTCATGAAGACTGTCTTATAGTCTATTTCAGCTAGTAAGTGATATTTTGTAATACCGGGTATATATACAAATTGTGTTTCATAGCTAGTTTTGCAGGCAGTACAGAACAGTGAAGAAGCACCATCGGAGCAGCCAGGCATCTGAAATGTGGTTTCTTCTACCACTTACGTACTTTAGACAACTCGTGTTGTCTCTCCAGGCCCCAAATGTCTCACAAATAAAATGGGGTTAGCATTTTACCCACCTCAAACCAAGTAGCTGCACTACAAACGAAGATCATGCACTACATGATCCGGTGAAAAGCTCAGCCAGGTTGAGCTTTGTAGTGTCAATTAGAGGCTACGTAGCCTTGTGCAAGTCACTTAATCTCTGGATCTCTTATCTTCCCTGAGAGGTGAAGGTTACATTCAAAGATGCCTATAAGCAGCCATAGGGTTTCTAGCATTCCGTAATGAGAGCTTGGTATGTGGGTCAAGTACCATGGTTTTGTTCCTTGACATACCCAAAGGACCTAAAAGACCATCTGACACATTGAAGGCGCTTAGTAAATACTGAATTAATTTTAATCCACATAACAGCTGGGGTCACTTTGATCCTTAAAATCTAAGTAAGACTGACTGAAAATCCCATTTCACGTTCTTTCGGAAGTTCAATGCTTCATTCATGACTTTTACAAATGTATGGAGTCTCACTATTTTCTCTGTCATATCTGGTTTAGATTTCCATCTTCTGCTCTTACGCCTTGTTCTGTTCTCAAATATAGGGCTTGGTTCTATTTCTTGATTTCATGGTTACTCTCCTTTGGTCAGCTCCAACATACATAGACCAACAACATTCAACACGAATAAGCAGATTCCACTCTCAGGATGAAGCAGTAACCGACTCAGAGAGAGGATTTAGGAGTAATGGTAAGATGGGCTCAGTCACAGAGGGATATACAAGACCATTTGCACTTGAATGTTAAGCCTCCCTTTAAGGAAGTCCCTGGGCCATAGAACTTTGCTACCAAAAAACAAACACAGAACAAAACAAAACAAAAACTATTCACAGTAATTATGAAAATGCCTATAGCAACTGTTCTTCTGATAAAAAATTCTGCCTTCAGAATCTTTCTCAGATGTATGACATCTGTTTATTTACAAATGTTTATTTATTTACCATGATTGGGGACAAAAACAAACAAAAAAAAGCTTCAATATTTTCCAACTCTCCTTTAGTTGATCTCAGAAATACGCATTTTTCCACCAGCCAGGCCGTATCAGAACCCATCTGACAATGAGTGCTGGAATCTCTCTTATGTGTATTACAACCTGTGCTAGACATCACAGGTTTCATTTTTGAAGCATTCAGCAGTTTGTTTAGGAAAATCCATTTAGAGAACCAAAAGACTGTCTGGATCCAAAATTAGTCTCTTCCTCTCCATATGTATTGCCACCAGGAAGACAGTCTGGAGGAATGTAGCAGAGTATTTTTCAAAGCCTTCTTTCATAATTTAGAAACTGTTAAGTCTTAAAATGGGACTGTAAGGATATGGAAATGAAGTATTATAGTAAATGTTCTTTTCATCAAAATGGATCGTTTACTATAGGAGAAATATTCTATTTCGTGTTATTTCCCCTACTCTCGGGAATATTCATGATCCGTCAGGAGTTCTTACTCCATGTGATGAATAAAAACAATAGCCTCACCCAGGGAGACCCACAGAAGTTACCTACAGGGGGACTCTTTTAGGGCTAGAGTGTAGGGAGAATGAATGTCAGGAGTGTTTCCAGGCTCATAGATGCAGGTTCAGTAGTGGATGTTCCCTTCTTCTGTTTAGAAAGATCCAGAGACCCAGAGCAGCATTGCTGGGGATGGAAAGACCGCAGAGATCTGACCTACCTTCAGAGATGTAAGACCTGGAATATTGTCCTCGAACACATCTGCCCCAATTCCCAAGAAACAGTCTTTGTTCACAAGAGTAGCATCTTATGTTTATAAACCATCTTTGTGAGTGAAGCGATTCATTCAACGACCCATGTCTGCGGTGCCAAGCTAGCTGTCCACAAGAGAGGCGGCAGGCTGTGGTTGGGACTCTGGGCTCTGGAGCTAACCTGCCTGGGCTCCCGTCTTGGCTCTGTGCCTGTCAGCTCAGCGACCTTGGACACATAGACTTCTCTGTGTTTCAGTTTCCACTTGTGTCAACTAGGAGTAAAACTTACGTCATAAGGTGAAAAACAAAAACAGAAACCGGAGAGGCTAAAGGGACTTACACTCTAGCAGAGAAACCAGACAAGTATACCGCCAATCAAGTGACATCCAAACCATGATGTGCTAAAGTAAGTGTACAAAGCAAGTACCTACAAATCCCAAGAAGGTGGAAGTTAAGACTCATTTGCATCTAGAGCGTCAGAGTGATGGTAATAAACCCTCCTATGATAATATAGCAAAATGATCATCCAAAAGGACACAGGGACGTATCCTGAAGAGAAAAACAATAATATTTACAAGTCCATGCAGAGACTCTACTCTGCTTCTCCTCTGAGCCATCTCCAGAAATATTAAATAAACACTATATAAAATCAACTTATTACATTCAGTTGGATTCTGAACCCCAGGTAAGCTTATTCTACTAAACTTCATTAGTCCATCAGTCAGTCCATACCACCAAAGACAGACCCAAACCATTAGAAAATACTCATTATTTGCAAAGTACATATTCTTCCCCAAGTACCATACAAATCACCTTGAAAACAACTCATATTCAAAGTCCCCCCAAATCTCTGCGAGATACTGAACTCCCCTCTGTAATAATCACATCAAGCTCCATTAACAATACTGTTTTCATCACATTTCCCTCTCTTAGGGACCTAAAAATTCAACTCTGGACTGTGAGACAACCAATAAAAACTACAGCAATAAAAAGCAAAAAGTGCAGACTTTTAAAACAGGTCTGAGAATGTCATTGTTTCCTGAAAGTAGAAATACAATGATATAAAACCCTGGTTAGAAGCAAGGAAACCGTTAGCAGCTGGCATGGAAATTACCCCATTATTTATTACTGTTATTAAGTGAGATTCTTATGCCACATAACTCAATAGAGAATAACATCTATTTGATTGCATGGGATGGGAGTCTGGTCCATTATTATTAATTTGCCTACTCTCTGGCCATTAAGTGACTGCTCCTTTGGACCATAAAAAGCAGTACATGAATAACAGAAAAAGGTTTTTACCCTTCTCAATAAGATAATGCCAGCCACTGTACCAATAAAAGGTTCAGCCACCTGCTTGGATAGCTTCTGCAACTGGGCTTAAGAGCAAACAGCATTGGTCCAACTGGTGCCCACTGAGAGAATGTTACTCCTTAACCAGGTTGTTAATCAGTTCAGAACTCAGGATTGCAATTTGCGAGTGTATTACATTTGTTCTTGAAGCTTTTCATTTATTTAAGGATGATCAGCCTTTGGCTTATTTTTTTTACCCCTCACTCACCTGCCATTATTGACTCCGGGCATTCACTCTTTAAATAACATTTTAGATAATCAAAGAACTCTTGGCACCAAGGTTTTGGTATTCTAAACATCTCTAAAACCAATCTTTCTATAAGGATAGGCATGCCTTTCCCTCTTCGTCTGTTTTTATTTAATTGAATGTGCTGAATTTAAGTTAACATTTTCTTGATGACTATTCTTTAGATTGTTTTGTGAGGCCAAAGCTGCAAAGGCAAGGCTTTGGTCCTTGTATTAGAGGGTTCTCCGGAGTAACGGAACCAATAAAAGAGTTAGGCAAATAGTTATAAGAGGAGATTTATTATCAGAGATTGGCTCATGCAAATATGGAGAATAAGAAGTCTCATGATCTTCCACCTGGAAACTGAAGGCCTAGGGAAGCCAGTGATATAGTTCAACCCCTGAGGCCTGAGAACCAGGGGGTAAATGGTTTAAGTTCCAATCCAGGTCCAAAAGCTCAAGAACCGAGAGCACCAGTGTCCAAGGACAGAACAGGATGGAGGTACTAGCTCAAGTGGAGAACAAATGTGCCCTCCTCCACCTATTTTACACAAGCCTTTCAGCGTATTGAATAATGCATTCGGAAGGGGGATTTTCTTTGCTCAGTCTATATATTTCAATGCTTATCTCTTCCAGAAACACCTTAATACACCGAGATTCAATGTTTTATCAGCCATTTGGTGCCCCCTTAGCCCAGTCAAGCTGACATGTAAAATTAGCCTTCACAGCCCTCATGATCCAATGCCATTCTTGTGCTCATCTCCAAGTTAGGAACCTACTGAGTCTTCTGTCATAGGCAGCTCTTGAAATCCTCTTATGGGAAACCCCAGCACCCAGGGCTTTGGGCAACTCGGATTCACCCTCATGTTCTACAAGCTGCTACCTCAGGACACAGTCTGCTCACCCATACGACATCTCAAAACCTCTTGGTCATGGACTCCTGGGCATTTCCACAGGATTCCACATTCTCCCCACAGACATCAGTGGGATTCTTCACTGCCAGTGCCCAGAACTCCTTACAGACTCCTGGCCAAGCCTGTCCTCAAAACTGACCTGCAAGCAGAAGTAAATTGCTTGGCTCTTCCTGTTCCTTCCAGCTGTAGGCGTCTCCACAGCCCCAGATCCATCCTACCCTGACCCATCTGCCTGGGACAGAACCTACACATTAATAGCATTTGGCCCTGGATATATGTCAGGGAAACACAACATTCAAGCCAAAGATCCAGGCTCAGATGCCATTGCTGACCCCCTTTAAGACCTCCTGAATCTCTTTCAACTAATTAGACAAGGGATTGATATTCCAGTGAAAGCTTTAGGAGCCTACACTGGACTGAGATTTCAGAACTCCAAGCTCATTGGCACTCTGTTTCTCTCTCTCTCTCTCTCTTTCCTTCTGTGTCTCTCCAGTCTCTGCTCTTATCTTATCTTATCTTATCTCTCTCTTTCTCTCTCTCTCTCTCTCTCACACACACACACACACACACACACGAAGAAAATCAACCAGATCATCATTAGAATAAGCCTTTATTAGAAAACTCATGGAACAAGACAGCCACAAAGGAGCTCATTATAATGCAGGAAGGGAGAACAGAATATTTTATGGATTTTAGCAGGAGGGATATTGGTCAAACTATAGCTAGTTTTGAGGATTTTTTATTTCATGAGCTCTGCATTTTATCAAGAAGAGTGGAAAGAAACAGAGGTAAGAGAAAAGAACATGTGAAGCCCACAGTGAAAAAGTCTCAAGTCCTTTGGGACATCTATATATTTTTTTCTGTGATAAATCTATATATTTTTATCATGATAATAATATAAATAACACAAAATTTATCAACTTAACCATTTTTGAGTGTACAAACTCAGTGACATTAAATACATTCACACTGATGCGCAACCATCACCATTTCCATCCTCAGGACTTTTTAGTCATCCCAAACTGAAATGCCATACCCATTAAGCAATAATTCCCCATTCCCCCCTCCCTTGGTACCTGGCAACCATTATTATTCTTTTTATCTCTATGAATTTGGTTATTCTCAGTATCTCATGTAAGTGGAAGCATGTAAGATTTGTCTTTTTGTGACCGGCTTATTTCACTTAGCATAACATCATCAACGTTCATCCATTTTGTTGCATGTGCCAAAACTTTCTTTATTTTTCAAGGTTGAACTAATATTCCATTGTATGCCCACACTACTAGGCATAACATTCATCCGTCAGTAGACATTTATGTTGCTTCCACCTTTTGGCTATTGTGCATAATGCTACAGGGCATCAATATACTTAATTTCACAGAGTACTTATGATGAGACCAACATCAACTGAGAGCTTTCTACAGGCCGACTCCCAAAAATGTCACCAAAATAATATGTTGACAAGACTAAGTTGAGGTTCTCACTCACTGCTGTAAGGGAGAGCACTACCTTAACAAGGTCTTAGTTATATCTCAGAGAGAGAAAAACAATGTTGGGGTATTACTGAAATTTTGATTTAAGGTAGGTCTTCTAACACAGAGGACTTGATTGGATTGGGTACAGATCATGACATCAGAGTTTAGAATTACTGGGCACAGCTAGGAGAGCAAAGAATCTAAGAGTCCTGGGGTGTAAACAATCATCGGCAGGATCCCTGGATGGCTCAGTGGTTTAGCCGCCTTCAGCCCAGGGCATGATCCTGGAGACCCAGGATCGAGTCCCATGTCGGGCTCCCTGCATGGAGCCTGCTTCTCCCTCTGCCTGTGTCTCTGCCTCTCTCTCTGTCTGTGTGTCTCTCATGAATAAACAAATAGAATCTTTAAAAATAAAAACAATCATCTGATGCTTTCTGTTGAAGAGTTATTTGGCCTTTCAGAAAATTCTTGGAATAAATAATAAAGTTACCTGCAACTTTTATATTCCAACCAACAGTTTGCTGGATGAGTGACGTTAAGGAAAACAGTGGAATCGTAAAATCTGTCTAATGTAGTAAGCAATAAAGTAAGTAAGTAGATGGTTTTGATTTTCACACCACTAACTTCCTCAACAACACTGGATGGAGGGATAGTGCTCCTTATTCCCCAGCAACCTGCCCAAGGTCATCAAGCTAGAAAGTGCGCTGACGTAGGCAGTCTGACGCCAGAGCCCCTGATCTTCCCGCTACTCTGATTCTGCCTCCAGAGCCTGCTTCCCACATTTGGCACACGTGATGAGACTAAGTCATTGCCAGGTGACTTGTCTTTGTTCTGATCAACTACTATAGAGAACCCAGGTCCAAACGTGGTTTTGCAGCCCATGACTGAGAGCTCGAACAACATCCTTTCCATCATCCAGGACTTGACGCTCACCCCCGACCCTGTTGATTTCCTACTATGACACAGCAAGTCTCCTGCAGGAATAGTTCCTCATCTCCTTGTACTGAACTCTATTTCAGCTCCCCTGCTTTGCCTTGGCTACTGCCAAGATTAGATACCTTCATCATCTCTATTTCCAGAATTGCAGCTGATATTTTTGTGACACCTTTGACAAAATATACCTGCACCAAACAGTCATCTCTGGACCCAGTTTCTAGAAACGTCCTTCCCTTCCCCTCTCCTGTTGCTATACACAGTAGCTTTCTGTTGGTATAAGGTCATAATTCCCAAACAATGGCGCATGGACCAAATTTGGTCCGCTGACTCTTTTTCTATGGCCTACAAGGTAACAATGGCTTTTACATTGTTAAATGATCAGGGGAAAAAGTTAAAAGGAGAATAATCTTTCATAACATATAAAAAGTATATTAAATTCAAATTTTGGCATCCATAAATATTTATTGCTGTACAACCACATTGATTTGCATATTTGCATACTTATTTGCACAATTTGCAAAATGCTTGTACCTGCTTTTGAGCCACAGTGGTGGTGTTGAATATTGGAACAAAAAGGCTTAAAATATTTACTACTTGGTTCTTTACAGAAAAAGTCTGCTAATCCCTGGTTTAAGGCCTTTGCTGCCAAAGGCCTGAATTCAAGATAACATGAACTCCCAGCTTCTCCACCTTTGCCAGAGCAGAACTGGCTCCAACGTAGGAGTTCCAAGATCACGGACAGGAGGTAGTCTGCTCCCTAGGGTCCTTTGGAATTTCACCATCGCCATAGTATTGCCTCTGCTGCTATTTTATGTGGTGAGAAGGTTCCCGTGGCAACTTATAACAGCCCTGGTCAAGTCACTCCCATTCCATCCCCTGCTCTAATCCTAGGTTTTTTTGTTTGTTTGTTTGTTTGTTTGTTTGCCATGGTACAACTGCTTCAGAGACAATGCACTTAAAATAAGAATTGTTCTCATGCTTTGCACCTTAGGGGCTGTCACTCATGCAATAACCAATTTACCTGTAGCTTCCTTGGCTGGAAGTTTGGACCAGATCTCCCCAAGTAAGTGAGAGATTTGGGTGAGAGAATACTGGTGTTACTACAGCATTTTACTTTTTCCAGATTTGCAACCCACTAGTTCAGTGTCTGAACTGCCAAGAGCAACTCTTTTGCATTAAAGCATGAAATAACCCAAGACCAAGTAAATGAGAAAGGCAGAGGCTATTATTCAGAGCTTATGATAGCAAAGGAGTCAGCCACCGTCACTTGTGTTTTGGCAGAGACTCACAGGCATGCAGGGGAGTGGAAAAGCTTTCTCGTGCAAAAAAAGGGAAGCCTGCAACTATTCCCCAACTAGAGGCTATTGGGTTGGGGGAACAATCGGGGACCCACTAGAAGCAGGGCATCCCGTGTGATTGGTTAGGGGTGCATATTTGGCTTTCTCTGGTTGGTCCTAAGTTTGAAGAGGAACAAAATTCAGAGAAGCTGTCAGTTATTAATCAAGTCTTGACTATTTTTCATTAATTGTTACAAAAGTTATTGTTTAGGTTCTTGGATTACTATTAGAGTTTGCAGTCAGGCTTACTGCAGGTCTGATGTACAGCCGGCTAGCTTTCTAGGTTGTTTTGTGTAAATAAGGGAGTTGCTTTCCTGGACAGCTCATCCTTCTATGTTTATATTTTTATATATGACCTGGCCATTGTCCATTTGTGTACTCAATTTCTCAAAGTGAGATCTGTATAGGAGCTTGCTTTGTTTTCTTCTCGGCATTCCATGGCATGGTTCCCAACATAGCGTAGATGCTCAAAAAGTTTACAATAATTAATGACTTTGTGGAGGATACTGGGAGTAGGGGAATCAGACTCAGTTTATTGGATAATCCCGATGTCACCTTGCAGGGAAAAAAAACCTGATGGACTTTGAGTTAAAAACAGAAGGCTTGGGGCATAAGAGGAGATACGGCAAGATCTTCTGTTGCTGCTTCTCCAGTAATACCTTGGAAGCCTAAGTTTAGGTTCTGGTTCCAGAAAACTCTTCTTGGTAAAAATTTGCCTCAATTTTTCTGGTCTAATGGGTTTGCCCCAGAAAATGTGCAGCAAAATGAAATCTGAATACTCATTTTAAGGTATATATATATAGACATAGAACTATGAAGAGGTATGAAGCCTGGACTTCTGAGGAGGTGGACAAGACTATATAGAGGGGCCAAAGACTTGGGTGTGTAGATGATAGGAACACAAAGGGATAGGGTGAAAAGGTGCCCCTTGGGACAGTTTTGAGGAATGAATGCTACCCTACTCAACAGCTCCTCTATCTACAACCAAACCCCTCTTCCCCCAGAATCTGGTCTCGATCTTTATTCCTTGCCTCATTTCTTTATTTCTATATAGAAAACTAACAGGAAGACAAACTGACAACCAAAATATGCCTTACATTTTTTGTGGGTTTTTTTTTACAAATATTTTATTTATTTGAGAGAGAGAGAGCAAGTGGGGGAAGGAATAAAGGGGAAGAAGAGGGAAAGAATCCCAAACAGATTCTGTGATGAGCACAGAGCCAGATGGTTGGGGGGTGGGAGACTCGATCTCACGACCCTGAGATCATAACTTGAGCCAAAACCAAGAATCGGTGCCTAACTGACTGAGTCACCCAGGCACTGCCCATTTTTTTTTAAATCTCCCTCACTCTTCTTCAAGTCATCAATGTCTTGTTGGCCTTAAGTTCATCTTTTCTTTTCTTTTCTTTTCTTTTCTTTTCTTTTCTTTTCTTTTCTTTTTTTCTTTTCTTTTCTTTTCTTTCCCACATCTGTTTCTATTCTACTATCTCCCTTGACCCAGTCCAAAGCCAACCTCTAAGATGCTTTCTCTGATGCTGAGCTGAAAAATTATACATGTATCTTCAACATTTTGACAATCCGCATTGCCATTGTCATTTTCACTGCTTACATGAAAGCTTAACTCTATAACTAGACTCATGGATCAAAGGAGTGATGGCTTACAGTTCCTTGCACTGCTACAGTCCCTACTTGAGAGTCTCACACATGTGAGGCAGAGAAGAAATGCTGAACATAACGTGGAAATTATTTAGGGTCCTTGGCACTTGATGGGTGAGTTTTAATGTTAAGGCTTAGCTCAGATTATAAACATACCGTGTGGCTTCCCCCAAATAAACACATAACTTGTTTATTTATTACATATTAAATAAATAGTTCCTATTAAAGCAGTATTTATTTTCCTTGTTTGTATCGTCTATTATTTCAGTGGTTAACAAAAACAATGTTCTTGGAAGTTCCATTGTTCCTCATCAATCTGGACTATCCAATTCATAGTTACTTACAGAAAAAAAGTAACTAAAATGGGTTACTTAAGTGAATGTTTCCTGAATGTTCATTGATTACAGTAAGACTTTTCATACCCATTAAGTTTCCTATGTTTTGTCCAAATATAGTAGTATTAGTTTCATTTTAACAATAAGTATCATTTAGGCAACCATCTGCCAGCATATGTTTTCACATAACCTTTCTCTAATAATTCTAGGGAGTTTTGCCAAACTGTTCCCAAAAGTAATCTGTTACTATAATTCAGTTTTAACTAGATAGTTTTCATAACTTTGATGTCTTTCTCATTATAATTCTTTTACTAATATAAGGAAAAGTATATTAATTGTTTCAAAAATTCTCATTTCTCAATTCACCTTTCCTACCCAAAGGCTGAACCCCATTCTCTGCTTTATTGATGTAAAATTTGGCTCATGATGTCACATTTCTGAAAGTGATTTCCGTAAAATTTAGTCCATTTTTATTATTTTTATATGAACCATTCTCTGTCTACATGTATGTATTTATCATTGAAAGCAAACATTTAAATAAACTGATTGATCTAGTCTACCTAAAAATTTTACTTTAATTGTTGTTTGGCATTTCATAATCGTTGGTTTAATTATTAAGTAAATGAACCAATTATTTTGGTACATGGTTTATGTGTATGAACACTCACACATGATGGTGTTTTAAGGGGTAGGATAAAAAACAGAATCTCTAAAGATTCTAGCAGTTGGACACCACAGCAAATTATTTCATCGTTTTCCAGCTGAGGAATGGGAGCCAGAGAAGGAAGTGCTCACTCAGCCTTAGGCATCATATAGTCTGGCTGGACCACTGTCATGCCTATAATTAGAAATTTTCTTCATCAATCAACGATTACAGCAGATGAGAAGATAAAAGCTAATGAGGCCAGTCCTGGCTATTGCTGAACACATTTAGATGAGGTGCAGCATCTGATTGATGCCAGATAATTCTAAGAATTTTAATAAATATCTCTTCTACTTTAAAGATAAAAGTGGAAAGAAATCACTCAAAAACTATCACAAGAGATGTAAATAAACACCTGAAGTACAGTTTTATTATAGGGATCTGTACATAAAGGTTTGTTTTTTGTTTCTTTTTAACTTAAACATACAAACCAAAGCTAGTAGGAGCAAGTGAAAATAATGTGACTACATTATGAAACTTGAATAATGGAGCAAAGGATGGATAGCCAGGAAATTTGCATGGAAAACAAATTTCATTGTCTGAATGAAAAATTAGACCAGCATAACAATGAAAACAAATCCTAGTGGGTAAAACCACAGTAGAATTATTTTGTGTCAGGTACAGCGGCTGAGCTCAGAAAGCCTGCTGAGGACACTAGTTCCTATTTTTTTTTTTAATTTTTATTTATTTATGATAGTCACACAGAGAGAGAGAGAGAGAGAGAGAGAGAGAGAGAGGCAGAGACACAGGCAGAGGGAGAAGCAGGCTCCATGCACCGGGAGCCCGACGTGGGATTCGATCCCGGGTCTCCAGGATCGCGCCCTGGGCCAAAGGCAGGCGCCAAACCGCTACACCACCCAGGGATCCCTCACTAGTTCCTATTAAACACTGTTTTGGTGGGGCTGTCAGGAGGACCACATCAGTGAGTTCCCCTTAACACAATTGGCGACTCCCTTTAAAAAAAGAAAAAGTCATTAAATCATATTTAAATTTCAAAAAGGGAATCAGCTTTTTAAGAGAAACCTACCAAAGTCGTATAAATGTAGATTATGACGGATGTCGCAATGGATTCGCTTTAGATGATGCATGCCTGCACTTAGAATATGTCTCCCAAGTAAAAAATAGCGTTCTACGAATATAATAAAAACCAGATATCATCTAGATATGGATTTTTTTAAATCTCTGAAGTGATATTTGAAATATATGAAAAGCTGATATAAAAGTAACAGTAATAATAATACGGTGTTACAGCCCCTAACGTTTGTGTACCTGCTGCGTTTCAGTCCCTGAGCTGTGCTCTTTAACATCATTATTGAGTGGGCAATTTACAGTTAGTAAATTCAAGAAGCACTTGCCTGATAGGAAGAAGACAAAAGAAGAGATGGGAGCAAACTCGAGGTCAAACAGAAAGACAAAAGTTGTGATTTCCCTCCAGTCTTATTTAAATAACTGGGAAAGGATTTAAAAAAAGAGAGAGATGGTAAAGCAAAGTGGAACGGAGTCATCTGGGGCCAGGAATGCTTTGGAAGGAATCTTTCGATATAAGTTTTCATGTAACACTGGTTGCTTAAGCTATGCCAGGCAAGAAAAGTAACTGGGCCCCACGGAGACCTTTCCTGTGATGTTATCCTCCCGTCATGTAAGGGCCGTACTCAGCCGTCGGTTGTGGGGCCAACCAGCAACTCTGGTGCCTCCGTGGTGCCACAGAACCCTGAAGTCCAAGAAGGAAGACCAGTAAGACCAAAGCCGGCTTTATTTCTGCACTGGAGACGAACAGGGAGAGGTTCTGTTCCCAAGAAGGAATCAGAGCCACATCTTTGGGGCTTTCAAAACTCCATTTGGAAAGCTTAGCTAAACATCCCCTGAACTCACTTGCTTTACTGAGTCCTCAGCTCTCCTCACTAGGAATCAAGTAACACTGATTTTTATGTCTTTCTTGATCATTTTATGTCTTTCTTGATCCATTAAGCCACAAACAGTTACCTCCAGGTTAATTTTGCATCAACTCCTTCCTGTAACTTCCTCACCTCGGAATGTTGGAACTGCGTGTAGGGGGCAGGAGTCAGGAGGGTCAACAGTTGTGTGGGTTTAGACCTGAAGTACCCCAAAGCTAACTGCCAAATCTTGTCTCTGATCTCTCTTCCCTAATAGAAATGAAGGTTTTGTCTGCGGTCTTCTTTTTTCCTCAGTTGTGATTTGTTTCAAATAAAATTTTTAGAAAAAGTTTCATGTAGAGCTATTCCACTGGGGGAAAAGTTTATTATAAGAATGTAAATGTTTGTTTAGGAGTCCTTATGCCAGTGAGTAGCGACTTACTCAGTCGACTAATTTAACAGCTGAGAAACAGAAAAGGGTTTTTAAATTAGCTGTATCAAGTAGAATTATTTTACTTAACAAAAAAGCAAATTCATGGGGCGCCCGGGTGGCTCAGTCGGTTAGGCGTCTACCTTCAGCTCAGGTCGTGATCCCAGAGCCCTGGGATGGAGCCTCACGCCAGTGGGAAGTCGGCTTCTCTCTCTCCCTCTGCCCCTTCCCTGCCCCCACTCATGTGCTCTCTCTCGTTCTTGTTCTCCCTCTCTCTCTCTCTCTCAAATAAATAACTAAAAAATCTTTTTTAAAAATTCCCAACTCAAACTACTTTTAACAATATAGGAATATATCCTCTTGAGTAATCGAAAATTCCTGAACACTTTGGGTTTTAGGTAAGAGTTGGTCCAGCAACCCAGCAAATGTCACAAAGGACCCAATGTCTCTCTATGTCCAGGCTCCACCTTGCATGGTGTCCGCCTCACCCTCCATCCTGCTCCTGATCCAGGAGGCTTCAGTTATCCAGGCATCGTTACAGGCTATATACTCCGGGTTTAACTTTCTTTTTTCAAACGTGGAACAAAAGTCTTGAACTTCACAGTGAACAAACTAGTTCGGGTCAGACAACTGCCCTAAACCAATCACTGTGGTCAAGGAGAAGGGATGCGGCCAGAGAACTTACTGTACTCCAGGTTCTGTCCTTGTCATCAGTCAAGACTGCATCAGGGGTCAGCGATGTGTAGCAGTAGTTTTGGAGCAACAAACCGAAATATCAGTTTCTAGCCGTAAATGTCTTCCTTAAGAGATCTGGGTAGGCCACTTTCACTAGATGGATTATCTTTCCATCCCACATGCTTTTTTAGTGTCCAGAAGAATTCAAACTCAATAATACATAGTTGTAAAGGGAAAGGAAGTAATATGACAGGGGCTGAAAGATAAAAGAACCTTTAAGGGGAACCTGGGTGGCTCAGTCAGTTAAGCATCTGCCTTTGGCTCAGATCATGATCCCAGGAGCCTGGGATGGAGCCCCACACTGGGTCCCTGGGGTGCAGAGAATCTGCTCCTCCCTCTCCCTCTGCCGGCTGCTCCCCCTGCTTGTGCCCTCTCTCTCTCTCAAATAAATGAAATCTCTAAAGAAAAAGAAAAAGAAGGATCCCTGGGTGGCACAGCGGTTTGGCGCCTGCCTTTGGCCCAGGGCGTGATCCTGGAGACCCAGGATCGAATCCCACATCAGGCTCCCGGTGCATGGAGCCTGCTTCTCCCTCTGCCTGTGTCTCTGCCTCTCTCTCTCTCTGTGACTATCATAAATAAATAAAAATTAAAAAAATATATATATAAAAAAAAAGAAAAAGAAAAAGAAAAAAGAACCTTTAGACAGGTTAAAATGAAAAGATTGAGAAACTCTGCTGCATTTTTTTTTACAAAGCCAAGGTATATTTACAATCAGTGCCAGAATATGAATTGATCCTAAGTACTGGCTGTCAGTGTTGGAGTTACACTACTGTTGGCACAGCCATCCAGGGCGGGCTGGGTGTGATGAAGGGTCAGGGCAACAGCGTTTTCAGGGGCAGCACTTGGTGGCATGGACAGGCAATGGCAACGTCTGTTCTCACTGGTGTTTGGAAGCAGGACTGAGTCCTGCCTTTGAGAACAAACTGAGTTAGCTCCAAATTCTTCAAATTTATTCAAGACGAGGGGAGAGATAAGGGGACAAATAGTGCTTTCTGGGGGAGACTATGAAGTCCCCATTAACAGGATATGAGGGGGGGCGGCAAATAATCGATTAAAAAAACAGTAAGTTTTGAGGACCTAACGTACAGCATGGTGACCACAGCTAGTACTACTGTATCGTATACTTGGAATTTGCTAACAGAAGAGATCTTAAATGCTCTCAACACACACAAAAAAGGTAAATGCTCTCAAGGATGATGGATGTTTTAATTACCTTGATTGTGGTAATCACTTCACAACGTATACATATATCAAACCATCACGTTGTATGGCTGTAAATGTATATAATTTTGTCCAATACACCCCAATAAAAATGGGGAAGTGGGGAATCTGAGAAAGACAAAAAATATAGTTATGTTAGCAATAATAAATTAAAACAGATTTCAGGTGTAACAAAGAGAGAGAGAAAAAGAAAAAGAAGCAAAGAAGCAAAGATGCAGCCATAATTATAAGCTGGTTTCCTGAAGCAGGTCGTAGAGGCTGGAAGGCCGACCGCTTACATGTAGCACAAGCCCAGGACCGTGTTCCCTATGCTCCATGCAGCGGCCACGGTGCCTAAATACTGTTGTTGGAGCAGATGAGGCCTGAATTAGGATGAGAGAGGAAAATGCTGAATTGGAGAAATGCTCAGCTAGACCAAGTGTATGGGGAGACGAAGGAGGCCTGAAGCTCTTGAAGCCAAGAGCCTGTGGTGGGAGATAAAAGGACAGGGCACGCAGCGGGGAAAGGTCGGGGGCAGCCCAGAGCTCCCCCTCCCCTGCTGGTTAGCTGTGCGGTCCTGCTGGCGGCCTCGGCCACCCTGCCCCTGCCATATTGGAGCAGAGGCTCACCCTACTTCAGTACAACTTCTTAACTATACCTACAACAACCCTATTTCCAAATAAGATCATACTCCAACTACTGGGGGTTGGGATTTCAATGGATCTTACTTGGGGGAGAGGGGACACAACTCAACTCATAACAGATGCTAACAAGGATGAGGAAAATTTAGCAAACCAAAAAAAAAAAAAATGCCCATGATACAGAATCAAAAATATATATTTGTTCTCTAAATCTGGAAAGATAAAAAAAAAATTTGTGTCTGTATCATTTGAAGCTGGATTGTTCAGACAGGTTCAGTCTATCTTAGCTCGATCAATCGCTCTATAGAGAATCCCAAAGGCAATTGTCTCTTGAGAATACAAAGGGTAAAGATAAACAAATTTCACTGCCAGATGTATGAGCCACGTTCAGTTAGTCAAAGAAATGAAAGAATAGCAATAGCAAAATCCAATAGAAAATCACCAGTCATATAAAGTCTTTCAAGTTCATTAACTATACTATGAAAAAATCAAAATCAAAAGAACAATATTTACTGTTTAAACAGCACAGTTAGCTTTCTAAGGAAAGGAAAGAAATGTGAAGGGAAAACATGCCTAAAAATCCAGACCGAAATAAATTTTGTGTTTCTGCCTTTATACGTATTTGTATATTTTCTAAACAAAGTTTGTCGTCTTCTTCAAAAAAAGCTATATAGTATTATAAATAAATTTATTTAAATCATCTTGGGATGCCTGGGGGGCTCAGCAGTTGAGCTTCTGCCTTTGGCTCAGAGCTTGACCCCGGGGTCCCGGGATCGAGCCCCACATCGGGCTCCCCGCAGGGACCTGCTTATCCCTCTGCCTGTGTCTCTGCCTCTCTCTCTCTGTGTCTCTCACAAATAAATAAATAAAATATTTAAAAAATATATTATTTAAATCATCTTATTTAAACAATGAGCAAAGTCTTACATAATGTGTAGACCCATCTTAAGTTTTATTTTCAAAATTAATTTTTTAATATTTATTTATTTATTTATTTACTTATTTATTTATTTATTTATTTATTTATTTATTTATTTATGATAGTCACACAGAGAGAGAGAGAGAGGCAGAGACACAGGCAGAGGGAGAAGCAGGCTCCATGCATCGGGAGCCCGACATGGGATTCGATCCCGTGTCTCCAGGATCGCGCCCTGGTCCAAAGACAGGCGCCAAACCGCTGGGCCACCCAGGGATCCCTCAAAATTAAAATTAATGAGATTTAAAGTTCGTGTGTGTGTGTGTGTGTGTGCGCATAAATTTTTCAAGAAACGTAAAGAGAGACATTGTGTTCATGAGATTAAACAGAGACAAAAAGGTGACAGTAAGAGAGAAGGACCATTAAATTTAGCCTTATTCAAAAGTCCTGCCTAGTTTTCAAAAAAAAAAAAAAATCTTTATGAGGATATATAAGATAGTTGATGGTCATATATAACCTATACGAATACCAAACTATCAGTCACACCTTGTCCTGGCTTTATGCTCTGCTTCCTACAATTCATTAAACTCTGTTTATATCAACGCTGATGTAGATTTGCGCCTAATCTAGATTCTGAAGCTGGTTCCCCTGGTCATCAGCACATCAGCAATCTGGCCTTGGAAAGGAAAATGGCCTTAATGAGTAGGAAATCAATTAGGAATTTTGACAGCGATAGGTTTAAGCAATTAGGCCTGTCCTTAGCTAGCAGGACAACGAAATGGCCTGTGTCGCTTCAACCTTCCAATGGCTTGGGGCAACACCACGCGTTGCCCATCACCGATCTGAATCTTCCTTTCTAGGGAAAGCACGTGGCCGCCGGCCGACCTGAGTCTGTGCTCCGGATCAGCTGCAATGATATGGGCGTGATTTATTGGTTTTCTATCTGCCGCTTTCTGTTTACACTGGAAATAACGCAATTTGTTTTCCTTCTGAGACTCCCACAGTGAATCGTGCTAAAGTGATGTGTGCTTAACTTGTATGGACGGCTCAAACTGTCAGTGATCAGAAGTCACTTAAATGCATAATGCAAGGCTGACCGCCCCCCCACCCGCCAATTATTGGGTTTAGACTATTATTAACACTGCGCTTCTTCATCTCTGCCCCCACCATCTGATGCCTGAGGAAGAGGCTTAGACATATTGTCGGCAAGAGGTAGAGAAAATTGGACTTCAAGTTATTACTGAATGAGTAACCAAGAATGATGTACTGTGGTCAAAGCGGTCAGAATTCTATGGACATCTTTAGTTTTTAAAATTCCCAAGAGAAACAGTAATATGGAAAATGGCTTGCCCTCCCTCGAGGTGGAAGCGCTGGCAGCTGACACATGTGATCGGCTCCGCCACATATTCCCTAATGACTTGAGTCACAAACAACCACCGAGCACCTGCGCTAGGTACCAGCACTGCACTGGGGAGTACCGCACAACACAGAATCCCGTTTCAGGAAGCAAACGATCTACGAGGAATTCTTTAGTTCCTGCCTGCCCATCCACCCCACCCCATCCCTTTTCCCACCCATTGTGTTCTCATTCCATTTTCTAATTTGCCAATCGCCACCTCCCTGCCCCCGTGTGAATTGCCAGGAAGTTCAATATACATTTTTGACTTGGAAAGGCTGCTTTGCAGATAAAATTATACCTGTCTCACTCTATCAACATAAAACTATACCATTGAAAAAAATAATAATTTGGAGGGGGTTAAAAAGCAATAGCTAAATTTGGGGGAAAACAGGAAAATACAGAGAACAACAAAAAATAAGATAAAAATACCTTGTGATCCCAACTCTGAGAAAATCACAGTTAACCTTTTGGTGTATTTGTTTTTAAATTTTTACTTTGCCACCTGTGCTTTTTAAAATTTTTTCTTCTACTTAATGTAGAAGGATTATTTTCTACATCAAAACTATTTTTAAAAAGTCATCGTAAGGACACCGGGGTGGCTCAGTCAGTTAAGCAGCCAGCTCTTGATTTCAGTTCAGGTTATGATCTCAGGGTCAAGTCCCTTGAGGGATCAAGTCCCATGTTGGCCTCTGCACTCAGTAGGGAGTCTGTTTGAGATTCTTTCTCTCTTTCCCTTTCCCTCTCTTCTAAAATATATAAATGTTTTTTTTAAAAAGTCATCTTACTGATTGATAATTTCCATTTATAATTTATTTAATCATTCTCCAAAAATTACTCAAATGCAAAATGGTTAACTTGAAAAGGTCACAGAAAATGGCTATACTTTTGTGCAATGATCCTTTTAATGCAAGGACGAAAAATGGAGTAACTCCCTTCTTTTTACAGTGTTTTTAAGCTATCATATAAATCAAGATACAATCTTTTTTTTTGTTGTTTTTTTTGCTTCTCTTACCTTGGCATCTGTATAATATCTGTGGAGGGCCACCTCTGACATTTATGATTGCAGATATAACACAGATGGCAGGAAAAAGACATGGGGCAGAGAGCTAGGTTCATATCTGCCCTGGGGAGCTAATTTTCTGCCTTCATGAAGGTAGTCCAAAATTGTGCAGGAAACACTTCTTTAAGGTTTAAGGCGTGAACTATGGAAAATGGTAAAATAAATACTAATTACTAGAAAGCGAAAAAAGAAAGAAAGAAAGAAAGAAAGAAAGAAAGAAAGAAAGAAGAAGAAGAAGAAAGAAAGAAAAGAAAGAAAGAAAAAGAAAGAAAGAAAGAAAGAAAAGAAAGAGAAAGAAAGAAAGAAAGAAAGAAAGAAAGAAAGAAAGAGAAAGAAAGAAAGAAAGAAAGAAAGAAAGAAAGAAAGAAAGAAAGAAAGAAGAAGAAGAAAGAAAGAAAAGAAAGAAAGAAAAAGAAAGAAAGAAAAAGAAAGAAAGAAAGAAAGAAAAGAAAGAGAAAGAAAGAAAGAAAGAAAGAAAGAAAGAAAGAAAAAGAAAGAAAGAAAGAGAAAGAAAGAAAGAAAGAAAGAAAGAAAGAAAGAAAAGAAAGAGAAAGAAAAAAAGAAAGAAAGAAAGAAAGAAAGAAAGAAAGAGAAAGAAAGAAAGAAAGAAAGAAAGAAAGAAAGAAAGAAAGAAAGAAAAAAGAAAGAAAGAAAGGAAGAGAGAGATGGAATTCAGGACACACGACCCCAAAATACAGCACTTTGGCCATATCAAATGTTTTAGGCTGAAAGAATTGGAGAAAACAGCAGAAGCAGGTGGGTCACTCTGACCTCCTTCCCCTCCCTCACCCTTCTTCCCTGAAAACAGTTATAAAACCCTCCCATGAGAGATGCTCTCCCTATACCTCGAGGGAAGAAGCATCCTTACCTCCAAAAACAAAGGGATTCCTAGAAGAATCCCAACAAACAGACCTGCTAAGTTTCCCCCAGTTCACTACACTTGCCCCGCACTCCTTAGCCAATCACATCCCTCCACAACTGTCCATTTTTCATCAAACCTAGCGTCAAAGACTCAAGTCAAACGGTGTCCTTGGTGTCTTTGGGTCTTCATGTCATTGTGAAGTCTCCCTTGTCCCATAAAATTTACATTAAGTAAGTTTGTAGGCTAGGTTCCTGATAATCTGTCTTTGTCAGTTTAATTTCCAGACCCAGGCAGGGACCCTAATAAGGTTCAGGAAAACTTTTTCCTCCCCTACAGATGAAAGTGAGAGAAAAAGAGAAAGTGGGAGTATAAAGGAAGGAAGGAAAGGGGGAAGAAGGGAGTCAGGAGATGGGGAGGAGCACAAGGACTCCAGAACTCCCTGCTGTGTGTCCTTCAGTAGGAATTACTCTCAATGATTCTCCACATTCCCCCCACAAGCTGCAGTCTCCTCTATAAATTGGATGCAATAAAAAAAGAAATTTAAAAAAATGGATGCAATAATAGTTCCTATTGAATAGGGTTATTTTGAGGGTTAAATTAGCAAAATCGAATGCCTGATGCACAATAAAAACAAGATATATGCTAGTTATTATTGCCACTATGGAAATGTTTATTTTAAAAGGAAACTATGTGAGTAGAATTGGCATTTCCTCTCCAAGATGAGGATATCTGTGCAGTTTATGGATACGTGACCAGATTGCTTTGACCAAACAATTAAGTAAAATCTTTGAATGAACACCTTTCAGTTTCATCCATGGTCCTCTTCAAACACTCACTTAGGTATACGTATGAAGAACGATATTTCCTAGGATCTTTCATCTATATTTCCTGGTGCAGAACTGGGAGAAAGACCAGGGTGATCCAGAATCACCATTTTTAGACCTATTTCTAGGTGATATTTATACAAGCTAAAATTAGGGAATTTCTGAGACACCTTTACCTAGAGAAAGTTTGAGCAAAAATCTTTTGGGGACTATTGCATGAGTTGCTACAGCAGGTTCAGAAGGAGTCGTCAGTGGACAAGGTGCATTCCAAATAGGCCCGGCTACTTATTTACAGAACAGCATAGACTCAAGAGTTTGTATATAAATCTCTATGTTCCAAAAAACTTTCTAAAATTACCAGGGAAGAGTTTCACCAATCATAAAGGAACCACCTACCTCCGCAACCACCACCATCCACTACATACACACACATACACACAATCAAGATCAGTTGCCTAAAAAAATACCAATTCATCCATTTTGGTGGGAAAAAAAATAATCTGATGATATAATCCTTTCTGGTTTTAAGGATATAATGAGTTAAAATGTATTAAATGTTTCGACGATTGCTGAAAAACACTATGTACTTAGATGATGCTTATTATTATCACTTTTCTTATCTAACCTAAAAAAAAAAATCTCATTTTATAGCTGAGAACACAAAGGACCAGAGACACGGAACAATTTACTCAGGTCCTAGAGAAGAAAGCCCAACATCCTTCCCTAATTCCTTGCTGAATTGTCAGAAGATAATTCTGTTTTTATTGATTCTTCCTAAACCTCACCCTGTGCCCTGAAACCCATAAGCTACCAACCAGTGAAAAGTAACATCGTTTCCCCACCGTATGTTCCAAAATTGTCACCATAGTGACATGAACGAGATGATGATGATTTCCTCAATAATTTAATCCAGAAAGGAGTTTTCCACTTCTCATATTTTATAGCTATGAAAGTACATATCAATATTATTGAAACATGGAATCTAAGAAATCAATTGTGGAAAATAAATAGTGGGGTTGCCTCACCTTGGCTCGTCCTGTATGCTAATTGCTGGATCACCTATTGTAGCGTGGCCCTAATTTTATTCATAGTTTTTGGTCCTTCCTCTGGGAAATGGATGGGTGGTTCTGGCATGCATCTTCTTCCCTTTTGAAATCCCCTAGACCAGCAATCCATTTAATTATTTTTGGTAATGACTTTGGCGAATGCATTAGGCGTTCTGCTGCTTTACAGCTCACTCCGGATCTGGATGTTTTGCAGGCGATAAGTTAGGACGCAGTAGCCTGTGGTCTCTTCTGGTCGTGCCGGAAAGACACACTGGGGTTGGCTGACAGGCATTTCCCTTCCCTTTCCCCATTGCAAACACTTTGTAGGGTTTCTTCTCTATTTCAGCCTGGAGGTTACAACCTTGGAGAGAACGAGAGGTTGACCTCCCGGGGCAGGGTCGTGCAAACAGAACCGGGTTTTAGGCACCTTTCCTCACCCTAATTCTTTCCTCCTCCATTTTGCTTCCTCCTAGCTCGGTCATCCACCCCCCAGCCCCAGCCTTAATACCTATCACTTCTTTATTTCCTAATGCCCACGATAAATTTTTCCCCATCTCTGTAAATTATTCTCTTACAGTTAAAATAGGTAGTAAAGCTAATTGAATAACACTATTGTACAGCATTTAGAATAGTCCCTAACACAGAGTAAATGACATGTAATATTTATTAAACAAAAATAAACCAATTAAGCTAATTTATCTTATACAGACCTTTCTTTAAGAGTATGATTGTAATAAAACAAAGAGGGTTTTTTTTCTTTTTTCAAATTTCAGCTTACAAGATGTTTTAATGGCATAGCCTAAAGCATAGGAATTTTTATACTGAGACCATAAACTGGATATTCCAGTAATCCTACAAACACATTTTATAGCAGCTACTTTCTCCACTTATTTTAGTCCCGGGTTACCCCCTCTGAATGTGGGCAGAAAGAATGCACAACCTCAAAGAAATCTATTTCTCAATCTGGGCACTCTGCATTTCCACTATCAGAGACTCCACATTCCTCTAGTTTTAATGGAGCCTGATTACTAAATCCTTATGAGGCTTGCCCTCACCCCTCCCCTTGCTCTCTCAAGGACAATAAGGATGAATTCAAATAATTCCAGTTACATTACGATGCTTATCTGTATGTGCACCGGGGCAAACAGTGATGGAATCTTTGCCGTCTAAGAGGGTCATAACTTTTCTATGACGGGGATCTACGATCTCAAGGATAGTCATTAAAACGCGTTCTCAGGCGCAGTTTCCTTTTCTTTTTACCTTTTTAAACATTTATTTGCCTATTTGAGGTAGGGGAAGGGCAGGTGGAGAAGGAGAGAGAATCCCAAGCCTTCTCCGGGCTGAGCACAGAGCCCGACCCCGGACTCAATCCCATGACCCTGAGATCACAAACGCAGGCTGAAGCCAAGAGTCAGATGCTTAATCAGCTGCACCACCTAGGCCCCCCATCCCACCCCCACCTGTACGGTTTTCTTTCGAGGTTTTAGATGGATTGTCTTATCCCTTCTTCTTTCCCCCATCCCAGTGGCAGAAGTAGAAAGAGTAGCATCACCCATAGCCCTTCTACATGGGAGCTCTGGGAATCTGGGCACCGAAGAGGCGCAGCAGTGAAGATGCCACATCCCCAAGGCTCTTGTCTTAAGGCGAAGCAAGAAAGGAGGAGAAACTATTGCCATAACCTCGTGGAACTTCTCCAACCTCTTCTCTGCCAGTCCGCTTATTTCCCCTCTTCTCTCCAAGCAGGTCGACTTCCCCATCTCTGTGAACCCTTTGATGAAGAGCGTCCCGCGCAGCGAGCGCTTCTCTGCTGGCGTCTGCCTCCGAGGAGTAGGAGGCCCACAGCAAGGAGGCCGCGGGCTGCCCCTCGCCGGCTGCTCCCGGGAGAACACGCAGCCCTTCGGCAACCCCGTGGGTATTAGTCCTCAACTAAAGGAAGACAAATTTAGTCCCAGGAGTTGTTTGCAGGAAACGGTCAGATGTCAACGCAAGATATCAACGTAGTTATTCCTCGACTGCATCGGAATTCAGTTCATTTCTAGTAGGGTCAGTGTGGAATTAAGGCGCTGAACGTCAGAACTGGCAGGAACCTAAAAGACATCCGGAGAAATGACATCTTCATTTTACGGGTGAGAAATATGAAGCCTAAAAGAGGAAATAAACGTGCTTGCATTCCAACACGAGCTAGCGGCCAAAGCGCTTTGGCCAATCTAGAAGGAAGGTGTTAGTCTCGGTGTGTAAGTACACGTGAAGGTGAGAAAAAGGCAGTTTCTCCCTTAAAGAAGCTTCAGGTCTGGAGATATGGGTCTGTCAAGAGTTTAGCTAAGTTACTCCAGGGTAGTGCGGCCTTGGCCTTCATGTTATCTGGTCAAGTGGCCCCCATGGACCTTAAACCAACAACAGCCCCTCAGGCAAGCACATGCCCTAGACAAAACCCCACAGAGTTGCAAGCAATTGTAAGTCCCCGGTACGACTTTCCCAGCAGCCCTTGTGATCCAGTCTCCCCCACCCCCAGCACCTTCTCCTCCAGCACCCCTTAGGTAAGATCCCTGTGGGGCTCACCAAGCCCTGCTTTTTTAATTTTGAACTGAGCAATGCAAGCCACTAGCCCAGGAATCCCAAAGCATCCCATGCCCTGACCCTAACAGAGGCACGTGTCCCGGGTCCTATCAAGCTGTCTGTCTGCACCCCACCTTGACCTCTCTGTGTGGCCCCTCAGGGTGTGCTGGGCCCACGAGGCCCCAGAACCTCCTCCAGGACCTGTGAGTAACAAACTCCTCTATTTCATTCTCTCTGTGGCCTGTCATTGAGCCACAGCACATCATCTGTTGCCCTGTGCTCCACGTCACGGGGCTTGAGGTGACAGATGCATTTCGAGGTCTTTGCTGGAATTTCCACTATCATTCAGTCCAAGGAACCCTGGTGGATGTTGACCAACCTTCACTTCTTCACCTGT
Source organism: Canis lupus baileyi (assembly GCF_048164855.1). Taxonomy (NCBI): domain Eukaryota; kingdom Metazoa; phylum Chordata; class Mammalia; order Carnivora; family Canidae; genus Canis; species Canis lupus. The sequence continues at coordinate 57,399,100 of NC_132857.1, forward strand.
GAGCTCAGGATGCAAACATGATCACGACCACTCCCTTCTCTTAGTCCCTACGTATATTAAGGAAGGAAGGAGAGAACAACCCACAGCATGTTAAGGGTCTACGTGTGCGTCTAAGGGCTACTGCAAAGGCATATACGAAATATTGTAGAAAACAGTATCAAGGGAAGAATTATTCCCACTTATGTGGATTCAAGGTGGGGCTTAAACAGGTGATATTTGATTGAACCTTGAAAGAGACGTCAGACCCTGTCAAGGCCAGGGTGGGGACCTTCTAGCTAGAGGACATTTCCAGGCTATACGGTAGAGTTCAGAAAGGACTTAGGGTAAGCAGGGGAATGGCTGCTCCAAAAATCTACATCCTAATCCCCAAGAACCCGCGACTACGTTCTGTTACGTGGCAAACGGGAATTAAGGTTGTCAGTGGAATGAAGGTCGCCAACAAGAGCTCTTCGGATGGGGAGATTACCCCCGGTCACCCTGGTGGGCCCAGCGGAATTACAGGGGTCCTTAAAAATAGAAGAGGGAGGCGGGAGAGGCCGGACCAATGCGATGTGGGGAGGACTCGGCGTGTCAGCACCGACCGTGAAGGCGCAAGGAAGCACCCAAACTAAAAGAAGCAGGAGTTAGCCCCGAGTCGCTGGAAAAGGCGAGAAAACAGTTCTCCCCCAGAGCTTTCAGAAAGGCCCGTAGCTCTGCCAAAACCTTCATTTCAGCCACGCGAGACCTAGGCCAGACCTCTGATCTAGGGAATAAGATAATACACTCGCGTTGTTTCTACTCCACCAAGTTCGCAGTGATCTGCTGCAGCCCCGACGGGAAGGGGCTCGGGACCCGCAGTTGTCTGCTAACCCGGGAAGAGCCGCATGTCCCCTGCAGTGCCACCAGGGCAGGCTTGTACCTGCGCAGAGAAAACCAGAAGAAAAGCAAAGGTGCTCGCTCGCTCACTTGTAAGTGTCCTGTCTTTCGCCCCCAGCATGTATCCCACTCAGGTCGGAAGGCCACGAGCAAACACTGCATTTCCCGTTTCTTTGGCAACGGGAGGCCGGGGCCAGGTGGGTGGACTCAGCGACGCCGCCGTGGAGGTCCAGCCCCGGGCTTTGCTCCCACCCAGGCGGCGCTGCGAGGTCTGCAGTGCAGAGGCGGAGAGGACCCTAAGGACCACCCTAGACGTCTCTAGTCCTCGGTCCTTCAGGCTTTGTGCCTGAGCCCCGCGGAGGCCCCACGAGGCCCCAGACGCCAGAACAGGACTGGAGCTGACCAGTGACCCTGCAGAGGCCAGGCCCCGGGCACCGCGGCCACAGCAAGGCTGGAACCAAGAGGAAGGTGGGATGACAGCGGGTGCGGGTGCGGGTGCAGAGGCTCCCCACAGCTGAGGACCCACCCAGGCGACCTGCACCCCACTTGTCACCTTGCTTCATGCCCCAGGAAGGCCGCGGCCCAGTCCTAGCACCAAGGCCCTCTGGCCTCCAGCCTCCCGGGCGCCCTCTCCAACGGGGGTCCTCCCAACCAGGCCCCCCAAATGCAAGGAGACACCGGCAACGGGCTTCTGGCCCTCGAGGACCACGGACGCCATCGGCCGGGTCCCCAGGGCAGGGAGGACTCTGAGAGCCGCCTGGCCCTCCTCCAGCCGTGCATTTCCCCACACAGCAAACGGGGAGCGGGGCTGGCCACCTGCAGTGCACGTGCACCTGGCCGCAGGCCCCCCGGTTCTCGGGTGATCTCAAGGAGACCGGGCGCCAGGAGACGCAGAGGCCCGGCGTGCTTGCTCGGGCCCCGATGTGACCCAACAGGCCCAGCCTGAGGGCTCAACTGTACGCCTGCATCCCAGGACAGTCTTTACCGCTGCCCGTCACTCCCGGGGGGGAGCCGAGGCCGCGGCGGCCCTGACAGGTGTGCGGCCTCGGTGACCCAGCGATCTCCACCTGAGGGGCGCCTGTGGCCTGGATTCCAGGACCCTCTCCGACTTGAGAAGCGGGCAGCTTGGTCCCCGGAGTCCCCTCGAGGCCCTCTCTGCACGCGCCCTGGGCTGAAGCTGCCGCCCACCCAGGACATGCAGGCCGCGGGGCCCCCGGGGCAGGGCCACCACCTGCCACCTGCCCAGGACACGCAGGCCGCGGGGCTCTCTCCGTCCTGACTCCTCCCCAGGCAGCGGCCCCTCACCTGTTTCCACCTTTCTCCCTTCTTCTGCCCCTTCCTTTCGGGCCTGCCCCTCCTCCGGGCCCCTCCGCCTCATTCCTCGGGCCTCCCCGCCTCGGCCGCCCCCTCGTCCTCCTCGCTCCCCCTCTGGCACCCCGCGCACGTACCCAAACTGCTCTCTCCCGCTTCCTCGCTCACACACCCGTGAGATCCTTCCCAGTGACTCGGAGCAGCCCGTGTAAAGAGCAGACGTCGCGTTCGTCTTGCACACTTAAATGTCACTTTTACAAGTCATCGGGCATTAAACCGGGTTTCGTTTTTAAACACATGTTTTAGAGAGAAGAAAGGATTATTGCTTATCAATTAATTAGCTGCCTGGTGTGTTCGCGGAGAGTGGTGGGACATTCATGTGTAAATCCGTAAAGGAAAAAGCCTTGGAGAAGCTCATGTGCTATGTAATTAGAGTTAATTAACACATTTGCTAATTGACTATTATTTAGCACTCCAGCTGCTGAGGAAAAATCCATAGGCCCATTACATATTAATTAGCAAAAGTCTATTGTCTGATCCCGTCAGTCCCGTATTGATGAGCTTTCCCACAAGCCCAGCTCCGGCGGGGGCGGTACCGAGCCAGGGCTCCGGGTGGGGGAGCTCCGGGTGGGGGAGGCCGGCTCTGCCCCAGATACTAGAAGTAAAGGCTTCTCCGGGTTCCCATAGGTCTGGGCGGCTCCGGGCCTCGGCCAGCGGCCTCGGGGACAAAGCCCTTGGAAAACGGCAGGAGGGGACGCCCGGGGCCCAGCGGTGCAGCGGCTGCCCGTGACCCAGGGCGTGACCCGGGGCCCGGGATCGAGTCCCGCTCGGGCCCCTGCAGGAGCCTGCGTCTCCCTCGGCCTGCGTCTCCGCCTCCCTGTGTCTCTCAGGAGTAAATACATAAAATCTTAAAAAACAAAAAAACAAAAAAAAACAAAGAAAATTGCAGGAAGACGAAGGCTATGTGCAGCAGCCATGTGCTGTCTCTGGCTTTTCTTTTCCTTTTTTTTTATTTAAAGATTTTATTTATTTATTCACGAGAGACATAGACAGAGAGAGAGAGGCAGAGACACAGGCAGAGGGAGAAGCAGGCTCCATGCAGGGAGCCCGACGTGGGACTTGATCCCGGGTCTCCAGGATCGCGCCCTGGGTCAAAGGCAGGTGCTAAACCGCTGAGCCACCCGGGATTCCCTGTCTCTGGCTTTTCTTAAGCAGCGTGACTGGGCCTCTGCGCTTTCCCGTGATTAGACATCTCTAATGTTCGGGAGCTCCTCGGCCGCCCACCCTGCCCCCGTACCTGCCCCAGGGTGCTCCTGCCCCCGTGGCCCCCACCGGGCTCCGTCCCATGCCCCTGGCTCTGGGCACCTGCTGCACACTGCCCCCCACTACCCCCCTGCAGCCCAGCAGCCCCAGGCACCCTCCCCAGGGGTCCCCCCCATAGCCCAGCTGCCCCAGGCACCCTCCCCAGGGGTCCCCCCCACAGCCCCAGCAGCCCCAGGCACCCTCCCCAGGGGTCCCACCGAGCTCCCCCGAGGGAAGACTGCTCTGTCTGCCCTTAGCCATCCTGTGAACACCAAGAACAGGGCGCAGGGCAGCTGACTCTTTCCGCAGGATCCCAGTAACACGTTTCTCTTGTAAGAACACCACATACCTTCCTGCGGCATCAGCTCGCAGCCCTAAGGTGAGCCCAACTCCGCGACTACAGCTGAGCCGTGAACAGCAGCGGGACTTTCCCGACACCCCTGCACGCCGCACACCCACGATAGCCCACGACACCCTCAAAACGTAAGGACAGAGAGCCTGCTCCGGGCCAGAAACCTTTCTGATAACATGAAGGCCAAGTAACAGACATTCTCTGTGTTATGTGTATTTTTAAAATAAAGTATGTGAGACAAAACAAAGTTTCATTCAGAAGATTGTAAAGAAGAGAAAATACACATACGATACTGTATTGACCGAAAAGAATAATCCACCTTGTGTAAGTGGCCCCATGCTGTGTTCTCGGATCAACTGTCGTAGTTATTTTGTATGAAAAATTTCTGCCAGGGGCTCAGCTAAGTGCTTCCCGGTCATCCCTCTTGGCCCCCGACAGCTCTAGAGGTCAGGGATTGAGGCACAGCTGCTGACGTCGGTGCCACGTGGACCTGGTCTCTGATCTCTGATCTCTGGTTCCCCGGGAGAAATAAGCCATCGCCCTACAAAGGTTTCCCAGGTGACTTGGTGTCACCCAGGAATTACAGGCAGAGCGTGCGGAGGCGCCGAGGCCCCGCTCCCGCAGCAGTCAAGGGAGGCGGTGGGCAACCACCGGGCCGCGCGATGCCAGCGGGATTCCCGGGGCACCACGAGGCACCTCGCGTGGGGGAACAAACACGTGGGTCGAGCCCAGATACTCTGAGCCTTAGGCCATCTGTTCCGAGCAGCGCCAGGTCATGCCCGCTGCACTGGCCTGGGCCCCGGGGATCCCGGCCCGCTGGGGATGGAGTCTGTGGGCCCCCCATCCCGGGGGAAGCAGCGCCGGGAAACCGACCAGCACAAAGGGCTCCCGGGTAAGCCCTCAGACACCCTGTCTGTCGCCACAGCCCGGGGACCCCGGGTCACACCTCGGTCGGCCCGGCTTCACACGGACGGAGTCGTCGTTCGCTACAAGCGTTCTTGTCCAATAAAGTCACATAGTCACGCGCCTGGGCGTGCGCTGGGTGTCTCTGAAGATGAGAGACTGCTGGTTGCTGTATACTTCCCGCCTGACTGGCGAGGACGTGAGGCTCTGGGCACGTGGGCTCGGTGACCTGCGCACACAACCAGTCAGCGGGGCCAACCCTCGGCCGGCCAACGCTGGCTCTTCTCTCTACGCTCACCCTTCCCACCGGGCTGCCGGGTCCCAGGTGGCCCCAATCACGACCCCAACGCGTGAGGACTCCTCCCCTGGTCACCCTCGGGGCTCTGGGTGGGCTTCCCCACAGCGACACTTCCCAGACGACACCCTCGCGCTCCTGAACCAGACCGGTGGACCAGTCGGTGACTCCTCGACACCCCGGCGGCCCCCGTCTAGACCATACCCTGTTTTATTTTTATCCAGGGCTTCGGACATCGTGCTCTGTACATTTTATTACAGTCTGCCCCACGGGCCGTGCACCCCTGAGACCTCCACCCTACGTTGGGTGCCTAGAACCGGGCACACGGGGAGCGCAGAACAAATCCGTGTCTAACGAATACATAAATTCTATGTCCCCCATACTGAGGAGTCGAAATTGTGAAATTATTTACCCCGTCATTATGGAAATGTTTTCTAAATCGAATGCTCGTTTTCCCTTAATTTTGTCGGCCAAGATCCGATGGTGGTAGCAGGGAGGGAGACAACGATAAATTTATTCTGCATTCTGGCTACTTAGCCGTCCTCCATCAGCTCTGTTGGTGGGTAAGGTAAACTGAGGCAGGTGAGTTCCATGTGGCAAGTCAGGGGTGAGTTCCGATTAGAAAGGGCTTAAGACCCCTAGTAAAATTTCTGCAGGGCAACTTAAAAAGGTACCTGGGTGATCAGGCAGTTAAGCATCTGATGTCAGCCCAGGTCATGACCTCAGGATCCTGGGGTCGGGGCCGCTTCGGGCTCCCGGGCAGCACGGACTCTTGTCCCTCTGGCAGTCCGCCCCTCTGCGCATGCTCTCTCTCTCCATCTTTCTCAAATAAATAAATAAAATATTAAAAAAAAAAAAAAAAGAATAGAGCTGGGCATCTCTGTTTGGGGCCCCATGGAGTAAGCTCATCGTTGATTCAAATGTACATGATACACACATAATAAGGAAGATAATATTGAGAACCCAGAGCTTCATGTCCCATAGGTCACTTGATTGACTATTAAATGGGAACTCTAGGGGACAGATGTGGCAAAAAAAATTTTTTCATTGGTTATGAAACTGGCTAGTGCGTAGGCTTGCAAAAAAAAAAAATGAGAAAAAAAGAAAAAAGAAAAAAAAAGCCAAAGACAGCGTTTGTTCTACCCTTCGGGAAAGAGTAAGACTGATCAGAAGTATAGGCGAAGTGAAAATGTTCATCTAAGATGAATTTTGGAAAATCAGAAGGGACCGCTGGCTCATGGGGCTCGTCGGGACCCTCTAGTCCCACTGGTTTATGCGCCTCCTTCTACTGCAGGAAACGTCATTATAATCCCGAGGTAACCGTGCATATGACGGTTAATCAGCAAGGCATCAAGAAGAACGTCCAAAATCTCAGATTCCACTTGAGTTGGGGACACGGAGGCCCAGTACGCGGGTGGAACACGGCGCAGAGTTGTTCTGGGGATGAGGCTCACGCGCAAGACCCCTCTCTCCCCTTAGCTACCCATCAGGTGCTTCAGTGGCTTCATACCCGGTTCAGAGCCGCTGCAGAAAGAAGAAACGTGAGCACACGCCGCTGGGTCGGAACACCGTATCCCTTTATTCATCAAAATCACCTATGATGGGGATCCCTGGGTGGCGCAGCAGTTTGGCACCTGCCTTTGGCCCGGGGCGCGATCCTGGGGACCCGGGATCGAATCCCACGTGGGGCTCCCGGTGCGTGGAGCCTGCTTCTCCCTCTGCCTGTGTCTCTGCCTCTCTCTCTCTCTGACTATCATGAATAAATAAATAAAATCTTTAAAAAAAAAATCACCTATGATGAAGCTATAAATCCCCGCCAAACTGATCTAGAATAGGCAAAAACGCAAAATCAGCTAAAAATGCGAGAGGGCAAGTAGAAGGCTTGTGCCCAGAGGAACAATACCTTCCGCGCTAGGATGCACGCCTCAAATTAGGACGCGACACAGCAGAGAAGGTGAGTGAGGCACCTCCAGGGCGCCGACTCGGCCCGGAAACCTCAGCCTGGGCCTGGGCCAGGGCCTGACGCCGGGACCCCGCAGCCGGCTTCTGCTGCCACGTCTCATCGCGGGTGAGAAACGGCCACGGAAGCTGCCCAGGCGGGGACAGCGACCCACACCACTCTCCACGCCACAAGGTCCCGCCGGGGTGGCTCGGCCCTGCTCGCCCTCCCAGCCTGCAGTCACTGGGGTGCCGCGTGCTGCGCAGAGGGCCCTCGTGTGCGAGGCCGAGGACCTAGAATGGGAGGAAGCCCTCCCGGCCGCCCCTCCTGCCCTCGCCCTGCCCTCCCTGGAGTCTGGGGCCCACGGAAGACGAGGCCACCGTCCAGCGCCCACGGGAGCGGCTACACGCCGCTGTTTCTATTTGCTTTGCACTTCGTCTCGGAGAAACGTGGATAAAAGTGACCCCGGACCAAAGGAAGTCAAGAAAACGTGCCAACGGCTTGAGTCGGATTCTTTCCGTACCCCGTGCCACACCGCCTGCACGACGGCCTCGGGCCGCCACAAACAAGACAGACCGTGTCCTCACGCCTTTGTCCAAACCCGAAGGACGACAGCACCAAGCGTGAACCCTGATGTACACTGCAGACTTTGGGTGACAATCATGCGTCACTACAGGCCCCTCGATTCTAGCAAACGAACCACTGTCGTGAGACATGTTGAAAATCGGGGAGGCATTGGGGGGTATACGGAAAACCTCTGGTCTACCCACTCAATTTGACTGTGAACCTAAAACCGCTATGAAAAAATAAAGTCGAGGGGGATCCCAGGGGGGCTCAGCAGTTGAGCATCTGCCTTCAGCTCAGGGCGTGACCCCGGGATCCCGGGATCGAGTCCCGCGTCGGGCTCCCTGCATGGAGCCTGCTTCTCCCTCCGCCTGGGTCTCTGCTTCTCTCTCTCTCTCTGTGTGTCTCTCATAAATAAATAAATAAAATCTTTAAAAAAAAAATAAAGTCAATTAAAAACAATAAAAACGAAAACTTCAAACATGTACATCCGTTTGGACACACAGAAGCTCTGGAGGCAAACATCATCATCCTGCTTCTGTGCACTGAGCAATGTAAGAAGCGATGGCTACAGACCTGGGCTTAGCGGGGACATCACCTCCCGGCCAGTAGACAAAGGCCACGGTCGCCCCTCCACGTGTCAGCTGCCAGGCACGGAAGCCAGCGGGGCGTGGGCAGGCTCCTGCGCAGTTCACGTTGGGGCCTGTACAGGAGCCTTGGAGAGCACTGTAAAGGGGAAGTCGAAGGGGAGCCACGGGGACCCCGAGGGAGGGCTCGCCAGAAAGAGAGTGACTCCGCGGAGTGAATAAAATGCAACAACCAGCTGGTCGGGGGTGATGGGAGCTGCAGGCCGAGGCTGCACAGAAGCCGTCCACTCCCCCCCGGGCGTCCACAGCTCGGCAGACGAGGAGTGTGTCCACTGGGAGGACCGTCTCACAAGCCCCGGGATGATTCTGAGCAAAGCCGCCCCTGCCACGGCCTTTCCTTGCCCTCACTCCCCACTGAGAGGGGGCCCCGGGACGGTCCTTGTCACCGCGCTGGATTTCTGAGGCTGGGTGCTCATGACCCGTTCCAACACCCAGACGGCGGTTAGAGCAGCAGAAACAGGTGCATGTGGCCTTCGCAGAATGAGGGAGGGCACGGCCTGGCCCGGGGACCTGCGCCGGCTCTGGAGTTCACTCCGGGGGCGCCTGGGGGGGTCCTCTGCAAGGAGGAGGCTGGCCGTGGTAGGCTTTTACACCCCCCGAGCCCTACCAGGAACGCAGGGCCCGCCACACACGCGGGGATGGAGGGAAGTGGGGCCGGAGACAACAGCCTTCATGAATCCACAGCATCGGCAGGGACTCAGCACGACGGCAGGCCTGTACTTAGAATTACTCGAAGGTGGGCAGCCCCGGGGGGCTCAGCGGGTGAGCACCTGCCTTCAGCCCAGAGCATGACCCCGGGGTCCCGGGATCGAGTCCTACACCGGGCTTCTCCCTCTGCCTGCGTCTCTGCCTCTCTCTCTCTGGTCTCTCGTGAATAAATAAAATCTTAAAAAAAAAAAAAAAAAAAGAAAAGAAATACTCGAAGGTGTGGGGAAGAAAGCCCTTTGGACTTACTGCTGTCGACCATCACCCCAAGGCCGCGGCCGCTTCGGTTCAGCCTGCGCCCAGCGCGCGGGCGGTGCACAGGCCTGGCCGGGCTGCCCAGCAGAGCCCGAGCCGCGGTGGCCTGCTACTGCCCAAGGCCTCGGTGGGGCTTCCTTTGTCCCTTTGAAGTCTGGGCACACGCACGGAGAGCTCCCGGGGCTGCAGTCATCTTTTATTCAAATAACCGGATAAATACTTCCATGATGCCGGGTGATGAAGGAAGCACTTCATTACCTTCAGGCCGAAGATTCTCAGAGGGATAAAGGAACCGGGAAGAACACACGAGGCGACGGGAGCTGCTGGGGAAAATCCCCCCGCGCTCCGCTGCCCAGAGGAAGGGCCCTCTTAGGGAAGGGCCAGCGGGGCTCACTCCCCGCCGGAAGGGAGCCGGGCGCCGGGCTGCGGGCCGCCAGATGGGCGACATCGTCTCTCCTGGTACTTATGGGGCTTCGGGGCTCAGGTGACGCGTCCATCCCGCTGGTCCAGTTCTCCCCACAGCTGACTCCTTAAAGGCAGCGGAGCAGGTTGCCTTTCCCATCTGCCTCTTCCTCTGATCTCCAGGCTTGGCAAATTAGTTTTCAGACAAACAAAAAGTATTTTGATAGTAAATCCTTGTTTATAATATCCCCCTGGGGACGGAGTAATCAGCCTTGGGATATCAGGCAGGCCATCAGTTTAACCAACAATTTGAGCCCTGCAATCTGGGGACACATAATTTCCTCTCTCTTTGTTGCTGAATATTTTCTTCTTTTTTTTTCTGCCCTTTGGTGTTTTAAAAATCCTGTTGTCCAAATAATAGTATTTTGGAGGATTAGTCGTCATAAGGTAACCATGACCACTGCAAAGAATCCTGTTTTTGTTTTTTTTTCTCACTTATATCAGAAAATGAGTTTGAATTCATGAACCCACAGTGTAATCTCTGCAGCCCTGTTAAAACACTCAGTTTATATATGTGGGTGACCATACCTTTGTGGCTGATGCAAGACGTCACCAACACAAAACCAAACTACTTCACTCTTATTAGGAAGAACAACTAGCAAACGTCTAAGAATTATTTTTTTTTTAAAGATTTTATTTATTTATTCATGAGAGACACAGAGAGAGAGGCAGAGACACAGGTAGAGGGAGAAGCGGGGTCCACGCAGGGAGCCCAACATGGGACTCGATCCCGGGACCCCAGGGTCACGCCCTGGACCAAAGGCAGGCACTAAACCACTGAGCCATCTAGGGATCCCCCGTCTAAGAATTATTTAAAACCATCCTAAACCAACTTAAGTATCTTTTTTTAAAAAATAAATAAAATAAAATAAAACAAAATAAAATAAAATAAAGTAAAATAAAATAAAATAATAAAATAATAAAATAATAAAATAAAATAAAATAAAATAAATAAAATAAAATAAAATAAAATAAAATAAAATAAAATAAAATAAAATAAAATAAATTGGATTGCAGTAATGTTGACTGACCTCTCACTATACTGAACCAACAAACTGTTCCCAGTATACTAGCAGGTCTTCTACATTTTGGAGGACTTTGCTTTTGGAATTCTGGAAGGCAGATAAAGGCACTGGAAGAAGAACTACTTGCCCAGAGACCCATGAAGGACAGGAATTTATGCATTCGGGAACAAAAATAGAGGCAGTAAGAAAGAAAAAAAAAAAGAAGATGGTAATGAATCAAGCAATGAAAAGAAAGTAAGAGTGTACACCCCCCACACCCATTCCCCATTCACACTTTTCTCTTCAAAGCAAACCTAGAGGGGTGAGCTGCAGACTCAAAAAGAAATCCAGGGATCCGTGTGACCAGTGGAGAGCCCGGTGTGCATGGTGGAGTCACTGAGAAGAGCTGGTGACGATGCCAACTGCTGAAACCAGGAAAGGTGACTCAGGGAAGGTGATCCCTGTAAGAGAGGTATGCAGAGATCAGACTGGGTGGACTTGGAAATCCTGGTTTCCTGTAGAGATACTAACCTATGAAGATCTACTAAGCTAAAATGTTGACTTGATTAAATATTCCAATAGCTTGTGACTGAGAAGGAAGCAAAGGAAACAAACAAAACCCCCCACAAAATCTTACCCATGTTTTAAATGTACTATTGTATTTTATGTATGTATTTTTTAAAGATTTATTTTTATTTATTTATTTATGATAGACAGAGAGAGAGGGGCAGAGACACAGGAGGAGGGAGAAGCAGGCTCCACGCAGAGAGCCCGACGCAGGACTCAATCCCGAGACTCCAGGATCGCGCCCTGGGCCAAAGGCAGGCGCCAAACCGCTGAGCCACCCAGGGATCTCCTTATGTATGTATTTTAAATTAAATTAAAACCACGTTTTAAATGTACTATTGGGAGGACGGTTGGGCAGGGGGGAGAATAAATCATCAAAAGCCAAATCCCATTAATCACCCACAACATTCTTGAGAAAGCAACAGCAGCAACCAAAAAGAACCGCTGTAGATACTATACAACTGTGGGCTATTTTATTTTTTTTAATTATTTTATTTATTTATTTATTTATTTATTTATTTATTTTTCGTGGGCTATTTTAAAGTGATATCTCAGCAACAGGATGCACTCAGGTTGGAATTTAAAAAAAGATGCAGAGCAACCACGTGCGGAGGATGTAGCTGGTGGGAAAGGAAATATGAGGCAAGGGATGCTTGTGAGAATCAATTCAGAGGAAAAATCCTCAGAATTAAATATGGATGGCAGGATACAAGGAAGCCAAGATCTTTACTGCTGTCTAAATTACTACTCCAAAGGCCAGTTGTTGCTTTGTGTTATTTAGTGGCTCTTAGGGGAATCACTCTTTCTTCTATCGTTTTTTTTTTTTTTTTTTTTTTTTTTTTGGGTGGGGAGTAGCATTTCTGCAGAGGTCCTGGGTTGCCCCATGGATATATATATATAACATGCGGCCCCTTCTTTCCAAATATCTAGGTGGCTTGTAGTTACTTACAAATGAAAGCCACTTCCCTTGGCTAAATGAGCTGGAGAGCGAAAAGCTAAATTAGTGACTTTAGGTAGCAAAGAATAACCCGAGTGAGCCCTCAGATTGAGGAGCTTGCCAAAACTGAGGGTGACTCGATTTTTAGGACTTGGCTTTATTTTCATTCTCTGAAAATAAGCAATGAGCATGTATGAAGCAACATATGTAAAGGTTATTTATCCAAAGCACTGTGTGCACGAGCTGAAACTGGAAGTAATCCAGCTTTCCATCATGAGGGAGCTGGTTAGATGCATTACTGCGTGTGCACGGCACGGGAAGGGACTATGAAAACGTTAGGAAAAAAGGCAAAGCCCTTGAACTAGTGAGAAGGAAAGATCTCCAAGAGGTCTCCAAAGGCGAAAACAGCAAAATACAGAACAGTCTAGTGTGCCACATGTTATGGAAGAAAGAGGGGAAATAACAATACGTATCTGCATTTCCTTCGTCTTGCATAAACAAATTCTAGAAGAATGCTAAGTAATTAATAATGTGGTGACCTGCTGGTGACAGAGAAAAATGGGGCTGATGAGGGTAGAGGTGCGAGCTAAACTTTTTACCGTATACCACTTTGTATTGTGTACTAATCATGTAAAAGTATTCCCTATTCAAATGTTTTAAGTAAATAAGAAATGAAACAAAAATGAAAAATGAAATACAAACTTCAGTGCACAGAGACTATTCAGGGGTATTATTTTCTCTTAAAGATTTTATTTATTTAAAAAAAAGATTTTATTTATTTATTTGACAGAGACAGAGAGAGCAAGCACGAGCGGGAAGGGGGGTGGAGAAGCAGGCTCCCCGCCGAGCAGGGGCTCGATCCCAGGACCCCGGGTCCATGACCTGAGCCCAGGGCAGACGCTTAACTGGCTGAGCCACCCAGGAGCCCCCCACAATGATTAATCAGGGAAAAGAATCCAGTATTTGAGGCCCTTCATTGTGACGCGGGAGGGACCTTTCACGACATCACTCCACGGCCCCTTGTGCCTCCCCAGCCCTTCTCTTTAGAAATCTTTGCTTAAACGTTTGCAAATAGGCGTAGTTTTGAAAATGGTAGATTCTTCACTTACCCTTGAAGAAATCATTTGAACCTTATTACTAGGCTAGGAAGCTTACATAGCTCTTCTTTGGCACCCACCTACTTTTATACTGAACTTGCCTACTGAGTGGCTCTCTTCCTCTGTCAGTATTGATCTGGCTAGTGATTTTTAGGGCCCTATTATTTAAATTATTGGGGCTGGCTTCAAGGCTATTTCAGATGTCTGGGGCAGGAAAATGAAGTGGAACTTGTGCTACGATACATAAAGTAATCGGATTGCTTTGGTCGCAAGTAACAGAAAACTGAACTAAAATGACCTTAAGCAAATATATTGGTTGACTTAGGAGTACTTGGGTGGCTCAGGTCCTGATCCCAGGGTTCTGGGTCGAGCCCTGCATGGGGCTCACTGCTTAGTGGGGAGTTTGCTTCTCCTTCTCCTCCCCACCCTTCCCCTCTCCTCATGCTCTCTCGCACAAATAAATATATTTTTTAAAGTTATTGATTCACTTAAATAAAAAATTCGGCTGTAGGGATGATTACAGCCATGAGCCAAGGATTTGTGATATCATTAGAATTCATTCCTTCTTTCTCTATGATTTCCCTACCTCTGCTTCCCTCTTATGCTAGCTTTGTCATTAGACCGATTTCACGAGGTAAAAATGGCTTCAGCTCTTTCGAGGCTCACCTACAGTTTACACTAAGTTATACGGCAGAGAAAGCAAAAACTCCCACATTTCAATGGCTCACATCAACAAAAAATTATTTTTCTTTCTTTTTTGTTTTTTTTACATATTTATTTATTTACTTGGGGGGGGGCGGTGTGCGTGCATGCATAGTGGGAGAGGTGGAGGGAGAGAGAATCCTCACACATAATCCCAACTGAGCCGGGAACCCAAAGTGGGGCTTGATCCCAGGACCCCAAGATCATGACCTGAGCCAAACCAAGAGTCGGATACTTAATGGACTGAGCCATCCAGGCGCCATTCACTATACATTTCTCCTGCAGGTCAACTGTGGTTCTGTTTCACATAGTCCTTATTCCTGGACCCAGGCTGATGGAGCAGCCCCTGGGGGACATTGCCAGAGTTGTGGAGAGGGTGGGAGAACGTAGTGCAAACCACCGTGTGGGTTCTTACAGCTCCAACTCCCACGTGGCGCACGCTACTTCTTAGGTCATTGACCAAAGTCAGTTGTATGCCCTAGTCTGAAGTCAGTGGGGCGGGGAAATTAACTGAACAGCATTCCAAAGTAAGTCTTGAGACTCATACTAATTAGATAAAGTACCAGGCTGAGTTGTTGAACTAATCATTGGACCAGGGGAAAAGAGAGCTGATTGGCTCAGCCTCGCTCATACGACGCGTTTAAACTAGGGTTAAATACAGCTTCCCTGGACCCAAAAGGACCCCCCAAAGAAAACTAGAGGTCTTTGTGGCAAGACAGGGGAAACGGCTGCAGCAGTTGAAACCTGGCATCCAGATTATATTTAATCATGTTTACATCAAATTCCGTGTAGGCAATTTAATGATTGCTGAAAATTAAAACAAAAGAGAATTATGGCATACCATCACTCCACATTTGAAGTCATCTTGGTGGAGTCTGTCTCCCGAGTTGATGAAAAGAACAAGGGGTTTGGGATTAGAAAGACCCATGTCTCTGTTAGAAAGACCACTATGTCTTTTCTACTGGCTTGCTGATTGTGGATGTGAAAATCCTCTCGTTAGCCTCATCTGTGGAAGAAATTAATAATACTTAATAGTGGGGCACCTGGGTGGCGCAGCGGTTGGGCGGCTGTGCCCAGGTCGTGACCCCGGGGTCCAGGATCAAGTCTCCCATCAGGCTCCTGCAAAGAGCCTGCTTCTCCCTCTGCCTCTGTCTCTGCCTCTCTCTCTCTCTGTGTCTCTCATGAATAGATAAGTAAATCCTTAAAAATAATAATAGTAATACTTAACAGTGAGCTCAATGAACAACATAATAATATGTAATCGTGTTATATTAAAAAAGACAATATACACAAAGTGAGAGAAAAACCTAACAGGTGCTCCAAAAAATTGTTACTTTCGCACCGAAGGCCTGATAGAAACTGCTAACAAACTGCAAATAGCGGTCAAGGGAGCCTTCTTTTAATAAAGGAAAACTAGCTAACTTTCATAAACAGTGCTTCAGCTGCCCCTTATTAGCCAAAACAAAACAAATGAAAAACCACAGAGTATTTTGCTGTTGATAATGCCATTCCGTCAAAAAAGGAGGGACAAAACACATTATCTTCAAAACGGAGATTGGAGACAAGACAGCAGAAGGAATTTAGAGACTTCTTTATCATTGATAATATATATTTATGAAAAGAAATGGAAATAAACTGTAAACCCACTGTTACCGCATTCTTACACACCTGTCACTACACAGTTTCACCCAGAGAAGGTCATACGTCAATTATATTATGTATAGGATTTCGTTTTAAGTGAAGCCTACTCATCTGCAATTAATATTTTATACATAGCGCTTAAAGATCATTAAATAAATTGTGGAACTTCAAGGCTTCAGAATGATTCTCCAGTTAATTATGCATGGATATCTACTTAAACTTCACCAAGAACATGCTGTTGTGATTTCATCTTAATTGCTATTTTAGAATTGGCGCATATAATGTGTATGGATATGAATCAAGGGTTCTCATATTCTCTTTGTGGTGGATGCAGCAAGGCAGCGAGCTCCCTAATGTCCGTTCAAGCCATGGGACGCATGGTCACAGGGTCCAGGGAAAAATCATAATCACAGATTCATTCACTCTATGATCTGTCATCCTGATTGTATAAACTTTGTCCGGCCCCCACCTAACATCGTTCCCAAAGAAAAGTCCTATTTAGGACTGGGTAGCATAGATTTAAATGTGGATATTAAAGCAAATGAATTGCAATGTCAGTTATATAATGAGGCCCCTGTCACCTTGAAAGCTTCTCTTCCCACGTGAACACAAAGCAGAGAAATCAGCAGCTTTGGTAGCTGTGGCAACCACCCCGCCAAGCCTGGAGAGCGACTGTTTCCTACGCAGGTTTTGTGCCCCTCTGGCGCTTTGTAGATTCTGCTAATGTTAAGGCCTCTCAGATTCTCAACTTAGTGAATTCATCCAGCTGGGAAAATTAGAGCTGTGATCAGGAGACAAAAGGAGACCTGCTTTGTGTCTGACAAAGGTAGGAAAACACCCTCCAGCTGAAGCTCCTAATGACCCTCCACAACAGCATCACCAACAGCAAATATTTATCATGCATATTCTGTGTTTAAATTCTGAGAAGAATGCAAAGCCAGTTTACTTGGCTGAGACAACCTCGGCATTAATTGCCCCCCAAACCTGGCAAATTTAAGATGAATGTCAAAAGAATCTCATGTGACGTAGTCCCAGAACTGTGTGCCACGCTGAAGAGTATTTATTAGACATTCGTGGAATATGTTAACCCAATAGTCTAGTATTAAAATCCAGATACACCACCATGATTGTCTTCTTCAACAGAACAAAGCAGTGTTCATAAATAAACGAGTTTCACATCCATTTTTGTCTTCTATATCGGTTTTAAAATTTTTTTTATCTCTTTGTACATATTTCTGGGAAAAGAGTAAGAATATGAGACAAAGTAGAAAGCCTTCCTGACCAAATCCTGATTTGTGAAACATAGTTGACTTATGTGGCCACTGCTTGGGAAAGCAAAGCAGACATCTACTGTGTCCCTGGAACTACAGCGAAGGGGGAGCCTCACATGGATGCGTGTGTCATGTGGGCTGGGGGGGGCCCATGGTAACCATCTTGCCTTACTCCCTACTAACAGAATCCCTAGGTTTGGCAGAGCAGTGATAGGAATGTCTCAAAGATTACATTTCCCTTGCAGAAGATGGCGGCCTTTCAACGGACAGCACTTCCAGAAAAGCTCTTCAAAATAGGCTAGTCATGTAGTCCACTTCTTTCTTCTTGTCAGAACTAAGGCAGCATTGCCTTAGTTGTGGACCAGACCTGAGGGGACCAAAGAACAGAGAGCCACAAGGAGCCACTGTGGCAACTATGAGCTCCCTACCTCCTGACATCTCGTTACGTGAGAAACAAGTATCTGTCATATTCAGGCCACTGTATTCAAGTCTCTTCTAAGTGACCAAGTGCCCTTCCTGACAGATACAAACAAAATAACCAGAAGAAGATAAAAACATTAAATTACGTGTTAGATTTTCAATGCTCTTAGAACTGAGAGGGGAAAGGCTATGGAATGAAGATTTAACTCTCAAAGAAGACTTCACAGAGGAGCTATAGAGTAGGCTAAAACTTGAGTGGAGTGGGACTTACAGTTGTCAAATGTAAGATGGCTTAAAGATCCAGGGGTCCGGGGAGAGGACCACATAGCCCGGACTGCCCGGAACACAAAAGTCACGGCGAGCCTTGATGCACAAGAACTTACTTTTTACTTGAAGAGTTAACCAAGAACAATCTGGGTCCTTGGAAAGTGACAGAAGGAAATAAATATTTTAGGAAAAATAATTTGTCAAGGAGATGCGGATAAGAAGAAAGCAAAGAGAGAAGAGGAGAGCACTCCAAAGGCAGTGGCAACAGTTCTGGAAGGAGGAGCTGAGATCTGGCCTATGGTGGTAGGGCTGGAGGGCAGTATTGCTCAGGGGCCAGGTACACACCCAGAGGAAGTGACGTTGTAAGTAGAGTGGGAGAAGCCAAGGGCTTCAGAGGAATGTGGGCAGGAACTTCACTTAGAATTATGGAAGATTGAGGGAACTGCACCAAGAGATGTTTCCCAAAAGTGAAGTGAACCAACTTTTGTTGGAGTTTGCCCAAAGAGAAGAAAGTCAAAACAGAGACAGCATTGTTCCAGTCCTCCTCCCAGAGCTCCCAGCAGTGGGATTTCCACAGATGTTCATAAAAGTAAATAATCCGCATACAAATAAAGCAGATGGTAATTAAAGGTAGAATGTCAATAGGCCTAGTGATCTGTACCTTGGAGAAAAGACAGGGAGAGTCGGGAGGGTTCAGTTAGGCAGGTCGAGAGGTTCTGACCGCCAGAAATAATTCTAGCGATGTCTCAAAGGGCTGCCACGAGCCTGCACACTTGAGAGGTTGTCTGGGTCCCACTAATACACGAGGTCTCCCGCAACGATGGACAGTCAGTTGAGTAGGAAACCCTACAGCGCACGTTCCCGCCCCCGTGCAGGCCTCCAGATCGCCGCCCGGGCTGGGAAGAGGCCGGCGCAGCACACCCAGGCTGCCCTCTAGAAAGTGGACTGCTCTTCTGTTTCCTGGGAGGAGAGGCCTCACCCAGGAGGCCTTCCTCACCCATGGCTCTAGGAAAGTGTTTAGTACAGGGAGACAAGCAAAGAAACAAAAATTCATGTGGAAAACAGATAGTAACACATCAAAAATTATGTCAAACATTTAGTAGATTTATCACTAAATGGATACTCCATAAATGTAATGGTAGCAATCTGAGACCAGCTCTTGCCCTATGGGATAGATTTTAAATTATCCGCAGTATCCATTAGCAATAGAATAGCTAGATATTGGCTAAATGAAGTAGAAAGAGAAATGATTTCTATAAATATGTACCGGCCAGAAAGAGATTGCAGCTTAAAACTTGCAGACTCTTAGTTGGGCAAATATGACAAAAAAAATTTCAGGAGTCACCCCCACTTACTAATAGGTATAGAGAGGATGCTCATCACTGAAGTCAAGAATATTTAAATTATTATATTAACTATTTCTTAAATTTTTACAGAAATTTCTGCTCTTTTTGACATTATTGACATCCTTTTTTTTTTCTCCCTTAAAATTCTTCTCCAAATCACATTTTCTAGCTCAATTTTACTAGAGTGAAAAAGTAACTTTTGGTTTGACAAGTGATATTTTCTATGAAGAGCCACAATACGGATCATCTGCTTACCTAAACTAATATTTACCATATGAAAGGTAGCAGATAGAGCATTATATTATAGCATTATCTTCTATAATTCATATAGAATTATATAATTATATAATAATAATGTAAATTCTTATTCTCAAATAAAAAGTTTATTAAATACAAAACATTATAAAATGGAATATTATGAGCTACACTCAGAATCCAAAGGTGATTCTGAAACTAGGAAACCCACTGTTATTTATAACGGCCGAATCCACTGCAAATAGGTAACGATTCTCCAGTCTACGTCAATCCATGTGAGAGATTCAAAAGAAAGCAGCCTTGGCTCTCAATCTTTTCTCACATTTCAGTCACTGAGCGACTGACTGGTGAAACTCCTCTCCCAGATGGCCCATGTGGGCTGGGTCAAACTTCATGTAGTCAAATACCAATTCCCTTGAGGCAATATGCAAATGAAACAGAGCATATATGCAAGCCAAAGCCATAGGGAAGAATTCTAGCAACGTTCTGTCTCAACCTTGCCAGGCAAACTACCAGAAAAATATTCCACTCCTTTAAAATTAGTTATTAGTGGATGAAACACCAGAAATCTAAACAATGACTTTCGAAAACATAGAGTTAACTTTCTACTTTCAAACACAACGTAGTAACAGACGTTGAGACACACCCACTACCACACACACAGCATTAAAGGAATGATTCTAAAGTAATCAAGGAGAAATTTAAAATAAAAATAAGCATTGGGAGGAAACAAACAAACAAAAAAGCAACACCAGAAATTTGTGTAGTTTTTAGTTTATGATTTGTTTAAAATTTTTAAAGATTTTATTTGTTTATTTTTCATGAAAGACACAGAGAGAGAAATAGGCAGAGGAAGAAGCAGGCTCCCTGCAGGGAGCCTGATGTGGGACTCGATCCCAGGACCCCAAGATCATGACCTGAGCCAAAGACAGATGCTCAACCACTGAGCCACTTGGGTGCCCTTAGTTTAATATCTTTAGTTTAACTTTTGAATTTGTCACACATTCACATAGTCCAACATAGATATAGATATAGATATAGATATAGATATAGATAGATATAGATATATAGATATAGATTTTTTATTTAAATGTTTATACTGAAACATCTCGCTTCTCCCCACTCCTGTCTTTTTTTATCTTCTCAGGATCTCTGGGTGACTTCCATTTCTCCTCTAGTTCCAGGGAAATCCTGTGAGATTAATGAGTAAAATGGAAAGTACAGAAACAGAAGTACATGTGTAAAATCATACATACACACATGTAGGAATTTAATACATGACATAGAGGACTTTTCAAATCAGGGGCAAGGATGGACTATTCAGTAAAAAATCATTGAGTCAAGCTAAACGTCTGAGGAAAAGGTTATTCTTATTTCACAGCATAGAAATGTGAACAAATAAATATATTCCAGGTGAATTAAAAATATAAACTCTAAAACTATAACATTAGTAGCACTAAATATAGTATAATTTCTATCACCACCCTGGGGTTAGCAAGAATATTGAGAGCAAGCCAACAAACATAGTAGGAAAGACCATCAAAAATTATTTAAAAGTTTAAAACTTCTTTTAAGAAAAGACTCTGCAACAAAAGTTAAATAGCAGAAAGAATATATATATATATATATATATATATATATATATATATATATGCAACAGGTACAATAGACAAAGTTCTAATGATCAAAATCTATAAGGAGCTCCTATTTCAATATTTATGTGTGAAAAGAAAACAACCCAATGGAAATATGAGCACACGTTATAAGGCAGTAGTTCACAGAAAAAAAAATATGAATGGACAGTGAATATTTTTAAAGAGATGATCAGCCTTACCAGGTATCAAAAAATGTACACTAAACCAACAAGAGACAAACTGTTTACCTTTAGATTGATAAAAATTAATAAGATGGCTATCAACTATCGGTAATAGAAGAACTCTTCGGTCTCATACCTTGGAAGTAGAGATAAATAAATAATATATATACATATTTGTTTAGATAGAGAAAATTTGTGTGCTGGAATTCCAAAGAGGTTAAGAAGGCAAGCCGACCTGGCAGGAACCATGCAGCCCCTCCGCACCCCCAAGAGAAATGGTCACCTAGAGACTGCACAGCATGTTTAAAGAGACTTCCAGACCAGCAGGAAGGTCAAGCAGAAGGCAGCTGGTCTTTGGCAAGCGCTGAAGCAGACGGGGAGCCAGTGAGAGGGGAGAAGACCGAGGAACAAATGGGGGTGATGATATCATTTATTATGACTTCTCTTTTCTTCAAGGAGGTTTCAAAGCTCAGGAATTTGGAGTATGATTGGCTTTTTGGAGGAAAACACTGAAAGGGGAATAAACTTAAAATACAATTAAAGCATTGTAAAAGAAGTAAAGGGCTAATTCACAGGGCAGCTTTGAATGGCCACAAACTCTGGGATCACAGTTTGGTCCAAGTTGAACCAGTCCCTTACAGGCAGGAAATCTCTAGTATTAAAGTTAAAAATAACAAATAAGAAAAAATAAGAAAGATACTATACATGTGTTTGCGTATATCTGAGTGGAAACATACCTACTTAATTTAGCATGACTTATTATTAGTGTTTTATTATAGCACTTTCAACTTTGGAAATTATTTTATGTATATATATATACACACACACACACAATTCAGTATTGTTAAAACTACAGTCACCATGCCGTACGTTAGATCTCCAGAACTTGTTCATTTTATAACTGGAAGTTTATATCCTTTGGCCAAGATGTACTCATTTTCCCCACCCCCAAGCCCTTTGCAACCAACAATCTACTCTCTGTTTCTGAATTCAACTTTTTTACATTCCACGTATAAGAGAGATTAAACAGTATTTGTCTTTCTCTGTCTGACTTATTTCACTTTGCATAATGCCTTCAGGCTTCATCCATATCACTGCAAATGGCAGGATATTCTTCTTTTTTATGGCTAAATAATATTCTATTATTTGTATATAGACAACAGGTTTTCTTTTTCCATGTCTTGGCTATTGTGAATAATGCTGCAATGGATATGGGAGTGCAGATACCTCTTTGAGATCCTGTTTTCCTTTCCTCTGGATATCTGCCTAGAATTACTGGATCACATGACAGCTCTGTTTTAAACTTTCTGAGGGAACATCCATACTGTTTTCCATAGTGGCTCCACCAATTTACATTCCACCAATAGTAAAACAATGGTTCTCTTTTCACCACTTCTTCACCAGCAGTCGTTATTTGTCTTTTTGAATAGCCATTCTGAAAAGTGTGATATGGTATCTCATTGTGGTTATGATTTTTTTTAGTTCAATTTGCCAACATATAGCATAACACCCAGTGCTCATCCCATCAAGTGCCCCCCTCGGTGCCCATCCCCCAGTCACCCCCACCCCCTGCCCACCTCCCCTTCCACCACCCCTTTTTCTTTTTTTTTCTTTTTTTTTTTTTTTAATTTTTATTTATTTATGATAGTCACATACAGAGAGAGAGAGAGAGGCAGAGACACAGGCAGAGGGAGAAGCAGGCTCCATGCACCGGGAGCGCGACGTGGGATTCGATCCCGGGTCTCCAGGATCGCGCCCTGGGCCAAAGGCAGGCGCTAAACCGCTGCGCCACCCAGGGATCCCCCACCACCCCTTTTTCGTTTCCCAGAATTAGGTGTCTCTCATGTTCTGTCTTCCTTTCTGATATTTCCCACTCATTTTTTCTCCTTTACCCTTTATTCCCTTTCACTATCTTTTATATTCCCCAAATGAATGAGACCATATAATGTTTGTCCTTCTCCGATTGACTTATTTCACTCAGCATAATACCCTCCAGTTCCATCCATGTTGAAGCAAATGGTGGGTATCTTTCGTTTCTAATGGCTGAGAATACATAGACCACTGCTTCTCTATCCATCATCTGTTGGAGGACACCGAGGTTCCTTCCACAGTTTGGCTATTGTGGACATTGGTGCTGTGAACATCGGGGTACAGGTGTCCCGGTGTTTCACTGCATCTGTATCTTTGGGGTAAATCCCCAGCAGTGCAATTGCTGGGTCGTAGGGCAGCTCTATTTTTAACTCTTTGAGGAGCCCCCACACACTTTTTCAGAGTGGCTGCACCAGGTCACATTCTCATTATGGTTATGATTTACATTTCTCTGATACTTAGTGACCTTGAGCACCTTTTCGTGTACCTATTAATGATTTGAATACCTTCTTTGGAAAGATGCCTATTCAGGTCAATCACCCATTTTTGTGTATATTTTTGCTATTTAGTGGTACACATTCCTTATATATTTTGGATATTATAGTCACACTTGTAAATTTTTGCTTTTCTTGCTTGCACTTTTGGTGTCATATTCAAAAAGTCATTGGCTAGACCAATGTCAAGGAGCTTTTTCCTTATCTTTTCTTTTAAGAGTTTTATGGCTTCATATCTTATGTTGTTCAACCCATTTCAAGTTAATTTTTGATAGGTGTCTAATTTCATTCTTTCATATGTGGAAATTCTGAAGATATTCCCCTATTTTATTTTCCAGAAGATTAATTGTTTTGTCTTTCATATATTAAAATACAATTTTATAATCGATTGTTATGTATGGTGATTTGTAGATGTCTAGTTTCATTTTCCAATATGGATATCCAACTGTCCCAGGACCTTTTGTTGAGACAGCTCTCCTTTCTACTTAGCTTTTCAGCACCATCCTTTTTTTTAAAGATAAAAGCTCATATATCATTGGTCCTATTTTTAGGTCCAGTAATTTGTTTTATTATACTGTTTAGGATACTTCCACCAATATCATAGTCACCTAATGATTACATATTTGTAAGATTTGATATTTAACAGAATAGGTTTCCTATTATTTGTATCCTTTAAGTTGTCTTAGCTATTCTTGACCCTTTACATTGTTAGTCCATCAGAAAAATAAATTAAAAAAATAATAAAATAAAACAAAAATTCAGATTTTGATTAGGTTTGAGTCTATACTTCTGTTTCAGTCTATATTTCTGTTTGAAAAAAAGTGATATCTTTAAAGATTGGCATTCCAGATATTAAGATGTTCATCAGTACACAGCAACATAAACTCTCTAAAATGAAACACAAAGAATAAAACCACTAACATAGCTTAACATATCTCTAAAGCATTGGGAAGGAAACGTGAAGATATTGAAGAAATACATGCTGAAAAATTTCTAAATTTGATGAAAACTATAAATTCACAGATCCAAGAAGCTCATCAATAAAATCCATGTATCAGAAAGATAAAGAAAATTATTCCAAGACTCATCCTAATCAGTTCCTTAAAATCAATGATAAAAAAGGAAATTTTAAAACTAGTCAGAGGAAAAAGACACATTATCAACAATAGAATAAAAATCAAGATGGCAACAGATTTCTTTGTGGAAACAATGCAAGCTGAAAGACAGTGATGGATCATTTAACATCATTAAATTATTGAAGGAAAAATTGGCAACCTGGAGTTCTTTATTCAGAAAAAAATAATTTTCAGCAAAGAAAACAAAATAAAGATTTTTTCAGGCTTACAAAAAATTTTTAAAATTCAGTAACATTAAACTTACATTATAAGATATATGAAAGGAAGTCCTTTAAGCATACGAAAAATAGTGCCAGGAAAATACCTAGAGCTACACAAAGAAACGAGGAGCACTACGAATGTAACAAGTAAAAGGCAAGTATAGAGACTATTTTTATACACTTATTTTATTTTATTTATATGAATTTCTAAAATATAATCAGTTATTTAAAGTTAATAATCAAAGAGTATGAGAAACAGAAGCATAATTTTATGAGCTTATGCTGTATATGAAGCAATATAATATCACTTAAAAGTAGACTGTAGTAAGCTGAATATGTATGCTATAAGGCTTAACATACTACTAAAATAAGCCAAAAATTTGTCTCTGTTAAACTGACAAAGGAGATATAATCATTTTTTTAGAAGCCCAAAAGAAGACAGGAAAAGAGGAAAACAAAAATAAAGAACAGCTAGAATAAAGAAAAATCAAATAGCAATCTAGTAGAGTTAAACCCAACAAAGGAATGGTCACATAAAATTTAATTATCCCAAGCCTAAAATCTAAAGTACCCAAACATCTCCATTTAAAAGTAGAGATTGTCGCATTGGTTAAGAATGTAAGACCCAACTGTATGCCACCCACGAGAAATTCACTTGAAGCATAAAACAAGAATAGGTTAAATGTATAAAGACAGGAAAAGATACACCATGATAACACTAATTGAAAGAAAGCTGAATTTAGCATATTAATTTCAAAATCAATTTCAAAACAAAGAGTACTATCAGAGAAAAAGATGATGATAAAAAGATCATTTTATCAAGAAGACATAATCCTAAATGTGTGTGTACTTAATAATAGAACTTCCAAATATGTGAAACAAAATTAAGAGAACCTCAGTGAGAAACAGAAAACTCTCTAATCATAATCAGTGATTCAATACCCCTCCCTCAAAAGCTGATCTACCAAGTAGATGGAAAATCACTAAAGATGTAGAATACTTGAACAACACGATCAGTCATTTGCCCTAATTCACACGTATAGAACACTCCGCTCAACAACAGCGGGATATACATTATATTCATGTGCACATGACACATTATCAAAACAGACTATATTCTGGTCCCAAAATAAGTTTCAATAAATTTAAAAAGCTGTACTCTCTGATCACAATGGACTAAAACAGAAATCAATAACAGAAGTATATCTAGAAAATTCCCCAATACATAGAATTTAAGTAACACATGTCTACATAATCTATGTATCACAGAATTCAAAACAGAAATTTTTAAAAAAATTTTATTTGAGAACAGGCAAGATGGTGGAGGAGTAGGGTCCTCACCTCACCTGCCCCCACAACTTACCTAGATTATTTTCAAGTCATCCTGAAAACCTACAAATTGACCTGAGGTTTAAAGAGAGAACAGCTGGAATGCTACAGAGAGAAGGGTTTTCACTTTTAACAAGGTAGGAAGGTGGAAAAATAAAAATAAAAAAAGAATCCAGTGGGGGCAGCAGGAGCCTCAGGGATAGGGAAACCCAGTCCCAGAGAACCAGGAACTTTAGAAATCTGCACAGGATTCTTCCTGGAGGGAAAGTCACTTAGCAAGGAACTCGGGCAGAACCACAGGAGGGGCAGTGGAGCCTCCAGTCTCCCCAGGTCACTAGCAAAGGAAGTGTGCCCAGGGGAGAGCGCACCCACACTGTGGCCGAGCTCAGTAAAGGGCTGGAGCATGCACCTGCAGGGCCTCAGGGAGAAGCTGGTGGATCAGGCAGGGGCTCTGGGTGGAGAGGGCTGCATCCTGCTGCCTTTGGGAGCTGCGGCCCTGGGAGCACGATTCCAGCAGCACAGGCCCCAGATCCCAGGGCACAGAGGGACACAGCTCGAGGATCCTGCCTCCCGGGACAGCCAGAGGCGGGGAGGGCCCAGGACAGCGAGGACTTTCCTGCCGCAGGATGCCCCCAAGCTATGCAGGTCAGCGCCCCCCACCCCCAGAGCATCCAGGCCAGTGTGGACTGGGAGACTGTGGTAGTTACTGTGGGAGTTGACCCCAGAACTGGAGAGCTGGCCGCCGCCAGTGGTGTTGTTCCTCCTTGTGTCACCCTGTGCCTGGGAGGGGTGGGACCACCAGGAGACAGAGGCCTCATGGGGTAAACAGGCCCACTGAGCCCAGCACCTGGCAGGGGGCGGGGCATCTCCCCCAGGTGCACACACCTGAGAGTCAGTACAGCAGCCCCTGCCCCAGAAGACACACTGGAAGGACAAGGGAAGAGCAAGTCCTTGACCAAGCAGCGCTGGAAAGCTCCAGGACCAAGGGAAAATCGAGGGAATATAGTATATAGAACTAGAGGGTTCCTCCCCCTTTTTTAAATTTTTTTCCTTTTTCCATTACAACTCTTTACATTATACTAAAAATTTCCAATATCTTTTCTCCTTTCCCAGTTTAACAACAATATTTTACCACCCCTTCATTTTTAAGATTCTTCCTTTTTGACTTTCATATTTCTACAATTACAGGTCCTAGATATACTTTCCACTTCTAGATTCCCTTCAACATACTCAACTTAATTTTGAGAGATATACAAGATATATTTTTGTTTTGTTTTGTGTTTTTTTGTTTTCTCTGCCTCATTTTGTTCTATAATGGCAAAAGTTAACACCTTCTAAGACATGACCAGTATGCGCCCAGAACCAAGTGGTATACCATGCTGGTTCATTCTGTGAGACTCCTCATTCCCATTCTGCCCCCCTCTTTTATCTCATTTATGTTTTGGTGGTCAATACTGGGGCCCTCTACAAGTATTTCTGATTTATATAAATTTGGGACTGAGCATCTTCTGACTTACAGAACTTAATATACTCAGAACCCAGAGGAGGATCACCCTCTAGAACCCCTCAGGTAGACTACATTCTCCCTCCACTGCAACTTTGTCATCACCACCATCTCCCAGTCCCCCCTTCTTTTCTTATTCTTTTTTTTTTCTTTTTTCTTTTTTCCCCCCTCTTCTTCTTTAGGATTCTTGGCCTTTTATTCTTTACCACTTTCTTTTAAAATTTGTTTTTCACTTTAGGGATCCTTTTGTTTTATTTCATTCTGATCTTTGTTTTCAATTTATGGTCTCTATCCTCAGCAGAATCATCTAGGGTGAGATTTACTTAGGTTGTGGTTGATATTCTTGATGCAGCCCATTCATACAGCCACTCTGCACTGAGAAAATGACTAGAAAAAAGAACTCAAAACAAAAGAAAGAATCAGAAACAGTACTCTCTCCACAGAGTTACAGAATTTGGATTACAATTCGATGTCAAAATGCCAATTCAGAAGCACAATTATAAAGCCACTGGTGACTCTGGAAAAAAGCATAAAGAAATCAAGAGACTTCATGACTAGAGAATTTAGATCTAATCAGGCCGAAATTAAAAATCAATTAAATGAGACACAATCCAAATTGGAGGTCCTAATGACCAGGGTTAAGGAGGTAGAATGAAGAGTGAGCAACATAGAAGATAAGTTGATGGCAAGGAAGGAAGCTGAGGAAAAAAAGGAAAAACAATTAAAAGACCATGAGGAAAGGTTAAGGGAAATAAATGACAGCCTCAGAAGAAAAAGTCTACATATAATTGGGGTTCCAGAGGGCTCTGAGAGGGACAGAGGCCAGAAAGTGTATTTGAACAAATCATAGCTGAGAACTTCCCTAATTTGAGGAGGGAAACAGGCATTCAGATCTAGGAGATAGAGAGGTCCCCCCTAAAATCAATAAAAGCCATTCAACACCTCGACATTTAATAGCAAAACTTGCAAATTCCAAAGATAAAGAGAAAATCCTTAAAGCAGCAAGAGACAAGAGATCCCTAACTTATATGGGGAGAAATATTAGATTAACAGCAGACCTGTCCACAGAGACCTGGCAGGCCAGAAAGGGCTGGCAGGATATATTCAGGGTCCTAAATGAGAAGAACATGCAGCCAAGAATACTCTATCCAGCAAGGCTCTCATTCAGAATAGAAGGAGAGATAAAGAGCTTCCAAGATAGGCGGAAACTGAAAGAATATGTGACCACCAAACCAGCTCTGCAAGAAATATTAAGGAGGACCCTGTAAAAGAAAGAGGAAGCACAAAGAAATAATCCACAAAAACAGGGACTGAATAGGTATTATGATGACACTAAATTCATACCTTTAATAGTAACTCTGAATGTGAATGGGCTTAATGATGCCATCAAAAGACGCAGGGTTTCAGACTGGATAAAAAAAGCAAGACCCATCTATTTGCTGTCTACAAGAGACTGATTTTAGACCTAAGGACACCTCCAGCCTGAAAATAAAAGTTTGGAGAACCATTTACCATTCAAATGGTCCTCAAAAGAAAGCAGGGGTAGCAATCCTCATATCAGATAAATTATAGTTTATCCCAAAGACTGTAGTAAGAGATGAAGAGGGACAGTAGTAAGAGATGAAGAGGGACACTAGATCATACTTAAAGGGTCTATCCAACAAGAGGACCTGACAATCATGAATATTTATGCCCCAATGGGAGAGCTGCCAAGTATATCAATCAATCAATAACCAAAGTAAAGACATACTTAGATAATAATACACTAATACTGGGAGACTTCAACATGGCGCTTTCTGCAAATGACAGATATTCAAGCGCATTATCTCCAAAAAGAAGAGCTTTTAATGATACACTGGACCAGATGGATTTCACAGATATTTACAGAACTTTACATCCAGACGCAACTGAATAGACATTCTTCTCAAGTGCACATGGAACTTTCTCCAGAGTAAACCACATATCAGGTCTTAACAGATACCAAAATATTTGGATTGTCCCCTGCATATTTTCAGACCATGATGCTTTGAAACTTGAACTCAATCACAAGAAGAAATTTGGAAGAAACTCAAACATGTGGAGGTTAAAGAGCATCCTGCTAAAAGATAAAACAGTCAACCAGGAAATTACAGAAGAATTAAAAAGATTCATAGAAACTAATGAAAATGAAAATACAACCGTTCAAAATCTTTGGGATACAGCAAAAGCAGTCCTAAGAGGATATACATCACAATACAAGCATCCCTCAAAAAATTGGAAAATACACAAGCTAGCTAACCTCGCACCTAAAGGGACTGGAGAAAGAACAGCAATAAAACCTGCACCAACCAGAGAAGAGAGTTAATAAAGATTCGAGCAGAACTCCATGAAATGGAGACCAGAAAAACTGTAGTAGAACAGATCAACAAAACCAGGAGCTGGTTCTTTGAAAGAATTAATAAGATAGAAAACCATTAGCCAGCCATATTAAAAACAAAAGAGAAAAGACTCAAATTAATAAAATCAAGAATGAAAAAGGAGAGATCACAACCAATACCAAGGAAATACAAACAATTTTTAAAAACATATTATGAGCAGCTATAGGCCAATAAATTAGGCAATCTAGAAGAAACAGACGCATTTCTAGAAAACCACAAACTACCAAATGTGGAGCAGGAAGAAATAGAAAACCTGAACAGGCCAATAACCAGGGAGGAAATTGAAGCAGTCATCAAAAACCTCCCAAGACACAAAAGTCCAGGGCCAGATGGCTTCCCAGGGGAATTCTATCAAACATTTAAAGAAGAAACAATATCTATTCTACTAAAGCTGTTCTCGAAAGATAGAAAGGGATAGAATACTTCCAAACTAGTTCTATGAGGCCAGCATCACCTTAATTACAAAACCATAAGACTCCAGCAAAAAAGGAGAATTATAGACCATTATCCCTGATGAACACAGATGCAAAACTTCTCAACAAGATACTAGCCAATAGGATCCAACAATACATTAAGAAGATTATTCACCATGACCAAGTGGGATTTATCCCCGGGATGCAAAGCTGGTTCAACACTCGTAAAGCAATCAATGTGATAGATCATATCAAAACAGAAAAAACAAGAACCATAGGATCCTCTCAATAGATGCAGAGAAAGCATTTGACAAAATACAGCATCCATTCCTGATCAAAATTCTTCAGAGTGTAGGGATAGAGGGAACATTCCTCAGCATCTTAAAAGCCATCTACGAAAAGCCCACAGCAAATATCATTCTCAATGGGGAAGCACTGGGAGCCTTTCCCCTAAGATCAGGAACAAGACAGGGATGTCCACTCTCACCACTGCTATTCAACATAGTACTGGAAGTCCTAGCCTCAGCAATCAGGCAACAAAAAGAAATAAAAGGCATTTACATTGACAAAGAAGAAGCCAAGCTCTCCTGCTTTGTAGATGACATTATACTGTACATAGAAAACCCAAAAGACTCCACCCAAGATTGCTAAAACTCATACAGCAATTTGGCAGTGTGGCAGGATACAAAATCAATGCCCAGAAATCAGTGGCATTTCTATACACTAACAATGAGACTGAAGAAAGAGAAATTAAGGAGTCAACCCCATTTACAATTGCACTCAAAAGCATAAGATACACAGGAATAAACCTAACCAATGAGGTAAAGGATCTATACCCTAAAAACTACAGAAATCTTCTGAAAGAAATTGAGGAAGACACAAAGAGATGGAAAAATATTCCATGCTCATGGACTGGAAGAATTAATATTGTGAAAATGTCAATGTTACCCAGGGCAATTTACACATTTAATGCAATCCCTATCAAAACACCATGGACTTTTTTCAGAGAGAGTTGGAACAAACCATCTTAAGATTTGTGTGGAATCTGAAAAGACCCCGAATATCCAGGGAATATTGAAAAAGAAAACCAGAGCCGAGGGCATTGGCCAGATTTCAGTTGTACTACAAAGCTGTGGTCATCAAGACAGTGTGGTCCTGGCACAAAAACAGACACATAGATCAATGGAACAGAATAGAGAACCCAGAAGTGGACCCTCAGCTCTATGGCCAACTAATATTCGACAAAGCAGAAAAGACTATCCACTGGGCAAAAGGACAGTCTCTTCAATAAATAGTTCTGGGAAAATTGGACAGCCACGTGCAGAAGAATGAAACTAGACCACTCTCTTACACCAGACACAAAGATAAACTCAAAATGGATGAAAGATCTAAATGTGAGACAAGATTCCATCAAAATCCTAGAACTTGAACTTGGCGACAGCAACTTCTTGCAAGATACATCCGTGAAGGCAAGAGAAACAAAAGCAAAAATGAACTATTGGGATTTCATCAGGATAAAAAGCTTCTGCACAGCAAAAGAAACAGTCAACAAAACTCAAAGACAACCTACAGAATGGGAGGAGATATTTGCAAATGACGTATCAGATAAAGGGCTAGTTTCCAAGATCTATAAAGAACTTATTAAACTCAACAGCAAAGAAACAAACAATCCAATCATGAAATGGGCAAAAGACATGAAGAGAAATCTCACAGAGGAAGACATAGACATGGCCAACAAGCACGAGGAAATGCTCTGCATCACTTGCCATCAGGGAAATACAAATCAAAACCACAATGAGATCCCACCTGACACCAGTGAGAATGGGAAAAATTAACAAGGCAGGAAACCACAAATGTTGGAGAGGATGCGGAGAAAGGGGAACCCTCTTGCACTGTTGGTGGGAATGTGAACTGGTGCAGCCACTCTGGAAAACTGTGTGGAGGTTCCTCAAAGTTAAAAATAGACCTGCCCTATGACCCAGCAATTGCCCTGCTGGGAATTTACCCCAAAGACACAGATGCAGTGAAACGCCGGGACACCTGCACCCCGATGTTTATAGCAGCAACGTCCACAGTAGCCAAACTGTGGAAGGAGCCTCGGTGTCCATTGACAGATGGTGGATAGAGAAGCTGTGGTCTATGTGTACCGTGGGATATTCCTCAGCCATTAGAAACGACAAATACCCACCATTTGCTTCGACGTGGCTGGAACTGGAGGGTATTGTGCTGAGTGAAGTAAGTCAATCGGTGAAGGACAATCATCATATGGTTTCACTCATACAGGGAATATAAGAAATAGTGAGAGAGATTATAAAGGAAAGGAGGGGAACTGAGTGGTAAAAATTAGAGAGGGAGACAAACCATGAGAGACTCCTGATTCTGGGAAACGAACAAGGGGAAGTGGAAGGAGAAGAGGGCAGGGGGACGGGGTGACTGGGTGACGGGCACTGAGAGGGGCACTTGATGAGATGAGCACTGGGTTTTTTATTATATGTTGGCAAATCGAACCCCAATAAAAATATACTAAAAAAAACAAAGCAATAAAGAATTCCACTTCACTTAATTCATTAAAAAAAAAAGATTTTATTGATTTATCCATGAGAGACACACAGAGAGAGAAGCAGAGACACAGGCAGAGGGAGAAGCAGGCTCCATGCAGAGTGCCTGATGTGGGACTAGACTCCAGGACCCCAGGATCATGCCCTGGACCAAAGGCAGATGCTCAACCGCTGAGCCACCCAGGCGCCCCAAAACAGAATTTAATAAGTACCTTGAAATGAGTCAAAATTAAAGAAACACATACCAAAATTTGTGGGATGCTGCTCAAGGAGAAATTGCAGGAAAATTTCAGCACTAAATGTGTACATTTGAAAAGGAGAAAGGTCTCAAATCAGTTTCCACCTTAATAAACCAGAAGAAAAAGGGCAAAAGAAACCCACAGTAAGCAGAAGAAAGGAAATAACAAAGGTCAGATAGAAATCTATGAAATAGAAATTTGGAAAACAGTAGAATGATCAATGCACAGCAGAGGAAACAAAACTAAAAGGCAGCCTACAAAATGGGAGAAGGTATTTGGAAATGATGTATCTGATAAAGGGTTAGTATAAAAAATTTATAAAGAATTTAGCAAGCTCAACGCCCCCCCAAAAAATAATAATCCTGTTAAGAAATGGGCAGAAGTCATGAAGAGATATTTTTCCAAAAAAGACATACAGATGGGCAACAGACACATAAAAAGATGCTCAATATCACTCATCATCAGGAAAATATAAATCAAAATCATGATGAGATACCGCCTCACACCAGTCACAATGGCTAAAACTAACAACACAGGAAATAACAAATGTTGGCGAAGATGTGGAGAAAGGGGAACCCTCTGAAGCTGTTGGTGGGAATGCAAAGTGGTGCAGCTGCTCTGGAGAACAGTGTGGAGTTTCCTCAAAAGTTAAAAATAGACCTGCCCTATGAACCAGCCATTGCACTACTAGGTGTTACCCAAAGGATACAAAAATACAGATCTAAAGGGGCAAATGAGCCCCAGTGTTCGTAGCAGCATCACCAACAACAGACAAACCATGGAAAGAGCCATATGTCCATCAACTGATGAATGGATAGAGAAGAGGTGGTATATATACACAATGGAATATTTATTTCTCAGCCATCAAATGAATGAAATCTTGTCATTTGCGACGACGTGAATGGAGCTACAGTGTATTATGCTACATGAAATAAGTCAGGGAAAGAAAAATGCCATGTGATGTCACTCAAATGTGGAATTTAAGAAACAGAACTGATGAACACAGGGGAAGGGGAAATAAAAGAGAGAGGAGCAAACCGTAAGAGACTCTTATAGAGAACAAGCTGAGGGCTGATGGAGGGAGGTGGGGGGCGGGGAGCAACTGAGTGATGAGTTTTAAGGAGGGCACTTGCTGGGTTGAGCACTGGGTGTTACATGTAAGTGATGAATCACTAAATTCTACTCGTGAAACCAATATTACACTATATGTTATCTAATTAGAATTTAAATAAAAAATTTTAAAGACCCAAAAGCTGGTCCTTTGAAATCAATAAAATTTATTAGCCTCTTGTCACGTAGATCAGGAAAAAAGTAGTCACAAATTACCAGTATCAGGAATGAGAAAGGTGATTTCACTGTAGCCTACAAATATCTAATGGAAAATAGGAGAACCTTTATGAATAATATGCCAGTAAATTCAACAACTTGTATAAAACACATATAGTTTTTGTTTTGTTTTCTCTTAAGGAATCCTTCTAAAAACCTAAATCTTCCTATTCCAGTTTTGTCTGGTTGCTTCATAGGGCTGCTGCTGTATAGCTGTTGTCTTGGGAATTCTTTTAAACGCCATCCTGATAATTACTTCTTCCTTTCTCTTATGTTCAATCCCCTGTTCCCTGGAGCCCATTCTCTCTCTCTCTCTCTCTCTTATTTTGGGGAAAGACATCCCAATAGGAATTGATAGAAATTCTTGGTTATTATGAAGGTTATCATAAACATTACTTCAACCCAGGAGGACTAACCAACAGCTGAATGAATGGGACCTGGAAAATATTATGGCCGGAGTTAAATTATGATCTTATGGGATCTGAAGAGAGAGAATTAACTGCCAATGTGTGAGATCTGAAATTCAACTCCATTAAAACTATTCAATAATACCAATATACATAGTATTAATTCAGCTTCTGGTACTATTTTCATAAACATCTTACCCCACATTTGATGTGATATATACTTTTAGCTAATGGGGAAAATATTGCTTTGGGTACTTACCGCTGAATCATTATTAGTGATTCCTCACAGAAGGAGTAAAAAAAGGGGACTTACATTTTTTAATATTTGGGTTTTTAAAACTTAAATAATGAGTCTGTATTATGTTTGTGTTGAAAAAGAAAAAAATGCGGAAAGAATTATCCTCTTTGTATAGAGGGTAAGATGAGCTGTTAAGACGCCTAAATAAAAAATCATCCCGTGGAGTTATCATAAATTTTATGATGAAATATGAAGTGTTTTCTATTATATGATAGTGTATCAACTGAAATTTTTTCACTAATACTCATATCCATGTCCATGGGAATTCTCAATGATACAACAAGCAAGAAGCTAATGTATGTGTATTATGGAGACGTGAACGAGACATAAAATATATTCCCTTCTTTCACTGCAGGAACAATTAAAATACACTTAAAATATTGCTGCTGATAGGTATTTTCTGTTTTGCCCTCCCAGTAACCTTACTACCATCATCCAG
The DNA here is from genome assembly GCF_048164855.1 of Canis lupus baileyi. Classification (NCBI taxonomy): domain Eukaryota; kingdom Metazoa; phylum Chordata; class Mammalia; order Carnivora; family Canidae; genus Canis; species Canis lupus. The sequence goes on from NC_132857.1 coordinate 57,434,642, forward strand.
TTATAGACCTTTCCTTATGTGTGGAGAGCACGTGCTCTGTGGTTGCAGTGTATTGACCTTTCCCTCCTCCAACTCCAGCTCTCAGCCAAAGGGATGGATTCATAATCCAGATCCAGTCCACAGAGAGCCCGTCACCCTACTGCTACAGCCATGAGCAGACCAATTAGTGTCCTCCCCACTAGCTTTCTGCTAGAATGGTGCTTTCCTTTTGCTGGGGTTTCAAGCTACTGGGTTGCCTATTAGCCTGCCGCCCATCTAGGACATGAGGGAAAACAGTGCTGGCAACATGATACCCCCGGATGATGACAGCAATGATGATGATAATGATGATGATGATGATGTAGCAACCATGAAAATTATAGCAATGAATATTATAATGGCAATACTGATGATGATTAATACTATAAGCCAGGTACTCCGCTAAGTACTTTACAGGATCAAACTCATTTAATCTTCACAACAAACCAATGAGGCAGATCTTATTATCCTGATTTTACAGACGAGGAAACAAGTACAGGATGGCTTAAGTAATTCACCCAGTTATCTGGTTAGCAAGTGGAAAGTCTGAGAGATTGCCTTTCCATGAGTAAACTTTTCATTTTCAAGAAATTCAATTTCCTTTTTAATTAAGGGGGTTTGAATTCTGTTTCAATTTCTTATATTTTTCTAAAGTCCAGATTAATACAGTCTTGATGGGAACCTCATTGGGCACCTCTCATCTGCCATTCTGAATCTTCTCCTGCCCACTCCTTACGCTAGCTACCACTGCAGCAACTTGTCCTACTTCCCTCCAAAGGGCTTCATGCAGATGTCATCCAGTCACATCTCACTTGAACCTGCCCCAAGTATTTCTCACACCTGCTCCTGGGACCCCCTGGTTGCAGCATGGAACATCCATGAAAATCTACTTGGTGCCCGTGTATGTACAATTTGGAACTACAGGGCAATTATCGTCCTTAAGGTTACCGTTGACTAGAGATCGGAACCAAAGCATAAATGCTTCTTCCTCTGTCTCCTGAGTGGATGGCTCTGATGCTCATTTCATGAGGCCCATCAGAAGATCTGTGGAATCAAGCAGCAGTCACCCACGACGAGGTCAATCCAAGAGCACAGCCATGTTTTGGCTGTTTCCAATTCCCTGATTAATTCCTCTCACTCTTCACCCCAGCACCCTGAAATCACTTTCCAAATAAACTTCTTTCATACCAACCCTTCGCTCAGGCTCTGCTTTGGGAGAAATCCAAGTTAACCACCATTACTTTTATTTATTTTCTCAATTTAATAAGTTTTAAAAGACCCATGTTTATAGAGCATGTGAAAACTCTCTATTAGCTATAACAGCAAAATAAGAATAAGAGTTTTCGTTTTCCCTGAAATTTCTGAAAATCTGTTGTTGTTTTTTTTTTAATCTCCAATTTCTTCATTAATAAGACTAGTCCAGGAGGTGGTGAGCAAATGACAAGTAGCACTGTTCTGGAAATGCTGTTTTTTGTCTATTCTTCAGATATTTGACATGGGCTTATAATTTCATAACTGACTCACTTTTTCAGCTATATCAGTGACATTTCCATAAGGATTTGTGCTATTAATACATCTTAATGTTATTATTAATATGAACAACTTAATACTGAATATCAAGAAATCATAATGTTTATTACTTAGTATTACTTATGTTATTGTTTATTATATGAATAAAGGGTCAGGAAAAAAGATAAACCAATAATTAATATCAGAAGGCATCATAAGTTCTTCATTTACTATTTACTCACTCAAACTGCATTGAACTTTTAAAGACCTGGTGTGGTTAGTTCTGTGAATTGCACACTGACACACTAGCTAGTAATGGTTATGGTTGGAAGAATTTAATATTTTTCCTATAAACTCTTAATCATGTTATTTCAAAGATACAATCCAGTGTTATACTCATTAAAATAGCCATGTTTTTTTTAAAGATCCTAAAATTAAGTAGAATTTTGTTTCCTAATTACCCAAAATGAATAGTAGCAGGCAAAACACACATGCACACTGCCAAATTCAACCAAACTGCCTTTGATGCCTCGAGGCCAAGATAAATTCACTGAACTCCTTGAAGCTACGCCAGAACCACTTCCTTACCAAAATGAAGCTTTCTTTAAGCTACCAAGACCAGTTCAGAATCACCGCTGAGTTTGCTGAGACCCAAATTAATGACAAATCTTGTGTTGTGTAGAGCTAACTGTAGAATACGCCACTGTAGAATGATTCACCATTATAAATAGAAATAAAATAACTAGTTGGATCTTTTTAAATTGATGGGTTGTGATAAAGATGACACCAAGAATTGTGGCCTGTTTCCCAAGTAATAGCTGTAATCATACAACTTATATAATTTCACAACTGGTATACAATAAGTATAATCTTACAAATGCTTAACTATAAAAACGTATCACTAGGAAGTGTTCTTTCAAAGTAGGCGTAAAAGCCTGATATTTTGAAATGGTGTGAATTTGTCACTGAAAATGGCGGGGGGGGGGTTCTTTTTGGTAAACTTTTGTATTAAAATAGTATATACATACATCAAAGATCACTGCGTATACAGTAAAGAGCACAGCTCAAAAAATTCTTAGGAATTCAACACACCCTGTTACCACGTAGACTAAGATCAAAACTATTAACGGCGCCCCAGAAAATTCCTCCTTTCCTCTCTCAATGATCCTCAATCATTATTCCTTCAAAGGTAACCAATTCTGACTTCCATTATCATAGATTAATTTTGCTTGTTGTTGAACTTTATATAAATGGAATCCTACATTATCTTATATATATATATACTTTTTTGAGTCCAGCATTTTCGCTCAACATTTTATCTGCGAGATTCATCCAAATTTTTACTTGTGGCCATAGTTTGATCTTTCTTCAGTGCTGTAAAAGAGTCTATTGTAAAATATATCACAACGTATTGATGGTTATTTCTAGTTTGGAACTCTTGCAAATAATGCTAATATAAACATTTTGTACATGTTTTTGGTGAACATATATATGCATTTCTTTTAGGTGTATATCTAGGATCGGAATTTCTGTGATGTAAGGTTTATGTGTATTTAACTTTAGTAGATATTGCAAGTTGTTTTCTATAATAGCAGCACCAATTTACACTACCTAGTAGTGTGGAAGTTGGTTGTTCTACATTCTTACTAACAATTGGTGTTATCTGTTCTTTCTTTCATTGCAGTTACTCTGATGGGTGGGTAGTCCTATACCATTGTGAATATAACATATATAATTCTGTAATTAATGATGTTGAGTGTCCTATCACGTGAAAAATTTGCACATGTAAGTGCCAATGCAAGACGTTTGCCCAATTTATTTGGATTGTCTTTTTATTTCTTTATTTCAATTTCTTAATAGTAACCTTTGGTAGATATATGCGATTCAAACATCTTTTCCCCTCTATGGCTTGAGCTTCAACTCTCTTCATGGTATCTTTTGATTAACAAGATTTCTTAATTTTTTTAATAAGACCAAATGTATCAGGGCATTTGGGTGGCTCAGTTGGTTAAGCATCTGCCTTTGGCTCAAGTCATGATCCCTGGGTCCTGGGGTGGAGCCGCACATCAGGCTCCTGCCCCAATAGATAGCCTTTTTCTCCCTCTCCCTTTACCACTCCCTACCCCGCCCTCCACTCCATTGATGCTCTATTTCAAATAAATAAGAATATTAAAAACAAAAACAAAAAGACCAAATGTATCAAGTTTTTCCTGTATCTGTTTTGCATCCTTTTTCAAAATCTTTCTTCAACCCATGGTCATGGAAATCTTATTGTATGATGATCTTTAAAAAAACTTATTGTTTTACTTTTCACATTTAAGCATATTACATTTAAGCATTCTATATTTAACTAAGTACATACATTAAATCAATCTGGAATTTTTGTGTATGATATGAAGAAGGAACCAAACTTTATATTTTTTCCATACGGATAATCCAGTTCAAGTTATTTTTTTAAATCCTTTCCTCAAAATGCATTAAAATTACATCTTTGTTGAAAGTCAGGTAATTATATATGTATAGATCTATTTCTGGACTCACTATTCTGCTCAATGGCCTATTTATTTACCTTTGTGCCAGTACGATAATGCTTTCATTATAGACTTTGATGATAAGTATTTGCTGGCATAAGTCTCACATTTTGTTTTTCACATTGTCTTGACTATTCTAGATTCTTTGCTTTCCCATAAAAATTTTAGAATTAGCTTATCGATTTTCATTTTAAGAAGTGCTAGTGGAATTTTGACTGGGGTTGCATTAAATCTATAAATCAGTTTAGGGAGAACAGACATCTTTGCATTGCATTTTCTAATCCTTGGAAATTATATATGCCTTCTTTTACTTAGTTCTTCTTTCATTTACCTCAATGCTATTTTGTAGTTTGACTGATTTATTTCTAGGTATTTAATGTTTTTATGGCATTGTAAAGAGTATCATTTTACAAATGAATTTACCTGCATTCTTATTGCTACTATATAAAAAATAGTTTTTGTATAGTTACCTTATATTTAGTTACCTTGCTAATTCATTTATCAAGCCTAATTATTTTGTTTGTAGATTGTTTTGGATTTTCTATAAACACAATCACATCATCTCCAAATAATGAAATTTTTACATTTTCTAATTCTTATGACTTTCATTTTTTTTTTTGTCAGCTGTACAATACTGAATGAACATCCTTGTGCTATTCCTGACTTTAGGAAAGAAGGCATTTATTATCTGCCTATGAAGTGGTTGGCTATAAGTTTTTCACAGATATCCGCTAACAGTTAAGAACGCTTCTTTCTAGATTCTAAGAAATTTTAGCATGAATAGGTGTTGAATTTTATCAAATACTTTTTCTGCATCTACTAAGATGATCATGTGGTTTTTCTTGAATTCTTACTGTGGTCTGTTAATGATGATTGAATTTTTAATATTAAATCAACCATGCATTTCTAGAATAAACTCAGCTTGGTCACGATGTGTTTGATTTGCTAATATTTTATTTAAGATTTTTAAATCTATATTTATATAAGAAATTGTTTGTAAGATTTTCCTTTTTGTAATATCCTTACTGGGTCTTAATTTCAAGGTTATGCTTCTCTATAGGATCTTAGCACCTCAAGTCCTGGCTCTCTAGGTTATACTCTAATGACTCCATGATGACTTTTGGTTTTGTTTATTTACCTTGAATTTTGCCCAACTTTTATAGTGGATACCAAAGAGAAGAGTCTGGTAAGAGGTACTCCATTTCAGCTAGAAGCAGCAGCCCCTAAATAGAGCTCTAAAATCAGTGACCTTCAGCATCATGTCTCACTCCATCATTGCACATCTGGGAACAAAGCACTCTTCTGCTGAGTCCAGGAGTTTGGGCTTCAGTCAGGGGCAGGATGAAAGACTGCCTCACTCTCCAGAGCCCTGTCATTGTTCAATAACTGGGAGTCATCTTCATAGTCCATTTGCATTGCCTCCAGACACCGGATTTTTATAGTAATATTTACAAGGCGATTGTGGGGCATAATTTTACCCAAACTGGATTTTTAAATTTTGCCCAGTTGATACTAAAACAGGAGATATCACATGATTTTCAAGTTTGTTTTTTTCTTTTTCTGTTCAAAGAGCTACTATTTTTTCCTACGTAGAGAAAGGATAAAATATTAACTCATAAATCCAAAATATGAATCCACCACCAGCTTATATACCTACATTGATTCATTACCCATAACTTTAACAGTCACAGTATTTCAAAAAATGTTGATAGCATGGATTTCTTCCACAGGGGCCCCAACCCATGTCCTATTAACACTGACAATATATAGTCAGAAATATACAATAGAGTCAAGAGGACTTCTCTGGTTAAATTGTAAAAGGAATAAATACCTATTGACTGAAATATTATTCCGGCACTGTATCCAAGAGCTGCACAGAGACAAAGTTTCCTAATCTATAGTAAAAATATATTTTTTTATTTTAAAAATTAATTCTGAGCCTCTGATTTCCTAAATTCCACAACAGAAAAACATTGACTTGGTGGTAATGACACCAAAAAGTTTATCGGCATTCATTTCTGAACAGTCATAAAAAGGGATAAAAATGAAGGGTAGGAGGACTTTAGGGGGTAATGTAATCATTTTCAAGAAGATACTTGATCCCTGGTTCTAAGCTGTTTCCATCTTGTTTCTAAGCCTGCCTATCTCTTCAGTGCCTCTCTCCAACTTTTTGTTATCCTAGGAGGACTTACTGTCTGCTGACGCGTCTGAAACACTAAAGACTATGGACTTCACTGCTTTGCCATGGCATTTTACTCATGCTGATCTAGTCTTCAATGGCTCTGGCTATTTTTGACTTAGCCCTGACAAACAGAGTTCTTGTTTCAGCTCTACCAACAGTGAATAATACGGCATGGGACACCACCCTCGTATGCAGCTCTTTATTGAAGACATGACTAAAACATCAGCAGCCTTTAGAGTAGGTGACAGGTGGGAATATGTCGCACTTCTGCTTTGGAACAAGAGATGAATTAATAACTATCCAATGCTAATTTCCTTCGTATGAGTCTCTGATCAGATAATGCCATATCATCCATTTGTGGTTAAAAAAAAAAATGGGTATGTCACCTTTCAAAGGACTACGTCACAGCATGGGAAAACCCAGATGTTTTCTTAGAATAATTCTGAGACATTGGACAATAGGAGAAAACAATTCACAAAGAAAAGAAAGTAATTTTACCAAGATCATAAATATCAATCAACAAATGTGTACTGAAAGCTATAGAGGACACAAGACTTACGGAACACTACTCCTGCCCCTAACTCATGGACTAATTAGGAAACAATTAAAATGGCATCTGTGGAACAATGATAATGTGTTTACATGTGTCCACAGGACCCGGAGAATTCCTCCTAAGTCTTAATGCACTCACTGGGGTTACAAAACTATTTTTAATTTGAATTTTTCTACTCAAATACATTGTGAGTTTCTTGAGGACAGAATCTGCCTTCCTCATAAAGCCTATAACAATACTCCATAAATATTTGTTGATTGAAAAGGTTTTTGATGCAGCCAGGGCTGCTCTGTGCTAATTTCCTTTCAGAGCAAAATGTTTCTGTAAAAAAGAAGATTTTAATTTATTTATTTGAGAGAGAGAGAGAGCACAAGCCGGGTGAAGGGAGAGGGAGAAGCAGACTCCCCACTGAGAAGGGAGCCCAATGCAGGGCTCGATCCTGACCCCGGGATCATGACCTGAGCCAAAGGCAGATGCTTAACTGACTGAGCCACCCAGGCGCCCTGCAAACTGTAAAGCGCATGCACAGCATGAGAAAGGTGGCTCTGTTCTGATTCTCCAGGTGCAGCAGGATCTGATGTTATTTCTGTGGGAGTCCTATGAACATCAGGAAGGATCAAACTTCCATTCATGCTACATATTTCTTCCAAAAAGATTCTTCTGCGAATGATTCAGAAATTAACTGTGAATGAGTCACAAAAAGTTCTTATAGTTAACGTGGGATTAGTGAGTGCTGCCAAGCATTCTCCTTGAGCATTTGCATTTCCCCTTCCGTTGACAACCCTCCTCAACCTTCCCAGCCTGACCTGTATAATGCGGGCAGGTGTTCCTGCAACCACAGCAAAGGTTAACTCCCACATCCAGAAAATACAAATAAAGTTCACATATGTAAAAGGAGCTAATAGTTACTCATTAAATGAGATGTACTTAACCGTGCATAAGGAAAATCCCCTTTACATTTTTTGACGCAATTCTCTCTTGGGAAAATCCCTTCTTGTGTTACCATGACTAACTTAAAGCTCTTGGGGGCCAGGTAAACAGCCTCCTTCCCTGTGGACTGTGTGAGGTGCTGGCTTTTGCAGGAATCAGCTCTGCTACCGAAGAATATCTAGGTGTCTCGAAACTATACATTACGGTGACTAAGAGAATACTTGGCATAGAAGACCGGCTCAGTGGATGTCAATTAGGATTAACTACTTCTGCCATTATCAATAATTAAAATCTATTAATAAAAGCGGAATGACAGAGTTACTAGAAAAAAAAATAACCAAAAATCTATTATTAAGAAAATAATAATAACAAAAATAATGAATACAGGGAAGGTTCATGATTCTCAGAAGTTTGGTTTTCCAGAATATTTATCGGATACATCTTAGTTGCTCTGTGGGACTGAAACTCTGATTAAAAGCCAAGGTGCTCTGTCAGTAGGAAAAACATTTTAATGTAAAGAACGCTTAGTAATTACCTGAATTAGCATCAAAGGCTACTCCTTTATCTGTTGCAAACATGGGTTTCACAGATGCATATACTAGCAAACCTGTGTTCATAAGCACCTGTGGGTTTTTTTTTTTTTTAAACTTTATTCAATCTCAAAGGAGCTGAGATTTTGTGACTGGAAAAGCCCATGACTACTTTCAGGCTCTACGTGTAAAATAAGAAAGGAAGAATGTTGTTTAAAGAAATAATGCCAGAGAAAGCTTGGAAAAATAGAGCTCATTTTAAAACACTTACATTTCGAAATAAAACGTATTACCTTCTCTTTATTGTAATGGGAAAGGCCCCGGTTTGTTGTCTCTAGGGAAATTCCAGTTACAGTAAGTAACCATTGGACTCAATTGCTCAAAACCGAGGTAATACAGGGCATACTACGTGGAAAAGTCAGGGGTCTTCTCACCTGTTTTACTGCCCTTTGTTCCCACTTATAAACTGCCAATATGTGTGGGCTTCAGGCCATGGTCTTCTCATGAGACCAGGAACGACTCAAAGGAAACACTTAACTCACAAAATTGCACCATCTCTAGGTTGGAAGCCTCACAAATATCAGCTCCAGTGGTTTTTCCCAAGCAGAAATCTCTTGAATGACAGGCCTTTATTTGATTAGTACCAGTGACAAGAAGTTCACTACTTTGCAGTGTACACACTTGCACTATTATTATAACCCAGCTGAAGTCAGAATTTCATATCTCTAAACATTATTTTTAATTTCTTCCTTTGAAAACACAGACGATAAATTGAATCATGTGACCAAACCAAATCCTTCAAATATTACAAGAAAGCCTCCTACCCCCATTGTGCCATTTGCCACACTTTATTGTAATTGTTGGTGTATCTCCACCACTAGCATCTCCCCACATGGTCCTCTGACCGTAGTAAGTGTTCATGATATTTGTTAGGTGAATAAATGAGTTATTCGGGCTCTTTGAGCTAAACATTGTGGCAAGAAGGCAGGATTCACGCTAATTTCTCCTTTCCATTCTTCCCACCATCCTTTAGTCTCCTTTCCCCGACAAATATCACATGAAAACAGATTTACAGATGTCCTGGTCAGTGGGGCTGGCTGGAGAGCTCTGAATTGACTTGAGTATTCCAAAATACTAAGCCAGTAAGTCAGTCTGGACTTTGGATTCCCAATCAGTTTCCGATTCACAGCACGTGTGGAGATGCATTAAAATCACCAGAAGAAAAAAAATTAAAAAAAAAAAAATCACCAGAAGAAAATAACGTGAAACCAAAAAAGGGTGTCTAATGGGTATTTGTTTATCCTCGTGGTCAAAGCGCCTCGTGGTCCTGCTTTTTCAAAAACTGGGCTTTTGTGTTTCAGCTGACCTTTTTGAAAGAAACTGCCAAGTTGGTGGACCTGCAATGTTAGAATTTTGACTACTCCTCCAGCGCGTGGGACCTCAGGGAAAATGTCAGCCTAATATGGGTCCTTCAAAGTGAGCAATGACACATCTTAGTTTTTCTGGAACACGGGATGCTATTTTGGATGAAAGCAACCTTTGTAAACAAAAACCAGAAGGTGTAAACTCTCACCTCAGGTTCTGGTAGCAAATGAGCCTGAAAGACTCCCTCAGAATTGAGCTCAGTGATTGGCCAAAAAACCGTGCAAAGGGTGAGAAGGTTATGTCTGAAGCCATCTGGGCTTTAGGTCCATGAGCACAAAAGAAAACTAGTCATTGGGTCATTTACTTGCAGATGCAAAAACAACAAGGACTAACATAAGAATTGACATCAAGAAGGGAAAAGAAAACACAAGCTCTTTGGACTTTTACAAACCAAAGATATAAATTGTCTCTCCAGATCACAAGTGCTTCCTCCTTTTTCCTCAACTGATTTACTGTCTTTGCTAATTAAATTAGAGCACCGTCCCAAGTGCACAGCATTAGCTAGGATGGAGAGGAAATGTGTGTTCTCTGTATTTCTTCGGGGGAAGGCCCGCGTTGCTCTTCTAATGTCATTGATCACGACAGATTATGTTGCTGATATTTACATTTCAACGCTGCTGCTACCTAAGTCCTGGGGTCACTAACAGAAAAGGAGGTTGACTGTAGACGTGCCCATGGGGGTGAGAGACGACTTGTAAAGCCTCGGTTCCCAGCTTCACTTACCTGCTAGGTGACTTGGGAGAAGTTATTTCACTGAACTGCAGCTGGGTTTCCCCTTCTGTGAAATGAGGACATAATAGCACCTAAATCAAAATATTTGGGTTTTGGGGCACCTGGGTGGCTCAGTGAGTTAAGCATCAACTCTTGATTCCGGCTCAGGTCATGCACTCAGGGTTATAAGATCCAGGTCCAAGTCAGCTTTTGTGCTCAGTGCAGAGTCCCCTTAAGACTCCCCCTCTACCCCCTCCCATCCCACCCCCGCATGCTCTCTCTCACTTCTGCAGTTTCTCTCAAATAATAAACAGGAGCACCTGGGTGGCTCAGTGGTTGAGCGTCCGCCTTTGGCTCAGGTCGAGGTCCCGGGTCTGGGGAGCCTGCTTCTCCCTCTGCCCGTGTCTCTGCCTCTCTCTGTGTGTCTCTCATGAATAAATAAAAAATAATCTTAAAAAAATAAATAGCAAAAAATAAAATAAAATAAACAAATCTTTAAAAAACATTTTTTTAAATAAAACAAAATATTTGGGTCCGAGTTTCAAAGAGGTGATGTGTGTGAAATTCTCGGTAAGTACAACAAAATATCGTTATTTCTGTAATAACAATGCTTATTGTTATATGTTATTTAATGCAATTATCATATATACTATGTGTATTTATAGATTTATAAATATTAAGTATGTAATACTTATAATAACTAATGTAATTTTTATTACTATCACCGTTCTTACTATACCAAGTATTACTGAATCTAAAACACCCAGACATTTTCTGGCCTCAGAGCAGCATCTGGGAATGAAGCCAGATGCCTAGGGCTGAGGAAAGCTAGTCTTTGTTACTAATAGAGAGACAGCCGGGCTGGAGCACAGAAGCCTCCAGAAACCAGGTCCCTCAGGGGCAATCATCTCCCCTCTCTCACACCCCTGGCCACATGCACAGCATTCTTCTAATCTCCAAAGGCTGGTGCAGGGCCCAGCTCCTGGGGTTTATTTTGATAAATGTTTCAGGCCACAGAGTGCCAAGAAACTTGATTCTTTTGCTTTGAAAATGCCAAACCTCTACCTGGAAAAGGAATGCTTAGATCAGAGCAGAGAGATGAAAAGTTTTAAGTCAAACATGCAGTTCTCCCCTTAACCTATTGTCTGCTCTGTTCCTCAACTCTGGAAAGTTGGAAGAAAAGTATCTTCAGATAAAGTCTGTTGTAAATCACTAGTGAAAAGTTAAATATGATTTAGCAAATGTTCATTTTATCTTGAAAAGCAGGGTTATAATGGAACTGCCTTTACGGGTAAGGGCAACAACGCTCTTGAGGGAACTATATGTATTTTAATAAAATCATTCTGCAAAGCAACATAGTTCAAATTCTTTACTGTATTTCTGAATTTGCTTATACCTAATGGTCAAAATAAGTCACACCTGGTTGTTGTAGGAAGGAACGCCGTCCTTTTTCACTGGAAGGGAGGAATGATATTTCTTGAGTATCTGCTAAGCGCCACGTGTTTTACTTCGTACCAAAGTACACCAAACCTGTATCATTTGTACAGACCAGCAAGCTGACACTCAGAAAGATTAAAAAACTTTCCCGAGTTCCTAATACTAACAAGTAGAGGAGGTAGGATTTGAATGTGTGTGTGATTTCAAAGCCAGACTTTTAATGGAAACTGCAAAAATGCTTCATATTTGATCTTTCATCTCATTCCATCCAATAAACCATATCCACTGCAACTTATCTATCATTTTCAACAATTTGTGACTCCAGGAGAGCATATTTTTGAAGTTTGAGAAAATCTCATCATGAGAACTTGGGGTCAGGTACTATCAGCATGTGGTGATCAATTCTTGCTCATGTACTTGCTTCCTTGTTGATTCACTATGTTCCTGCTATAATACAGGCTCTATGGGAACCAGGCCTTGTCCATCTTGGTCTTGGTCTTCTTGGTCATCTCTGCATTGTCACTGCCTATGACAATTCTTGCCACCAAAAAGAAGCTCAATGAATATTTTTGATTAAAAGAATGAGGGACACCTGGGCGGCTCAGTCAGTTAAGCATTTGCCCTCAGTTCAGGTCATGATCCCAGGGACTTGGGAATTGAGCGCCATATCGGGCTCCCTGCTCAGCTGGGAACCTGCTTCCCTCTCCTCCCCACTCATGCTTTCACTATCTCTGTTTCTCTCTCAAATAAATATATTAAATCTTAAAAGAAGAAGAAGAAGAAGAAGAAGAAGAAGAAGAAGAAGAAGAAGAATGAATGACACATTTCCCTCATGCCCAGGATTATGGGCCAATAGGAAGTCAAGTCAATTCTCATTTTCCCTCTGGAAGTGAATGATGATAGCAATAGTTCTAGTACCTTATGGCTTTTTCTCATTGTGACACATATAGTAGAAAAGAAATCTTTCTGCTTTGAAAATGCCCATCGTAACCCCAGTAAGTCCAGAGACTATTATCATTCCCCGTGAGTTTGTCATGGCGCCATATCTACACTGTTGGAGGCGAAGAATTTTCTAGCTTTGTAAGGCATATCAAAAAATGTTCCTAAAAACATGGTTTCCAAAATTCCTTGAGTTAATAGTGACAACTGAAACGCTGATGCTGGGGTGACCTGAGACCATGTAGTTCCTTAGACCTGACATCAGGTTTCTCTCATAGGTTTCCCCTTATCACTTAGCTCAATTGATCAAGGTCATGGATTCAAACCCCTGATGGGACAATTAGCTTAAGCTTGTTCCCTGGATACAGAGTTAACTCCGATCGGTTCTCTTCCCCTCAACTTTGGTTCTTGCTTCAGAAAGGCCAGGATGAACAGTTTACACAGAGAAGAACAGATACTTAGTGACAGACTGCAGGGGAGTCACACCTCTATGCGGCCTCCAGGTCTCACTCGCATACTCCTCAAAGAGCTGTGTTACTGAATCACACTTCCTTAACAATTGATTTTAGGGGCACCTGGGGGCTCAGGGGTTGAGCGCCTGCCTTAGGTTCAGGGTGTGACTCCGGGGTCCAGGGATCGAGTCCACCATTGGGCTCTGCATGGAGCCTGCTTCTCCCTCTGCCTCTGTCTCTGCCTCTGTCTCTCAGGAATAAATAAATTAAATCTTAAAAAAAAAAAATCCCAATTGATCCTATGCATTTCCTAATCAGAGATATAAACAGTGGAATAATCTATAAACAAGCCTATCAATAACCTATCGGCTTATATAAAATTATGAAAAAAATATTTCCAACGGCCAGAGAAACCCTTTGGAATAAAACTTCTACTGAAATACATTAGCAATGAGTTTGCCTTAATGGGAAAACAGCTACTCAGGTTATTGTATGGGAGGATACGCACTGAACATAAATTTTATACACAGACTCTCAGAAAATTATTAGTGACTTTATAAGTAATAACAAGAAGGCGTCTCATTAGCTGAGAACATTTATGTCCTGGAGGAGATCAATTCCAGGAGACACACAGCCAAGCAGTCTACTTTCAATAAGGAGTTACTCAATTTAAGTCCAGAGCCGAATAAGAACTTGGACCTGTGTCTGGGCCATAGAAAGAGACTCCTTCTGCTAAAAAAAAAAAAAAAAAAAAAAAAAGTTTTTAAGATGACTCCAGGTCACATTAGTTTGCTGAACCAAATACCAAATGTTCATTTAAATACAATTTGTTTTTCTTCCTTGAACCTCTAGAGAATGAATGGTTCCACAATTTGTTAAGTTAAAAAAAAAAAAAAAAAGAGAGGAAGTGAGTGGAATGTTCCTCCGGAAAACAAACAATGTTGTCCTTGAATCTGGTCACACTGCCATCCATGAGCTGAGGGCTTATCCCCCTGGGTTACGACCATGCTCCACAAATTAATATTTTGATGGTTCTTTTTCACCATAATGAAGTCTTGGCTAACACTTGGGCAGACACTGATTGAGACTACCCTCAGACAAACGGAGGCGATCTCTAATCGGTGACCTTTAACCTAAGTCACTCCCTTAACTTTCCAGCCATTGCTCTTTTTTAGAGGCAATGCCTTGGTTATTTCTTCTTGCCGAAGTAGTCACCACACTGACAGACGCGGCCAAGAGTAGGTAACACTGAGAACCACTTAGTGCTTGCATTTGGTTTTCCCAAGTTTCCTCCTTTCACACGCTGAAGCCGTCCCGCAGCTCACCCTCAACCCACTCTGTCCTCAACCAGCACCTCACCCTCATGCTCCCCCCTCATTACAATCTGTACGGAAATGCATTCCTATCAACTGCTCACATTTGAATGCAATTTCTCTTTTTTAAAGATTTTATTTAGTTATTTGAGAGAGAGAGTGAGCGGGAGGGGGAGAGGAGATGGAGAGGACCTCAAGCAGACGCCATGCTCAGCGCAGAGCCTGAACAACCCTGAGTTCATAACCTGACCTGAAATCAAGTCGGACGCTTGACTGACCAAGCCACCCAGGCACCCTTGAACGCAATCTCTATTCAGCTTTTACTTTGTCAAAAGATCTCCAAACTTTAAGATCTTTGTCCACATTAAAAGATAGCTAGAGCAGATGAGAAAAAAAGGTTGGGTTTGGATTAGTTTTTGTTTCAATATGTTCTGTTTTCTAGAGAAAGCATGAAGTAATAAAAAGGGCAGAGGTGGAGCATCTTGGTGGCTCCTTTGGTTGAGCATCTGACTCTTGATTTCGGCTCAGGTCCTGATTTCAGGGTCATGGGATCAGGCCCCAGGTCAGGCTCCACACTCAACAGGGAGTCTGCTTCTCTCCCTCTCTCTCTGCCCCTTCCCCAACTCCCCACCCACTTTCTCTCTAAAACAAATACATCTTAAAAAAAATTTTTTTTTTTTAAAGAGCAGAGGCTTAGTGGCTCCTCAGACCTAGATTTGAACTCTCCAAGGCTTCATAGTGTCTTGAAAGGAGGGAAGAGTAAGTCTACACAAAGGTGATGTTAATATTAATGAGACCACTTGGAAAAACAATAAAAGCGCTACCTGGAACAGCCAGCCTTTCTTATGTCTGGTTTCACTTTCCGTGGCTTCAGTTACCAGGGGTCGACTGACTGCATCTGAAAGCAAATAATAGGGTCCAAAGGTCAGTAGAAGCCCGATGCTATGTCATAGCTCCGACATCATTCAGCTCACTTCTCCCCACGTAGGCACTTTCTCATCTCCCATCACCAGAAGAAGTATGAGTACATTAAAACATTCTGAGAGAGAGAGAAATAGGCCATGTTAGCATCACTTTTATTAGAGTGTATTGTTGTAATATTTCTATTTTATTATTGGTTATGGTTGTTAATTTTTTACTGTGCCAAACTTATAAAGTTTACCACAGGTATGTATGTAAAGGAAAAAAAACATAGTATATGTAGAGTCTGATACTATCCTATCCAAGGCTCTAGGGACCACCCACTAGGGGTCTTGAAACATGTCCCCTGCACATAAGGGAGGGACTACTGTAATAAGAGATGCAATTCTTATGACTTGTTCTTAGCTAAGCAGTGATGCCCTCTATTTCCCATGAAGTAGGAAGCATGATTACCTGTTGAGCATAAAGTGAGTGTAACTGAGTCATCAAACTGCAGAATATTGAAGGATTAGAACAGCTGCCATGGGAAACCTGAACAGGAGAAACCTGAACAACCTCCTGGCTGAGGTAGAGACACTGTGCTGTGCAGGCAGTACCATGCAGGGTGCAGACGCCCTGGTGCAGGGTGAGAGGGAGCAGACTGCTGGCCCGGTGCAGAGTCCGGGTTGTCCCTGTTCGCGAGCCGTTTGAAAGACATTTTTGTCAACAACAGCACAGGCTTAGCCCTCCACTGGGAAAGCTCTGGAGTCTGGTCTGTGTCAAAAATATACTAAACATTCATTAAGGATGCTCTGCCTTGGGAAACCCAGATTCCTGACTCAGCGCCTACTTTCTAAGCAGGAAACTAAGAAACCCAGCTTGGTTATGATTGGAGAAGATTTACTTCCTAGCTCCAGTGTTCTGTTCAAGCATTCTCTATGTCTCTCTCCTTCTTTTAGGTTAAACAAAAATGATTTGATGCAGGATGTGGAGCCGGTGTCGTGGGTGGCTATTTATCCTGGACGTTTTCTGACACGTTATCACTCTTGATCAGAGTCTGGTCACCTTTTTTGTAATTTAGATAGATAAGAAATACAGTCTCTCTATTAGGTGACCTACATTCTATAAAAAGTCTCAGAATGACTCAGTTTATATTTTATTTAAATGTCCTACTGCCTTTATTGGTCCACTCATAACTCCACTCCTCCTTTCCCACTACCCAGTTTGAGCAGGTTCTGCATCCCATCCCAAGAACCACCAGCAGATTGGAGTGAGTAAGATCTGTTGATGCTACTCGGAGAGCTGTTGCACCTTTGAAAAATGTCACAAGTTGACAAAGGTCTCATAGATGTGCTGGGGGTTCCAGGGGCATGAAGACACAGAGCTGGGCTGCATGTTGGACAGAAGAGCCCTTTCTTATTTGGGCCTCTAAGTGGACAGGTTTCTCTGATAGCCAGGGTCTGATGATTCAATGGGACTGAACGTGGCCAGTTGCAGGATTACACTCAGAAAAGAAACCAGGGAAGTGGAGCTAGTTGTTAAGAGAGAAGCTGAGGTGAAGGACTGTGGGATCCTGACTAAGCAGAGAAGCATATGAAGCAAATATGTCTCGTAGACTAGAGAAAAATGAAAAGACGATCGACCTAGAGGTTAAGCAAAGCCAAAGAACAGATTCCTTGGGACTAAAGAGTAAGAAAGCCATAGATAGATGTGATAAGGGAAGGGGTCAGCCAACTGAAGATTAAATCTGGACTTGAACAATTTAAGGTGCTGGTAATCCCCTTTAGAAGGTAGAAAGCTCCCCATCACCTCAAACAGTCCAGAAATTATCCTCTGAAATGGACAAAAAGGATGTCTCTCAAGGAAATTATACAGGGAAATTCTGTGTTAAGAGAGTTAATACTCCCTTATATACTATAAATTTCAGAGAGGAGGAAAGATGATATGGTGCTCTTGAGGTTCCCTTCTAACTCCGTGATTCTTTTTTTTTTTTTTTTTCAGAGAAGAAAGAGTATGAGCCAGGGCTTGAGGGGTCAAAAAGAGAATCTCCACACCCAGCACAGAGTCAGACAGGGCTCGATCTCATGACCCTAAGATCATGACCTAAGCCAAAATCAAGAGTGAGATGCTTAACTGACTGAGCCACCCAGGGGCCCCCAACCTGCAGGTTTTAAGTGAGGGGCATAACTACAAGCTGAATACATTTTTCTCGATTAACTTCAGGTTGTTTCAAGTATAAAAATTTTCAGTATCTAGCCTGGCTTTGCTGCCCTTCTAGTGCATAAGTTTATTATAAAGTCACATCAAAATTCCAGGTTTTCTCATAAGCAGCTTTACAACTATGATCATCTAAAGCATGATCAGAAAAGCTTGTCTTAGTTTTAAGATGGATGTTTTGAAAGTAGGTTTGATTGGCAGTTGATTATCCATGGCTGTGAAGTCAAGATCCATATGGGTAAAGAAGATTCATGTATAACCCAAAACTTTCATGCCAATGTAAACAACAAAGGAATAAAGCCACCAAATAAAATTCCCATCCCTGCCCTGGTTCACTTGGATGGATGTGCTAATGAGCAGTGAAATGGGCAGAAGGGTAAACAGTGGGAGCATGTCTGGGTAAATAAGGACCCTAGCAAATCTATGAGCTTGGATAATAGAACGGTACATTGAGAACCCCAGATTCAACGTGAAGGATTATCCACAGTTTGCAGTTGAGAAAATTAGCTTCTTTATTAACACAACGGAGGTCCAGCATGGCTTTCACCACACAACTCAGCTGTGCTATTTTCTTTGGGAATCAGACCAGTCTCCTGGGGTTACAAGTGTTTTGTCCCAAGGATTACTCAACTATATATACACAGACTCTGTATAGACACAAACGAAAAAACACACTTGTTGTCACATAAATAATAAAGCCAAATGTGCTAATGCTTTGTTGCCTTTGCAGTGATCCATCAGGGAACTTTTGCCAAACAGACTGGAATCAAGTCAACGTTACATTTTTTAAATGAGAGGAAATTCTAGGCATAAAAATGTGCCAGTTTTCCATATGACAAAGTTGATAGATAAATATATCTGTAAGTTTACTTCTTTTTATGCATTCCAGTGGACCCTAAACTTTTTAAAATACCCATATCAATGAGAAAAATTGGAGGATGCGTCCCCAGTAAATGTTGGTTATATAAAAATTTATGTACATGTATGGTATTAACCTACCCTAAAAATATGTTCTAGATGCAATAGTTTTTAAAATGTATTTAAAATGATATAATAAATTAAATATTTAAAAAAAATAAATTAAATATTTATAAGTATCTTACAAATTTTCATATGTCCATACATCGACTAATACCCTAACACACAAGGTATGCTTACTTTGATATGCGGTTAAACATAGTTGAGTTAAATACATATTTTTAAATAGTTGCGTTGATATTTGTTAATTTTTACTGACTTCTTGTCAGATCCTCTTAATGTGGCTGATAAAGAGCTGCTACAAAGAGTAGAAGTGTCAACTCTGCTATGGTCTTATTATTGCCTTCAGCTTACATTATTAGTTTTATTTTGCACTTGAATTTTCGGTAAAATATTTTCTTTATGATTTGGTTCCACAATTGTGAATGTTAATTTAGCAAAGAGATAAATGAAAATACAAATATATATATATAAATAACATAAAAATATGACCCAAACATCAACTTCTGGAAACACTTGAATTACAAGGCATTACACTACACTGGTAATAACCAGTCACATGAAGCTACCACTACCAACTCTTCATGATATCGAACTCCTATCCTACCTACAAAATAGCTTCTACACCGGATGACAAATGGTCATGTGGTGGATAAGACATCACCGGTAATGAATATATTTAGTTGTGCAAAGAATAACAAAAAATAGATAAATTGGGCTTTATCAAAGTTTTTTTTTTTTTAAAGATTTTATTTATTCATGAGAGACACAGAGAGAGAGGCAGAGACAAGCAGAAGAAGAAGCAATCCCGATGTGGGACTCAATCCCAGGATCTTGGGATCACGACCTGAGCCAAAGGCAGGCTTCAACCGCTGACCCCCCAGGTGTCCCACTTGATCAAAGTTTTAAAACATCTGTACATTGAAGGACACGACCAACAGAGTGAATGGATAATTCATGGAATAGGAGTAAATATTTTCATATCATATATCTGATAAGGAATTAATGTCCAGAATACATAACATTCCTATCATTCCACAACAAAAAAAAATGAGCAGCTCAATTAAAAAGTGGGCAAAGGACTTAGGTGGACATTTCTCTGAAGAAGATATACAAATGGCCAATGAGCACATGAAAACATTCTCAACATCATTAATCATCAGGAAAATGCCAATCAATACTTCCCATCCATTAGGCTAGCTGCTGTAAAGAATAAAATAAATAACCTGCACTGGCAATGTAGAGATGCTGGAAATTCATGCTCTGTTAGTGGTTATGGAAAGTGGTACAGTCACTGTGGAGAGAGTTTGGTGGTTCCTTGAAGAGTTAAACATAAAATTATCATGTGATCCGGGCTTCTAATTCTAGGTCTATACCCCAATGAATTCAAAACAGGGACTAAAACAGATACCTGAATGCCAGTGTTCATAGCAGCATTATTCACAATAGCCAATAGGTAGAAACAACCCAAATGTCCTTCAACGGATGAATAAATAAGCCAATGTGGTAAACCCATACAATGGAATACCATTCAGCCTCAAAGGAGTAAAATTCTGATCATGGATGAACTATGAAAACACTAAGCTAACTGAAATAGCTACACAAGAAAGGATAAATATATGATTCCATTCAAATGAGACAATATGGACACTGATAGACAAATTCGTAGAGATAGAAAGTAGAATAGAAGTTACCATGAGCGAAGGGGAAGAGCGAACGGGGGGGAATTATTGTTTAATGGACACAGAGTTTCTGTTTGGGATACTGCAGAAGTTTTGGAAGTAGATAGTAGTGATGGTTGCCTAATACTGTGAACATACTTATTGCCAGTGAATTGTATTTAAAAATAGGTAAAATGTAAATATCGTATTTTATTTATTTTAATACACACACACACAAAATCACCAGAAAATTGGTGAAGTTTAATTTTTTAAGGTTAATGTAAATTAAATTTTTATTATAATCCTTTGGCATACTCATAGATCATCTTATGCTCCCTTTACAGTTCCTTACTCTGGAGACCTCTGATTTTTTTTTTTTAAGATTTTATTTAAAATCATGAGAGACACAGAGAGCAGAGAGAGAGAGAGGCAGAGACCCAGGCAGAGGGAGAAGCAGGCTCCATGCAGGGAGCCCGACGTGGGACTCGATCCCGGGTCTCCAGGATCATGACCTGGGCTGAAGCGGCTCTAAACCACTGAGCCCCCTGGGCTGCCCGAGACCTCTGATTTTAAGCCAAACTGTACCTATCAGTGATTGGAAGGAGACATGACCGCTTCCCAGGTAGTGTAAGGTTTACGCATGCCTTGGAATTGTCATGCACACGATACCTCCTGGGCCCCCACGTATTGTTTCACAGTGTGCTACACAGTGGTGTTTCCTGGCTGAGGAGGGTGAATGGACCCGACATCTAACTTATGCTGTGCTCCCTGAGCCATGTGCTTTGGAGGAAGGTTACATCATGCTAGACGAAGGGGTGCAATTATTTTAAATCATTTTGAAAAGTATGCAAAATCAGCATAGCTTAAAACCCCAAGGCTGAAACAAACAATTTCAGGAATTTCTTTTTCTTTTTTTTTTTTTTTTTTATTTATGATAGTCACAGAGAGAGAGAGAGGCAGAGACACAGGCAGAGGGAGAAGCAGGCTCCATTCACCAGGAGCCCAACGTGGGATTCGATCCCAGGTCTCCAGGATCACACCCTGGGCCAAAGGCAGGCGCCAAACCGCTGCGCCACCCAGGGATCCCCAGGAATTTCTTAATAATATTAAAGTGCACCTTTCTTGACATATCTAGAAATGCTAAGTTTGCTAGCTGATATGCCATCTTGTCAGCCAATGCAGTAAAAATCCATTGATTTTTCTGAGTGAAAAATGGTGACCAGAACTACTGAATGGGACAGGGGGAGCCTTAAGTCTCCAAGTTCCGGGTCAAATCCATACTCGTTAATTAATTAATGAAACTGTACTGCAAATCCACCTTATATCAAGTTAAGTGCAGAAACGAGGGGCTAAGGGATGAAGTGAGGTCTCCCAGGGCACGCAGATGGTTAGTGGGAAAACTAGCAGGAAAGTCTGGATCCCCACGCAGCTGAGGCTCCTGCCACAGCGTGGTGCTCCCCAGATGGGGGGAATGAGCACGTAAAACCCAGCCTAGGCACGGCCGGCATTGTGGGCCCCACAGAGCAGAAAGTCTGTGACATCTTCATACGAAGTAGAGGAAAGAAAAGAATAAATAAAGAGACATATAATGACTATTTCTCACCCACAATTCCACACCATTTTGTGTGGGCTCCTCTATTCTGCTTTTCTCAGAACTTTCTATACTATCTGTATTGTGGATCTGCTAAAGGTGATGTCTTATGTGTATATACAATACACTGTATGCATTATACATATTTATTCATTTTTCTTTCCATTTACCAAATAAATCTTACTTTAAAAATAAAAAACTAATTTTACTTAGTGAATATTTTGGAATTGCAAATGTTCCCCAAAATAAGGAACCAAAACCCACTTCCCTCAAAATAAGCCGTCCCTGGCCATTTTTGAAATATAATATGTAGATGAAGTAAATTGATCTGGAGAGAAAGAAACAAAATTAAGCAAAAAAAAAAAAAAGTCTTTTTTTCCCCATTTGGTAATTCTCATTCCCTCTCTCCCTCTCTCCCTCTCTCCCCCATGCCCCCATATGTTTATGTCACTTCTGATTCCAGATTCCCTGAATGAAATTCAATGGGCTATGAGCTAAATAACTGACAAACACTGGCCAAGTTAAACAAAGATGGGAAACACTGAGAAAGACCCGATTTCTCTGAAGAGTTTCAAAGTGAAAAGTCTGCACCACTGGGTTGAATTATTTCATGGCAGCTGAAACTAACCTCCCCTTAATGGGTCAAGAGCCCTGCCTTCCTCTGCCGCTGTACACACGGATCCATTTTGTGTGCTCTCCCAAGGAATGGCGCAGAGCTGGGTAGGTCTTCCAGAGGTCATCTTTTCCTAAGGCCTCCAGGCAGTGCTCCTCTAAAGCATTCCAGATTTTTTTATTCTCCGATTCTTTAAAATGCATTGAGCAATTGATAACTAAATCTCTGATGTCTACAGGAAGAAATGTTAGAGTCAGTGAGTCTTAATTTTACTTCTAGGCAAATCGGATGCCCTTTAAAGTCAAATTCAGCTTTGTTTTCTTTATTCTTGCATTTTGATAACACTTTAGGAAGCTGGTATCAAAGCGAGGTCAGATCACAGGCTAAAAGAAGACTTATGTCCATTTTTTGAACGGAGACTTTTTAGACAACAAAATGATCCTTTAGTGCCTATATTAGATTCCCTCCTGAATTTAGCCTTTAGGCCATCGGTTTATTAAAGGCTTCTAAAAGCATTTGGCCTTTATGTGAATGGGAGTAAGCTCTACAGAGTTTCTAACTATAATGAAATCAGAAGGGTCATAAACCCTTGTGCTGTAGACATTAATGAATGGCCGGCCTACCCCAGAGTAAAGTGCTGGGATAGCAGGTGTGTTTGGGGGAGGCACATGACTGCCTGGGAAGCAGCTGGACTTGGCAGCCTCTGGAGTGAGAACAGAGAGATAGCAAATCTCTCGCACAGGGGCAGTCTGTCCATTCCTTTGACCACACATGCCTTCACTGAACCCCTTTGTTTCTTACAAATTTTGCTCTGCATGTAGGAAACCCTGCGTTTCCCATCTTTTCAAGGAAATAAGTTTGTTTCTCACTCTCTCCCTTCCCCCACACCTGCACTGGACAATATTTGTCTTGAGGCAGAAGAGGGTTCAACACACCACGTGATCGTATTTAATGGTCTCCGAAATTACTTCTGTGAAATATCCACCTACTTGCCACAGCTTGATTTACTGCATCGCCAGGAAATAACAAATGTAATTACTTTGGAATCAACATAATATGAGGCCAGATTGCCTTAGCATTCCTTTTGCTTGAGAGGAACTTAATATGAATGAGAACCAGCTGTCTGTCTGTCATCATGCACATTTGGTCAGCTTTCATAACTGATGACAGATATGGCTCTTTTGGAAAATACTTTAAAGTCACATAATTGTAATGGCCATTTTTCCCCTGACAGCTTTAAGATCTCTAATGAATCACATAAAGCACATGCATCTTACCTGAAACCAAGAGATGACTTTGTGTCCTTCCAGTGGTTATCTCCCCCAGAATAGTTTCCCGTAGCCTAATATTTTGTATTTCTTTAATAAAAGGGATAGTATGTTCTTATTCAAGAAAGAAAAAAAAACAGTGAAGCTTGTGACATCCTAACTAGAGAAATGTCCTAGTAACCTGTGTAACCTGGAGCTTTGGAGGGCAAGAAGGGTCTTCAGTGTGTGTGTGTGTGTGTGTGTGTGTGTGTGTTTGTAAATTTTAATTTCATTAGCCTTATTACACATCTATTAATTATCAGACTCTTTGCCAGACAATAAGATTCTTACAAGAACCTAGCATTTTGGGGATCTCTACTTAACGTCGGGCTATCTACATCCATTTTCTTACCCTTCACAACAACCCAACTCATGAATTAGATAATTATGACCTGCCCCTTTCCAAAGAGAACATTGAGATTTGGTGACACTAGTAACTTTCTCAAGGTCACAGAACTTGTTAATGATAAAGCTGAGAGTAGGAACTAGGCCTCTTTAATTCAAGTCAGAAATATACCATTAATGAAAGATTCGGCAAGACTGGCAAATATGAGCTCATCATACAAAAACTGGTAACTGTATGTACCAAGAATAACTAATTAGACAATGTAATACAAAAAAAATGATCCCATTCATAAGTCAGAGAAATGAGAGAGTGTGAGAGACAAATAGCTCAGTAGAAGTGGAACACAACCACATGTGTGGATACTCGATATATGACAGAGGTGGGATTAAGTGGAGGAAGGAAGAGCTAATAAATTAGTGGTGATTGGAAAATAAGATATCCATGTGATTCCTTACTTTGTAAACATTAAAAATATTCCAGGAAGATTAGGGGCACTTGGGTGGCTCAGCTATTTAAGCATCTGCCTTCAGCTCAGGTCATGATCTCGGGGTCCTGGGATGGAGCCCCTGGGATTGAGCTCTCTCCTCAGTGGTGAAGCTGCCTCTTCCTCTCCCTCATGCTCTCTCTCACAAATAAATAAATAAAATCTTCAACAAAATATTCCAGAAAAAGTAAGACTTAAGCATTTTAAAAGGAAATAAAGGAGGCACACCTGGCTGGCTCAGTTGACGGAGCGTGCAACTCTTGATCTCAGGGTTGTGGGTTCAAGCCCCATGTTGTATGTAGTGATTACTTAAAAATCTTAAAAAAGGAGAAAAGAACAGACGCTAAATGATGTTGAAGTGTGGAAGGAGTTCTTACATAAAACACAGAAAAGCACAAATGGCACAATGAAAGATCAGCAAATATACTATATTAAAACCAAGCTTTTTTTTTTTATAATAAACACAACACCAATAGTGAAAAAACAAGACTGGAGAAAATATTTGCAACACGCGTAACTAACAAAAGAATTAGTATCCAGAACATAAAAAGAAAAAATAAAAATCTATAACCCAACAGAAAAATGGGCAATTCACAAAACAGGAAAACCAATGGCCACTTAATATATGAAAAGATTTTTAATCTGACTAGTAATAAGGAAAACAAGATTAAAGCAATGAGATATCATTTCACAATTTATCAAGTTGACTAGTTTTTTTAAATTTAATTGATTTATTTTAGAGAGAGAAAGAGAGAATGCAAGAAGGGAAAGGAGAGAGAATCTCAAGCAGATTCCACACTGAATGTGGAGCCCAAAGCAGGGCTCCATCTCAGCCCTGAGATCATGACCTGAGCTGAAATCAAGAGTTTGATGCTCAACCAACTGAGGTGCCCCCAAATTGACTAATTTTTACATCCTAGAAATACCTGTTATTGGCCAGATGTGATGCAACAGGAATTCCCATATATAATTGATGGAACTGGAACAACTACTCTGGAACACAATTTAGTACTGTCTAGTAAAGTTGAGGATACATGATGCCTAACACGTAGCATTTCTGATTCTGTGTGGGTATCTTGGAGAAACTGCATATATCCAAGGGAGACATAACAAATGTTAATTTCAGCATTATTTCTAAAAACAAAACCATAGGAACTCAAACATATTTAAAATTTTAAAGGATGTATTTTGATATATTCATAAAGTGAGACCCTATGCAGCAGCTAAAAAGAAACAGACTAAATCTACCTACTTGTAGAAACATGGGTAAATCTCAAAACCACAGTGGTGACAAAATAGGAAAGCTGTAAAACTCTAGAATAGCACAATACACATAAAGTCCAAAAGTATGAAAAATATGACATATTGTTTATAGAGGCAATTTATGGTAATTTATGCTTTACTGAACCATGAAACATTCAGTTTGTATTTATATAAAAAGTACAAAATCATACAGATAAGAAACGTAACAAAACAAAGTAGTGGCTTTCTCTGAAAAAGGACAGATAAGAACGAAATGAGAGAGTTTTGTTAGGAAAGACCCTTAAGTTTTCTTTAAAAACAAAATCTGAAATGGGGCGCCTGGGTGGCTCAGTGGTTGAGCATCTGCCTTGGGCTCAGGCCCTGACTCCAGGTCAGGTCCTGGGATCGAGTCCCGCATCAGGCTCCCCGCGTGGAGCCTGCTTCTCCCTCTGCCTGTGTCTCTGCCTCTGTCTCTCGTGAATAAATACATAAAATCTTTAAAGAAAATCTGAAATGAATACGGTGTTAGTGGGTGGTGCAAAGAAAGAGAGAAAATATGAAGACGGCAGAAGGGAGAGAAGGGATGAAGAGAGGGAAGAGAGGAAAACAGAGAGGGAGGGGCGAAGGCAGGAATGGAGAAGGGAAGAAAGGAAAATCTTTAGAGTCTACCACTTGGAGATCAAATCATTGAGACTCTGTCTTTCAAGGTAGAGTCTATAAATTAAAAACCAGATTAAAGTAGAAATTTCCAGACTTTCTGAAACACTTACTTTAATGTATAAGTAGGGCTAGATTATAATTTAATAAAATTCATGAATTTATATTAATTAGAGGAGGGTCAATCTGAATTAAACAAATCCAGAAGTTTTGAGTCTTTAGAGGCACACAATTATAAGCCGTTCTGTGCCTACAGCCATTCAAACGACCACAACAAACACTTTGCCTTTATGCGTGTGGAAGATTTGTATCTTGAAATATGAAGCAGTCTGGTCTCCGTGTATCCCCTCTCCTCTCTTACTTGTACCTGAGAGCAATTTTCCTTCCTCTCATCCAGAAACAAAAATTCAAAGAAATCTATGAGCTAAGTGTCTGATTTTTTTAAATCTGCACGTGTATATTTCTTTTTAATATGCTGTACATACCGTTTGTAACTATTTTACCCAACAGTAAAATGATATATATTTTTTACCAAAATGAGATCATTATCAACATAGCCCCCTGAAAGCTAATTTTTCCAGTTCACATTCATCATCTTTATTTCAGAAAATGTTCATCTCACCTAATACTACAATTTAGATACTCTTCATGGACCTAAATATACCTTTTAAGATTGATTTGCACAAATCCTAGCCTAGCCAAGCTCATATCGCACCTATTTTATTCCTCTGTCTCCTTCCATTTACAACAGATCCTTTATTTAACGATCCTGAACTGTTGTCTTACAGGATAGACCCCACATTCTAAATTTGTCCAGTTTCTTCGTGATGAATTTTAGCTTGTTCCTTACTTCATAAACTACATCTAGAGGCTCTAGTGATTCAAGTCAAGCATATCTGGCTAGATAACTCACAAGTGAGGTTACCGATCTCATTTTGCAACACAAGAAAGCAGAGAACATCTGGTTGACCCACCGTTAATAATACTAAGCTAGACCACTGAATTCGAGTTGTGATAGTTTGGTTTCCCTATTTAATAGCTAACATTCTTCCCTTTGCAACCTGAAGCTAATTTGTGGGGTGTCGCTTTGGCATGGTACAAGTGTTTCATTCACCACCGTCCATTCACTTATGGTTTTAACAACAGCTGATAATCCTGAATTAACAACTTCATTATATCAGTGGTCTATAAAGCAAGGAATAAAACAAGCAAAAATCCCCGCTCTCCTGGAACTTAATATCCAGTAGGAGAGAGAGACAACACACATAAAAAATTAGAAAAATACTGTATGAAGTATGTTATATGGTGCAAAGTGCTATGGAAATAAGGCTGGGAAGGGATGAGGAAATGAGGATGGAAGAGCTGGGGTTGTTAGATTAAATAGGGTGGGCAGGGAAGGCATCACAAGGTACCTGTGACTTTTGTTTAGGGACAATGGACATCTAGGGGAAAGAATCATTCCAGGCAAGTGCAAAGGCCCTGAGGTGGGAGCCTCCTGGTATGTCCAAGGGACAGCAGAAGACCAAGGTGACTGGAGGAGTCATAGGAAAAGGAAGTAAGAGAAGTGGCTAATGAGTAGACAAGAGTGTGTGCTGACCATGGAAGCCTTATGTGCCAGTGCAAGGGCGTTGGCTTTCACTCAAAGACAAGATGGAAGCAGAGGAGCAACGTGACCTGCCTTATACATTCCGGGAATTTGATGGGTTGCTGTGTTCAAAATAGGCTATGGATAGATTTCTGGTTTCAGCACTAACATGTAAAGAGAAGTTATCACCCCTCTCCTAACCACCAGAAAAAGTGAAACAAACTGAAAATCAGTAATTTTCCTGGACTTGCCAGAGAACTGAGGCTACAGGGCAAAGGGCCACCCTGAAATCTGAAGACACAGGAGAATGTAGAGCTCACAGCCAAGATGTACTCATCTGGAGCAGAAGCAGCTAGAGCCACAACCTGGTAGGAACATCTGAAGGGTAATTTTGACAAATTGATAGAAAACAGCAAATAGCTCCTGACGGCTTAGGGAGACCCTCAGCTTTCCTGATTCCCGCGCCCCCCCCCCCCGCCAGGATCCCCCAGATTCTTTCGGGAAAAAACCAAGCAAGATCCCTTCATGGCTCTGGCAAGGGGAGTGGAAAGGTAACTGTTTTGAGATACACCCAGAGGACTCTCAATAACAAAGATCTGCTCTCCAACGAGAAAGTCTTGCCTCACCTGGGTCAGAAATCCATACCCACGCACACACCCAGAGGATGGGAGAGGTGGGGGGGGGCAGTTAGGAAGCTATTGCAATGCCCCTGGAGGCAAAGACGCATAGTGGCCTTTTCCCATTAAGAGTCTACAAAGAAGGGGCCTGGAGGAGGAAAGAGAGAAAGAAAGCCAAATAGTGAGCTTGTTCAAAGGAGAACAGGAGTGCCGGCCACGTGGAACCTTCTGGGCAGAGGGCAGAGGAGTCAGTCGCTGGAGTGTGGACACGGGCATCGGGGGGACATTTGTTTTGTGAACAAGGTGGGACGGAAATAGAACCTGTGCAGAATCTGTCCCCGTGCCAACCCTTTACCACAGGTTTGCAAGCCTGGTGCACCGGGTTATGACTGGAAACGGGCGCCATCAGCACTCTTCAGCGTAGCTCCAGGGTCTCAAGGTCTCAGCATCATCTGGAATCACCCTCCTCTTCCCTCAAGTCCCCTCAGATCATGACAAAGGTCTTGGCATATTTTGTTTTCCCCACGGCTGCACGTCATGTGGCTGTGGGTCAACGGTCCAGGCTGCAGATTTGCTGATCACGCTCATCCGAAGATGAAGGGGTCCCACAGGCCCGGGTCTGCTGGTCTTCACCCTGCAGCTCCTCAAGAACTTCCATGAAAGGACCTGAAGCGACCGTAAAACTTCTATTTTAACCTGCAGGTGGGATCCTTGTTTTTGTGTTTTGTTTTCCAGCAGATCCAGCACCCACACTTGCTTTTTTATTTTCAAATTATTCAAGACTGTTGGTCGCAGCACAGCCTCAGTGACCGCAGCTGTTGCAGTAGGTAGAAGACGCCCCACCGGCTGAGGGCCCCGCCGGTTCTGTGGCAGCCCTGGAGGCTTGTGCCCGGCTCACGTCACCTCCAGAGCATGCAGATGAGACCCCAGGGGCTCACTCTCAGGGGCTCCTGCGCTGGCCCATCTCTATGTCATGGTGACTGTGCACACTCTTGGCCCCACGGATACAGCCCTGAGATGGGGGAGCTCACTGCAGAGGCGTGCACGGTGTTGAGCCCCAGCTGCACGGGCAGGCCTCAAGGTGCTCCCTCCCTGGCAAAGAGCATCCTGTTTTCCACTTCCTATATTTGTATCAGCAAAATTCTGGAAGCACGTGGGGCAGAGAGAAACAGGGCAGATGATGGCCTCGTAGGTGATTGTGGCCTCCGTCTGTGAGGGCCTGTCTCTGACCTAAGGGACCCCGTCCCAACACACCAGGTGCCCTCGCACTGGGCTTGCTGGGCTTACTGGGCAGGAAGGATATCGCCCTTCCGGCCTTCGGCCTTGGAGTAGCCAGCCGGTCACACAGCTGACCCCGCTGACCTCTAGATAAAGGACAGAAATCCACCTCGAAGGTAAAAAAATCAGGGGACGAGATTATTGAGGTGCTGGCCCCACGCTGGGCGTGAAACACGGGAAGCCACAGAGGGAGAGGGATCACGTTCTCGTGTTCAAGACTTCCTTACAGTTGATGTCATTGCTCCTGAACCTCATGTTTTGACTGTGACATTTTCTTTTTAAAATAGACGAGGTAAAAAAATAAATAAATAAAATAAATAATAATAATAATAATAATAAAATAGACGAGGTAAATAATACGGAAAGCTGCAAACACAAAGGGAGTCTCTAGACCCCGAGGTCCCGTGGATGGAGTCGGAACGTCCCTGGAGGCCCGGCCTCCAGCAAGGCGTTTCGTCACCACTGGCCCGACGTTCCCACTTTCCCAGCGGACCCGGAGTCACTGTCCCCGTCCGGCTCGGTCCGGAGGTTTCAGAGACTTCGGGACAAACGTCGGATTTTGAACTCCCAGCGCCATTCAGGGCGCAAACCCCACAGACCCGCGGGCTGCCCCGCCCCGCCTCCATCCGAGTCCCTCGGGAGGAAGGACACGTGCGGCCTTCATGGGCCGCGAGGCGGGCGTCCCTGTGCACGTGTCTGCGCCTGACCCGCATGGCCCTGCGGCTGCGTCGGGCTGGGGGCGGGGGCGGGGCGGCTCCCGGGCCCTCCCACTGCCGCCGCCCTCCAGCCCACCCGGGCCCCTCCCCGCAGCCTGCGCTCCGCGGCCTCCCTGCACCGCCCCGCCGCCTCCTGCTGGGGCCTCGGCCGCGGAGGACACAGGCCAAGGCCCGGTGGCAGCTGTGCCCCACGCCCCGGATGCTCAGCCGAGTCCCAGGCACACGCGTAGCCACCGAGCCCCCCCACCCCCCGGGTGCCCTGGACGCCCACTCCCTGAACCTTCCCGTGGGCTCACGAGCCCGGGGCCTCCACGCGGGGCGCAGCTGGGACGCAACCTCAGCCTCATGTTCCGAAATCAGCCCCGCTGTGCTGGCGGCCCGCGTCCTACTCTCCTCGCGGCCCAGGTTCTGCTCTCCTTGCGGCCCAGGCCCTGCTCTCCTCGCGGCCCAGGCCCTGCTCTCCTCGTGGCCCAGGTTCTGCTCTCCTTGCGGCCCAGGCCCCGCTCTACTGGCAGCCCAGGCCCCCCACTCTGCTCGCGGCCCAGGCCCCACTCTGCTCGCGGCCCAGGCCCGGGGTGGCCTGCTCCCCCGTCACCCGCCAGGAGCCCCGGTGGCACCGCATCGCGAGCCTCTTGTCTCCGAGCTGCCACCTGCCCCAGCCCCACCACCTGTGCCCTGCAGAAGCCCCCAAGGTGCTCCCGCCCTAGCCCTCCCAGAGGTACACTGGCCCGGAGGCCCCTGTCCCGCGGCCGCACCCTGCCCTGGCTGCCTGACCGCGCCGCGTCCCTCCTCTCCACCCTGTGGCTTGGCAGAGGCTTGTTCTCCTTGTGCTTTTCACAGCCTCGTGCCAAATACCAGCCGTGAAAGTCACTGGCTTGGCCACAAATACATGCCGCGCACGGAAATAGGTAATCATGAAAATAGTGTAATAAAAACGACTTAATGTGTGTCCTCAAGGAAGTTCGCCCCGGGCAGAAGGAACCACCAACAGGGCAGCGATGGCTTCGCAGCAGGCGGTGTGCACACAGCGACTCCCACACGCATGCCCCTGCCCCCCTCCCAAGTATCTCACACCCACCCCGCGGTGGGAGACCCAGGAGGGCCCCCAGCCTGCAGCCCAGAGCACTCCGATGAAAACCAATCCCCAAGCATCCACCCGGGACGAGAGGCTGCGGTGTGACTGCCACGGGTAGCGACCAGGGCCCGAAAACGCCAGGGCCCGACAGCCTCAAGGCATCACGAGTGGGACATGTTGGGGGACAGCACCTAAACTCGGAGCTGAGGCTGGCAGGTGAGCCCAAGACGGGTCAGGACAGGCCTCTTACACCTGAGGAGTTCGGACACCAGCCTAGGAGCCCGGCGGGGAACCACCAACTGCATCTTCAAACAATCCGTCTGGTTTTTGTGCATAGACTGGGCTGCCAGGGAGCAGGACAGGGGGCAGGAGGCCGGGCAGTTGCTGTCTGCAGTGATCCAGGCAAGTCTCAAAAGGTGCAACGATAGGAGGCTCACGCCCGTGTATTCAAATAAGCGTGATTCGCCAAATTCCAACTCGAATGCTCACGTACCCCCTCTCTCCCTCTCCCTGAGGAACTTTTAAATGAAACTGACAGAAAATGTGAAGTCCCCCCATGTGATCAAGGGGCCTCTGACTGTCCTGTGCCAGACCGCCTTGTCCAACAACTGGATTGTTAATACACCTGGTAACACTTAAGCATTTTAACCATATTTATCATGGAGAAATTCACTGGGTCTCCCAGCGCTGCTGCAGTTCATGGTTCATATGCTCCATCAATCAACGTTGCCAGCATTTTTATTTTTGCAACAGAAACCAATTCCAATACCTAGTGGAGAAGCAGTGAGGACAGAGAACATAAGCAAGAGAACCCACTACTGAGGAGAGATGCCCATTCCCCCTCGCCCCACATTTCTTTGACCGGGACCAAAATCAGCAGGCACGTTCGCCCCGCCTTTGATTAAAGCAGATTGGGAGAGGAGAAACGGAGTAGGGCCCACCAGCTCGGGAGTGTATTTTTTTGGTCGGGATACAGCATGGACTCCCTACGGCATACAAATCTGTTTCTGAATGGCAGGAAGGGGGAGATGGGGACACATACCACGATGTCTCCTTCATGACCCTAACACATTCCCTCCCCCATCACTACCAGGCCATGCAGAGAGCAGCGTGCTCTTCGCCGCAGGTCACACGGCGCTCTGGGGGGACCTGGGACTTCCCTTAAAGGCTGCCCCCACTAACACACCTAACTACTGCCAAGAAGAGCCACAAAAGAAAACATTATGAAATAGGTAACCCTTTGTTGGCAGGTGTCCGCTGTTATCCGATTGACTCAAAATTAAATGATTTAACTCATTCAGTTCATCTTAAACTACGAGCCAGGAAATGAAACCACTCCTGTCAGTGTCCCGTGGCTTCCGAGCGCAGCTCTGACCGTGTGGCTCTGTCCAGCCCTACGAGAATAGGTGGGTAGCGGGTTGCTCCTGCATAGAAAACCACGTAGGCCACACGCATCGGGGCACCCACCGTTCTATGAAAAATATTCCGCTTCATCTGCCTTCGTCTTTGTCTACGAGTCGAAGTGGCTCAACACTCACATTCTGTGCGTGATCCTGACCGTGTGCGTCATCTCGACCGGGGCTGCGGTTGGGAATGTCTCCTTGTCAGGCCCCTAACCTTCACGAAGAGGCAACGTTGTCCTTCTTTCCACAGATTTCGCTCAGGTTCCTGACGAGGACAAAGCTGTCCGTAGGCACAGGCAGGATGAAATTGGAAGGCCCAGCTACCTGTCGGGGAAGATCACCTTGAACTCTGCTGCCCGGGAGAAGCCCAGGGCTGTGCATCCGTCTATTCCTTCAGCCATTCAGGCCTCTACTGGATTAAGCCTGATAAGCAAATTGCGTAATCGGATGGTGTAATACCGGTTTCCTAGGTAAACGGCCCTTTCCCGAATGTGCTCTAGCAATCTCTTATCAGCATATGCCGAGCGACAAAAGGAACAATATTAAGGCGAGCCCTGCAAAGCTCAGGACCACACTTGCTTTAAGGATACCATCAAGTACGTTGCTCCTTACATACCCAGTGACCCCTTTAAGAGGACCCACAGGATAGATTCCTCATAGGTCTTAGTGCTGGAAAGAGCTGTGTTTCCCTCAGGCAATTAAATTCGTTTTCCTTTTATTGGCATAGTGAATCAGGGACCTGGTAATGTTGCTGCCTGTGTTGGCTGCTAGAAAGTTTATAGCCAAATAGGTGGTTCACGGATTCACATTAAATTACTCTATGCATTTTCTTCTTACTACAAAAGGAAAACATCATTACTGAGGAAAAAAATCAAAATTCCAATTTAAAAAGAGAACATAACAATTATTTGTACTCTCACTACTCCAAGATGGTCACTATTAATGGTTTGTTGAAGTTTTACTTCTACACAAACGTCCTTTATGCTTTTTTAACAAAAATGGAATCACCCTACATACTACTTCATAACTTGCTCTTTTTACTTAATATATCATGAAGAAAAGTTACATATTATTCAATGTTCTCCTACAACATTTTCAATGACCATTGAGGATAAATAGTCCATAGATGTACCGATATCTATTCAATCACTCCCTGTAGTTGAATATTTATGCTCTTCCCATGTTAATAAATATGTTCTGATGGAATTCTTCATCACAGTATCTTTACAATAATTTTTTATTATTTTCTTATGGATAAATTTCTAAAAGTAACCCATGATTGTGTCAAAGTCATGCAGTATTATAAGGTTGTTGCTAGAATTAAGAACTTGCTCTTCAGAAAGCCTGCACGTTTTTGGTCCGGCCAACAGCTTTATTAAATGACCTTAGGTCACCTAGATACTTGTCAATATTGTTCGACAGTTCGACACATGTGTGCCCACAGCACACATTTGCAGAAACACAGATTATCTGTGTCTGATGCTGGGCTTATATAACAGATACCACGAGGTAGCTCTCAGCTTACCATGACTCACTGACACTGTCCCCACAGAGATGGGCCCCAGTTTCTAGGTGATCCTGACTAGAGTTATTTAGATTAAGAGTGGACAATTGATCCAAGCTAGGCCATTTTACTCTTTCTCCCGGAAATTTCACGAAGAAGAGAAACAGAAACTATAAATTGTTGGAACTGACCCATTAATTGAAACCCCACCCCCACCCCCCCGGTGAGAATATTCACAAATTCCTTTTTTTAAAAATATTTTATTTATTTATTCATGAGAGAGAGAGAGAGAGAGAGGCAGAGACACAGGCACAGAGAGAAGCAGACTCCATGCAGGGAGCCCGACGCGGGACTCGATCCCGGGGCTGAAGGCAGATGCTCAACCGCTGAGCCACCCAGGTGTCCCTATTCACAAATTCCTAAGAGCTACAATGACCTTGGTTTTCA
Organism: Canis lupus baileyi; assembly: GCF_048164855.1. Lineage (NCBI taxonomy): Eukaryota > Metazoa > Chordata > Mammalia > Carnivora > Canidae > Canis > Canis lupus. The sequence goes on from NC_132857.1 coordinate 57,469,793, forward strand.
TCAATACCAAGTCAGGCTAAACTGGCCAATGAGTAATGATTAAAATAACTAATCTTTACTAGATGCTTAGAATGAAACAGGCAACATTCTAGGAGCTTTATCTACATTAATCTACTCAATCTTTATAACAAGGTTGTGAGGTAGGGAATATAAATGTCTTGATCTTAGAGACAGGGAACCAAAGTAAAAAAACAGGCTAGTGATTTGCCCCTTTGCCCAATCCCAAGATTGGGATTCTGAGCCAGAATAGTTTGATTGCAAAGTCTGTGTTCTTACTTACACACTAGAGTGGCCACCATTCCTCAGAAAGTCATGGAAATCTTGTGGCACCACATCCAAGCGATCGTGACGTTGCTACACACTGGTATGCGCAGTACATACAAAGATCCTGCTCATGCAAGGCTAGTCGTGCCCCCTGCTTATGCAAGGCTAATGGAAGGCTAGTTTGGGGTGGCTGCTCAACAGATTCAGTGGGTGGCCACCTGAGGAACATCACCTGGAATGGAAGACCCATCCTGTTCAACCACACAGATCAGGTTCTCACTCTACTCGTGCCTAAACAGAGGTTGAATGTGGCTGCTTTTACCTGACACCTTACAGTGTTTACTCTCATGGATCCAGGAAGGGCCGTGATTTAGACCTTGAGGTTGGGGACTATTATCATTTTATTATAATTATTATATCAAGAGACCTATTCAGGCTCCCCCTGGAAAGCAAGAGCTTAGAAGAGAGTCACAGAGACAGCACCATGTCAAGGGGCAAGAAACAGATCATCCTTCACAGTTACAGGCAGTACCATCACCCGCTCTGAAACACACTTACTGAATTGACGGGGAATAAGAATCGGTTTGTTGTTTTAACTTGCATAGCTTGTACTATAATTATTTTAATGACTGAGGTCTTTTGAGCTGAATGCATTTTCGGTGGCCTACTTGACATTCCTGGATGGGAACTGTACAGGCATAGAGTGGATTGTGATGATTTCCCTAATAATGACTTCCTGCAATAGGTCCACACCGGCTTGATTAAAAACAGCATTACGCTCAAATCAGAGAGCCAGTACTTCTCTAATTGTACCAGCCCACCCCTCTCCAGTCTTAGAGTCTCTCCCTCCCCTCAAATTCCTCCCAAATAGTCTGGGGTCCCAGGCTGTGGTTCCCCCCACTCAACAGCACCAGCCACTCTCTCCAGTCGTCCAGCCCAATGCGCCCAGTACCTGGTATCAACTGTCCTGCTAATGTCTGCTGATGCCCCCACTGCTGCTACGGACACCAACTCAAGGTGCCTGTGCCACAGCTAATCCTCACCAAATCTGTGCAGCAACCACCAGGGCCCGCTCTCTCAACTCTAAGTCTCTTGAGGAGAATGTCCTTTCCTGTGTCTGCAGGAGCTGCCAGCACCAGAGCCACTGCTCCTAGCACACCGTTGGTCCTGAGAGGGCAGCTACAGAGAACACTTGGACTGACGCCCTCCTCGTCTGCAGCCACCTCAGCCTCAGAATAACGTTACCAGGTAGCACCCAAAGTTATCTTCCTTTTCTCTCTTGGCCCATCATCTCTGAGCCAATTTTGTTCACTCCATTTGTCTTCCTCCAGGGTGTGTTCTTTCCCTGGAGATTCATGGTCTCTCATATAAATAGACACCCCGCCTCCATTAGACATCCCAGACATGTCTGAATACATGGGCACACACTGATTAGGCTCAGACTAGGATTCTTTCTACCGTATTTATTATTGTTATTGCTATTATCCCATCATCATCATCATTAGCATAATGATGGTGATGATGAACTGGGGTCTATTAGTGACACTTACCATGTATCAGAGTCGGGGAAAGTGAGTTGCACTCGCTTCCTCCATCTCGTTTTTCCAATATAAAACCATTTCTAAAAGACCTCCAATATTTAATAAGCATAGCATAGTATTTTTCTTCTTTAAAGTTAACATAATGGGTGTTACATACTAGGGAAAAATGTGTATAAGAAGCCTAGTACTGGTTTTTCCTTTGTGCACATGCATATAGTTGATGTTGCATATTGGAAGAGTAAAAAGAAAAGAAACTTCAAATGGTATTTTGAGATAGATATTCAAAGATAGATATTCAAATATCTATGTCAGATATTCAGCTTAGAGTTAAAAGGGTTCTAATCACACCTCACCCTTTAATCCATGGTGGAAAACCTCAGAACCACCCTAGGCCTCAGGTTCCTTATTAATAAAATGAAGGGAATGCAGGTTGTTTCAAGAAACATTTTGTAGATATTCAACAACAAGAATAAACGAAGACCTTAATTTGTTAATAATTATTTTCATTCTGATATTTCATCGTCCCCCAGTGTCAATAAATTTGAGATTTGTCCAAGGCATTTTATTCTTTTTCTCAAAAAAATTATACTCCCCCCACACACACGTGTGTGTATGAATGTGTTTGGGCACTGTACTTGGAACTATGGAGAATACAAAGATGAATCACATAGATGCTGCCCTCAAAGAACGAGTATTTGAGAACGTATTGGAGAATAAAATTCAAACATCTATAGCGATGTATGTGTATGTCTATTCACACAACAAATTACCTCAAAACTTTGTAACTTAAAACAAAAAACACGTACTAGCTCACACTTCCTGGGGGTTGAGAATTTGGGAGTGCCTTAGCTAGGTAGTTCCGATCCAGGGCCTCTCGTGAGATTGAAGTCAGGGTATCAGCTGGAGCTGCAGTCATCCGAAGGCTTGACTAGGGTGGCAAGATCTGCTTCCACAATGGCTCCCTCATGTGGCTGATGGCAAGAGGTCTCAACTCCCTGCCAAATGGGTGTCTGCCCTGAGCCGCCTGAGCACCCTCACAGCATGGAAGCTGCTCTCCCCAAAGCGGGTCATCTGAGAGAGAGGAAAGGTGGAAGCTGGCGAGTTCTTTATGGCCGCCCCTCCAAAGTCACACACCATCATTTCCAGAATACCCTGTCAGCTCTATGTAAGGAGAGAAGGGGCTACCGAAGGGCACGAATAGCAGCAGGCAGGAATCACTGGGAGCCACCCTGGAAGTTGGCTACCACAATATACAATGGAGTCTCTCCAGGTTCCAGTCACCTGCAGGTCAAAGTCACGCAAGATACATTAAACTTTACCAGCTCTTGCCCCAATCACTAACTAAACATTCCAACTCTTAAAAAATCCCCTTTCTTCCCAACATTTCTGAGAGTTCCTAGAAAGGCTGCCGTACTGCCACACGGCACATCCTCCTGGCTAGGACTGTCGCTGCTTTGCTCCACCATGCGTTGCCACAGAGGAAATGGAACCCTCGGTGCCAAACCAGGCAGGATGTGTTTCAAAGTCAAGGGATCTCCTCTCTACGCAAAATCTCCCTTCTCCTCTGGTAACTAATTTTGTTGTTGTTGTTGTTGGGCACGATATTGTGATTTATAATAAGAACTATGTATATCCTTGGTCTTCATTGCTGTTTCTGGCCCAGAACTCCTAAAGCCATTGCAATTTCCTAAGTTATGAGAGCTATAAAGGTGTCCTTTCTTATGCTGTGATGTGATTTGTGAACTCCACCTAAGGCTGGAGGTGCCAACCATGAAAAGGTTAGAACTTTCACTCCTACCCCCGACCTCTGGGGAGGGAGAAGGTCTAGAGAATGAGTTCAATCACTACTGGCCAATGATTGCATCAATCATGCCTACATAATGAAGCATCCATGAAAACCCCAATGAAGAGGTTTTGGAGAGCATCCAGGCTGATGAACACATGGAGGTGCTGGGGGAATGGCACACCTGCGGAGGATGTAGAAGCTCAGTGCCCTTTCCCCAGACCTTATCTTATGCATCTCTTCCATCTGGCCGTTCCTGAGTTATAGCTATTTGTTATGAACCAGTAATCTATTAATAGAATGTTTCTCTGAGTTTTGTGAACTGCTCTAGCAAATTAATTGAATGTAAGGAGGGGGATATTGGAACCTCCAATCTATAGTCAGTTGGTCACAAGGACAGGTAATAATACATTTTCAGCCTCTGAAAGGGTGGGTGGCAAAGTCATAGGGCTGAGCCCTTAGCTTGTGGAATTTGACGCTATCCCTGGGGCGACAGCGTTAGAAATTGAGTTGAATTGTAGGACACTTAGCTGGTGTCAAAGAATTGTTTGTTGGTGGTAGAAAATACCTACGGCCAACATTAGAATTGGGTGCAAAATCCTTTATTAGGTCCAAGTCATTACTCTTTAGTCCTCCCTCCTTCAGCATGCATTCTCTTCCAGAAGGCACTTCTTCTCTGCTCTACCCTTTATGCTCTGATATATTTACAAGAATAAAATACAAAGCTAAAAATGCTGTAAGATAGATGAGTATCTTGATATATTTGCTGAGTCTCAGCCCTAGATGATCTCTTTCCACTAACTAAATTTCCATTACAGCTACTCTTGCAATTAGGTCAAATGGAGTCTGAAGTCGAGGCCATCAGTCGCTGGGTGCTAACCTGTAGTGATAAACCCCATAGCAAAGCACGCGTGGATGAACAAACAGGTCAGCAGCCACTTTACTTAAAGGGCTACAGAAACGCTGCCTAAATTCAACACAGAAGCTTGCTTCGTGCACCCACATCAAAGAGAAAGCTGAAAGCAAACTTTAAGGATTACAGTAGTAAGCTCACCTTTATTTTTCTCCCCGTCCCCCACCTTCTGAAAAAAGTTTGTATTCAGTCATCTGCTTTGGTATTCCTCAATGAAGCCTGCACTGGAGCGTAAAGCTGGAGTGAACTGCATGAAACTCTACCCTGCCACCGGAGCCCTTGACCGGAGGAGTCCCATGCAGGTCCCTCAGTCCCTGATGGAGAGCTCGTGGTCTCAAGTTTCATCACTGTAGAAGCCGGAAAACATTCACAAATACAAGTAAAATGACTCAAAGTGCTCATTTACAAAAGAGGGAATCCAAGGCAGACAGTCCTACGTGAGGCGGGTTCTCATCTGATTATTAAGGTTTTGCAATAGTAAAAACTCTCATTGGTGGAACTCGTTAGAACTGCGAAGTCATGAGCCCGGGACTGGAAACTGCCTCCTTCAGCACGACCGTGGCAGACGTCTAGCTTCGCCAGGCCAGGCCTTCGTCATGATGATAATAGAGCTTACCCGTGCTCCTAAGACTTCCACTCAGAAACGTTCCAACACACGCACGGTCTGATGGGTCCCAGCAAGCCATTCGCTCCTTGCGAACGGGCGTGCGGCGTACCCACTTCCCATTGCCGCAGTAACACATTACCAGGCATTGAAAATAGCTTAAAACAACACTCATTTTATTATCTCACGGTTCTATAGATCAAAAGTCCAATTACTGTGTAAGCCACCTGGTTCCCCTGCTAGAGCACCACGAGGCTCTAATCAAGGTGTCCGCATGGCTGTGTTCTTTTCTGGGGACTCCAATCTCATTCGAGATATTGGCTGAGCCCAGTCCCTTGCATTTGTAGGACTGAGGCTCCTGTTTCCTTGCTGGCTGACAGCTGTGGATTAGCCTTAGCTCTTGGAGATCTCTTTCTGGTCCTCCTTGTACATGACCTTCCTCGTTGTCAAGCCACCTGACTTCTGCTTTCAGCCAGAAGAAAGCACTTTTTTAAGGACTCATATAATTAAATTGGGCTCTCGTGGATAATCCAGGGTACTCTCTCTATCTTAGATGATTAGGGACTTCAACTACATCTACAGTCTCTTTTGCCATGTAGGGTAAAATATTCACTGTTGTGACACAAGAGAGTGGAGGTTCCGGGGCCCAGACTGTGTCTCCCACATTGGGGGAGATTGTGGAGGAGGATTTCCTCTTTGTCATAGCATTTCTCTCTTGCTTGGACATTTTTTCCTTATTACAAGCAATTATTAGTTTTGCTGTTTTGAAATACTTCTTTAAAAATATTTAAACAGTCATTTATTTTCAAGCATAGTCCATTTTTTTCAGAATCCTTCATTCATATGTAACACAAATTGTGCTCTTTTTTCCCCCCCACAAATTGTGCTCTTATCTATTAGTTTAAATGGGGAAATAGACTAGCTATCATTGTTTTGGCTGAGTTTGATTTAAGGTGGGCAATTTAAAGTTATAAATTATATTTGTACAAGGAAATCTCTTTTCCCAATATTTTTTCAACTTTTTCAAATATTACTGGCTTCATACACAGAACTGAAAATATATCTCCTAAAATGATGAGACCTAATTTATGAAAAAAAAGTGTTATGGAACCAATTAACCTATCGAGATCTTAAAACACGCATTACGTACTCACAGCACAAGGTATGCAGAGAACCATAGAAGAGGGAAATGGCCCCCATATTACTTGAAATCTCAAGATTGAGGACAAAGATAAGAAAAACAAAATAATAGTAACCCTCCTGGGTTGTGTACAATTGTGCCTCTGGAGTTCAGAAAAAAGAACTGCCACTGCTGGGGGGTGGGGAGGGATGGTATGTATCCTAAAAGTAGAAATTTGAGTTTGGCAATAATATTCTTTTTGAATCCCTGTCCATCAGCTCCTCCTTCCCAAGGAGGGAGTCTGGTTAGAGTCCAGCATCCTAAATCCCAGGGGAGGGAGCAGCTGCTGGTTCACTGTGTTCCAACCTTCTCTTATCGCACCAGTGCAAATTCTTCAGGGCTCTGACACAGACAGCTGCGGAGGCAGTCCAGGCAAATTAGGACAGACTTGGCTATCCTGGGTCAAAAAAATCAGAAGTTATCACAACAAACTTAATTCCTGCTCCATGTGTTATTGAGCACTAAGGGATAACATGTGAAATATGCAGGATTTGGAGTGATCAAGAGCCAACTATTCTAATTCTATCATACTCTATTATAATAACCTTTAAAATATAATCAGTTTGGCCTTCAGCTCCCCTAAATAGACTTAGAACTTTGGCAGTGCTCTTCTTTTCACGTCGTAACCAGGATTCTCCGACTTCCTGGGAATATTTATCCATCAGTTTAAAGTAATTTCTCCAGAATGTTAAAGGACTGTCTCAGACTATTATGTCCACCTTTCCTCGGCAGTTATCAAACAGATAATTTGACTTGGGCCAAAAAACCAAAAAACAAAACAAAACAAAAAAAAGCTGATTACCTTAATCCGCCCCAGAAGAGGTTATCACCCAAAGTCAAATAGATCAGTGACTGCTGTCCTCCAATATTACAGAATATTTGCCAAAATGCTGAATAAATTTAGTAACATGACACAGAGGGCCTCTTAGACCAAGCTGTCTGTGCTACTCAAGAAGGCTGGAACCTGACACCAAAACATGCTAAAGGCTTAGTCCTGTCAGAGTGGCATCATTAATAACAACACCATGAGCCAATTAGTAAATTACAAGACATTTTTTTAGCTCCCTGCAGTTTAGAATACCCTCACTGCACTTTACATGATAATACCCAGCATAGCAGTTGCATTTTCTAGCAGCTTCCAGCATCGTGGAAAGAGCATTACTTTTTTTTTTTAATAATAAATTTATTTTTTTATTGGTGTTCAATTTGCCAACATACAGAATAACACCCAGTGCATTACTTTTCAATTCTGATATGAACTGGGCTCAAAAGCCCTTCACCAGCAATGAGACGGTGGGCAATTCCACTAAATTCTCTGGGAATTACCTTCTCATTGGTACTAAGGGACTAATGATATTTATTTCCCAGGTAAATACTACTCAACTAAAGAACTGACATAAATTAACATACAGAGCAAGAACTTAATATGTGATACTGTGATCTTCCCTCTTATAACATAAGGACACTGAAACTCAGATATTGGATTGTTTATCCAATATCCAAAATTTTACAAAAATTGGATGGTTTATCCAATATCCAAAATTTTACGACGAATAAATGGAAGAGTCCAGGATAGAATTTAGACTGGGGGCCCTCGAAATGAGATGTGTGCCATGCATACATAATACATCTCTTTGTTCTTTTACATGGAGAGGAAATACGTAGGTGGAAGAGATGAGCAGACTGAAGTCTGGTGTCAGTATCCATTTCCTTAATCCTGACACCAGGAAAGTTGCAGAATCATTTACACATAGAATTTCTGCAGGGAGTCATGAGCCAAGATGTAGTCAGGGGGCTAATCTTCTAAGCCGTTCCATGGCTGGACAAAGCACTTTCAAGGAAAGATTCTTTCCTTAAGTAGCTGATTTTACTCAAGGCAGAGAACCGTATGAATCCTTCCCAAGGGGCAAAATTATCTCTCCTCCACAAATGGATCCCCTCTGGGATCTGATGTGAGTAAAAGAAATGATCAGGAAATACCAGGAGAAAAAGAGGCTACTTTGAGACCTAACGTAAGCTTTTTCTCAGGAAATGTGAAGCATCATAATGTAAAATGCATTAAACTGTCAGAGTGAAGATCCTGTCTTCAATCATGTAAAGTCCCTCAAGATTTCCATGGTGAATTTTGCATTAAGAAATCTCCTGACCCTCTCCCCACCACAACCAAAAAAGTTGCCTTAGAAAGGAGAACATGGAGAAATATTTTAACAGGATGCGTGGCACATAAATACACCAAGTAAAACTGCAAAATCTTAAGTTTAATAAATGTAAGCCTAAAACTCCATGGGTATTCCATTGGTATTTCCATAAGAAATTCCATGTGTATATTAATTAGACATTATTTTACTTAATAACACAAAAAAATCAAACTCTAATGAGTAGGTGTTAATAATCAATTATCAGGATTTTCCTATTTCAGGTTTGGTGTTAAAGTTATTGGATAAAACTAATCTTTTAAGTAGGGGAGACAAATGTCCTTAGAAAAGGAGACATGTCTCTATTTAGACATTTTGGAATTTGATATATTTTCTTTTTCACTTTGAAGCTGAAAGTACATTGATAACCACTATTTTTAAAATTCTAATTTTAAATCTCATTACATTTTAAAATCTAGGGACTCTTCTTTTATTAATAAAAATTTACTGATAATCAGGCAGCCTGGATTAGCGCTGCCTTCAGTCCAGGGCGTGATCCCGGAGACCCGGGATGGAGTCCCACATTGGGCTCCCTGCAGGGAGCCTGCTTCTCCCTCTGCCTGTGTCTCCGCCTCTCTCTTTCTGTGTCTCTATGAATAAGTAAATAAAATCTTTAAAAAAAAATAAAAGATTTACTGATAAAAAGCACATCTTCTGGTTCATAGACACAATGAAAACAGCTGAGTCATGTCTTTTTTTCCCCTTTGGTCCCCATCCCCTTCTATTATAGTCTTTCATACTCTAGGAGCATGATTATAAGAACTTAAGTCCCAAAAATAAAACTAAAAGCTCAAGGCTTTGCTGAACATGAATTCCCACAAACCCCCATGCTATATTCTCCCGTCTTTGGTTTCCAGTTCTCTTGAAGGGCTCTATCATCTATGGATGATGACAGAAAGATCATTCCTAATTGCTAAGCCACAGGGAACCATAAGGAAGAAGCCAAACAGATCCTTTGTCAACTGTAGGGAATCCCAAGCACACTGTGTTCAATGACCATTTTTTAAGCTTTATGGATTTTGTATTCATGCTCAATTCGCAATATCTGAATTTTGCCTCATGTCTACAAGTTACCCCACATCCTTTATTTAAAAGTTCTTTTTAGGGGCACTGGGTGGCTCCGTCAGTTAAGTGGCTGCCTTTGGCTCAGGTCATGATCCTGGAGTCCTGGGACTGGCTGAGTCCTCATTGGGCTCCCTGCTCAGCAGGGAGTCTGCTTCTCTCTCTCTCTGCCTCTCACCCAACTCGTGCTCTCTCACTCACTCTCTCCAAAATAAATAAATAAATAAATAAATATTTAAAAATAAAAATAAAAAGCTCTTTTTAAAAGTGTCTAACCTAAGGAAATTCAAAAAGACTAAAAGAAAATTATCCATGGACTTAATGAGAAGTTAAACTATTCAGTCTTAAACATTTTAATAGATTTTTGTTAGATTCAAAAAGTAATTAATCAGGAGTTTTATTTTTGCCTAGGTTCCTGAAAGTATAACCTATATTTATAAAGATATACCATATCATCTACTGAAGTCTACAAAGCTAATTATTTTGGGTATTGTTGAACAAAGCAAGAATAACTACAAAGGTGGTGGCCATATTAATAGGCATAAAAAGACATTCCTAGTTTATAATTCAGATAAGTTGTTTGCAGTACATAAATGGAAACATTTAATAGCACAGAAGTTTTCAAGCATTTTTTAAAATCATTTAAAAGCATTTAATAACACAGAGGTTTTCAAGCATTTTTTAAAATCATGAAGTCTTAGAACCTTAATAATTAAAGCAATTAAAATTCCAGATATGCTGATTAAAGTGGGCCCCTGTGCCAAAGGTTCAACCTCTCCATCACCCTCAAGATCGCTCCTAAACCCCTCCACAGAAATATAGAAATCACCAATCAAAAGACCTGAATTCTAAGGTGAAGATTCTGAAGACCTAAATTCTAATCCTATGACTGTCACCAAGAACAGTCCACTCGATTGCTCCAAACCTATCCTTTGGAGTAAAGATGAATGACCATTGATAACTACCCCAATTCCAATACTCTATGATTTGGGTAGCTTGGGACATGGTTTACTTGAGGTAACATCCCTTAGAATCATTCAAATTTGTTTAAGATTTCAGCCAGTGATGCTTTTCTACCACTGGTTTTTTTGTTTTGTTTTGTTTTGTTTTTTTCTCTTCCTCTCTCCTAGACTGACGGATGTAGGATCTTGTAGCCAACACAAGAAGGCTGTTACTGTCCTGATGTTCTCTTTCTATCATAACTGTTTTTAAATGACATACAGTGGAGTCACTGAATCTAATCTTTCTGGCCCTCAATTTCATTTGCAGTGTATGGACAATTTCAGAGTTTACTTCTAAAACTGAGAATCTGATTTTTTCTTGTTTTTTTTTTTTTTAAGATTTTATTAGAGAGAGAGAGCAAGCACAGAGGGAGAGGAGAAGCAGACTCCCTGCTGAGTAGAGAGCCTGAGGTAGGGCTCCATCCCAGGACCCTGAGATCATGACCTAAGCTAAAAGTAGACACTTAACTGACTGAGACACTCAGATGCCCCTGATTTTTTTCTAATATATTTTTGAAGTTTGCTTCCCTGTCTCTTCAAAGACGCACAAAATGTTTAAGAAACTCAACACTAATAGAATTGTACTATTTTTAGTGTAGGCCCACAAAGTGATGACTCTTAAAATTAAGTTGCTATTACAAAAAAATCAAGTTGCTATTAGACCAGATAATTATCCACTCCAATCTATTAAACATATATATTATACATGTATAACTCAATATATAACAATACATTAATAATATATGTTATTATATATGATATAATATATAGTATATAATTATACTATTAATAATATATAAAATTAAATATAAGATTATATATAATAACTATAATATATATATCATAAAATTCAGGTAGTTAAGGACTTGCATGGTACTAACATCCTCTAGCCTCCATTGAGAAGCTCATATATAAAGATAGGAAAAAAGATAGGGATATTACACTTCATATATTAATCCATGCCAGCAGAATGACCACTATGCTATTTATATTTCAAATATCTGTTTACAAATACTTCACTAGAAAACAATGACTAAAGTTTCCATAAACCAGAAGAGCAAGACAAAGCCAGTAAAAGAGTTGACACTGCCTCCCCATCTCCCCACTCCAACCTGAACGATGCTTTCCTTAAACTTAAGGAAAGAGGAGTAAGGGGGTGGGTGTCCTGACTAGGATGTGATCCATCCTAACCTACTAAAAACTGGTTATTTCTTTTTTTTTTTAAGATTTTATTTCTTTCTTCATGAGAGACACACACAGAGAGAGAGAGAGAGAGAGAGGCAGAGACACAGGCAGAGGGAGAAGAAGACTCCATGCAGGGAGCCAACGTGGGACTGGATCCCGGGTCTCCAGGATCACGCCCTGGGCTGAAGGCGGCGCTAAACTGCTGAGCTACCTGGGCTGCCCAAAACTGGTTATTTCAAACCTTCTTCAAGGTATTTGTGTAGCCTTCAGCATAATGGACTCAGACTCCTCAAAGCCAGAAATCTGCATGCGTAATTCAGGAGTCTGTGCGGATTAGGTTTCGCTTCATGAACCACTTTTCTGCTTAGCACTGATTAATAAACGCTATTGTTTTTGGGAATTAATACATGTTTGGGGAGCAAGTGAATATACATGTGTGTTCATTCTATTCAGTCCCTGCTGACTGGATGACCAACAAGAATTCTTATTCTCCAGTTCCCTTTGGCATGAACGTTAGAAGGGGACCAGAGTGGAAGATTCTAAATCCACTGGGAGGTTTCTACTGGACCAAAATTGCCCACACTCATCTTTGACTCTCCTGCCAAGCCTGCCCCAATCCCTGCCACTGGATGTTCCCGAGGACATGAAGTCTCAAATGTAGGGAAGTGCTGCCAGGAACAACAGGGTCCTGCTACCAGATGAGGGAAAGAGCGGGATCATGGGGTGATAGTGAACTTGGCAGAAAGCACATACAAATCCTGTAGAGTTTTTTTTTTTTTTTTTACAAAGGAGGCATCCTTCTTTACGAGAAGCTGGACATTAGGTCAAGGATCTTAAGGTCATTCAGCATAAGGTCGCGGTAAGAACTGGGGCATTAGCCTAACATCTAGTAAGCAATTAAATGCCTGTGTTCTTCCCTAAGATGATAGACACTCTCACATGAGACACGGAATTGAAATTTTTCTTCTAGTTCCTTTTAGTTTCCCCAACACGTTAGTCAATGTATGCCTGCAGAGCACACACTTGGGAGGATGAAAAACAAAGGAGCAGGACAAGAAAGGGACCTGTGATCTGGCTCGGATGCTTAGGCAGAGGGAGGAGACCCTTTGAGAGGCCTGCGGTGCAAGGGTGCAAGGCAGTGATCAGGAGCAAAGCAAATGGTGGATGACGGTGTAACTAGCCCAACAAAGGAGACTCAGCCTTGAAGAAGCTGGTGTAGCAGGTAACTCAGGAGTTTGTGCCAGATTCCTCTCATTTTCCCAAATACGTGCCCAGAAAATCCCCATGAAAGACAGAAACCAGTTGGTTAGGTGTCTGCCTTCAGCTCAGGTCAGGATCTCAGGGTCCCGGGATCAAGGCCTGCAGCAGGCTTCCTGCTCAGTGGGGAGCTTGCATCTCCCTCTGCCTCTGCCCCTCTCTCCCTCCCCCCTCCCAATCATGCTCACTCTCTCTCTCAAATAAATAAATAAATTTAAATAAGAGAGAGAGAGAAACTGGCATATGGGATTGCAGAGGCCTAAAGACTGGACTGACTCGGGGTGGGACTCTTGAGGAAGAAGGCTGTGTCCCTCCCAGGAGCTGTCGAATGAAATATCTGGCCCTACTTTTCAGTGCACATTCCAAGATCGCATTTGTACCAAAGTACCGCAAAACAGAATGTCGTGCTTCGAAACAGAAAGAATTAATGAAGCTTATTAACGAAACATTAAATTTATTGTAAAATAAAATAAAATAAAATAATAAAATAAAATAAAATAAAATAAATTTATTATAGATTTCTAGAAGGCCGGCTAAATGAGTTCATCCAGGCTTATAAGTAAAAAAAAAAAAAAAAAAAAAAAAAAAAAATTAATTAAAAGTAAAAAAAAAAAACCACAGGAGTAATGACGAAAGATTCCTTTAACCAGGCCAGGTTTTGTAAGCCAAATACATAGAGTAGGCTTGAAAAGCTACCAACGGCTGTAACATCACTTAGCATTCACACCACAGCCTCGGTGGGAAGATAGGGCTGCAAAACCTATAAAAGCGACTTTTCTCCTCCAGGTTGGCATAAAATAGAAATAAGAGAACGTTCCATTTTGCCCACCTACAGCTTAGGCATCAGTAAGATCGTAATGAATCACGTGCTGCTGACCACAAGCTGCAATCAAACAAGTGCCTCCCTCGCAGCCAGCCCCGCAGCCATCCCCCTCTGTTCCTGTTTGAAGACCAGGTCCAGGAACACATGCGTTTGTTCGAAATTGTCCTTGGAGCTTGCATTCATCTCACCCTTTGCTACGCTGTTTAAAATTAATTACATGGTCTAAATGGATCTTGAATCCTTTAAGGACAAATGCACCATATGAATAGAAACATGGATAGCATCGAGCCCGGAGAAAGCTTTATTCAGCCAAAGAATATGGCAAATCCTTCCGTACGAAGAAGAGAGAAGCAGAAGAGCCCTGGGCATTGCCATCGGAAGAAACCCCAGAGGACTGCAGGAGGAGTCGACGGTGGCAGGACGACTCCTTACGCAGCCAGTCCTCCCGCTGCCACACCGAGGCCACGTCCGTTCTGCACAGCTCAGTGCTTGAGGAATGGAAATGAGAGCCCACCCTCATTTCTAATCTACAAGATTAATGAAACCAGGTTCAAAAGCAGCTTTGAGCTTCTTTTTTTAAAAAAAAATTATTTCAGGTATTATCATTCCTGGAGAAGGAGAGCAAACGCTCAACATTTTCTTTTAAATACTGTAAAAGCACAGCAGAAAGGGAAATCTAGACCAGATATTTTTTATATAGGATTATCAGCAGACTATTTAAAAAAAAAAAAGAAAGAAAGAAAGAAAGAGCTTTATCTGGCAGCTGCGATCACCGAACACGGCGGGGGCTTCCGGGAGCTCACCGAGATGTTTCTTCTTCCAGAACACACAGCTCACCTACGTTCCCTGGCCACTCCTGAGCGGGGTACGCGGCCATCTCCCGAGTTCTGCTCAATAAGAAGGGAGCACATAGGCTACATGCCACCTCCAAACCCGCCCCCCAGAAGCCCCCACAGGCTTCGTGCTCTTTTCCAACCGGGCGGACGCAGTTGATGGCGAGGTGCTCTGGGCGCTACTCCTCGGAGCCTGGTCCGTGAATCAGCGGCGCTGGCATCACGGGGCATCGCCTGAGCAATGCAAGGTCGGTCGTAGGCCCCTCCCAGGCCTCCCGCAACCGCGGCTCCCCACTGGGGCCATATATGCATGGAGGTTTGAGATGCGGGAGGCTAGCCTGGAAGACGCACGGCTGCAAAAGGCCCCGAATTGTCCCGAGGAGGAAAGCCACGAGCCGACCAGAAGCCTCTGCACTGCGCTCGTGGAAGCCGCGGAGACCACCTGCCCACGGGCCCGCGGACGTCTGCCTCTGTTCACCAACACAGAGGAGGCTACGCCAACAGATGCAGCGAGACGCGGCTATCCCCAAGCCATCTTGAGCCCGTGCTGTGTCGTTCTGGAATCTGGACTATCCACAGACACCTCACAAGCAGCGTGAACCCACCAGGAGGCTACTGTATCGCACGGCAGATCTCCCTGCGTGGCTGCGGACTGAGGGTGCTCCGGGGTTTCTTTTACTGTAGCGGGTAAGTCGTGTAAAACAGAGAGAGGGCTCTTCCAGCTCCCCCTGTTTCCAGGTCAGGCTTCCCTTCCTTCCATTATCCCACAACGTCGTCAAGCCCTTTGTCAACGGGCCAGTGTGGGTTTCAGCATCCCTGCTGGCTTTGAGCATCTATCATTTTAAGAATGAAATCACTCTTCGTGGCATATTATGAGCCCTTCTGTCAGGTAGTTAACTAGACTGGCACCGGTTAACTGTGATCTAAACTTTATATTGACAGATCTGGCAACAGACTGACGTTCCTTGCGCTAACTCTGGCTGTCCGGGCCGAACAAAAAAATAGGTTGGAAATATGATTTCTCTTAAGCTGACAGCAGTCTTCCTCGGGGTGCCGGCCGCTGACAGAGTAAGGGAAAGGACGCGGCGGAAAATCCTGGCCACGAATACGCATTCAAGGCAGGAAGAAAGAATGCAGAGCCTCTGTTCCTCAAAGTCATAATTTAATTTAACAACCAAGGCTGGAAGGAAAACAAATGTTTCTCCCTAAGCCTCACCATCAACAATCTATTTTTCTCCAATAGCACATTTGTCTTGCCCCGTAAAGCCCGGGATTACCGTCCCCAAGTCTTACAATAATACCTGACACACACCGACCATTCCGGCGGCTGAGCAGAGCCCCTGAAATGCAATTATAGGGAGAGATCTAATAAACCAAAGATTAGCAACAGAAATGCGAGCACCGTTAACTGGTTTTCTTTGGGGCTGATATGACAGCCAGGACCTACCCGGCTGAAGGAATAATGACACGGGAGACGCTGACAAAATTGGAAAGATCCATCATCAGCATGATCGCGGCGCGTCGATGACGGTGTCTGGGTGGCAGCGGAATCACTTGACCGTCAGACCCTGAATTGTCACGTCTCCATCTTCCCGCTGAAAAGGGAATGCGGAAACGCCTCCAGACCTTCGCCAGGAGGGGTCTGGAATATCGTGAATGTTTCCTAGACCCATCACGCCTCATTAACAACCCAAACCCCGTGCTCCTAGAGTGTGCTAACATTTTGTGCAAACACGGGAACACGTGGCCCGTTATTACCATCTTTTAGCTTTGGTAGGCCTCGGCCAGGGACGTATCGTTGTGCACGTAGACGCGAACGACGAGCAACATAAAAGAGCCCTGGATTCTGTGCTGAAACCCTTGCGTCGGTATTTGCGGCCATAAAGGAGATGGAGCAGGCAGGGGCAGGAGCACACGCCGCCTGCAAGCCACCGTCCGTCCTGGTGCCAGGCGGCGGTGAATAAAGTCCTCCTGGGGAAATACTGCGCATCCAGAGGGGCCGCATCGGGCACTCCGGGGCCATCAAGCGCACACCAAGCCATCCTTTGCCAAACAGTTCGCCTTTGATGTCAAAAAAAAAAAAAAAAAAAAAAGTAAAAAAATAAAAAAAAAACCACTCCAGCCTCTTCATCTCTATTCACACGTCTGGCAGCCAAGACGTAAACGAAAGAAAAGCAGCAGCAAAGACCTAAACCACGAACTACAGGACGCGGCGAGGCTGAGGTCCCACACTTCCCCCTCCGTGCCCCCTGCTTGCCCTCCGGCCCGGTCCACGCCCCTGGGGGTGTCCATGCGGCCGGCCCGGCACCTGCTCCACGGGAGGCTCTCGCGGGCCCGCCTCTTCCCTCCTCGCAACGATGAGCCCGCGCTTGCCAAAGGCCTGCAAGGTCGCCGCCGGGGCTTCAGAACCAGGCCACGGGTGCACAGCTGACACCTTCTGGGTGCTGACCCTCCAGAAAGTGGCTCGGGGAAGAATTCAGATATGCCAGGAAGGCGGGGGCGGGGGGTGGCTGAGAAGACGAGCTTCCTGGCTCGCTGCAAGTGTAGGAAGCTGACTTTGAGGGGCCCCCGCGGGGCTCAGCGGTTGGGCGTCGGCCTCTGGCCCAGGGCGTGATCCTGGGGTCCCGGGATCGAGTCCCACTCGGGCTCCCTGCGTGGAGCCTGCTTCTCCCTCTGCCTGGGTCTCGGCCTCTCTGTGTGTCTCATGAATAAATAAACAGAATCTTTTAAAAAAAAACTGACTGTGACACCGAGAACATTTTTGCAATATGGGAAGAGAAGGGAAGGGAAGGGGGGAAGAAGCCACGGCAGCCGAGACCCAGGCCCATGACTCGCGCGGAAGCTCTGGTCTCTGTCCACAGCCCCGCTCATTCCGGAGGCCGCAATCCCGAGGTGCGGAGGCCGCCAAGGTCAGCCAAGGTCGGCCGAGGTCACGGGGGCCCAGAGCCGAGACTGAACGCCCCTTCTCTGGCCCCGGCTTCCTTCGTTTCCCCCGGCACATTCCTTGTCAGGGGAACGGGCCGACCAGCTTCTTTACCTCTTCCTCAAGGGAATGTTCCGGGGCCCTAGCGGGGCGCGCAGCTTCCCAGGCGGCCTCGGCCCGCTGCCCCCCACGCGGCAGCCGCTGCCCCCACTGGGCCGGAGCACCCGCGAGTTAAGAACGTGGCCGGCCGCGAGCTACTGTCCTCCGGAGCAAGGCGAGCAACGCCAGCACCCACATGGCACCCCAGCCGGGGCCGCCGCGGCCCGGACGAGTCCCTGGACGGGGGACCCTGCAGCGCACAGGCCGCCGGGGACGGGCTGCGGCCCGGGGAGCCGTGGCTGAGGGCCCCGGCCTGAGCCTGCTGCGCCCTGGAGGGAGCCAGCGGCGCCCGAGGGCCACCAAGCGGCTCTGTCCTGGTCACGGCGCCCGGCCGCCCCTCAGGGAGCTGAGCGACTCCAGGGGGCGGCCCCGGGCCCCGGGGTGGGGGGGCAGCCGGGAGGGCGCGGTGTGGCCTGGTCATGCCCAGCCCGGCTGCCCGGCCGTCGTCGCCCTGTGTCTCCCGCCTGGTCCCCGAGTCCAAGAAGTCTCGTCCCCCGTCAGCCCTGCTCGGGCTAGTGCTCGAGACCGCGACAGCTCAGGGCTAATGTCCAGCGGCTTCCTTCCCCGCCTGTGGACATGCGGGCGGCGCTCCTCGGCCCGGTGACCGTCCCCGGCGCTGCCCCTCGTCACAGCCCCGAGCCGCGGGAGCGGGGCAGCCGGGACAGCAGCCGCCCTAAGCAGCACTTAGGAGCCACACACCGAGCCTTCAGCCCGGCTGGAAACCACCGAGAGCCGCGAGGATTCCGCTGCGGCCCGTAAGCGAGCGGCCCCAGGCCCCTGGCACGTGCGAGCAGGCCCAGGCCCCGCGCCCCAGCCGGTCTCGGCGTGCACAGGCCCCAACTCCGGCACAAGTGCGTGTGGGGAAGCGCCCTCGGCCTGGCGCTTCCGGGGAGGCCGGAGACCACGGGAGGGGGCTGCTGGCTTCAGAGCCACGGTGGAGTGCCAGGCGGGGACACGGTGTGACCCGGCAGCCGGGCTGACTCTGCGGGGGACCCGCTGCCAGGCCCTCGCGGTGCAGAGGGGGCCTCGCTAGAGGCAGGTGCAGCCCTGGGACACGGCGTCACGCTTGGTTCCTGTGCAGCGCTGCCCCGAGCTGGCCCAGAAGACGACACGGGCGGGAGGGACACAAGGACGGACTGCGTCCTCGGGGGGACTCGGCGCAGCCTCGGATTCTTGATGTCAGCGCAGGCCACGACCTCGGGGACATGAGACCGTGCCCCACCGAGTCCGTGCTCACGGCGGGCTCACTTGTCTGCCTCCCTCACTGCCCCCCTCCTGCTCGCTCTCACGCTCCCTAAAATAAATCCTTTCAAAAAAACATAGTAGAGAGCATCCTAATATGAACTAATGAAATTCAAGTGTACGACCTCTGAAGCGTCCCCAACCCCAGGATTCCATGAGAAGAAACAGGCCTTGGTTTTCTCACGTAGCCGCGCGTTGGCGGAGGCGAGGAGAACGGCGACGGAGGCGACAGCAAGCACCTGCCGAGCTGTCCCCGCACACCGGGCACGCCCATCTCCGATCGTGAGACACCGTGACCCAGCACGTGCGGACAAAGACGGTGGCAAGAGGTAGAACAAGGACAGCGACGAATTAATTAACGAAGTAGGAATCTAATTGGCGTCGCGTCCAAGGGGGACTGTAATTCATTCCGGCGGGTTGCACAGCCCCGTGTCGCCTTCAACAATGCAACGCAAGCGAGAGACAGAGGTAATTTCATGAGACCCCAGCATCGCCTACGGGGGAAAACAGCGGAATCGTGTTAAAGCTGACGCCTCTGACAGCGATCCCGACGTGAGGGGCGGGTGTGACCTTCTCTGCACTCTGGGCGCCCAGAGCGACAAGCACAGCGGCAGTCACTGCGTGTAAAGCACAGCCTCCAGCACTCTCTCCCTTCGTTGCTTGCTCCGCAGAACTCGACCCCGTCTTCGCACCTGCGGGCCCTCCTCGGCCGTCTCCAGGTGGCTCTCCCGCGCGTCACCGCTCCCTCAAGGGCAGAGCCCTGGCACTTTTCCGTGGACGCCGATAGCAGTGAGCTCATCAGCAGGCACACGGCGCTCAGCAAGTTCCATGCAAGGGCGCAAATAGGCAGCGGCGACGCGGACCCCGCAGCCGTCCCACTCAGCAGATGCACGCAGACGATCCTGCGCTGGAACAGCAGCTGTGACACGCAACCCCCGCCCTGTCTGCCGCCTCCTGGAAGCGCATCCTTGGTGCTCTGCTCCGACAGAGCCTTGCGGTTCTCCTCGGGCTTCCCTTCGGTGGACGTCCTTGAGCCTTCTGGAGTCCTGCTGTTGGTCAATCATTTTTATTCATGAGAGACACACACAGAGAGAGAGAGAGAGAGAGAGAGAGAGGCAGAGATATAGGCCGAGGGAGAAGCAGGCTCCATGCAGGGCGGTGATGGGGGACCCGATTCCGGGTCTCCAGGATCATGCCCTGGGCCGAAGGCAGATGCTCAACTGCTGAGCCACCCGGGCGTCCCTCATCAATCATTTTTCACCTGCTTCAGTCTTAGGGAATCGTACTGGGACAGCTAGCCACAGATGCTCAAACTTGAGCAAATCTAAGACTCTCCGGGGTCCACCCTTAGATATTGTGATCTGAAACAGAATCACAAGTCTACAGTTTCAATAAGCCCCATCAGGCGACGGCTGACGCAGGTGGTCCACGAATCACCCTTTGAGAAACGCGGACTATCTCAAAGGAATTAAAAGACAGGACCTCAGATTAATGATTATCCAGATTCCCAGGAGTCGGAGTCTTGGATGTGCCGCTACTTCCCGGGTCCTAGAGTCACTGCCAGCTTTTCAGGAGTCAAGTATATCAACCAAAGGATTTTCTGAGAGAAAACACCAGAAAGAAGCCTGGGTTTGGTCATGTGCTTAGATACGAGACTGAGGAATAAAGGAATCAATGGGAAAGCAACCACTTCAGAAGGAAAATGAGGTCAGAAAACAGGTTTCAGGTCACAATGAAGGGACGTCACCAGCGCAAAGGGCTGATGAGTCGTCCGTGTGCTTTGCTCGCTGAAGCCGCAGCTGTTTGGTGACCTTATCATCATTAACAGAAGCAGCAAAGGCCATTTACATTCCCATCAGCAAAGCATGAGGATTTCCAGTTTCTCCATATCCTCGCCAAGGCTTCATTGTCTTCTTTTATTATAGTCATTCTAGTGGATGTGACATGGTATCTCACCGTGATTTTAATTAACCTGTGATTTGATGACCTAAGATGTTGAGCATCCCTTCATGCCCTAATTGGCAATTCCTATATTTTCTTCTGTTCATTGTTTTTCTAACATAAAGTCACAGTATCCTTGATAGAGAATCACTGAATTTGAGACATACGAAAACACTTCAAAATTATATGATCTAACCTCTTTATTTTACATATAAAATAAGTGAAGACTTGAGATACATAGTGTTTTTGCTCAAAGCACAAAAACAAACTTAAGGTAAATCGGGACTCTATGATTTCCTAATTCTGAATTTAGCTGAATTATACCATGCTTTCCCATCTCTCACTTTCCTAGCAGTAACTAAGTCATTCTCTAATATAGTTATTGGTGAAAAGAAACTAAATGGAGAGTCAAAACTGTAGGTTCCCTGGGAACAAGTATCACGTCTTTTCCATCCTTGTGACTCTGCACCTACCATAGTCTCTTACCCACTATAGGTGGTTAATGAATGGCTGTTGAATGAAATTAAATGGAATGGCGTTAACGAAGCTTTAGCACAGTCAGGATTATATCGAAATCAAATGCAATAACAGTCCTTAAGTATATTGAGCATACGATGGGTTTCATATTATACGGCCTAAAAAATGTTTTTCAAATATCGTTGACACCAAGTCCTTGAGCCATTAACTGAAAGTGGTATATTCTTTGAATGTCTGCCTCTGAATGATCTGAAATGTTTTAAAATACAACTGTCAAAAAAATAAAAAATTAAATTAAATAAATCAATAAATCAATAAATAAAATAAATAAAAATAAAATAAAATAAAATAAAAATAAAATAAAATAAATAAAGTAAAATAAAATAAATAAAATAAAATAAAATAAAATAATACAACTGTCCAGGGCTCTCTCCAACCTCACTGAATTAGCAACTCTGAAGGTAAGGCCTAGAAATTAGCATTTCAAAAGTCCGCCAGAAATTCTTACTCACCAAAAGAAAAAACGAGAGCACTGGCACAAGTGTTGTGCAACACATTTTGAGTCTGTTTACTTGAAGCTGTTAAGCAGATCAAGGACTGGTGCCTTAGAGGGGATTCCGGGGGCACCTGGCCGGGTGGAGCATGCAACTCTTGACCTTGGGGTTGTGAGTTAGAGCCCCACATTGCATATAGAGTTTACTTAATACATTATATACAAAGAAGAAATTCTATTCCCAGAAAATTAAGAGTGCCCTAACTGCTGAGCTACTTAACATAATCTCATAACCTGCCAGTGGTGCACGTGACTTCCTGGGAAGCTTTTAAGAACTTGTGGTCAATAATCGACAATGATTTTACAAAAACATTAAGGAACCAAGCCCTCCTTAATTGTGATGGACATCGTTGCAAAACGGCTTGAAGGGCTCTCTGCTCCGTCACTCACAGCGCTGCCAACACCCACAGCCCCGTTCCACTCATCTGGATCATGAGCATTTACAGGCAACATCAATTTTGATATGTCTGCATTTGGATTTAGGAACCCCGTACCACAATCATCTCTGAGCAGTCAGCACTGAAATTTAACACCTTTCGCACATAATTAGGCAGAAAAGAAGAATGCCAGTGATTAAGGATAAACTGAGGCACGTGTTCAGAGAAGGTAGAAGTCGAGTTTCTGTCTTCTAGCTTGTCACTCCTCATGCAAACTCCGACATCGATATCGTTGATGGGGCAGTAGGTGAGTATAAACTGACCATTTCTTTCCAAGCTTTGTCAACTGGAACCTACTAAAACTACGTCTCCATCTTCCTCTGGGCCCACCCGCTCTCTCCTCTGCCTCATTTTCTTCAAGCATGTAACAGACTGTATTTTCCAAAGACAGATGCAAATACATTGCCCATCCTACCCGCTCTACAATATGACTTTTCCACTCATCTATGAAGAAGTGGCATCTAGGGGCGCCTGGGTGGCTCAGTCAGTTAAGCGTCTGACTTCAGTTCAGGTCATGATCCCCGGGTCCTGGCATCGAGCCCTAAGTCAGGCTCCCCACTCAGTGGGGAGTCTGCTTGTTCCTCTCCCTCTGCCCCTTCTCCCTCCCCCTCTCATGCTCACTCTGTCTCTCAAATAAATAAATAAAATCTTTAAAAAAAATGAAGTGGGGTCTATTTCTCAAACCTCTTAAATTTAGGTGTGTGCTGAGATTAGTGCTCCCAGTAGAATACACCAAAATTACACTGCACCACTGCCAGGATTGCCTTCGGCTACCTGACAACTTTTGTTCTGTGCTTTTTGCAACGCAGACACCATGTAAAAAACATGACTATCCTGAAACAACCATTTTGTGAGAAATTCAAGCCACTTGGAGAGGCCTTGGAGAATGAGACTTCGCGTGGCAAGAGAAAGATCAAAACCACTGAGACACTGGACATATGAGTGCAAAAACCACCTTCGAGGTAGACACCCCCTCCCCCACCAGGTGCCCTAGTGTCCCAGCCAATGCTATGTGGATCAGAGACCGCAGACCTGCCAAACTCACCCACACTCTTGACCCACAAAATCAAAGCACAACATAATGGTTGTTTTAAGGCACTGAGTTTTGGAGTGACTCATTATACAGTGAAGAACAGCAGAATATGTCCCCCAGAACATGCCTCTGCCCTAAGGATTATTCTGAGCTGATTATTTTTGAGAAAGAGCAGACACTAGAGAAGTTCTAAAAATAGAAGTAACCCTTTTATAAGGGAAACTTACACTCATAAAGCAGATCCCCACTTGGAAGTGTCTCCCTGTCTGCACCAGAAAGAGGAGGATGACTGTAAATCACAAGAGGATTTGTCAATAAAGAAGGTACCCCCTTAAATCTCCATGGCTGACCTTACCCTTTACTGTGCTTTGCCTCGTAGCCCTCATAACTGGCCTCCCTTCCCTACACCGTGTTTCTTTGGTATTTAGCTTAAGTTGGTATTTAATTTAATGGCTTGGACCACGTCAGGGAGTTACTCAGTTTCCCTGGGCATCCCCCAAGTATACATGAGATACACATGTTAATAAACTTCTGTTTGTTTTCCACATTAATCTGTCTTTTATTACAAGGGGTCTCAGCCAAGAACTCAGAAGGGTTAGAGGGAAAATTATTTCTCAACACTAATAGATAACTGGAACGAAATGCTGTCAACACTACTTTAAATTATTTAAGTTTTACATTATATATTGTAATATATGTTATTATATTATCATTATTTATATTCCTTTGTCTCCAAAGTAGCTAAGAACATTACGTGGCAAGCGTACCATCGCTTTGCCGAAAAAGCAAAATCTCTTTCTTCCTAAATATCAGGAGTTCATTTTCCCCAGCACAGAGTGGCAAGCAATTACAGACTTAGAGATACGCTGTGCCATGCTCCGCACAGATGTCATGGGTAGATGAATGTACACGTCTCGTATACAGGCATTAGGCCTAGAAAAAAAGATTGATAATGGCAATGAGAATGTTAGGAAGCCTTTGTTTGCCCTTCTCTGTTTTATATAAGGTTTTCTCCATCCTTCTCCCTTCTCTTACAGAGCATTATAAATGCATTTGGCAATCAGTGCTTTTGTCAAGGATTTTCAGATTTTCCTTATATAGATGCTATTCATCTATTCTCAAAATTCTCTGTAAGATTTGCAGCATTCTAATAAAAGACTTACTCTTTAAGGCAGTACAGGATACGTACTAATGGAGATTCACATTATTACCATGTTAAAATCTCCTAGCCCGATCTTTTATGACTGTGTTTGTGAGTTTATTTAGCTCCCTGTCTCAGCTTTAAAACACACCCGGTCTCAATACAGAGTACAAACCATCATACATATTAAATGAGTCAAACTGCACCCTCTGCCAACACCGGCACGACGCCAGCCCTCCCACCACATCTACCGGGAGCAACACCAGCCATCTAAGCAATCCCCTTTAGTTCCCAGCTGGGAGGTGCAAATGGAGACTCTCGGGGCTGTGCTCATGTAGCATGAAACTACTAAAGAGTAAAATACCTGCGCTGTTTCCGACTGCAGAGATGCTTGGGTCATTAACGAAAGATTCTGACACTCGCTTTGATCACCATTTTGAAAAGTGCCCTTTTCCTCCCCTAAAGTCATATTGTGACATGATGGTCATTAAGATCACAATGAAAATATAGGAACATGGGATCCCCGGGTGGCTCAGCGGTTTAGCGCCGCCTTCGGCCCAGGGCGTGATCTTGGAGTCCTGGGATCAAGTCCCACGTCAGGCATGCTCCCTGCATGGAGCCTGCTTCTCCCTCTGCCTGTGTCTCTGCCTCTCTGTGTGTCTCTCACGAATAAATAAATGCAATTAAAAATATATATGTGGGAATAAAGCAAGGCTAAGAGACCATTAGAGTCAGTACTGGGCCCATTTTTTACAATAGCCCCTGCACCCGACTATATAGGATCTGCTATAAGCTTATTCTCCTTGATAGCAGAACTTGGCAGCTACATTTCTATAGAATAGAAGGCCAGTTTCAGCTTGTCTCTGGGAAGTTACAGAAGTTCTACCAAAATAGGCAAGATTTAAATTGCCTCTCCCCCTGCCACAACGGGGCCAAAGAGGAGAGGCAACCATTCTGCTAAAAGGTGTGCTTGGAGTGAAAACACAGACAGCTGCAGAGCTGCGGGGAAGAGGAAAGGACTTGCAGGGAGAGTTAGCGAGCAGCAAGGATTTTACAAGAGACATCACAGGAGAGCACAGGCTCCTGGTTCAAGAATATGACATTGACAGCTTAGCCATGGAAGAGAGGAGCATTAATCCCCTATAGGAGAATCCATAGAAACTAGACACTTAAGAATAACAGACTGGTGCAGAACAGATATTACTCCCTTAGCTATACTTGATTACATAGTTTTACCAAATTTGACTAATGGGGCATTGGAAATTAGTATCATACCTCCAGCTGCTATCATTCAAAGTTTATAGAAGTATAATAACATAATTCTCATCCCATTAAATGGGTTTATTCATTCTAAACCAACCCATTTGATTATCTCCAGGAGACCATGAGTTTTTAAAACCCTCTTGATATCTGTTGCCCAAGGTGGGAAGGCCAGAACTCCTAGAGATTGCTGTTCTCACAAGGAATATTTCTAACCATCAGGTTTGCTACATCTCACTTGCAATACCGATTATTAGTTTATGAGTCACAGGTACTAGCTTAGCTCACACAAATCTATTCAAGAACAAAGACCATAGACAGCAAATTATTGTCTACTCCGCTCCAACGCACAAGTCCAACTGAAGCATTGTCCATCTACTCATCAGACGCGCAAAGAGACAGATGCCACCTAGCATTTGATGGGCTGGAGTGCATCCCAATTATCTGCCCCTGACTCTAGCTCCATGCTGGGATTCTCCAGATACAGAAATATCAAAAGGTATCGTGATGTGCTACATGCAAAGAACATTCCACGTATCATGGTGCTAGTTTTCCCATTATCTAGGTTGACTGTACTGGACAAGGCCCCCAGGTGTCTTGAAGTGCTTGTTCTCTATGGCCTCGTAAGTAATAGACTCTCTTTCAGTTCTGACTGATGCTACCATGAAAATCTGAACTTCATACTGAACTGAAATCTTGATATAAAGCAGAACCAAACCTCAGAAAGCCAAACAATCTCTGGGACTAACATGTGATATATGTTGGCTCCACTCTGTAGAGAGGAATGTTACCTATATTAATACAGTACAGATACGGACTTGAGATACAAGCACACATTAGATCATTCTTGGCGATGCTTTATCATCAGCTACAGTAAGGAAGAAGGTAGTAAAGATACAGTGACCATAATTCCTGGTGGTTTTTAAAGTACCTCTAACAATTCACTATAAAAAGGATAGTAGCAGCTTAAACTTTTGTCTGATAGTTGGAAGTAGATAGGAAAAGCGTTCTCCAGTGTTACGTACTAGTGGGTTCCGTAAATTTTTTTTTTTTTTTAACGAGACCATATGACAACTAAAATCCTTCCCCAAAGAAAAATAAATGGAAAATACAGCAAAATATGACACCTGCTAAATCTCACTTCTCACCCCTTTGACTCTTTAGATCATGTTTGTTCTCCTCAAATAAGTTTAGTGATCTAGAAGGTGTCAGGCCTGTGTCCAGTAGTTATGAAGACAAAGAACAGTACCATACCCAGGCAATCTGTCTGTGGCTAAGAGACGAGCAATGGATGGATCTGGCCTTCCTGGGAGATGTATTTCCAGCCTGGGATTGGGGTGAATAGTATATGGGACACTGACCTGAAGAAGTATGAACACAGATCCATTCCATGTGTACCGACTCCACCATATGTGACGAATCCTTTACATTAACAATGTGGAAAGCCTACAAACCCGGAGAGGACGCTTTGTGCTTTGTGTATCTTTCCTCCCTTCTAGGACTTCCCAGTCTGGATATCATTCCTAAGAACCTGAATAACCAAAGACAAGCCCTTTAGTCTGATCATAAACCAAGTTTATCTTGATGTAGGTTGAGCTTCTCTGACTCCCAGGGCCATCCCACATGTCAATTAAGGAAAGCTGCTTATTATGGGCTTTTTCTTCCTTATCTGTGTTGTGTGGAGGCCAATCTCTCCAGGTAACCAAAGTGGGTTCTGTAATTTCTGAAGAGCTGCTGAGCACTTCCCTCTCCCCATCTCCTGACTCTAATTCACTGGTGTCAATCATCAGCCTTTCTCCAGGATCCTGCTTCCAATTCAGTTCCTCCATGGTCATTCCATTCTAAATCCCATCTAGGATCAAGTTTATGTCTTTAAGGATGAGGGATATTTTCATCCCTTTGAAATGATTTAGGTAGCAAAGGGATTTGATGGCAGAAGGGTCAATGTTTCTCATAGGATGACTTCCCTCTTCCATTTTCCATGACCCTCCCTGAAAGGTCAGGATCCATGAGCTCCAACAGACCTTGAATTCTTTGTGAAGAGCCAGACATACAACATTCTCTACATGATAAATTTCTTTGTGTCCTAAAAACCAATTGTTAAATCACCATTCAGGGGGTTTTCTTCGGGCTAAGTAGTCCACAAATACTTTGTATTCACCTTTCCCTGCCTATTCTTTTTCTTTTTTTTTTTTTCCTCTGCTTTCCTTTAGGTCTTTTTATGTCATGTCATTTTACAATGTGAATTTTACAATCAGATACACTTGGGCATAAACTGAAAATGAGACTAATTTGTCACTTCCAAATATTTTGTTTCTGTATACCGTATCATATAAACAGTGTCATCCAGCCTTTGTTAGTCACAGCAGAGATTTGCCAACACCAGGAAAGCTTATAGTCCATTATGACTTTTTATTTATTTCTTAATATGCTTAGTCATTGTCCTTCATGTCATCGTATGTGGGCTTTTTGTCCCACTGCTTATTGGGAAATGCCAAACTCCTATTTGTGGTGTTCTTGTCAAGATGAACAGGAAGTAGGTGGCCACTGACCTGGGACCTGGAATATTATCAAGGACATAGAATAGCAGAGATAATGCAGATTTGATCGTTCATGATTTTGTGATTTTAATAATCTAAATGATGGTTTTATTAGAAAGGTTAAGGGAATAACACTAGAATCAAGCCTAAGTGTAAAGCACTTTGAAGAGCTTTCACATATATGAACCACTTGGCTTTCGTTAGCCTCACTGTAATATAAGCTGAGCAAGGCCATATATTATTATCCACTTTTACAAATGCAAAAAAAAAAAAAAAAGAGGGGGGATTACAGCAATTAATGACTTGCCTATTATCACCGCACTAGCAGAAATGCAAATCACAATAAAAATCCCTATTTTTTTATTCTCTGTCTAGTAATCATTTCTCTATACCAGAGTATTAAAGTTTTGTTCAATGGGAGCTCTAAGGGCTTCTAGAATTTCACGTGGGGACCTGCCACAAGGGAAGGAGACCAGGTACCAGGCCTTTAACTCCCAGGCCCTGCTTTAATGAAGGCTGTACCTATTTTATCAATTAAGTTTATCTTCAGCTAAAAAGATTAAAATCTTCAGCTTAAAAGATTTCTGCTTAGAAATATATACACTGCTTTAAAAAGAACGAGAGGGTAACAGGACATGAAAGACAAACGGGTCCAGAGAACGAAAGCTAATACTTGAGTGAACTGAGAACGTCAAACGTGTAGCCAGCTCCCTGTGGCATTTCCTGTCCAGCAGCAGCCCTGCTCCTGAGTAGGTGATCCCTCCCCAGAGGATCATAAAGGTGCAGCTGACATTGTTCCTATTTTTTATGAATGTAAAATACACTGAGAAAACGGCACAGCTACGTACAAAAAACACACAAAGGAAATAAATGCACAAAGACACATGCGACACGATGATGCTCATACACGCGCAACAACAAAGGCCCTGAAAGCTCTAGGGCTGGCATGACGCTGCTGCAGCGACTGTGGTGAAACCTCACCTGCCTTGCTCATGCACCACTGTGCTCCCTTGCCGGGCCCAGCACCCTAACTTTCCATAGATCCCTAACTTTACTTAGGGGAAAAGAAAATGAGGAAAGGGACATTGACTGAGTTACTGTTTTGAGAATGTTATACAGGTTTTCAATAGGTCAACAACCATGTATAGATGGTTTTTATAAATTTCTGATGATTTTTTAAATCTTCTGATGAAGAAGGCCGCATGGGGTACGCGCCCCTCCTCCTAAGACAGGTAGCATTTTCAGAAGAGGATACTGCCAAGGGAAAGGCCAAGGAAGAAGAGAAAGATGTGAATCGCTAATGCGCCAGCGCAAGTCTTTGGGGAAGTCGACAGCTCAGAAGAAGAGATTTCCCCATGATGCTTCATGTCTGTCCATTAGGCCCACGTGCATCCCTTGGCATGTGACCCCCACACCTGGGAGCCCAGGCAGGCCTCTGGTAAAGTAAACACAGCTTAAGCCTTAGACCCATTTACCTGCCTGGGCCTCCTCCATGGCCCTGGGAGAGGTGCTAGCGAGTACGTTTTTGTGACATTTGCAAAAGTGAGATTTATTTTATAAACACGATTGTTTAGAGTCTTTCCATTCTGACTGCTCCATCGTATTTCCCTCACGTCAGGTGGCAAGGGAGTGGCTAACAGCATTTTGGGGATCCAGCCAAGAGGAAGTTGAGTTGAGATACACTTAGTTTGGGTTAGTGGAATATATTTATGTTGCTCACAGTGTTTTTTTATATAGGTAAATTATTCTGAGCTATCTCATTGTAGGAATGGCTTCCAGAAATACTTGTTTTGCCCACTGAGCCAGACCAGGAGGGACAACTATAAAAGTCATATTGAGGTAAACTTGTCTAATGCAGCATCCAGCACTAAGAGTATGCGGAAAATAGAAAACAAAACAAGTTTTGTATTGTATAGAACCAAAAGCTAGTCTATAAAAAATTCTTCCAATCATCAAATGAATAAAATTCTAAGTAGAGGATCTCTTTATTAACCTCATTAAAACACAAGTTCTCACATCTTGGGGAAGTCTCGATAATGCAGAGAACATAATTATAGATAAACTGTGGTTTTTTCTAGGACTTATGGGAAGTTGGACCTAGAAGAAGTCTTGTGTCTGAAGGGCACGTCTGCTAGCAGTCCCTCCCAGCAGCGGATTTGTGTGTGGTCATACTTAAAGCGTCCTAACTATCAAACCATCAAACAAATCTCAGTAACCCATGTTTAATGAAACACTGGATTATGTTCGTTCATACTCTCCTCATAGAAAACAATACAAAAATCCTTCCACGTTTTTGAAAAAGCAATCAAAACAATCTGCTAAAAGGATAAAGAAAAAGGGTGTTGTGAAGTTGTGTCAGACAGTTATTTAAACTGTGATGTTTCGGGATCCCTGGGTGGCGCAGCGGTTTAGTGCCTGCCTTTGGCCCAGGGCGCGATCCTGGAGACCCGGAATCGAATCCCACGTCGGGCTCCCGGTGCATGGAGCCTGCTTCTCCCTCTGCCTGTGTCTCTGCCTCTCTTTCTCTCTCTCTGTGTGTGGCTATCATAAAAAATAAAAAATAAATAAAAAAAAATAAATAAGCTGTGATGTTTCTCTGGATATATTTGTAGTATTTCTCATTTGTTAAATGTATAATGCTTTGTTTTCTCATTCCAAATAAATATCATCTTCGGTTCTCATTCTGTATGCTTTAATCCTCTGTTATTTTTCTTAAAAAGAGGTTCCAAAACTATAACTTTCTGGCCTATAAGTTCTGGATATTCTCATGCTAGAAGTAACACTTGAGGTGAATTATGCTGGGAAGATCCTGTACCTGCCTATTCAACGTGAACTTCCTAAACTCAGAAAGATTAACAATTATTTCCTCCCATGTCCAAACTTTCTACCCACCTGTGAACTCTCCTTGTACTTATCACTTGAAGCAAAATTGATACCATCTTCATAATTTATACTATTGTCTTTTTATTCTAGAAAAAGATGAATCATGGTAATAATTTTTATTTTTACCACTGCCCTTTGTTCAGTCCCACACACAATTTAAAAGAGCATAATCATTCTTGCAGAAAAAAAATATTCAGAATCATCGCCAAGTGAAAATGATTCATTCTTCACCAGAAAAGAAAAACACAATGTATTATTAACAATAAAATCTCTGTAAGCATAAAAGTCATGAATCTATTCTCAAAAATCTATTTTGCCAGACTATTCATGCTTTCCATTTAAGGGAGTAGTACTCCTATATTTCAGATTTTCACATGCATATCATTTACTAATTTACATCAAATATAATATAATGTATCTACAACATAATGTCTAAGTATGAAAGTCAGTATTTTAATATAATTGCCCATTTATATTAAAAGCCTCTTATAAAAATCTTTTCCCCTCCTGAAATATCTTTTTTCCCAATGAGAATAATAGTCATAATTACAGAGTAGTAACACATGACAGATAATGTTCCAATTTTAGAAAATTAGCTCTTTCTTAGCCTTGCAATGAAACCTTTTTTATCTGACTTTGCTATCGGTGTCATGTAGAATGAAGTTATTATTTGGCTTTTCAGGGTAAAGAGACACCTGGTAAAGAATCTACTGAGACAAAATTATTAGCCAACACCGATGGTACTTAAAAGAAGAAAAAAATAGAGGGGGGAAAAAAAAGATGGCCAAAGAAAATAGTCTGAGGTAGTTTTTAAAATTACATTTAAACCACTCTTTTAAATTAAAATTGAGTTTTATGTTCACAGCACATTGATTTCTCTTCTGGTAAATCTGGATGTCCAGTGAGCCGTTTCCAAATATTTCCTGATATCATAAAGTGTAGTACTACATCCAGTCTGTTCATCACATGGCTTAAAACTCAGTCCAAATCCCCAAGCCGGGTTACCTAGAATGCTTCAGTGCTCTACGGCAACAGAGCGAAGTGAGCACTAGCCAGTGTCTGCGTCCGGGCCTCCCCCGACCCCACCTCTCACGTGGCCTCATTTTTTCCCCGTAGAGGGGATGTGGGGACCGTGGGTCGGACACGTTCTTGTGCGGAACACGGATTTCTCCAGTAATCACCCATCACCGTGGAGAAGCCCAAATTCTCTACTTCTCACAACAACCTTGGGACGTAGTTGTAGTTTTCTCCATTTGACAAATGAGGAAACTGAATCTCAGAGAAGGGGAAGATAAGAGGTAGAAACTTCCAGTGAGACTGCGAGAGGTACGCTGGTCGTCGTGCCTGTCCCCCGACTCGAACCCTGCCAGATCTTTATCCCGTTGGTCTCAGAGAGACAAACTCACACTGCTAGTAAGTGGTAAACCGGGCTTTGAGGCCAGGTTGCCAGGCTTCTTGCCAGGTTGCCTTGACAACAAGCCCGTGCTCCTCTTCACTACATTACTTCTTCTTTTTTCTCTTGTTTTGTCGTAAGAACATTTGACATGAGCTATGCCTGAACAAATTCCTCAGTGTGCACTACAATATTGTTAACTATAGGCGTACTGCGCACACAGACCTCTAAAACTTACTCATCTTGCATGAATGAAACTTCCACCCATTGAACGCCAACTCCCCATTTCCCCTGGCCCCTAGGTCCTGGCAACCGACCATTCTACTACTCTCTGTTTCTATGAATTTGGCTATTTTAGATATTTCATGTAACCGGAATCATGCACTAGTTGTCCTTCTGTGACTGGCTTCTTTCACTTAATATAATATCCATAATGTCCATCCGTGTTATCACAAATGGCAGGATTTCATTCTTTTTTTAGTGCTGAATAATATTCCGTCATATGGATATACCACAGTTTGTTCATCCCTTCATCTGTCAAGAGACATTTAGGTTCCCATATCTTGAGTACTGTGAATAACACTGCAGTGAATATGGGGGTGCAGATATCTCTTGAAGATTCTTAATTCAATTATTTTGGGTATCTACCCAGTAGGATTGACGGATTATATGGTAGTCATGTTTTTATTTTTTTGAGAAACCTCCATACTATTTTCTACAGTGGCTATACCATTTTCTATTCCCATCGACAATATATAAGGGTTCCAATTTCTTCATATGCTCCTCCATACTTGTTATCTTTTGTTTTTCTTTGATAGTAGCCATCCTGACAAATGTGATGCCGTATTTCATGGTGGTTTTGATTTGCATTCTCCCCAAATGATGAGTGATGTTGAACATCTTTCATATATATCTGTTGGCCATTTATAAGTCTTCTTTAGAAAAAATATCTATTCTGGTCTTTTGCTTATTTTTTAATTGGGTTATTTGTAGTTTCGCTATGAAGTTATAGGAATTTCTTATATATGTTGGTTATTAACCCCTTATCAGATTTATGGTTTGCAAATGTTTTCCCCCATTCTGTGGGTTGCCTTTTTCATTCTGTCAATGGTTTTTAGTTGATCTCATCCTGCTTGTCTATTTTTGTTTTAGTTGCTGTGCTTTTGGTGTCATATCCAAGAAATCATTGCCAACGCCAATGTCAAGAAGCTTTTCCCTTAGTTTTTCTTCTAGGGGTTTTATAGTTTCAGGTCTTATGCTTAAATCTTTACTCTGTTTTGAGTTGGTTTTTGTGTATGGTGGAAGGAAAGGGCCCAATTTCATTTTTTGCATGTGGATATCCAGTTTTCCCAGGACCATTTGTTGAAGAGACTTTCTTTTCTCTGCTGTATATTCTTAATGTCCTTGTCAAAAATCAGTTGGCCATAAACACATGGGTTTATTTCTAGGCTCTCTATTGAACATTTTCTCATGATAAAAACTCTCAAAAAGCTAGGTAGGGAAGGAATTTTTATAGATATAAATGCCAAATAGAAAACGTCTACAGCTAACATCATACTCAATGGTAAAAACTAAAAACTTTTCTCTAAGATCAAAGACAAGGCA
Organism: Canis lupus baileyi; assembly: GCF_048164855.1. NCBI lineage: Eukaryota > Metazoa > Chordata > Mammalia > Carnivora > Canidae > Canis > Canis lupus. Next base: position 57,504,021 of record NC_132857.1, read on the forward strand.
AGATGCTCATTTTTGCCACTTTTGTTGAACACAGTAATAAAGTCCTAGCCAGAACAATTAGGGGGAGAAAAGAAACAAAGGATATCCAAATAGGAAAAAGAGAAGTAAAATTATCTCTGTCTGTAGGTGATATGATCTTGTATATAGAAGACTCTATAAAGATGCCACAGGGGAAACCCGGGTGGTTCAGTGGTTTAGCGCCGCCTTCAGCCCAGGGCCTGATCCTGGAGTCCCGGGATCGAGTCCCACGTTGGGCTCCCTGCATGGAGCCTGCTTCTCCCTCTGCCTGTGTCACTGCCTCTCTCTCCCTCTCTCTTCTCATGATTAAATAAATAAATCTTAAAAAAGAAAAAAGATGCCACAGCAAAACTGTTAGAACTAACAAACAAACGCAGTTCTACAACAGTAAGTTGTAGATCAAAATCAACATTTAAAAACTAGTTGCATTTTTATACACTAACAATGAACTATTTAAAAAGGAAATTAAAGAAAGTACAATAGCACCGAAAAGAATAAAATACCTACAAATAAACAACTAAGGAAGTGAAAGACGTACACTGAAAATGAGAACACCGGAGAACACACAAAAAACTGGAAAAACATCCTGTGTTTGTGTATTAAAAGACTTAACAATGTAAAAAAAATGGCCACACTGCTCAAAGTGACCTACAGACTCAGTACAACCCCTATCAAAATCCCAATGGCATTTTTCACAGAAATAGAGGAAACTCTTTGTTTTTTTAAGATTCTATTCATTTATTTGAGCGAGAGAGAAAGAGAGGGAGAGAGAGAGAGAGAGAGCACAAGTGGGGAGGAGAGTAAAGGGACAAGCAACCTCCTTGCTGAGCAAGGAACCCAATGCAGGTCTCAATCCCAGGACCCTTAAGATCTTGACCTGAGCCAAAGGCAGACACTTACTGGCTGAGCCATCCAGGTGCCCCAAAACAGAGAAGATTCACATGGAACCATAAAAGATCCCAAGCAGCCGAAGCAATCTTAAAAAAGAACAAAGCTAGAGTCATCACACTTCCTGATTTCAAAACAGATCACAAAGATAGAGCAATTAAAACAATATGGCACTGACACAATAGTTGCTTCTTGAATCGATTTTTCTCTCCGCTCTCTTCCAATCAGATAAATGGACCAATTGCCTAAGCTCTAAAGATATCTCAATGTTCCCCAAGAAAAGCTCCAGTTCCACTTGGAAGGACACATTTCCCAGAGCATTTCTATCATCCTAAAGACAGATGGGAAGAAAGAACACTACTAACAGGGCCCAACTTCATTTGAATTCTGACCCAGAGAAATCATGGACATCATTTGGGACTGCTCACAAGAATAATTGATCTTTAAAGAAATCGCTACTGCCAAGTCTTCAAGTATTTAAAACACATAAATCTGGGTAAGATGGAAGGTGAGTACATATTAACAACAAAATGATCTTTAGCAGTCTTGCTGAATACACTGATGCAGCCATACCAGAAATTTTATCAGTTGCCAAATCAAGAAACTTTTTTAAAGAAAGAGAGAGGAGAGAGAGGAGAAAGAGAGAGAGAGAGAGGAAAAGGAAAGAAGGAGGGAAGGAAGGAAGGAAGGAAGGAAGGAAGGAAGGAAGGAAGGAAGGAGAAAGAGGAAAGAAAGAAAGAAAGAAAGAAGAAAGAAAGAAAGAAAGAAAGAAAGAAAGAAAGAAAGAAAGGAAAGAAAGAAGAAAGAAAAGAAAGAAAGAAAGAAAGAAAGAAAGAAAGAAAGAAAGAAAGAAAGACAAGACAGACTTTTCTGGAAAGAGTCTTGCTCAAAAAACCAAGATGCCCAATGTCTTTTTTTCTAAAATCAAGAAGATTCAGTGGCAGTGCCAAATCGTGGACCAGCACCTGCCCCGCCCACGCTGTGGGACCAGGTATCCAAACAGCCTGAACAACTGTGGCCCGGGACACAGCAACTTCTCTGGGCAAAAGACGTGGTTTAAATCCCATTATCAACAGTTTACTAAAAAATGGATAACCGAGTATCTGAAGACTAGCCAAAAGAGCCATTAAAGGGAGCTGACAGGTATCTTTTTGGCTCCAAGAATAAAAACATAAAGTAAGCCAAAAAGAATATTTGAGACACGAGCAACTTACAGAGAGAAATGTTGCACCAGACCTAAGACAAATGTAAAAGCAAAAAACCTGAATATTCTGCTTATAATCAACACACGGAGATTTATCAGAACCAGACACTCTTTTGGCTACTGAGATTAGTTTGAACGAGTACATATCCTCTCCTCTTTGGGAGCAGAGAGCAACTCCCGTTTCACTATGGCATGAAATGTAACATAAGAAGGACTTAATTAAGAGGCGAACATCATTCCTTCCAGAGGAATCTGCATTATGGGAGCGCACAAAGGTTTTGCCACCTTATAGACTGTGGGCAAATTTCTGAAATATTAATTTGCCCTCAATCGCATGAATGAATCAGCAAGATGCAGAAATTAAATTCTACATTTCCGTGCCTGTTTGATTATAATATCTTACCAGCAGCACCTGCCGCAGCATCTGTTCTTTGACAATAAGAAAATACCCAGGTTTGTCCTTTATATCTTTCCTGTTAGTTTCAGCTGCTCCCTAAGCCATAAAACCCAAAATAAATCAGTTTAAAAGATAAGCTTAAGGTTCTGAAAAGGAAGAGAAAGAACCAAGGAGATAGTGAAGAAAAGAGATACAAAGGACAAAGCAAGCCATCAAAAGCTGAATGCGAGAGGAAACGACGGTCTGGGGAGCCTTTCATCTCTAGATAACCGACTCAATCTGTCACTGATACATCCCTGTTATGTTGTCGCTGGAAATTGCTTCCATCTGACAGATACCTGGTGGATGCTAAAATTCTGTTGTGTTGTCTACCTCTTGGGAAAATGTGAGCCATCTCACATTCCCTTCTTGCCTCTACCCCACAGTGGTCTTTTCCCAGCACCCCCTTACCAGATCTGAAATCTGGATTCAAGGAAAAACTTCTGCAGATATAATACATCACCACACTCCTCGTATAGGAAATGTGTTCTTCTCTCCAGAGAGCTATTATATTCTATTAAAATCTTCTTACTCCCCTAAGAACTATGTCAAAAATGTCTGTGTCCTTGACAAAGGCAGATCATGTGGGTTGCTTTTTTACCTCTTTTCTGACTCAAATCAATTTCTACTCCCTAAAATGAGGTACAGGTTATATGTTTCTATATTGCAGAAAATAAGACCACAGCTCAGCATCAAAACCATGACCTGGTGGATGTACTAAAGCTACCATGCTAGATCCGGTAACACAGCGGAACTACAGGCCTTCTCCTATTACATAGTTGTGACCTGTGACCCTCTTAGATAAAAAACTATGACACTCAAGCAAAGTGGCGGGGATGATTTCGTGATAATTGAGGGAAGAGAAAGTGTGTAACATTTAAGGAGAGTGTTATGGTCGACGTCAGCTCTCCTTGAAAGCATCGATACTTCTCCAATAAAAAACATCCCGGCTCTATCAGTTGTCTTCCTCTTCCTCTAATAGGTTCTATCACATGATGGCCTGGCTATTACGGAGCCATATTTCTTCATCAGCCCTCATCAGCAGACGCCAAATGCCATAAGAAATAACCACAATCGGGGATCCCTGGGGGGCTCAGCGGTTTGGTGCCTGCCTTTGGCCCAGGGCGCGATCTAGGAGTCCTGGGATGGAGTCCCGCGTCGGGCTCCCGGCATGGAGCCTGCTTCTCCCTCCTCCTGTGTCTCTGCCTCTCTCTCTATGTCTATAATAAATAAATAAATAAATAAATAAATAAATAAATAAATAAATCTTAAAAAAAAGAAAAAAAGAGAAAAAGAAATAACCACAATCAGTGAAATACTCCAGAACCCACGGAACTGCCAGGAACTAGATTTTAACTTAAAGGGTCTCCTTAGCATCCTGTTGCACCTGCTACATTTCCAGCCCTGGAAAGTCGTCTATAGAATAAGGGACGCTTCACGACGACTCAAGACTCCCCGTCCCCCGCACCCAATGCCAGCCCACAGCCAGAAGCCAGCACTGCATCTAACAGAGAGCGTCTAGGGATGCTTCGTCTGCCCGGTGGCAGGAGCTAGGGCTCGTAGGGAGGCTCTGGTTCCAGATCTGCCTTGGCGACCTCCAGAGATACAGACCTCGCGTGTTAGGGACACGCTGACATCACAGTTTGCTCCTTGACGGAGAAGCAAGAGGCGCAGGGCTCCCTGGTTACCAGTGTGAGGTTGCAGCGGTGGAGTGCCTGGGGGCACAAGGAGAGGAAGGGACGGTTGCTTTTACACGACTTAAATCACTGTCCGGGAGAAGAGCCGGGAATATGCTGCTGTTTTGCATTTTCTTTTTCAGAAGAAATGTGATTTGCTTTAGCAGGTAGAAGTCTATTGACGTCTTTTTTAAAAGTCTAGTATATAATTTAGCTCCCAACCAACACTTTCCTGACATTGTTTGTTTGTAATTATGCCACAAAGTTGAGGTGTTTTTTTTTTTTTTAATCTTAATTCTTTCTTTCCAGAGCACTGGAATAACAATAGGTTATGACTTTAGTGGGACAGTACAATGATGGATGATTACTTTAGTGGGACACTGGACTGATGACAGAATGAGGCAATCAGCTTCCAAACTGTTAGAGTCTAGCTTCAATACCCCGGAGGACAGACGGGCACTTAGGGGACGGAGCGTAATGGGGATCAGTGATGCTGCAGAGAGTCACCCTATCTGTCCTCCTCCTTGAATTAAAAGGAAGGATATGGATAATAGCCAGGATGTCAGAGAAGCAGCAGAGTTGGCGTGGAAAGATGGGATTATCATCATTGGGGTCTTAAGTGAAGAATTGCCTATTAAACTTGCTGACCTCCGAATCATCCAGGTGCGCTTCCAGATCTCGGGAAAAGAACGAGGAACCGCAGGTTGAATTGAGAAGGTCCCTGTGAAGGCTGTGGTGCTGTCTTCACGCCTACCAACACCTAAACCAGATCTCTTTCTTTTTTTCTTTTTTTCTTTTTTTAATTTATTTATTCATGAGAAACACCGAGAGAGAGAGGCAGAGACACAGGCAGGGGGAGAAGCAGGCTCCATGCAGGGAGCCCGATGTGGGACTTGATCCGGGTCTCCAGGATCACGCCCTGGGCCAAAGGCAGACGCTCAACCGCTGAGCCACCCCGGCATCCCCAGATCTCTTTCTCTTTCATCATGATTAGAAAAAAAACTGCAGGACACTAGGAGACACGAACTGGCTAAAAACGTTTTCTTCCCTCTTCGATGCAGTGCCAAGACACCTCTGGACATTATCTTCTCTTGACTCTACTTCTCCCACCAGCTTCTTCCCTGCTTCGTTGCTCTCCTCATTTGTTCCCACAGTTTTCGACTCTTTTGTCCTCATTCTCTACTAAATCCAATCCAAACAGAATTTTGTCCACCTCCTTTGACCAAATCTGCTCTTATCACAGTCAAAAATGACCTCCAATGGCCCATGTGCAGGCACCGCTAATATTTTATAGCCCTGATTCACTACCCTCTTTGAGACTGACTTCAGTTATCTCAGGGATACCTGAGTCTCCAAGTTTCCTTCCTTCCTCACCAGACCATTCTTTTTGCATTTCCTTCGGTGTTTCCTCCTCTTCTTCCTCCCCCTCAAAATCACCCCAGGGCTTTGTCTCCCTTGACTATCCCATCTAGTCTCCTGGTTTTAAATACCACGTGTATACTGGTAATAAGCAAGTTTAACAGCTCAGACCTGTCCTCTGAACTTCAGACAAAATAGTCTACTTAATATTCCTATCTGAATTCAAATCCAGCATATCGAAAACGCAACTCCTTGGTTTTGGCAGTGACAGTAGAGGACAAAAAGGTTTCCCGGGCCTTGCAGCTCAGAGTATCCCAGGCTGGAAACAACGGCAGGATGTGGGGTTGGCGGAGGGCAAAAAGACTCAGGAGAACTCCACTATGGACCACAGAGGTGTTAGTAGTGACGGCGGACAATACTTTGTACCTGTCATTTGAAGGAAGGACAGCAGCAAAATATATCGATCGGAATGGCAGTAAATGCTTTCAATGGACTCAACTTCCCCAGTAATTACTTGCTGATTTCCACTGGTAACTGCATGTATAGCCACATAAGTCTCCCCATTTTAGGGAAACCGCCTCCCCTCTCTAGTTCTAAGATCCATCTCCTCCTCAAGAATCGGGAAAAAAAAAAAAAAAAAAGAAGAAGAATCATGTGCAATTCAGTCACCCGCAGAAATATATTCCCCAAAGGTCTGAGTTATTTGGTCAAATACGGTCTTTTCTGAGATATCCCCACTAGTATGTGGTGACTTATTCTAACTTAATTCATCAGATAAGTAAATATAGGGTTAACAACAAGACAACAACCCCAAAAGGTAGTCACTTATGCCAAGCCCACATCACCAAACTGAGACTTAATTACAGTTTAGGCAAAACCAGTTCATTGACTGGAATCACTTGATGAGCATTAGTTGGGTAATTTTCCTGCACACTCTTGCCGTCTCCCAAAAGAAAGTAACGTTGAGATAACCAGTCTGACTTTTTGCCTTGTGTGTTTTTAATACCTGCATAGTGACTGAGCCCATAATAACTGAATATCAATATCTGTTGACATTCACCTGTTACTACAATAAGACCAAGCGAAGCTTTGAAGTTCGGCAGAATTTTTTAATAGTTTTCTGGCCAGGGCAGAGGCCTAGATCCACTTGCCTTCTATAAAATCAATATAGAAAATCGTTTGAGAGGTTGTGATACTTCTGCAAGATGATACCTCCAGAGATTGAAAGTCAAATGCATGCGCACCTGTGCACCCGTGGGTGCGCGCACACACACACACACACAACCTCTCAACAATGATGTTGAAAACAGCGCCTTCCAATAAAAAAATAAAAAATAAAAATAAAATAAATAAATAAAAAGAAAAGAAAGAAAGAAAGAAAGAAAGAAAGAAAGAAAGAAAGAAAGAAAAAGAAAGAAAACAGCGCCTTCCTACCAGTGGTCACAGGAGACACTGCCACCCTGTCAAGCCAGCAGAGGTCTGCCCACGGCTGCCGAAGCGCAGAGGTGGTGATGCCATGGCTAAGGGAACCAGTAACAAGGTCAAGCGTTCCGGTGCTGTCCCCTCGTGCACTGATATTGCCGCTGACACGGTGATCTCACCTCTGTTGCCAGAGCTGCCCTAATCATCACTGCCTATCAGTGTAGTGCTCCTGGAACACCGCCAGTATGTTTTGTACTCAGTACCTGTCAGAGATAAAAGAGAAAGAGCTCATTTATTTTTTTCAGGGTCTTCTATTTGAAACCCCCTTGGAAAATTTCAGCGAATAGACACGGAATTCTCAGAAGTACATTTTTCTGTAGATTTCGTCCCACTGTCCGCAAACAAACAAACAAACCACTGTCACTCATGCAAATAGAGGCCTGCCAGACCTACCGCAGGGATCAACACATGTTCCTAGACTGCTTGACTCCTTGGAGGGGCAACTTAGGCTTATTCAATCTGGGGCCAACACAAAAATCAGTATTTTTTTTTAAAGATTTTATTTATTTATTCATGAGAGACACAGAGAGAGGCAGGAATATAGGCAGTGAGAGAGACAGAGAGAGAGAGAAGCAGGCTCCATGCAGGGAGCCTGACACAGGACTCGACCCCAGGTCTCCAGGATCACGCCCTGGGCCGAAGGCAGGCGCCAAACCGCTGAGCCACCCAGGCTGCCCTAAAATCAGGATTTGAAAGATAAGTTAGAAAGAATTGAAGTTTAGGATTATAGACAGCCAAAGCAGCAGCCAATGCCCAGGAAGCTGAGGAAGGTGGTGGGAAATCCCAAAATGTCACCACCATATAAAGAAATTAGTAAACTAAGTGGAAGCCGGACTGGATGGCATTCATTTGTAAGAAACTTCAGAGCACATGAAGCAGTCGAGAAAGACTATCTTCTTCGTCCCTCGTATCACTCTCTGGCGTTAGGAGCCTTCTCCATATCATGCCCGAAGGCCATAATTCTTGGGAGACCTTTATTTTCAGTTTGAAGGATGCTTTGGATGTGGATTTGAAGGTTAGTTACCCAAAAAAAAACCAAGCATATGTGCAATATCACGAAGCCATAAATAGGAACAGAATATTGCTAACTCAACAACTTGGACAGATCTCAAGGATATCACGCTGAGTGAAAAAAGTATCAGGGGGTTACATATCATATGATCCCCTTTATACAGCAATCTCTAAGTGACAAAGTAGAACGCTGGAGAACAGATTAGTAGTTGTGGGAGTTAGGTTTGGAGGCGGGGGGTGACCTTTACGGGAAAGCACAGGTGTGTCTACGGTGGTAGAAGTTTCATACCCCGAATGTGGTGCCGGTTACCAGAGTCTACACATGCGGTCCACTTTACAGGACTGCACACGCACATGCACACACACACACACACACACACACACACACAGAGTCCATTTAAGGGCTAGTGAGATCTGAAAAAGCTCTGTCCTGACTTTGACAACGCACTCTCCTTATGTAAGATGTTATCACCAGAGGAAGCCGGGTGAAGGGTACCCTGGAAACTCTCTGTACTGTTTTTGCAACTGTTCATGAGTCTTAAACTGTTTCAAAATAAAAAGCTATTTTACAAAATCAGGCATATAACTTTCACAAGAAAACAGAGATGGAAATAACAGGCTGTCCAGAATCATCCAATTCACTAGGTATACATGAAAAAAATGCAGACTTGCTGGGAACTACAATTACGAATAAAATGGTCACAATAGCATTAATATTTCCTAAGGCTTCCTACCATGATCTTCTAATCTGCAAGTCTAAAACCTTATTAAAAAGTCAGTTTTTCACTGAAAAGCAAAAAATAAAAAAATAATAATAAAAATAAATGTTTAACAAGTGCACAGAACCAAGGTTTACTTGGCCGTGGGTTTCCATCCTCGAGATGCCTACCAGCCTAGACAAACGGTAAACAGATCAGTCAGTAAGGGGTACGTCCGCATCTGAAACACAGCGCCTGTAGTATCTGTTGATAGAGAAACACCTAAAACAGTCATTTGACCTGTAACAACACACGGACCATCTCCATTTCTGAGACGCAACAGTCATATGAAGCGTTAAGTGGACGTTAGTTATTTTTACGGCTCATTCTATTCAATAAGTACTTATGAGGTGTCTACTTTACATCAGGTACCATGTGTGACACCGGGAATACAGAAAAAGTAAACCTGATTTGTGACTTCAGAGCACTCACGACAGGCCTTGAGAGTAAAAACGCACACAGAGATACACACATCTACCGATCTCACCCACCTCGGCTCATCTTACAAATAACTTTTTTTTCCAATGCTCTGGATGCAGACCAACGAGTTTGCCGAAGTTGCGCCGCACCAGGAATTAAGACTTGTCATCAAGCAGCTTCTTCCTGCTCCTATTACCACAGCTAGGTAATAGGAGTTAATAGTTGCCAAAGTGGAGTGGAAGCAAAAGCAAGATAAGAGGTGACTGATTATGGTAATAAAATAATTAAGTTCCATTAAGATCAATTACCAACATAGAGATTTTAGCAATTTTCTTTTTAGTCATTCACAGCGGTCCTTTCCCTCTCTTACTGCCTGATGCCGCAATATTTATTATCCAGAAAGAAAATTAACCCAATCAGCTCTTCTTTCTCGTTTTGATACATATTCTCATGCTCATATTCTCAAAAGAACGAATCCTGCATTCATTCCATTGTTTGCGTTATATTCACATTTCTTTGCCTTTGACTTGCCCCCGCACAACACGATTTCTGGTTGTGAAAGCCACTTACCACAAAGCTCGCGTTTCTGGAAGCCAGCACTGGTATCTGCTTTATTCCTAATCTACTCTTATCGAACTTTCTTGTTTTTAAAAATCAGATGCTCAACACCCTTGAGTGTACTGCGAGCTTTAGCTTGGAAAAAGCTGTCTGTATAATGTTTGCTTATTACTGATAGGTATACTCTTCTTAAAGACTTAATTATTTTTTCATGAGAGACACAGAGAGAGAGGCAGAGACATAGGCCGAGGGAGAAGCGAAGCGGGCTCTTTTCGGGGAGCCTGATGCAGGACTCGATCCCGGGACCCCGGGGTCACAACTCGAGCCAAAGGCAGATGCTCCACCGCTGAGCGCCCAGGTGCCCCTGATAGGTATACTTTCAGATTTACTTGTTAGCTTTGAGAGGCAAACTTTGTCTACTCACCAAATGGTAGTTACAATTCTGAATGCAGAGTGTGAGCCACTAAACCAGATCAACGTGAAGTAAGTCCAAGTCTAGAGTCCTCCGGTTGCCTATTAGTAAAATAAACTCTGGGTATTCTCTGTCCTTCAGTCTCTTTACCTGAGTCGCTCCTGATCAGTATCAGCGTTTGGGTTAAAGAGTAAGTTCGAAAATTATTTTCTTTTGTATTTGGCATGAAATTTACAATAAAATAGACACTACTCTTCACAAATAACCCCGCTTTTTGTAGCAAAAAAGAAGAAATTCGTAGGTAGTGTATAACCCTTATAATATTCACTTAGTCAACGAATATGTGCCGAGCACTCACTATGTGCTAGGCACCGGGCCAGAGATTGAACAGATCAGTCAAAACCACAAGCACTCGTGTCTTCATAAAGCTGACATTCTAACAGGGGAGACATAATCCACGGACAGGAGAACCAATACGGGGCCATGACACATAAATTGCCCGTTTGCACAAGAATGTAGGGGCTAATGGTTTTCTGGGGCATGGCCAAAGTTATGTGACGTGAGGAATAAGTTTTCTTCGTGTGTGATTAGAAAACATAATTCTCTGCCTGGTCTAGTATCGTGTGCTTGCTTCTTACAGCAACAAGGAAGACACCGGCCATAAGTCCCACTACAGGGCACCCACACGCATCCTCAGCCACAGTGTCTGAGCCCAGCTCTGACTGACGAGCAGAGGAGAGCCTCTACCAGTCCCCAGACAAACACGAGGCCTGAGAGTCCGTAAGACCCCAGGGAGGATCAAGGGTTCATGCGGAAGGGGCTCTCTCTTCGTCTTGTGAGGAGACTGATGTTCCCCAAAGGACACCTGAGGGCACTCGTCTAAGGGACATGAGTGGGTGCTTTGAAGCTGAAGAATTAAAAGGAAAGAGAAGGAGAGGGGTCAGGAGAGAGAATGTGCATGTGAACACCCTCACCTTGAAGCACCAAATCCACAGGCCCTTCCCTTGGGTCCTCTAAGAGAAAAACGAAGTCACAACTTTGATAGTCCTATGATATCTTCATTATAACCAGGCGTGTGTTTGATCTGGGAAAAACTAAGCATACAGGAGAGTCTCAGGAAAAGGGAGGCAAATGCCCCCAAAACCGACTACTGGGCATTGCAGGGGAGACGGCGTACGCACACAGACTGGTAAGCGGAGTTCCTACAGGTTCTCAGCAATAACACAATGATCCCCTGATAAAAGGCAAGAACAAAACAATCCAACCAAAAACCAAAAACCCCTTCCCTATGGGTGATTGGGTGATCGTGAGCCTGAATTCCAGATTACGCCCGACACACACACACACACACACACACACACACAAGCAAGAGGTGCTCTTGAGGACAGGGGGACGTTGTCTTACCAGCCTCAGTACGTACAAAGAGTCAATAATATCACATACGACGCATGAAATTTCTTTTGGGGAAAGGTGCTCTAGCTTTCCAGAGAATAATCATGCAAGGGAAGTTGCCAGCAGCTTCTACGTGGTTCCACACCAATAATTAGGTCAAAACAGAGTCTAAGCCCTATGTGACCAATTAACTCTACGAAAATACACAGTAAACCTTAGTACAAATTTGAGCCACATAATCAAATGATATAAAAATCTGTATTCATGTTCTGCCTACTAATAGTTTACATATGGATTTTCCGTATGAAATATATCGTATTACTGAAAACGGCTCAGATACACAGCACACTTTTGATTAATATTTCTGGGGACCCATGGACTAGGGGAGAGCCCACAGGAAAAAAAGTATCAGCCGTTACAGGACTGACTTTCGGGGTAGTTTAGTGTGTCTTTTCTTTCCTTTACTTGGAACTTGAGCCATGCGTACAACATAACCCACGAAGATTTTATTTATTAAATTCTAACCTTATAAAGGTAAAAATACAGACAAGTCATTAAGTCATTTCTAAAGGCAATTTATCAATGTTTTCATGTTTGAGTAATCAACCAGTTTAGTTAATGTGGTGAATGTTTATATTTTGTTCATGTCCATTTACTGAGCACATTATAATTAATTGCAGAGCTATCAAAGCACTTGCATGATTTAAAAAAACAGTGGTGCAAAATATGTTTCACTCCGAAGTACCAGTTGGCCCTATTAAGTTATTTTAACCACAGCTAAACCGAACACATTCTAAAAGTGGGGCGATTTAAGTACGGAGCTGGTGATATTTCAGTTATCAATGCAAATCCTCCTAGGTCACCTGTTGGGAAATACGCTCTCAAAGAGCCTTTGAACAGTAAATAAAACATTGGATTTGATACCACCTTCAGCCTAGACATCTTGAGGATCCTAACTTCTTTGGAGTGCAAATAGCTCGGCTTCAAAGAGGATGAGAAAAGTGAACGCACGCCCCAGGGCACCAGGTATTGGCAGGGCCCACGGCCAACAGGGGACGTGCTGGGCCAGCGGCCTCCCCCCCTCCCGGCTGCTATGGCTCCCAAAGAAAAGGAGACACGTTTGTCTGCTAGACACAGACTACAGAACAAATCACTCTCCAAAACACGCGGGGAGGAGATGCTCCGTCCCGTGGACCGAGACCTGTGGCAGCGACGGCAGAGAGCAGGCGTTCCCAGGAGCAGGCCTGCTGGAGAGGACCCCGCGGCGGGCTCCTCGGACCCACGGCAGCGCCTTCCCCCAAGGTTTACAGAAAATCAGAAAACTAACCCCTCTGTGCTCCCAGGAGCCCATGTACTTCCAAAGTGATCCTGAAGGTAGTTCCTAGTAAACCTAACAAATCTCTGCATCCAGATGAAATGGCAAAGGGAACCTGAATCTTGCTTTTCTATAAAATAAGAAGTCTATCATAAACATCAGTGGATTTGGATGCAATACACGTGTGCCAAATTGAAATGACACCCGTGGTCTTCGTATATCTGGTCTATCACACACATTGCAGAGGACATAATCCTAGATGAACGGGGATCTGGATTGCCAAATAAAATTAAGATTTTTCCGACTCTAAATATGCAAGTGTTATGCCACAGTGTGGACCAGTTACCTAGGCGACTTATTTCTTGTTTTCATTTTCCTTGCATGATATACGCACGGGGTCCACCTTTAGCTTGTTTAGATCTCAAAGTCACTCCTCAAGAGGTTGAATCTGACCATCCTATCTAAAGCAGCATCACCATGCTGTATTGTTTTACCCTGCTTTATTTTTATGACACGTACATCATACTGACATTATAATATGCATTTATTAGATTATCACCATATTCTCCAGCAGAATGCAAGGCTCTTCAAAAAGAAGGGTTTTCTTTACTAAATTCAACTGTCATATCACCATTTATTGGAGGAATGGATAAAGAAAATGTGAAACAATCAGATATAAAATTATATAACTACTATATATATATATATATATATATATATATATATATATAATTCAGCCATAAAAAAGAAAGAAATCCTGCCATGTATGACAACATGGGTAAACTCCGAGAGCATTGTGCTATGTGAAATAAGTGAGACAGAGAAAGGCAGAGTGTGCTCTCACTTGTGTGTGGAATCTAAAAAATTGAACTCACAGAATTAGAGAGTAGATGGGTAGTCACCAGCAGTGTGTAAGGGGCTATGGAAGGGGGGGTGGGGAGGAGTAATAGGTGAAGGTGGTTCCAGGGTACAGAATTCCAGTTGTTAGATGAATTTAAGTTCTGAGGATGTATAGCATGGTAACTACTGTTAACAATATTGTGTTGTATGTTTGAACATTGCTAAGAGAGTAAATCCTAAAAGTCCTCACCACAAAACACAATAGGGGCGCCTGGGTGGCTCAGTGTTTGAGCATCTGCCTTTGGCTCAGGGGGTGATCCCAGGGTCCTGGGATCGAGTCCCGCATTGGGCTCCCCACAGGGAGCCTGCTTCTCCCTCTGCCTGTGTCTCTGCCCCTCTCTCCCTTTCCGTGTCTCTCATGCATAAATAAATAAAATCTTAAAAAAAAAAAAGATTTCCCTGTAGTGACCCTTGAAGCCCCAAAAATCAGGGGCAGTCGTGTCAGCTACTCTGCAGAAATGACAACAGCCACCCTAGGCATCGCTACCCGACCAAAAGAGAAGTCATGTGTGAGGACAAAATAAAATCATGATCTACGTGTCAGTTCCTAAAATCTTTACTCCCCCTGCCCCCTTTTTGATCAACTACTAAAGAATGTTCTAAACCAGATTATGGGAGAAAACCAAGAAAGACACAGGATCCAGGAAATAAAGGCTCGGTTATGGAAGCGAAGCAAAGAGCAGCTTTCCAAGGGTGGCGAAGGGGAGGCGCGGGGTCCAGCTCAGCGCTGAGCCTCGTGAGCAACCAGTCCAGACCCTACAGAAGAGAGGCCCCCACAGGGACGTGCTTCCAGCTCCGTCCCTCCCCAAACAAAGGGACCCGGACTGATTTCCTAATAGTTTCATAGAGGCGGGTTGTATCGCAGAGGAGATGTACCCTGCTGGCACACAGCTGAGAATGAGTCACTGATCGTTTTCACTTGAGGACAGAAAGGCACAGGGAAGATAAAAGGAGGAAAGGAGGGAAACCGAGAAAGCCAACTATTAACTCTGAGGAACCCTAACCTTGTAAAAGATAGGAAACGTAACGATACCTCGGCATACGTCACATCCGCGAGTAATATTCACGACGTTACACCAATTTCACCAATAGTGTGATGGGCGAAGACTGGTGCAATCAAAAATGATGAAGCGACAGTAAGAGAAGAGGAAGAGGGGGCGTGTGTCCCGGGACGGCAGGACCTGGTTCCTCATGAAGAGCACTAAGTTTTTACCTGCCGTAGTAAGAAATCAGTGAAGCTGATTTCTTAAAGCTGAAGAAAAAAAATCAAGAAATGATCTTGCAAGCAAGTCATCAGAAATACGGCAATAAATAGCAGAAAGAGCTTCGGGCTGAAAGAGGTTGCCTCCGGAGACTAAGAATCAAAGAGGAAAGGAGTGCAGCTAGAGATTGCGGTTTTTCATTATGAGCTTTGTAAAAGATTTGACTTTTTCAACAATGTACATGTAGAACTTTGATAAAAATGACATTAAATTTTTAAAAGAGGGAAGGTGACGTAGAGCTTTGTGAGCCACAAAGTAAACCTGGAGTGAGTCATTGGTGTGACAGTAAACTCGAACCGCTCAGAGTTTGAAGCCAAAACCTTGCTTTTCTAATCATCCTTGCTTTTCTCATTCATTCTCAGAGATTGATTAATTCATGGTGTAAAACAAAAAAAAAAAAAAAAATCACCGCGAACTACTAATTATTAGCAATTAATGTCCCTTTTCCTTACGTCCAGTTGCAAATCACTGTTGCCTACGAACTGGGGACCGCCGAGCTCATTCTAAGGAGGTGCGTAGCTCATAACGTACCTTGTAAAAGCCAAGGTGAAAATCTACACTTCTTGTTCTAGTTCCCTTGTGTGACTAAACAAAAGGCATAAATAGCGGCGTGACTCTCCGCAGAGCTGAATGTGCACCAGGTGCAAGGACAGCTCGCACTTCACGTCGGTGAATACACCAAGGATTTCACTGCTAAACGACTTCACTCTGCGGAGAAGAATTACTGCCACCAGAGGACCTTTTATTAGCAGAAGCAACTACGAGTGAATGAAAATGCAACATGAAGCAACACAGGCATTTCCCAAAAAGCACTAGAAAATCAATGCCTCTTTGGATTTATCCAAAGGACAGCCCCTCCTCCCCACTTTCCCATCCACCAGCAGGGGCGTGCTGCTTCATCACGTCAGTTTTCCAGGTAGATGCTAACAAAGAAGCCTCTCGCTTGTTGCTTTCTTCCGCCTGAAGACATTTTGAAGCTGATACTGAGATTAGGTTAGCACGGCAGCCACGATTCTCATCTTTGGTTCAGGGGAGATTAAAGCACAACAATGGAACCCCGCCTTCCCTCATTTCTCGCTGGTGCCAGGACCCATTCTTGCCCGAGGACCGTAAATGGTGCAATTCACAGTAGAGATTTCTTTGTCCCACGGGCCCAGGGAGCCCACCAAGTACTGGATGCTCCAACCCCAGGTCCTGAGTTTAGCCATATCTAGCTCACCCACTCCCAACGGCCAAGAGGAGTCCCGGTCCCATTTTGAAACACACCTCGCTCAGAGGGGATAAAGATTTCTACAGAACAAGCATCGTGTGTTATGGAAAGAAACCAGTGTATTGTGGGTCTTCGGAAATTCTGGCTGCGGAATGTCTCTGAGAAGGACTATGCAGGCACAGGATCCAGCTAGCCATTTCTGAAACCTTGATTTCCATTGTGCTGGCTACTTTGGCATGCTTTCTAATTCTCAGATGGTTTCCATTCATTCAACTCAAAAACATAAGTGCTAATTGCCTTGCTCTGGACTCTCTTAGTAGGTGTAAACTTTCCATCTGAGGCATAAGGGCCTGGTCCCATGATTCTTGTTAATGTTAATAAATAAAGCTCTATAGTAAAATGTTGGCCAGGGTAAAATGACTCTCCAAACATATGGACTCAAGATGATCATTCACACACAAGCAACAAAGGACTCAATCCAAGAACCTTAGTGCTTAGCTTTCCTCCCACCTCAGACTGGTTTTCTGCCTCATATATCTGCAAATAGGTGCAAAGAATCTATTCCTGGACAGCTGATAAAGGTGTGCTGCACCCTTCCCGTGTAGAGAGAGATGGTCGAAGTGAGGGTTTCTCCCCCCTCGCCGCCTGTTCCAAGGAGGCCATGTACCGGGCACGATACGTGGGGACAGACAGACCTATACGTGAAAACGATTCATTCTGAACACTGAGTCGAGTTCCCTGAATGACAAATGAATGACATAAATGAAATAATGCCACAGGAGTTGGGGAAGCGGGGTACGCTGGGTCAGGAGAGAGTGGCAATGAACTGAGCGTTTAAGAAAGGTCGAGAATGAACTAAATGGAGAGGCAGCGTAGTATAATATTTAAGAGCATGAACTCTGGAACCAACTGCCTGGCCTTAAATCCCAGCTGTGCCACCGAGTTAGCTGTGGGGCCTTAAACAGGTTGCTTAATATTGCTGAGCTTTAATTTCTGTAGTCGTAAAAGTAGAATTCAATAGTAGCAGCCATATCAAGGGATGTTGAGATTAAATGTACTTAAAACATGTAAAGGACGTAGAACAATGCCTGATATAAAGCAAATCCGTAATATAGTTACTGCCATTACTGCTGCTGCTACTACTACTACTACTACTTCTATATGGGAGAAGAGTGGAAAAGACATTCCTGCAAAGGAAAATATGCGAAGAACTTAAAAAAAATTTTCTAAGATTTTATTTTATTTATTTATTCATGAGGGACACAGAGAGAGGCAGAGACCCTGCAGGGAGCCTGATGCGGGACTCGATCCCGGGCCCCCGGGGTCACGCCCTGAGCTGGAGGCAGATGCTCAACTGCTGAGCCATCGAAGCATCCCAAGAACTTTTTTAAATTAATACATTATTTAATCATATTTAATCACATGGTTATGCTGATATGAAAAGCGCACGCGAGCACCAGTATCAGCAACCTTTTCCATTTGTCCCTGATAAAAACGAACCAGCAATTTGCAAAGGTAAGCATTTAACTGGTGAGATCTCACTTCGTTTACGGACTGCCCATAGCTGCATTGGAAACTTTTATTATTTGCCGAAAACATAAAGAGTGGAGAAGCATATGTCGTTAATTTAAAAAGAGACTCCACATATTTGTTTCGTGACTTCAGCTCAGTCCGACGCAAAGACCCAGGTGCCCTGGATGCAGGCATTAGCGCAACACCAAAAAACAAGAAAATGAGGTGCTCAAGAGTCCACACGAAACGAACTAGGGGTGGTGGAAGGGGAGGAGGGCGGGGGGTGGGGGTGACTGGGTGACGGGCACTGAGGGGGGCACTTGACGGGATGAGCACTGGGTGTTATTCTGTATGTTGGCAAATTGAACACCAATAAAAAATAAATTTATTATAAAAAAAGAAAAAAAAGAGTCCACACGATTTAAACCCCATTCCTCCAGTCACTATGAACGCAAGTGTCCCATTTACATAAAGCCCGCTCACTGCTGCTAACCGGGAGCGAAGGAGAAGCTCTCACCTCCTGTCCAGCATCAGAGACAGGAAATCAGAATTCAAATGATTCCCCCTAGAAACGGTAATAGGATCTTTCAAACTGTTATGTTGATCAGCTTTTATGTTTGGATATTAATTCAAGAAATACCTATTGAGTAAAGAGCATTATTGAGTGTTTACCATGACCCAGGTATCGTCCTAAATGTTTTTTATGCATTTTTCATATAATTTTTTACAATAATCCTAATAAAAAGGGCACCTGCATGGCTCAAACCAGTGAGTGCCTTCCTTCGACACTCAGACATGATCCTGGGGTCCCCAGATCAAGTCCTGAGCCAAGTCGAGCTCCCTGATTGGCGGGGAGTCTGCTTCTCCCTCCCTCTGCCCCTTCCCCACCCCCCACTCGTGCTCTCTCACTCTCTTTCCATTAAATAAAATCTTTAAAAAATCCTAATAAAAAGGTTCCATTCTTATCCTCTCTTTTACTGATAAAGAATTGAGGTTTAAATCTCTTTAGGGGGCTTGCATAGTACCCCAAAGTGTGGCTATCTGATTCCAAAGCCATGCCATCCGCTCAATACGAATGATGTGTTTAACTCCACCGGCATCCATCTCCATGTGCCCACTCCACTCCCAGTCACAAAAACAAAGCATCCAAAGCATGGCTCCTTTTCTTCTAAGTTAGGAGGAACAGAGAAATATGGAAGGAACGAGAATGGTACCAGTGACAATACCAGTGAATTGCCCACCTGAGTACAACGGAGAAAACCCAACGCTTGCCTTGTCATTACATGCTCTTCTGTTTTCATGAGCCAAGGGTGGCAATAATCCAAGTCGGTAACTGAGAAACTACGTTGCCGCACCAGGTGGAAGACGGGCTGCCTACCTGGTTGTTTTTGGCAACTGATGAGGACAATTTGAAAGGTTTAATGCAAGGGAATGAGATCAGTACATTTATAACCAGAGGCATCTGATAAGTTCTCATGGTACCACAGTTCTTAAAACATTTTATTTCGGGCAATCTGTAGGAGTGAAACATAGGAACCAAGTGAATCAGCGCAGAAACTTGCTGTGGATTCTTTGATTTTGAGAGTAATATTTGTTTTCATTTTGAGAAGACTGTTTTGGGATCTTGCACCAGCTTCTGTGACATTCCGTTGGCAGATGCTTCTCCCCATGGCTTCCCCCACACAACAATGGGCCTCAGCTCCACCAAAGACTCCCACACCCTACCTCCCTGGGTTTTCATTCCCACACTGCTATGCAGGTTCCCACAGAGGGACCCTTTTAATGCAGCATCTCTTGATCCCAAGCACCACCCACACTACAAGATTCAGGGAAAACTCACTTTACAAACAAGTTGGGGGTAATTAAAATCAAGTTCGACATAAGGCAACAACTTTAAAATCTTTAAATATGGTTATTTCCAGAGTCCGTGGGCAAAGTAAAGAACAGAACAAAACATAAAACAATGCTGTGCTCTTTTCAGATGAATCCCATGGATGCGCATCCACACTACTGTCTGCTATACACACCCTTTTAGAAGAAACCCACGGTCCGACCACAAAAGTTCATTTTACTGTAGGATCAAACCGTAAGAGACCCGCAGCAGCGGAGTCCCAAGCCTACATTTAGCCACCAGTAACCACTAGGGTGGATGGTGAGGTGGGGTCAAGAAGTTTCAATACTGTAGGTTAGTCTCCACCCACCCTAAGCCCAGGTAACCCTCTCCCTCTTCCTGGTTCTTCAGCAAAGATGCACTGTATCAACAAGCATACATACTTGGAGAAATTTTCAACAAATGTTACCAAAGAATTTTCAGAAAAATCACAATCTCAATCCATATCAGGAAAAATAAATATTTCCTTACATACAACATACACTGACTTTCTTCTCAGAGTATATGGTTCCCAAGGACTCAGTCTCATGCCCCAAGGCCAAGTTCAGGAAAAGTGGAGTCTCCACACCACTACGGCAGCTGCCCCTATTTACCGTCTTCTGACTCTACCACAGACTGGCCAACACTTCAAAAGTACCCCTTTGCTTTTGCTCAAGCTTGATCAAGTTCTGTTTCTAAAATTAAAAAAATAAAATAAAAAAAAGTTTTTATTTTCTTATTCATGAGAGACACAGAGAGAGGCAGAGACACAGGCAGAGGGAGAAGCAAGTTCCTCACAGGGAGCCCAAAATGGAACTCGTTTCCAGGACCCTGGGATCACGACCTGAGCCAAAAGCAGATGCTCAACCACTGAGCCACCCAGGCGCCCCAGCTTCTTGGGCATGGCCTCTGTCATCCTCATCGCTGTAAACAAAAGTATCAAATGAGGACTCACCAGTGCCCAGTTCATAGCAACTATTCTGTAGTCAAGAGCGATGTTCTGGGGCACCTGGGGGGCTCAGGCGGTTAAGCATCTGCTTCCAGGTCAGGCCATGATCCCAGGATCCTAGGAACCAGCCCACACGGGGCTCTCTGCTCAGCGAGGGGTCTGCTTCTCCCTCTCCCTCTCCTCTCTGCTTGTGTTCTCTCTCTCTCTCTCTCTCTCAAATAAAATCTTTGAAAAAGAGCAATGGTCCATCACTTACATTTGAAGGAAGAAGAAAGTTATTTAACACAAATAGAAATTAAGTAAAATTGTAATTCTTTATATACTTTTATTCTAAAACTGCAGCATTTGAAGAAAAAGGCCATGCATCGGTTCTGTGAGTTCTGTAAACGTTGGTTGGGTCTATTGATCCAAATAACAGATACTTGAGTTCAATAATTCTGTGTGTTTATTAGACAGGGCTGCCAAACCTATGTGCTATCCACGGTAGGTATTTCCTAAGTTGCTCTACATTAGAGTAGCCTAAGTCTCAAGAAAGCCATAAATCTTTTTTTTCTTTAAAGTCCAGAGTCCCTCATCCATTCCCTCTCCTCTCTTTTTCTGACTTCCTTTATTCCCTCCTTCTATCTCTTCCTTCTTTCTACTAATATACTTTTTGCCCCCAGAATATTTGAGAACTAAGGGTTGGAAGCAAATCCGAAACATCTAAATTACAAGAAACTAACACTGGGTACCTACGCCTTTCCCAGGTCCTTAAAAGTCAATGAATATAAAACAATATATGAAGCATAAAGCTTGCTGTTGCTTTTAGAGCTCTGACATTTTTAGAAACTCCCTGAATAGGAAAAATTATGAAAGCTTGGGAGAGAAACCAAAAAGTAGTTTCATTAATCAGTGGTTGTTTTTTTTTTTTTAATTTTTAAAAAAAAATTTTTTTTTATTTTTTTAGGGATTCAACACCACAATCCCAATCATAAACTGACAGGACAGAAATTATTTACCTAAACCAAGAGTTAGGAAACTAAAGGCCATCGACCAAAAACCCAAGACACCGCCTATTTGTGTTATTAAGGTGTTATTGGTAAATGCATTTACTCACTACTCGTGGCTATTTTTGTGCTGCTGTGGTCGAGTTGAATAATTGTGACAGAGACTCTGTGGTCCATAAGGCCTAGAATATTTACTATTTGGCTTCTTACACACATACACACACACACACACAAATGAATGCAATATTCAGAAAACTCAGGTCTCACATATTAATATAAACAGAAACAAGATCTCTAAAAGTATATTCATCATCAAATTTTTATCTTACGCTGTCCTTGTATTTGGAAGTTGCCACTGATTGTTCTAACGTGCTGCGTCTGTGTCTTACGGTGCTTATCAGTAGTGAAAAGAAGTGATGGCCAGTCTGTTTCACAAGTGGGACACGTGAGAACTGGCCCCTGGCTGAGTCACTGCCAAGTCTACCAACAAACCTTTCTGCGGACTTCTCGCAAACTTCTCCCCCTGCTGTTTCTGATTACTGTAAGCCATGATGTTCCAATGATCCGAAGGCCTTAACGCTGCCGTTGAATGCAGAACCGAATCTCATTGGTTTAAATTCTGATTCTGCAATTAACATCTGTGTTTTGGTTTCCCTGCCTGTAAAAAGGGGATAATAACAGTATCTACCTCGCAGGTAAAGACATCCAGAATAGCACTGGGCAATATGTGCTTACCTAGCACTCCATAAATACTGGCCAGGATTTTATTATCTGAAGGTATGCTTCACCCTGTCCTGAACCATGTGTTGTGTGCTCCAGACTAACAGTGACTTCACTGTACCTTATAATTCTGAAACTGTGTGTTCCCCATAATAACTTCATGTCAAGCATGCTTATGTCCTAGATTTAACCCATTAGTCATTCAGTAAGTACACATACAGCACCCTCCCCATGCAGATCAAGACATCAAAACTGCAGGGATACACAGTAAGCACGAGAGCGCTTTCCCCCAGCCTGTTTTCCTCAGCAGCGGCGGTGGGCTGTGGAGACAAGGCCCACAGAAAGCTCCGAGGCCTTCACGGCAAGGAGGAGGAGCTGCTTAAACAAGCTGCAAGACCTGAAGCTGGAGCCGTTCCAGCCTCTCTGAAGGGTGGCGGCTTCCAAACTCTGCAAGACCCTAGCTGTTTGCAAATCCAAGGCTTGTGTCCTCACCACCATCAACCAGACTCAGAAAGAGAACCTCAGGAAATTCTACAAGGGTGAGAAGTACAAGCCCCGAGATCTGAGGCCCAAGAAGACCCGCGCCACGGCCGCCAGCTGCACAAGCAGGAGGAGAGCCTGCAGTCGAGGGAGCATGGACCCGCTGCAGAGTACGCACGGCCTGAGCACCAGTGGCAGCAGAACATAAACAGGCTGAGGACAAAAAATAAGCATAAGATATAATCCAGCCCCTAGGAGAACACGAGCATTGGTACCTGAAGGAATGGCTCCATCTGCCCGTAGCACAAGCAAACCAAACCAACCACACCACCAACAAAAAGCAGGGATTATCCTCTGACATCCTTCCAGGCAAAAGGGAAACAGGAAGTCAGAACACCTGTAATGTGGAATGAGGCATGGAAACCCCATTGTAATTAATCTATGCTACTCAATTTTCCGTTTGCAAAAATGCAAAAGGAAAAAGCTCAAAATAAAGCCTGCAGTGGTCACACAAGGAAGGCTTCACGATGCGAAGAAATAGGACTCTGCGAATCGAAGCAGAGAAGGAGAGGAGTCGTCAAACAAAGGATCACAAAGGCAGTCTGCTCATGACTTGGGCAGTGAACCCCTGTGGCTACGGGGTGCAACGTATGAGATATGACCTCAAATCTAATGGCACAAATGATACAAGAACATGAATGAAGGATAGAGAGGGACCACGTGGGCAGCCCCGGTGGCTCGGCAGTTTAGCACCACCTTCAGCCCAGGCCATGGTCCTGGGGTCTTGGGATCGAGTCCCACATCGGGCTCCCTGCATGGAGCCTGCTTCTCCTCTGCCTGTGTCTCTGCCCCTCTCTCTCTCTCTCTGTATCTCTCATGAATAAATAAATAAAATCTTAAAAAAAAAAAAAAAGAGGGACCATGTGAGCTTTTTTATGGAAATCGCCAGCCTCTCGAGTTTTCAAATGGAGGCACGGGTTTGCAGCTCACGGTTAGCCGTCAAGTGCGATCCTGAATGCGGGGGCAGGAAAGGATGGTGGGGCAGGCCACTGAACTTTGAGTAGGACAATGAAATAGAAGGTTACAATCTCAGCAATTTGTCAGACGGTTCCAAAGGGGATCACATAGAGTCAATGAAGAAACTAAGAAGCCACGATTGAGGTGTACAGTGGGTAGAATGTAACACGGAGAGAGGAGAGACCTTCAGACTGATAAATGAGGGGATTGGTAACAGAGCAGTGACACGGAGTGACGTGGGGGAGGAGAATGGAAGATCACCCGAGGGCTGCCCCAGAGGACCTGAGGAATAATGACGCCACTGGCCACCATCGAAGAATGGCCGGGAGGACAGGCTCTGTGCGCTACTTCCAGTTCTCTGCAAGTGTACAGTAGAATGGTACGGAACAATGACTTTACAAACACTGCACATAAATGTCTACTGGATTCCTTTTGTGTGAACTTCAAAAGAATGGTCATGGCTCCAGTATTTCTTACAGCATCCATAATTCATTACCTTGAAAATATTTCCTATAAAACTAAAACTACAATCTGTATGTGGGAAGCTGATTCAGAGCCAAGTCATCCCTCTGGCAGCAATCTGGGGAGAACCACCTACTGCCGCAGAGTCAGCTTTTCTCAAAATGTGTATTTGGTTAAAAAAAAAAAATCTTTAATATAAAATAAAAACTTAGTGCCCTGAAAACACTTCCCAGCTACACCCACCTTCCAAAATTTCCTGTGTGAAAAACCCACTGCTCAATAGTCCTGAACACTCAGAAGTCTCTAAAACAGAAGTGAAGGACTCAGTGACCCCATGGGGTGATCATGATGCGAAGGAAAAGGAGGGAGCATATGTCTGAAATTCACCAACTTTTGGTGGATCTGATTCTTTCCGTTAAAGCAATCACTTTTAAGTAAATACTGTCTTTCAGATTCCTCCCCTTCGTCGGCTTCTCCCCAGGGGAGCATGTGGCTACGCATAGGGGTTAAAAGATGGTGAAGTGGCAGAAAGAGGGCTCCAGGTCTACGCACTCAGGTTCTTCTGCTGGCCTCACTCAGGACCCTGCAACAGTGCGGCCCGGAGAGATGAGAGGAGAGATGCCGGCCTCTTCTTCAACCAAGAACATTCTGCTACTTCCCTGCCTTATGCTCTCCAACACACCAAGGTGAATGACACCCAAACAGGGTGGAGTAATGGCAGCCTCTACGCTACACCAGTGGCCGTGCCCAGCAGAGGGCACCACGGGGCCCAGTGAACTGCCTCTAATACAGGGAAGCGAATCTAGGCCAGAAAAACAGAGGATCAACTAAGTGCTGAGGTTCATGAGGTCACTTGATCCAAACTTCCTGAGTCGTTGGGGAAAATACCGGGCTGAGTCTCCAAGGGGCTTGAAGCTCTGCGATGTCCAACAGGGGAGGACGTCCAACAGTTACTGAGACTGTATCATCCTGACTGTAGACAAGGTCTCATTGGGTTGCCGTGGTCAGAGCTTTAAGAGGAGAGCTTGCTGCCAGCCTCTGCCTCACTAGCACCGCTGACCCAGCCTCATCTTCTGCAGCCTCAGGGCTGCTCCTTAGCTCAGCTGTCTTCTACCCCAGCTCTATGGTCTAGGACTTGGGACATGCTTTTGAGGGGGAAGGACCTATATAGTTGCCTTAGACTCCTCATATATTTTTAAAAATGCATTTTAAACGTCAAAGGTTTACCCAGATTATAATAATCATGGCTGATATCTGTTGAGTTCTTATATAGTGCTCAACACATTTACATATATGATACACAGAGCAACCCTTGGAAGTAGATAGAATTGCCCCTACCTTTCCATGGTCGGGGCCTCAGGTACAGAGAGGTTCATCATCTTGTTGTAGGTTTCTGCCAGTAAAGAGGCAGAATGAGAACACAAACCGAGGCATTCTGATTCCCGGGCTGCTTTCTTAATCAGATGTAGATACATACAGATGTAGATACATACAGATGGATGAGCACACCTACACACATGATAGATACAGATGGATGACACCAATACAATGCCTGGAAAATTAAAAGGAAGCAATACTGTAAGATTTTTAGAACTTCGTATGTGTAAGGCACTTCAGAGACCGTCTAGTATAGTGATTTTCAAACTGGACTAACTCTTCTCCAAGAGCAGATTCAGAGAGTGTCATGTAGGTTAGGTGTGCAAGGGAGAGGGCAAGGCAGCAGTGCTCAGATCCCCTCTATCCCTACTATGACCTGAACAACTCCGCATTTGTCTGTTTTACGTACTAGGATTCTGCGTAAGATTTTTTTTATAGAAAAAAAATATGTTGCTAAAAATAACTTTAGAATTATTGTTATCTATTCCAATGCTCTCATTAAAAATGAGAAAACTGAAACCCAGTTTCATTTGAATCACGCAACAGGATTATGACAAAGTTGAACCAAACTCTTACTCTCCAAACTTATCTGTGGGGAAAAAATGGAACGCTCAAAGGTGACTTTCAACTTTTCCATCAGGAGCTACTGTTGAAGAAATTCCTTTTTTTTTTTTTTTTAGGGTTGGGACTCCGGGGGCAGGGTAAAACTTGCTCCATTAGGACAAGTGAATAATCCTTTAATATTAAGGTAAATGTGACCTGGAAAAAAATTAAAAGAGAATTTTATTCTGTTACCTGCCACCTGCTTCTTAAATAAGAGTTTTCCTGTGGCTCATGTGAGTCTTTTACCCAAATCAGGGACTCCTCCACTAGCGCTCTATCGGATGCTCTGAGCCAGGATTGCCAAACACAGAAGAAAGGCTTCTTTGGCAATCCTCACCCCAGGTCAGCTGTGTCCTCTTGGGTATCAAAGAAGGATTACTTTGCTGGCAGAGAGTTCCTAATAAGTTTTACGCAAGGGCAAAGTCTAAATATCCTGTTGCAAGGAGCACGTGAAGGCAAAGCTCTTTGGCTGGCTGTATAGATAATTCAAATGGAAAATGTACTGTGCTGAAATCAACCTGAGGTTGCTGTCCCAGTCCCACTAAGAGAAACTCTATCTCATAGGAACTCCGTCCCACATGATTAATCAAACACACAGATCCTCAAACACACACACACGTAGCACGCACAACACAACGCCATCTGTTAACTCACGATGAGCAATTCTACTCTCAAGTACCCCGAACCGTTCACATTTGCCAAATTTTGCTTTTCTTTCAGGTAAGCAAGCTATATGCACATAGCAGTTGATCTATATATACCTATATGCATATGTATCTATATATATAGAGAGAGAGAGCTGAAAAAAGTCAGATTTAAGTGTAATGCCAAGTCATTGACTTACAGTGAGAAACACAATGCTTGAGGAGACCGAATGATCATGCAGTCAGCACATCCATTCCCTATAAACAAATGGCTTCTATGGGATACCAAGTTATCAGCTGGGAAGGTATGGAATTAGAATTGAGGGACACAGGTATCTTAAGAAATGATTTAAGGATAGGAAGGTTAAGGCCGGTTCATCTAGGACTGGATTAGACCTGTCCAGGAAAACAGTGCTTGTGTGCACCAGCCAAGAGCCCTCCCCCTTCGGTGAGGTTGGATGGGCCCTGCTCACACCTGCCCCTAATCTCCTGTGATTCCATGGCTAGCCAGGCCTCTCTGATGCAGTCAGACTCTTCCCCCGCCCAGATCACAGCTGTTTTACCAGAGTTGCTCTCTCCCTTCACATTGCTGAAGTACCATAAGGTACTGATTTTCAACTTTAAGCTTTGAAAAGGAGTCTTTTTCCCTCATTCTTTTTGTTGTTTTTTGTGGAGGAAGGAAAGAGGAGATGAAACACGTTGTAGACTACCAGTGGCCACAATCTAGGCTATGTAAGATGAATTATTTAATTCTGTAAACTTAGAATTCCATATAGAATTTTTGTGCCTGACATAGAAAGATAAAGCACCTTTTATGAATCATTAATGTGTCCATGTAGACTACTGTTGCTTCATTACAAATCAATTCCATTTTCCAGCTCTTTGCACTATTTTGAAAATGTTTTTAGATCCTTATCAAACTAATCAGATTAAAGGATTTATTTTAACGATGTATATTAAACGCACAATAAATGCTGTACTGACAAACATAAGGACAGACTCACCAATATTCTATGAGCTAACAAAACAAAATCGATCACTTTTTAATAATTTCATGTTGCATGCCCCTTCCATTAAAATTCAATCATGCAGGCAGCCGGGGTGCCTCGGCAGTTGAGCATCTGCCTTTGACTCAGAGCGTGATCCTGGAGTCCCAGGATGGAGTCCCACGTCGGGCTCCCTGCATGGAGCCTGATTTTCCCTCTGCCTGGGTCTCTGCCTCTCTCTGTGTGTGTCTCATGAATAAATAAATAAAATATTTTTAAAAATTCAATCATCCCTGGGCAGCCCAGATGGCTCAGAGGTTTAGCGCCGCCCTTCAGCCTAGGGCGTGATCCTGGAGACCCGGGATTGAGTCTCACGTTGGGCTCCCTGCACGGAGCCTGCTTCTCCCTCTGCCTGTGTCTCTGCCTCGTGTGTATGTGTGTGTGTGTGTGTGTGTGTGTCATGAATAAATAAATTTAAAAATAAATAAATAAGAGACAATTGTTTAAAAAAATTCAATCATCCATCCTGTGTCTCAAACCTACTGTTCCATCCTAAGTACAGCATGTATCCAAATAGATGTATCTTACATGACATCTCCTATTTTAACAAAATTCTACTAGCGTACACGGGTGGACCTATTCTGAATAGAAAGACACTTTCCACCTAGAGAATGTACCTTTCTTTGTCTATAATAGGCAGAAATATAATCAAAATGTCACAAAGGCAACAGAGAGTCCAGCAGATGGACAAAGAAATAAAAAATCCCTCCTGGATGCAACAGGGGCAAGGCCAGTGAAACTCTATCTGAAATTGCCAGCTCTGGGATTTCTCCAAAATGAAAAGCCTACATAGAGCATGCATTCCAGGGATTATGAACTCATTTTGGCTTATGCTCTTTAAAAAGGTCTACAGCTGCATTCAAAATACATCCAGCTCATCTGTAGGCCTGGGGACTGACATGAAGCCAAGGAGCCCCAGCTGGGACATACAGGCAGGAATCAATTTAAGCTCTTCTGGCAGAACTTGGGGTGGTTTGCTATAATGAATGTTAAGGAGGGGTACCAGACCATGGAGAATTGGGTGTTTATCTTTCCCAAGTATTAAAGAGATGATAAATTGATGGATAAAAGTATGTAGGAGACTCTCAGAAAAGCTATTGTTCATGCTGGGTAGATGCTATGTCAGTTTGACAATTAAGACTTAATAAAAATAAATCAGGGTTTGAGGGTTGGGGAAGTCCTGACTGTGCTGTTGAGAGGAAAAAGATCACCTGGGGTTTTGTGGGGACTTTACAACAGAAAAGAAAGGGCATTCATATGTAGACACCTCAACGTCAGTAAAGCAACAAAGCTCCCAAGTTCTTAGAACTCTATGTTTTTCTTAGTAACTACTGCCAAGGGAGCTAATAATTGTCTGGAGGACCATAATTCAAATAAAAAAATGATAAAGGAGAGGAATACTTTAAGCCTGTAATCAATTGTGTAAGTACTAAGTGAAGTGATCTATGAATATGGCCATAATTCAGGATGTGCCTATTCAGGTATGAGAATTCACATTTATTAGGTGTTTCATATAATATCTCTTCCTTTGGCTTCTATTACCTATTTCTTCCTATTACCAAGGACCAATCTGGATTTCCTTCACCTCCTGAGCCAAATGCAGTCATCTTTGCACAGGTAGTTAGCTGATATTGCATTAAATGCTGTTCTCAGGAAACTTTGGTTTTGCTAATTTATACCATCAGAAATAGTCCCCGGCATTATGCCATTTATGATGTCAACTTATCAAGTGAATGTGACATCATTTGCATTATGCTTCTCTTTGTCGTTACATTGGATTTATTGTTGCTATATGTTTGCTTGATTCTCAGTAAAGTTTAAATTACACTATTATCTTGTAATAGTAGTAGTAATATATAACTTCTGGAGCACTGACAATGTGTGAGGCACTATGCACATTATTATGCATTTTGCACACCTTAGTTTATTAATCCTCACACATACTAAGAGGTAGGTACTATTATTATCCCCATTTTCTGATGAGGAATCTGAAGCACAATTAATTAACTTATTTTAGATTATAGAGTTAGTAAGTGGTAGAACTAGGATGTTTTGTTTTTGAGTGTAGTCGTAAGTGTACTATGATAAGAGCTAAAAATTGCTTCACAGGAGTTATTTCCTAATTAAAGAAGAGAAAACACCTCATCGGCATCTATTATGACAACTTATTTTAACAGCTATTAAAATAATTGTGCCCAATTTAATGGGATATTGTGTTGTTTTAATCTAAGTCAATGTTAATTTGAGGGCTCAAAAATACATGACTTAACAAAACATGTAAAGGATCTGAATGCTGAACAGTATAAAATACTGATTTAAAAAAAAAAACTAAGAAAATCTAAAAACAGGAGATGTATCATATTCATACATTAGAAAACACAACAGAATAAAGATATCGATTCCTGCCAAACTGATCTATAGATTTTTTTTTGATCTACAGATTTAGAAGAATTTCTGTCAAAATCTCAGTAAAGTCTTTTTTATAGACTTAGACCATAATTGAAAATAAAACAATTTTGAGAAAAGTAAATAAAATGAAAGGAGTCACTCTACCCAATACTAAGGCTTACTACTAGCTGCAGTAGTTGATATCAATGGAGGGCAAGACACAGAAATGAAAATGAAACAGAAAAGAGAACCAGAATAACTCATGTACATATGCCCAGATGATTTTTGACAAAGGTGCAAAAGCATTTCAATGGAGCAAGAACAGCCTTTTCAACAAATGGTACTAGAGTAAATGGACATCACAGGCAAAAAAAAAAAAAAAAAAAGAAGGAAGAAAGAAAGAAAGAAAAAGAGAGCGAGAAAGGAACTCCACCTAAACCTCATACCTTACACAAAAAGTAAGACAAAATGGATCATGAACGTAAATGTAAAATGTAAAACTATAAAACTTTTAGGAAAAGAAAATGAGAAAATCTTGAGGACTTAGAACCACACAGTTCCCAGACTTGATACCACCAGAAATGCAATCCATAAAATCCATAAAAGGAAAAATTGACAGATTGGACTTGGTCAAAATTTTAAATTTTTCCTTTGCAAAAACTCTACTATGATGATAAAAATACAAAGTACAGACTAAAGAAAATATTTGCGTACTACGTATCAGATAAAGGACTAGTATCTAGACTATAGAAGGAACTCTCAAAATTCGGCAGAAAAAAAATCCAGTTAGAAAATAGTTAAAAGATATCTACGGGCATTTCATTGAAAAGGCTATAGAGACGATAAATTAGCATGTGAAAATACGTTAATATCATTAGCAAATTTGCAAATTCAATGCAATTTAAAACCAAAATAAGGTACACAACTATCAGAAAAGTTAAAATAAAAAATAGTGAGAATACCAAATGCTAGCAAGGATGCAGAGAAACTGGATCGCTCTTGCATTGCTAGTGAGAATGTAAAATAATAAAGTCACTCTGGAAAAATGTTTGGCAGCTCCCTACCAAATTAAAGGTACACATGCATTTATCATGTGACCCAGCAATTGCACTCTTGGGCAATTATCTCATAGAAATGAAAACCTAAGTTCACACACCAACCTGTACATGAATATTCATAGCGGCTTTATTCATAATAACAAAAACAGGAAATAATCCAATGTCCTTCAGCGGGTTAATGGTTAAACCAGTTGTGAACTGTGCTATACCCATATCATGGAATAGTACATAGCAATAAAAAAGGAACAAATGATTGATACATAGGACAATTTGGAACAGATCTCAAGGGAATTATGCTGAGTGCGAGGGGGGAGGGAAGCCAATTCTAAAAGGTTACATACTGTATTATTCTATTTGTATAATATTTTTGAAATAACGAAATTATAGAAATGAAAAACAGATTTGCAACTGCAAGAAGCTAGGCATGGTAGGGAAAAGGGCGGATGTGGAGATGAGGAAGAGCATGAAAGGGCCTCCTGGTGATGGAAGAGTCTCGTATCTGGATTGTGGAGGCTGTTACACAAATCTGCATGTGATAAAACTGAATACGACAACACACACACACACACACACACATCCTGAGTGCATGTGTCTGAATTGTACCAATGTCAAGTTCCTGGGTTTGGTACAGTATTTTAGTTGTGCAAAAGGTTCCTGCTGGAGAAAACGGAGAGAAGGATACCCAGGACCTCCATGTACATTCGTCAGCAACTTCCTGTGAATTTATAAGTATCTCAGAACAGCAGTTAAAACAAAATATGACATTTTCCCCCATTTAAATTATGGGTAATTTCATTTTTGAATCATGATGATTTATCCCCTTAAGAATCTTTTTCAGGAATAAATTACCCTTGTGAAATAGGGGAAGACTGTTCAGAGAAAAGGCCGCCCTCTTCCTTTGTGCAAAATGTTCTCTTAAGGGGTAAGGGATAAGACACAAAGCACATTATGTGGTGGGTTCCCCTCCCTGAAGCACCCACACCAACCCCCAGCATTCTGATACTGGGAAAACCAAGTTCGATTAAGACCAAGGACAGGGATCCCGGGGTGGCGCAGAGGTTTGGCGCCTGCCTTTGGCCCAGGGCGTGATCCTGGGGACCCGAGATAGAGTCCCACATCGGGCTCCCGGCGTGGAGCCTGCTTCTCTCTCTGCCTGTCTCTCTGTCTTTCATAAATGAATAAATAAATAAATAAGTAAATCTTAAAAAAAAAAAAAAGGAAGACCAAGAACAACATCGAGGAGAAAAGAAGTCACTGAAAGAACACTCAGACTAAGGAATTGAAATATGCATTTTGGTTTTCGTTAAGAGTCCAAAACAAATCTTATTAACCTTATAGCAAATCCAAGAGTCTTTTTATAACAAATTAAAAGTTCTCCAGCTGAAATAATTAATTAATTAAAAATAAATAAATGAATAAATAATAATAAAAGTTCTCTAGCTGCAGGAGCACCTGGGTGGCTCAGTCGGTTAAGCATCTGCCATCTGCCTTCAGCTCAGGTTTGATCTCAGGGTCCTGGGATGGAGCCCCAAGTTCCTTCTGTGGGGAGTCTGCTTCTCCCTCTCCCTCTGCCTCACCTCCCTGCTCAAGCTTGCTCTCTCTCAAATGAATAGAATAGAATAGAAGAATAGAATAGAATAGAATAGAATAGAATAGAATAGAATAGAATAGAATAGAAAATAGAATAGAATAAAATAGAATAGAATAAAATAGAATAGAATAAAATAGAATAGAATAGAATAGAATAAAATAGAATAGAATAAAGTAGAATAGAATAAAATAGAATAGAATAAAATAGAATAGAATAAAATAAAATAGAATAAAATAGCATAAAATAAAATAAGATAATAAAATAAATAAAAAAATAATAAAATAAAATAAAATAAAATAAAATAAAATAAAATAAATAAAATAAAGTTCTCCAGCTGCAAAAACATACCTGTAGGCTACACGGCCCTTTACTGCTGTATCTATCTCTACGTCTAAATACGGAGACCCAGGCATGGTATATAAATAGATGTAGATATGGACTTATTGGCACAATCTAACATAGTGTTTAAGAAAGATTACCCAAGTCCCAGCCCTCAGAGGTGGTAAGGGCCTGAAATGGGAAGACCTCTCAAGAGCTTATGAAAAAAGAGTTGAAAACAACTCCTGCATGCATTCTACTTTTAACAACCATGAGCTGAAAGACTTGACGGTAAATGTCACATTTACGTACAGGTCACATTTGGCTTCCAAGTTCACGTGGCTATAAAAATTAATGAAGATTTGGCAAAACTCAGAACACTTTCTCAATGGCCTGGCGTGTGGGTAAACATCTGAATGTGTCTACGCTTTCGACCAAACCTTTCTATAGTGCGTAATTTTAGTTCCTGGATGGTTTCAAAGATCGTAATAACCTACACACTGAAATCAGAGGCCGTCTAGCTCTCCCAGAAAACGACAAGGATGTCCACTAAAGTACTGGTAAGAACGGCTTGCTCCAGGGGCTAGTTCAGGAGGCAGAGACGGCGGCGTCACTCCAGCCTTTGCACCTTCCACGCCGGTGCTCGACCCAGCATAGTCTACGCCGGCTCGCGCTGTCCAGCATGCGTTCTGCTTCTTTGTCATCAGATCCAGAGCTCTCTACCATATGGTGTCATTTTTGAAATGTTAATCTGAGTGGAGCTTCTGATGCCAGTTAGGTTCCCAGCTGGTCTCTATATTGGCTATTTCACAGACATTAGCCCTGTTTTGAATTAAACTAAATTAGAGAATAAAATGAGATATTGTCATGCAAAGTCAGGCAATATTTTTTGACATCTGCACCATCCCTGAGAGCCTCAGTGAGTGGTTATTTCGAAATCTAAACTGAGAAGGAAAGAGTATATAAACAATTAAGTCAGGGCCAGATGACATATCGACGCGGCATCTTAGGAGATTGACAACAGCAACAACGGTAATAATGACGATGTTACGTGAACGAAAGAGCTGCATCCACATTCCATCTCCGTTTGGGCCAGAAATCCGGAGGAAGAGAGCTTTGACTAAGACACTGACAGACCCAAATCTCCAGTTTTTCCTGGTTAAGGAAAGAGCCATTAAGATGCATGTGGGTCAGAAATGCTTTTTATTTTCCTGTCATTTCAAGGGGCACTATTTGAAAGCAGAGAGATGAATCAAAGGAGTTAGCCCTGCCTTGTCTGGCTAACGATCACACGGGGACGGGTGGGACTGACGTAGACCGTCCTTGCCCTGGGAATCCGTGTCTGTCTACGGCAGGTGTGTGTGTGTGTCGGCGTGCGTGCATGTGTGCCCCTGTGTGTTCATGCGCACGGTCATATGAACGGTTCCTTGCCGAAAAATCCAAAACAAAATTCATTTCTGTAACTTACCCTGGGAGTGCGCCTTGAACAGACGAGACCTGAAACCCCGAAGTCCCCACCGTCCCTCACTTCTGCGTAGCAGCAGACCCTAGCTCCCTCCCGAATCCCCGGACCTGGGAAAGGCTGTGCTGGGGAGAGAATGTGGGTCCAGCACGTACCTGGGGGTGG
The DNA here is from genome assembly GCF_048164855.1 of Canis lupus baileyi. Lineage (NCBI taxonomy): Eukaryota > Metazoa > Chordata > Mammalia > Carnivora > Canidae > Canis > Canis lupus. The sequence goes on from NC_132857.1 coordinate 57,538,970, forward strand.
GGGGTGTGTGGTTTTCAACAGCGCAAGGGGAGATCTGCCCAGAGAGAGAGAACGGCTCTCACACCGTGGGGAAGACCTGAGGTAGGGGCACAGGGGCAGGAATTCGGATGTGCCTCTAAGAGGACTATTTGTGGAGCCTCTGCCTCGTGGAGGCTTCCCCTTTGAATGTCTCCTTTGGACGTTACTCATGCCTTTCCACGTAAATTCCCGCTAATGGGACCCCAACACTTTAGCGACATCTAGTTCACCCTTTGAGCTGGGTGCCGTCCTGGTGCAAGAAGTAAGAGTAGCAGAAGCCATGGGGCGTCTCCTCCTCCCTCCCCACCCTGCCCAAAGCCTTGCCTCATCAAGCTGGCCCACCGTCCTGAGTTCTAGGGCCCAAGCTGAAGAGAAGCAGTCAGAGGACTGTTAGGGCTCCATGTCTGCATCCCCCCAAACTCCTATGTTGAAGTCTGAACCCCCAAAGTAATGCTATAGGAGGTGGGGCCTGTGGGAGGGGATGAGATGCATCAGGCTGATGGAGCGGGGCCCTCATGTGGGGAGTAGGGCCCTGGTAGGACAGGAAGACACGGAAGACGCCTCCTATCTCTGTCCCCACGTCCTTCCACACATGCGCACCTGGGAAAGCTACATGAGCACACGGTGGAGCGAGAACTGTGGGAGCAGGCGGGGAGCCCCCCAGAAGGGAGTGTCTCAGCGCCCGGGCCTGGGCCTCCCGCCTCCCGAACGGTGAGGCACGCGGGCCCTGATTCCAACCACGGCCTGGGCGTCCCGGCGGCCCCAGCCAGCTGAGAGGGGCTGCCCCGGGAAGGAGCGCGGGACAAGCCGAATCCCGCCCTCACACGTAGCAGACAGACCCTCCCTCTCCTCGTGACACGCAGGGACAGCGAGTCTGGGAGCCCGCAGAGCCGCGGGGAGCAGCCGGCCCCTGCCGAGCACCCTGCAGGGCTGGGAGGCGCGGGCAGGCCCCACCTGGCCCGGTCCACTCACCGGCCCACGATCGGAGACGGGCAGCGGCAAATCCTAGATGTGAGCACAACAGGCGCCCAGCCCCGCTCTGCGCCTCTCGACTGATGGCCACGAGGCTCTGGCGGCCACCGCCCATGTGCCACCCCGGCCAGGAGGCCCCAGCGATGAGAGCAGGCCCGGCACCATCCTTGCATCATCCCCTCACGGCCGGTGTCCCTCGGGCGGCACGATGAGCAGTAGGACTTTTGCTTTTTCTTTTCTTTTTTTAATTATTTTTTAAAGATTTTATTTATTTATTGAGACAGTGAGAGAGAGAGAGAGAGGCAGAGGGGGCAGCAGGCTCCATGCAGAGAGCCCAACGCGGGACTCGATCCCGGGTCTCCAGGATCACTCCCTGGGCTGAAGGTGGCACCAAACTGCTGAGCCACCTGGGCTGCCCCAGTATTGCTTTTTCAAGACCCATTTTGGGGCCTCCCCCTCTGGAAGAATGGGGTGCCCTTCTACTGTGGTCAGGCCGAGACGGACCTTGGTCAAGGGAGTGAGAGTGGAAGTGGCAGGTGCGTCTTCCCGGTGGCACCTGCTTTCCTTGGGCTGAGCGGCTGAGGCTCCCCCGTCCTGGCCTCAGGCTGAAGGGGACACCAAGTAGGGCCTGGGCCACGCACGGCGCATGAAGCAGCCAGCAAGGGTGGCGGGCAGGGCCTGACACATCAGGTCCGTCATTCCTGCAGCATCCACGGGCCCGGCCTGGAGACCCACAGAGATACCTGGCATTTCCGAGAACGCCCCATTTTGCTTTTATGGCCAAGGCTGCCCAACCTGCGGTGGACATCTGTCACCGCGTGGAGAGTCTGGGTTGAATCTTGGGGGTGTTACTGACACCTAGTGGGGAGAAGCCAGGGGCGCCGCTCCTCATCCTTCACAACAAAGACTCCTCCAGCCCAAATGTTAATAGTGCCGAGGTAGAAACCCTGGTCCATCCTCTAACAACTAAAACGATTCCACTTATTGGTGTCTCAATTAGGAGTGATTTATTTTCAAGTAACAGAGCGCCCGAGTAAGAATACCTCAAACAAAAGAGTTCATTTTGTTTTATTTTGGTTTTTTTTTTTTTCTACCCAACAAAAGTCCAATAGTAAGAAGAAGTCCAAGAATGTCAATGTTCTTGGTGTGTGAACTCATCAACCCTTGGCCACGAGAAAACTGCTGCTCCGTCAGCCATGCATGCACAGCAACAGTCCCAACAAGACGGAGCAGAAGCGCAAAGGCCTGAGCCAACTACGTTTTTTCCATTTTATCAGGAGAGCAAAACTTTTTCAAACGCCCCTCAGAAGGACCCCCCCCCCTTATTTCTCAGTGGCCCACACTTTTCCACTTCATATCCCCAGTAGCCAAGGAAGGTAGGAATGTGCATATTTAGCTCTCCCTGTTTTGTTTTGTTTTTTTTTAAGATTTTATTTATTTATTTGACAGAGGGATAGAGTCAGAAAGCCCAAGCGGGGGAACAGCAGAGGGAGAGGGCAGTGGGGAGCCCGATGCGGGGCTGGATCCAGGATCCAACGGGCCAGAGGCAGACACCTACCTGACTGAGGCACCCAGGTGCCCCATCTTTCACAGTTTCCAAAGAAGACAAAATAAGAGGAAGGGCCTGGGAATAGTGTTTAGACAGCAATTCCAAGTGTCTGCCTTCCCCGGGCTTGGGCGATACACCAATTATCACTAACTTGGACCATTGGTGACAAAGGGGGAGGAGGACACACAAGATGGTTTCGAGACCCGTGGCCTAAGTTCCACACACAGTTTGTCCCTTTCATACCTTCTAGTGATTCATCGTCCTGTGTCAAGCTCGTGCCCAAGCCCAAGTAGCTTTCTTGTGGGCTTTACAGCTTTCCAGGTTCACCCTGGGAGGCTACAGAACTGTACGAAGAAGAACGAGTGTTCCTAACATGACCTAGTGTGGACTCTGGGGCACTGAGGAAACGGACCAGCTGGTTAGACTGGGAGATTGGAAGAAAGATAAGAACAGTGACCTCTGCCTTGGAAAGTCCTAAATTATTGGCAATGGCCCCGTCTTTCATCCCTCTCGCGGCACGCCTACATCGGGCTCGTAGGTTCTCCTAAGAGTTATACAACCTATGACTCAGATAATAGGGGCACTATGTGCCTGGGAGGACTCCTAATGGAAAATTCATCCGTATGGAAATGCAATCCCAAAGCATCAAGGAGCACAGACCACGCATTTTGATAACCTTACTTCATTCAGTGAATCAGCAAAAGCGTGTGTCACAGTAAATTAAAAATGACTAAACACTAGCCTTTTCCTGCCCATTTTAAGTAACATTCCTTAATGACCTTAAATGAAACAGAAAATTAAAAATCTGTGAGATGAAGAAAAGGGCAAATTGAAATACTCAGATATGGTACGAAGGCAGCAAGAAGTTAATAATCATTTCTATGTGTAGTGCACTGATGGAAAAAGTGAGTCGTTATACCTTTACACTGTCACAATGGGAATGCTATTTTTAAGGTTATTTTTCATTCAAAGGCAGAACCCAAGTGATAAATAAGAAAGGTCATATATAGAAAAGAAATGACTCCGTGTGGGGCTGGGTCAGAACTTGATACATCAGCAGGGTACGTAAGTTCTCCCAAATTCGACAACTCCAATGATGCCTCACGCGTGTACGGTCGCCTTAAATGCCGGCGCATAAATGAATGGGGAGCTGTAAGCTGCCCACGGTCAACGAAAGAGATCGTATTTAGATCTCAGAATAAATTTACCCGTATCAAAACTGACCTACTAAAATGAAAACACTGCAACACCAGAACGCTGTTCTTTAGGCATCTTTAGGCTAGGACACCACTTGGGTAGCGTAAATGAAAGCAGCAGGACTCTGGGGTGAGAAAATGTGGTTCGGTGCTCGCCTCCACCACTTCTTCTTAGGACACACTGGGCAGGCTTTTAGAGCTCTCTGAGCCTCAGTTTCCATTCTAATATGCTCTACGTACCCGGCTTGCAAATTAGTTACTGGCCATGGACCACCCACCACGGGGACTCTCCACAAGGCTGCTGACACCTTCTCACAACACAAGCTGGCTTCCTCCAGAGCAATACACTTGAGATGGCCTTTTAAATGATAACATTCTAAAATTATTAAGAACGGGTCAGTCAAGTTTCATTATACGACTAGGAATGTAGACTTGGCGGCGGGCTGATCAGCCAATCTGTAAGTGTAGGTGTCTGTACTTACATGTTTTTAAATTAACTTTCAGAGTATACATGTCCATGGTCTCAAATACCAGATAGGACCGTCGGATTTGTAGGAAAAAGTGTCAGTAACATAGCCTGATCCTGTACTTCTCAGAAACAACCACGATCAACTCTTTTAGCATTTCAACTGGATTTTTTATATAAATAACATACGTGAACTTCTATCTCTTTTTTTAAAGGGTATTTGTTTGAGAGAGAGAGAGAAAGAGAGAGCAAGAGAGCACAAGCAGCGGGAGCAGCAGAGGGAGAGGGAGAAGCAGACTTCCCGCTGAGTTGGGAGCCCAATGCTGGGGGCTCCATCCCAGGACCCTGAGATCATGACCCGAGTCGAAGGCAGACACTTAATCAACTGAGCCAGCCACCTGCCCCTGAACTTCTATTTCTTAAATTTACAATCTTGGACGTAATTTATTGGCTCCCTAAAATTAACGGTCAAGTTTTAGTTCTGTTATACCATATCTACCCCTTCCCCAATTCCCAAAAGAATATAATTTAAGGTAAAATCAGTATTTAATAGGCATATAATAATAGTAACGTAAGTCTGGGTCTCAGTTAAGCTATTATGTAATTTTAATGACATTAGGCATGTTATCTGAGAAGCAGACTAAAAGCTACAAAGATTTATCAATATTATGTGATAATAGAGAAATTAATCAGTTGGTCCAATGATCAGTATGAAATCAGGTTGAAATGTCTCCTTATTTTACACTCAGCAAAGTAGTTTGCTTATTTTTAACTGCAGTAAAATATACATAACAAAATTTATCATCTTAACCGTTTTTAAGTGAATAATTCAAGGACATCAAGTACATTTACACTGATGTGCAGCCATCACCACCATCCGTCTCTGAATTTTTTTCATCTTTCCCAACTGAAACTCTGTACCCACTAAACAGTAACGTCCATTATGTCTTCCCTCCAGCCCCTAGAAATCACCGTTCTACTTTCCGTCTCTAAGAAATTTGACTATTTTAGGTACTTCATAGAAATAGAATCATAGTATTTGTCTTTTTGTGACTGGCTTATGTCATCTAACACGTCTTCAGGGTTCACCCATGGTATAGGATGTATCTGCATCTTCTTCCTTTTTAAGGATGAATGACATTAAGTTGTATATATAGATACACACACACAACATTATATAAACGTGTATGTGTATGTATAACAACAATGGATATTGCTTACCCGTTCATCCGTAGCAAACACTTGGGTCGCTTCCACCGTTGGGCTCTTGTGGATATGCTACTCTAAATATAAGTGGACAAATATCTCTTTTGAGTTCCTGCTCTCCATTCTTTTGGGCATATATGCAAAAGCATAACTGATGGATCTTATGGTCAGTCGTCGTTTACTTTTTTGAGGAACTGCCATATTGTTTTCCAACATGGTCGTACCATTTTACATTTCCACCAACCATATACAAGGGTTCCAATTTCTCCATATTGTCACCAACACTTGTTCCTTTGTTTTGTTTTCTTTTGTTTTTCATAATAGCCATCCTAACACATGTGAATGGATAGCTCATTGTAGTTTTGATTTGCATTTTCCTAATGATTTGTGATGCTGCGCATCTTTTCATGTGCTTATTGGCCATTTATATATCTTCTTTTGGAGAAATGTCTATTCAAGCCTTTTGCCTATTTTTTTTTTAAGATTTTATTCGTTTATTCATGAGAGACACAGAGAGAGAAGCAGGCTACCTGGGGGGAGTCTGATGTGGGACTCGATCCCAGCACCCCGGGATCACGCCCTGAGCCAAAGGAAGACACTCAACCACTGAGCCACCCAGGTGCCTTCTTTTGCCTATTTTTTAATCAGGTTGCTTTTTGTTTCTTGTTGAGTTGTAGCAGTTCTTTAGATATTCTGAATATTAATCCCTTTCCAGATCTAGTATTTGCAAATATTTCCTCCACTCTCTAGGTTGCCTTTCACTCTATTGGTGGTGTCTTTTTTTGCACAAAAGCTTCTCATTTTGATGTAGTTCCATCTATCTATTTTTGTTGTGTTTTTAGGATGTGATTACATTGAAGAAATCATTACCAAATTTAATGTCATGAAGCTTTTTCCCAATGTTTTCATCGAAGAATTTAATAATTTTAGGTCTTTATTTAGATCATCAATCCATTTTGAATTAATATTTTTTATGGTTCAAGGTAAAAGTCTAACTTCATTTTTTTGGATGTGAATATACAGTTTTTCCACCACCATTTGTTGGAAAGACTGTCCTCTTTCCATTGAATAGTCTTGACATCCTTGTCAAAAATCATATGGCCACATATATGTAAAGTTTATTTCTGGGCATGTATTATGTAATTTTTGTACAATTTCTTCCCTTGGATTTAATAATGACCTCACTCTTATTTGCTTTATTATCTCTGTAATTATCATTAATTCACACCCAATTGTCCCAAGACATAAAATTACTCTCATTATAGTTTTTAAAAATCTGGCAATATATCAGTTTCATATATTTTCTTGATTGTTTTTTGGGAGTCATTGCTTTTAGAGCCCTCTACCTTCCTTCTTCTCTCTGTGGGCTGGAAATTTCCCCTTACTATCATTCTAGAAATCCTCATTGCTTCTTCTTGTGATAGGTTCCTCATTCCCATGATTCCACAGACTCCTCTTTAGTTTACTTGCTTGCAGTGGCAAAACACATCATTCATTAGCTTTCTGAAAATATGTATTTGGTCTCCATGCTATAGTTTTAATATAACTAAATAAATATATTACCTTGGAATTTTGAAAGCTTGGCTCCACTGTCTTCTAGCCTTCAATGTAACTGTTGCAAAGTCTCCTTTTAAGAAAATAGGACACCACTAAGGAATTTTAGATGGGGAATTTCATGGCCATATCTTTTTTTTTTTTTTCAAAGAGAGAGAGCATTCATGAGAGTGGGATGGAGGGGTGGATGGGGGAGAGGGAGAGGGAGAACCTTAAACATGCTCCACAGCCAGTGTGGAGCCCAACATGGGGCTTGAACTCACAACCCTGAGATTATGACCTGAGCTGAAGCCAAGAGTCAGACGCTTAACTGACTGAGCCACCCAGGTATCCCACATTCCCATATCTGTTTAAAAGAGATCATGTTGACTGCTGTGCAAAGAATGAATTTTTGGTACAGAAATCAGTAGGGAAACTAGGAGAAGTCCAAAGAAGAGATAACAAAATCTGAACTAAGGCAGAAACCATAGAAATGAGAAAAAAAGAGAATCCAAGAAATATTTAGGAGGCAATACAATATGAGCAGGATTCTTGGTAGGGTCTAGGATGATTCTCAATGTCTTGGCAAAAACAAATAAAGCTCCTAAATTTTGAATATTTATATATATATAAATGAAATATATATATATATATGAAACTTGTATATATATTTGAATTTGTTTATATATATATGTTTGTTTATATATATTTGTTTATATATATGAAACTTGTATATATATTTGAATTTGTTTATTGAATACATACATAATATAAACTATTATATATATTTGAATGTATATATATTCATTCATTGTTCATATGTATATATATATATATATATTCATTCATTCATACATTCATTGAATGTATATATGTTGAAGATATATATACTGAATTTATATATATTCAAAAATAGTCTTAGCTCCCTGTGAGATGATAAATGCCTCATCTCTGGAAATATTCAAGTAAAGATCACAGGAGAATTTTTTATCTCTTTAGATTATGAATTGTTTGAGAATTAGGTGGAAGCAAAGCTACACGCATGTATACACATGCATAAACACACACACACATATTTTCATGTATATTTTAACCTTTAAGTCAACCAGGTCAAGGGACACCCGGGTGGCTCAACCATACAGGGTCTGCCTTTGCCCCAGGGCGTGATTCCGGAGTCCCTGGATAGAGTCTCACATTGGGTTCCCTGCAGGGAGCCTGCTTCTCCCTCTGCCTGTGTCTCTGCCTCTCTCTCTCTCTGTGTGTTTCTCATGAATAAATAAATAAATAAATCTTTAAAAAGAAAAAAAAAGGTCAACCCATTCAAGACAAGATGAATTCATTGATCTTTTGCAGGGTATAAAGAGGATTCCTACATGGACTACGAGGTAAGATCAATGACCTCTAATTATCTTCTAACTTTTTTCCCATCATCCTAATTCTATAAATAATAGAGTACTATCTATCTATTAGCTGTGTTGTGTCCCAGCACCAAAAAAATGCATTGCCAATCTCATCTCACCATGTTGCCATTAATTACTTACATAGATTGACCTGCTTGAGGTTAAGGTGTGCTTCACTCATCTTGATACCCCTGCCACAGAGCATAGGTTTACTACAAATATTGTGAAATCGTGGCATAGGGAAACCACAGTAGTATAACCTATGTGCCTCTAGCAACACCGTTTGTTCTTTCTCTTCCCTTCACTGACCACCACCACAGCTGTTACTCACTAGGATTGTTATGTACCCAAGCTCTAAAACTGAATCTGTGTCCTAAATGATTCAGTGTGCCTAGGGACTCCAGGACAGACCACTGAGGAGTCATGTGGAATCCGTTTTAGATTTTGAAAGAACTTTTGACGCCTCCAGTATATTTTCCCCAACAATAGCAACCAAAAAGAAAGAGAGAGAGACATTTTAATTCTCTGCATGCTGCTGAGAACGAGACATTGTGGTGAATAGAAAGGCACTAGACTGGAATTTGGGGATTAACATCCAGCTATTAACCTATTCTGAGTCCTATGATTAACTCCCTTTCTCTCCCTGGGCTTCAGTTTTTTTCATCTGTAAATAAAAAGATTTGATTGAACTCTAGTAGTGAATAGGCTTTATTTGGGGTCAGATCTGATTGGTTGGTCATAACCGTGTGACACACTGTTGGCAGAGGATTATACATCTGGGTCTGCACTCAGGACTGAACAGCACCCTGTCTGAGCAGCAATGTCTGCTATGGAAGGGGAAGCACATGTGCTAGTAAGGTGCCAGCCCTAGATGGATGATCACTAAAGGTCCCGTCAGCTTTCAGGTACAGTGACTAACATGCCTTATTTTTCAGACCATTGGCCTTTTTTGTTGCTCTAAAATGTCTCTAAATTGTCCATGTCCCCTTTAAATAGAAGAGACTAAAGTTGGATAAAGATCTCTTGAAAAATTTATCAGATTATCTCACAGTTCCTAAATTCTACTTACACACCATAATATTTGCTTCTTTAATTATGAAGATGAAGTGCCAACACATGATACAGGGAATAAATGATACTGGTAACAACAAATTTCCAGTGATAAGGAAATATGCAAAATAAAATAACTCAACATATTGTATTAGTTTCTTAGGAATGCTGTGACAAATTACCACAAACTGGGTGGCGAAAACAACAGAAATTTATTCTCCCTCAGATCTGGAGGCTACAAGTCTGAAATCCAGGATCATGTTCTGAGGGCTATAGGGAAGGGAGGATCCCTCCTTACCTCACTGGCAATCCTTGACATTCATTGGCTTACAGGTGTTATCACTCCAATCTCTGCTTCCCTAATCACATGGCCTTCATCTCTGTGTCTCCAAATCTCTCTTACAAGAAAACCAGTCATCGGATTTAGGGCCCATCCTGATCCAATGTGACAACTTCAAAGACCCTATTTCCAAATAAGATCACCTTTACGTGGGCCAAGCGTTAGGACTTCAACCTAACCTTTTTGAAGGACACAATTCAATCCACAACTTATAGCAACATCTACTCTTGCCAAAAATAATAAAGCTACTAAATCGTGACAAACATTCACCTATTTTGCATATTTTTAGAGAGAGAGGCAGAGACTCAGGCAGAGGGAGAAGCAGGCTCCATGCAGGGAGCCTGATGTGGGATTCAATCCCAGGACTCCGGGATCACGCCCTGGGCCAAAGGCAGATGCTCAGCCACTGAGCCCCCCCTGTCATCCCAGTATGTTGCATATCTTAATGATGAAGATTTACCATTATGTATTTGCAATAGTATTCATAATTCATTATTGAATAAAAATATCAAACTATAGTATAGTAGGATCATATTTATAGGCTATTATATAAAAGGTCTTTATACATATATTCATTGAAAGACATTTGGATATAGCCAATGTCATTTTTACAAGAAAAATAAAGCTTTAAATGTATAAGCTGGCCATAACTAATAATAACACCAACAATAAAAATCTTACATTGTGTACAATGCTTTTACACTTTTCCAAATAATAAAAATTAAGTAAAAATTAGAACACCATCTTAGAAGACATGTTTTTTTAAATATTGGTAACAAATAAAGGTGTTCTTTTTATATATAGTTTTTACCCTTCTAAAACGTTTGGCTTATCAATGATCAAAGATGAAAAGAGTCTTACCTTCTTCCTCATAAAGGAAGAAATTCCTTCAGTGAAATCCAAAGTAACGTTATTCAATAGGTCCCTTTGTGTCTCTTAATATTATGTGAAAGACTGTCCCTATCATGTTATTGCTAACTAGATTGTGACGAGAACAGAGATGACTTCAGGTATTCAGCCTTAAATGAACCTACCATAGTGAAATCAGAAAAGCAGTGCAAAGAAAAAAGCTAAAACAAACATGAGCCTGGGGGCTGAACAGAGACCCAAGCATGCCCTATTGGGCAAATCTGCAGGGACATCCTTGGCTGAGAACTGAAACCCGTGGTCAGTGGGGCATGCAGCTTCACTACTTCCACCTGTCTTTCAGTGTGTCATTATTGCAAATTAAATAATTCAGGAGAAAGCTAAAACATTTGCTGCACTGACTGCAGGACCTCTTGACTCCAACATGTGACATACTTAATTGAGTTCTCTTCCACTAAAAGTCAGAATGTCGTGGAGTTCAAACCTAACTTTCTCAGACTTTCTCTGCCCCATTTAAGAAGGATGAGTGTATAGAATCTGACATAGTTGACTTTTTAACTGCAAAGGAAGGAAGTTCCTTTAAGCCTAAGAAAGCAAAACCACCTAACCATCTGGTATTGCACAGCTGTGGAAATACCGCACGTCTAATTATTTATGGAGGTACCTATGATTTGATCCTGGCATATCCCAAAAGACTTTGAAAAAGCAGAGTTTCATGGGGGCTTCAGATCAATAGCTTCTAAACTGTTATTTTGGTCCAAGATTTTTCTCATCAGAATGAAGAATGGAAAATCCTGTTTTCATTAAAGAAACACAGAAATGTCATCCCAGTTAACGTAGAGGCATGAGGGACGGCATGCCGAGACAGTGCCGTACAAAAAGTAATCGTCAGTCAAATCTTGGCCTTTCAATTCCACCAATCGGAACAAGTGAGAGAAATATATTTAACAACAAATGGAGCATCAAACACCCAGCTATTTGTCACCTTATGCTCTCTACAGGTTGACTACTAAGAAATAATGCAGCCTTTTAAATAAAATCATAAAAATACACAATTCTAGAGTTTAATACTTGAAAGAGATTTCTCGCCTCCTGAAAGGGCAGATTAGAGTTTTCTTTTTGTTTATCCTTGTTTTTTCTTTTTCTTTTTTGCCAGAAAAATCTTCCTTCAGAAAACAAATGGAAAGCTAGAAAGATATATTTTAAATATAATGTTTAAAGCATCAGAAGGTCTCAAAAACAGTGGTATTTTGAAAAGCTGATTCCATAGAGAAAAGGAATACGGAGAAAATAAGCTCCACAGTGGATATGTTGCTTTTGACCTGAAAGCTTTTGTCAACTTACCAGTGGCAGCTTAACGGCTAAAAGGCTGAGCAGAAGCCTGTGTCTGAGAGGATGAGAAGGTGAATAGGACTTTCCACCACCTTAAGTGGCCAAGGAAGACATAAACTGGAGCTCCGAGTACACTAAGGAAAAGGAGTCTTGATAATTCATGAAGACTTTCAGTTAGGACCCTGAAACGCTGGTGTGAATCTGAAGACACAGGGGCCAGTCGGACAGACAGTGAACACTCAACCCTCACTAATACTGCAGCCCAGCTTTGAACCAGCAGGTCCTGGCTAGATTAAGGCAGCATTCCTCTACCCTAACTGTTTTGAAACATAAGTGACTCTTCTCTAAAAAAACAATAGTAAAAAATAATAAAAAGATCAAAATCATTCAGAACCAAATCTTTCATATCTGACGTCTGGCATTAAATCCAAATTTACGGCGAAACAAAATCTTGACCAAAATTAAGGGAATAACAGACAATATAAACAGAACCTCAGAAAATTTACTGGGGTTATTAGACATGAATTTCTTAAAACTATGATTAATACCGTCAAGAAATTAGATGGCAAGTTGGATAATTTCAGCAGAGAAATGGAAATTATTTAAAAAAAGCACCAAATGACACTTTTAGGACTATCATATGGTAAGTAAAATTAAGAGCACAATCGATGGGCCTAACAGCAGATTAAAGAAAGCTGATGAAAGATTCGTGAACTGTAAGGTAGGTCAGGAAAAAATACAGACTAATGCATAAAGAAATAAATGGATAGAAAATACAGAAATGAGTATAAGAGACATATGGTACACATATGTGCATTTGGATCCCCAGAAGGAAAAGGAGAAGAAAAATGGAGCAGAAGCAGGACTTGGTGAAATGATTTTCCAAAACTGATGAAAGAAACCAACCCACAGATCTGAGATGCTCCACAAACTCTAACAGAATAAATGCAAATAAAAGAATACATAGACACATCATCCTAAAACTACTAAAATATCAAAGACAAAAAATAATTATAAGCAGCTAGAGAGTAAAAAATGATGCTCTATTCAAAACAAGCGAACAGATTGACAGATGACTCCACAAAACAAACAATGTAATCCAAACAAGTTGGAATGACACATTCAAAGTGTAGAAATACCCCTACTCTGCCTCACTCATACCTAGTAAGAAAATCACATCCAGGGATACCTGGGGGGCTCAGCGGTTGAGCATCTGCCTTTGGCCCAGGACGTGATCCCCGGGGTCCCAGGATCGAGTCCTCCATTGGGCTCTCCGTGGGGAGCCTCCTTCTCCCTCTGCCTATGTCTGTGTGTGTGTGTGTGTGTGTGTCTCATGCATAAATAAATTAAAATCTTTAAAAAAAATTTAAAAAGAAAAAATCATATCCAGAGGGGTTAAGTATCTAGACCAAGGTAACAAGGCACAGCCAGACTAGAATTTCAGGTTGCCCACTAGACTCCTAATTCACTTGCATCCTTCCCCATTGTTCTACTCAAAGAAAATAAAACATCCTACAAACGTTCAACAAAGAAATTACTGCTTTTTGTATATAATTCTTTTCAAATACGTACTCATGGATCCCTCTGAAGAAGTTGCCCTTTACAATACTCAACTGCTAAATTTGGACCAAACAATATTAAGTCATGTGAAAACATACAGATTCCATTCTTGCTCTTAGCAAAGAATTCTTACTGGGAAAGTACCCACTAAAAAAAAGATACCCTAGACTCTAGGTTTCATCAGTTTATTTCAATTACTACATTCCCAACTTGTCTGGAAATTAGGTGAGGGGGTGCATCATTATTTTGTGCATGTGACCCTTCATTCAACTGGATACCTTTCATTCCAATATTTTAAACAGGACACAGCTGCATTTTTAGATAGTCTCAACAGACCATTTTGTTTTGTTTTTTAAGAAAAAGTTTTGAATATATAACAAAAATCTTTTGGTGCATAAGAACCTTCACTTCTAAGTCACCTATTCCACAGCTCCAGCAGTTGAGATTTAGAAATGTCAGTCCTGGGCAGCCCAGGTGGCTGAGTGGTTTAGCGCTGGTTCAGCCCAGGGTGTGATCCTGGAGTCCCGGGATCGAGTCCTGCATTGGGCTCCCTGCATGGAGCCTGCTTCTCCCTCTGCCTGTGTCTCTGCCTCTCTCTCTCTCTCTCTCTCTCTGTCTCTCTCTGTCTTTCATGAATAAATAAATAAAATCTTTAAAAAAAAAACTTTTTTAGAAATGTCATTCTTTCTAAATGCCACATCAGAAAACATGGCCTTTCAACCCGTACATGTGTGCAATTCAGAACAATGGGGGGTCTCCTTAAATGCCTTTCCTCCCGAATACCTTCAGAGATACAAATGGCTTTGCGTGATGAGAGAGATCAGTAATATTTCTCATTTTTCTAAAACATTATTTTCCTTTTTTACATAACTGAAACACTTAGAGAGGCTCCAGCAAATAAAATGGAGGTGGCTCATGTTTGGAAATACAAAGGCAATCACACCTACTAGGAATTTTCTGTCGGTTTATGGGAAAGAATCAAGAGATTGTAAAGCCTAAGGATTTAATTCAGGGAATGTGAGACCATTTTCTGTGTCACTGACTTAGCAGTGCCCTCTGATTTTCTCATGAAATGCTGCAGAGCATTCGGGGCACCAAATGAGTAGGAAAAAAGTGTATTCATTCTACTGCTACTAAATATAGAACTTTATATCTCTGACTAAGGTTTTAAAACTAGTCATTACCTAAAAATAGTCTCATTATTTTTATTAATTGCAGCTCAAAGTCTGCCCTTTAAGTAAGGTCCATGAGCGGGCAAAGTCTATTTTTGCCACTGTAAGTTCTGTACCTTTGCAGTAGCATCTGCTTTACCATGATCTTCCTGCGCTAAATTTACCCGTGTGTGTGCCAGATGGAGGTGACTGCTCTAACTCTACGTGGTACCTGTCAGCATTCCAACAATCTAAAGGAGCTAAATTACTCCATCTGTTCTTCCAAATTGCCCGGAGACTGCCCCTCAAATGTTCATGTTTTTGTTTGTTAATAAATAATAAAAGGACACTTTGTCAATTATGTGACTTGATGGATTCATAATTTGTGCTAACAAATTTCTGTCAATAATAAGTGAATCAGCCAAGAATCATTTATTAAGTATCTACTATATTTTTTCTTGTACTAGATACTAGAAGATACTTGGGGAAAATAACTACACCATTTAGAGGAACATGCCTAGAGAATAATTCCTGGCTCAAGCATCATTAGGCATCATAGCTAATAAAATATTATAAATTATAGGATACTGACAAGGGAAAGACCAACATACAAGGAAAATGAAATTTTTAAAAACAGGAAAATGAAGAGCTCAAAATAAGGAGTGAACATGATATATGTTTGCTTGGAAGTACGGGTGCCTGGGGCAGTCCACATTTATTTAATCAACAAATACTAAATGTGGGCTGCAGGCATGGGGTGCTTGGGTGGTGCAGTCTGTTTAGCACCCGACTCTTGGCTTTGGCTCAGGTCGTGATCCCAGGATTCTGGGACCGAGCCCTGTATCAGGCTCTGTGCTCAGCGCAGAGACTACTTGAGATTCTCTCTGCCCCTCCTGCTTGTGCTCTCTCTCTCTCTCTCTCTCCTTAAAACAAATAAATAAACCTTTTAAATAAATAAATAATAAAAAAATAAATGTGGACTGCACGCTTCAAATTATGCTGAAGGCAGTAGTGTAAAAAAGAGAAATAGGACACAGATCCTGCCTTCCAAGAGCTTTCACGCTAGTAGATATAGTAAGGCATAATCATAAAGATCGCTAATAAAACAAGGGCTAAAAATTTCCTCATTATGTGTTCGTGTTAAAAACTACCTTAAAAAGTTCAAGGTATAGATGCTCGGGTGGCTCAGCAGTTGAGCATTACACCAGGTCTGGGGATTGAGTCCCGCAGAGGGGCCTGCTTCTCCCTCTGCCTGTGTCTCTGCCTCTCTCTGCGTCTCTCATGAATAAACAAATAAAATCTTAAAAAAAGAAAAAGTTCAAGGTAAGCTATGAAATAACGTGGCCATAGCCAGACTGGTTCCTTTTGCTAAACGTAATACGACATTCTGAGTAAAAAATAATCTAGTGGCCTTGACGTCTCCTCCAACATCTGACGTTAAGGCACTTCATATTCTCTACATTGCTTTTCCATTTTCTTAATGATGATTAAATGCCACAAAGACAGCTCAGAAATTGTTCTGGTGAAGGTACCTTTAATGTGCTAGAAACAAACAAAAGCCTTTTTTAGACATGGTGCCTGATAATCCACTGATGGCCAATAACTGAAGGTGTATCCCTGCAGCAGAAGACGGAGGCAGAGGAAGCGCCCACTGAAGCCATTGTTAAGAAAAGTGAACACAAACCAGATGTCTACTGGAGTCTACATGTCTTTGGAGACCTAAATACAAGCAGTCAAACGCTTAATTTATGCCCTGCGAAGATACAAAGCCCTCTCGAAATCTTTAGAGAATGTCTTAGGAATGCACATTCTCTTGGTTGTCACCTCCAGTTTAAACTCCTAAAATTTTTGAATTAGTTCTATTAGGGAACATCTCACCATCCTGTTCATGCATCCTGTTTAATTTCACACTACATTTGATCTAATTACGAAACTGTTTTCCTTAATTTCCCACAAACCAATCATTCCTGTGTGTATCTATCCACGGAAAAGCTTGACTGCAGGTTTGGGAGGTCAGGGAATTTGTTAAGGCCACAACACAAGCAAACCAAATACGCAAGTTTAGTTATTGTTGCAAAAGTCGCTCAGGCATTCGCACAGCTAGGATTTCAACCCCCTGCCATGTTATATTCAACTCTCACCTCCCTCCCTCTTCCCTTCCTTCTTGTACATCATTTCCACGTTGTAGTATTTAGTAACATACGACAAGACGATAATAAAGTTCATGCCTTTCACCCCGAAATTCCACTCCACCGAACTGTGCCTAGTTCACAGTAAAAGCCCAGTACGTGATAGCTATTTCATCACTTATTATTCTAAGGAAATTAAATTTATAATCCTTGAGTGCACAAAATGCATTTTTAGCGTCATATATAATGGAACAATTTGGAAACAGTGGGTCTAATAACTAGTAGAGAGCTAAATATAATACTAATATTCGATAGAATATAATGAACCCATTAAACATTTCCATGTTGTCACCAGGCTCTATCTCTATCATATTAGGATTTTTTTGTGTGTGAAAAACATCAGAGAACAAGGTAATATTTAAACTGATTGAAATGATGCAACTAATATGTACCTGGATAAAAACGGGAAGAAAACATGAACCAAAGAAGAATCAAATATTCCACAATAGTGTCTATAGATGTTTTAAAATTCCTCCTTGTCATTTCCCTTGTTTTAATGCCTTTTGTGCAATAAATAAAAATCATAATAGCTTACTATAACTAGCAAGGTCTTCCTCCAAAATTATCCTGCAAGTCAATATAAAGTTTTGGTGAAAATTTTGGTTAACTTTCCACAAACAGAGTCTTTTTCCTTGAAAGACAGTTGACAAATCTTGTCCATACAGAGATGGGTATACCATAGTCCTTAGGTAGCCCAACAGAATAGAAAGGTGGGCTTCAGAAATAGATGAGAATTAGAATCACTGGGAACCTGCTTTTTTATTTATAGAATGAGGATAGTGATATCTCCTCCACAGTGTTGGATTTGGATCGAATACACATTGTCCTTTCAACGTCAATCACAATGAGCAATACTAGGCACTCAATTAGCAAACTTACATAGTTTGCTTCGTAATTTAGAAGTTCCTAGAAATGTTCTCGGATGATCCGCTTCATTTCAGTGCTACTGTAATCTTTACCCTAAATGCTAAGTGGAGAACTCAGCTATAAGGCCTAGGAGAGGGTCTGAAAGGCTTCTTCCTGGATCCCGGTGAAATGAAAGTCTTGCCTCTCCTCAGCCCTTCCTCCCAGGCTTTTGTCTCTAAGGTAGAGTATGCACACGCCAGGTGGTACACAAATATTAGGATTTCTACTTCCATTTATTTACATCTTATCCTTTTGAAATCTATTTCATGTTTTACAGTTTACACATAATCTAATACTTAATCCCTCAAAATAACATAATAAATATGTATAATGAGGACACTCATTCAAAACCCTTTATTGACAGGAGTTTGAACAAAATAGTTTAGAGAACGCGACTCTGGGGGTAAATTAGAAAAATCATCACTAAACTTAGTTTCAACAAAAACATATCCTTTTTTTTTTTTTTAATTTTATCTATTTATTCATGAGAGACACACAGAGAGAGGGGCAGAGCACAGGAGCCTGATGTGGGTCTCGATCCCAGGATTCCCGGATCATGCCCCAGGCCGAAGGCAGGCGTTAAACCACTGAGCCACCCAGGGATCCCCTCAACAAAAACATATCCTATGACCTGTATGATAAGGTGTCCTAAGCATCATCTCAACTTGACCATCTGTACTTGTTCAGTCCTGCCCTCTTAGAACCTCTCAACATGTGTACAGCTGACTTCCTTCTCCACCATCGCCCTGCCACGTCCCCAGGCCTTCTCCCCATCCCTACACTTGGGCCTATGCACACCCAGGAGTCCTGTGAAATGTATCCACAGAAGAGAGCTAGAGGAGGTAGGGAGCTCACCCAGAGTTCTGTGGTATGAATGCGTGGCTCTCCTATCAAGTAAATACCGAGGAGAAATGAAACAACATGCTCTCTGCTTCTGGCGGCAGCATTTCCTGGCAGAAACTGCAGAAGTCGGTGAGAGGATCTCACCTCAGTGAAGGCTGTGTGACAGGCCAGTGGAGGAAACACATCCTTCTGAATGTATGATCCAGGTCCCCTCACCTAGCGGCTCAGGGCCTTCCCCTTTCTCCCAACATCAGCTTCCAGGCTTCCTCCGGCCTCTCACACTTGCTCTTCTTCTTTCACTGCCCATTTTGAAACTAGCAGTTCCCAGCTGCTATGGCTTCTACCACCGTCCCTGCTAGATCTGCAGTAAACAAGAACAATAAAAACAATAATGATAACAGATCCATGGAGCACTTACCAAATGCCAGACATTATGCTAACTACTTATTGAATGAAAGATGCTAATAGATTTATTTTTTTAAGATTATATTTATTTATTCAGAAGAGAGAGAAAGAGAAAGAGGCAGAGACACAGGCAGAGGGAGAAGCAGGCTCCCTGCAGGGAACCCGAGGCGGGATTCCATCCCGGGACCTCAGGATCATGACCTGAGCCAGAGACAGACGCTCAACCACTGAGCCACCTAGGTCCCCCAGATCAGATACTAATAGATTTAAAGATACTCTTAAGAAAACTGTAATTTATGGAACCAATCCAGGAACAATTTAGTATCTTTCTCTACCTGACGTGAGCTCTGTATTGTGAGCTCTTCACAGGAGTTGTTACTGGCAACAAACAGACTAAATAAGGGTTGCATAAGTTTCTTATCTGACCTGGTTTTGTCGTGTTGTGCTTTAAGTGTAAATGCCTTTGGCCATAATGACACTCTCAAGGTTGCCAAAGTTCCTACTTCTCCATTTTGTATATAAGTATATTGTCCTATAGTCAGCATCATATGGTTATATTACCTCTTCAGCTCTTTAAAACAATTGTATCCTGCTATCCTATTATATGTGAGTGAAAATATCTTTATAATGGATGTTTAAAACTTTTGGCCAATTGAACATTTATATCTATGATTAGACTGATGAGCCCAAGGGAGTGAGAAAAATGAATGGAACAAGAACCTTTTGTGATTTAGTGGTCATTTTTCACTATTAGAGAATCTGTGAAATTCAGCCTGAGTAGCTTTAGAGACAATCTTCCTTCTTGGCAGGGCCACTTACACATTTTGTAAATCCTAATACAAATGACGAGGTGGGGCCCTATGTTTCAGGAGAATGGAAAAAACAGGAGATGGGAAAAAAAATTTGAACAAAAAATGGTCAAGAATTTTTTTTTATTTTGATGAAGACTGTAAGCTCACATATGTTTAAGATCAATGAACATCAAAGAAAAATAATGAAAAGCATAACATGGCACATTATGATTAAATTACTTAAAACTGATGATAAAGACAAAATCTTAAAATCAGCCAGAGGAGGGGTGCCTGAATGGCTCAATCAGTTAAGCATTCAACTCTTAATTTTGGCTCAGGTCATGATCTTAGGGTCATGGGATGGAGCCCCGCAAGAGGCTCCATGCTCAGCTCTGAGTCGGCTTATCCCTCTCCCTCTGCTCCCATTCCATCCACTTGCTCTCTCTCTCTCTCTTAAATAAATTTTTTTTTAAAAATTAAAAATAAAATTTTTTTTAAAAAATCAGCCAGAGGAAAAAAAGTACACTGCACACAGAGGAAAAAATAGAAGAATGGTAGCAGATTTCTCATCAAAACACAAAAGCAAAGACAGTGAAGCAACATTTTAAAGTAATTAAAGATATTAATTGTCAACCTAGAATTCTATATCCAGTGAAAATATATTTTCAAGAATGATATCAATAAGACAGGCAGCCTGGGTGGCTCAGCAGTTTAGCACTGCCTTCAGCCCAGAGCCTGATCCTAGAGACCCAGGATTGAGTCCCACATCAGGATCCCTGCATGGAGCCTGCTTCTCCCTCTGCCTATGTCTCTGCCTCTGTGTGTGTGTGTGTGTGTGTGTGTGTGTTTCATGAATAAATAAATAAAATCTTTTTTTAATAAATTAATTTTTTATTGGTGTTCAATTTACCAACATACAGAATAACACCCAGTGCTCATCCCATCAAGTGCCCCCCTCAGTGCCTGTCACCCATTCATCTCCACCCCCGCCCTCCTCCCCTTCCACCACCCCTAGTTCATTTCCCAGAGTTAGGAGTCTTTATGTTCTGTCTCCCTTTCTGATAAATAAATAAAATCTTAAAAAAAAAGAAGAAGAAGACAAAATAGAGGGACAAATACAAAACAAGTAACAGATGACAGATTAAAATTAACCAACTCAACAATCATATTAGATGTTAATGGTCTAAACACTACTTTTAAAGGCAGAGATCTATCAAATTGAATTAAAAAATAAAGATCCAACCACATGCTATCTATAAGAAATGCACTTCAAACATGAAACTAATGGATAAAAGTAAAATGATGAATAAAGACAGACCATACTAACACTAATCAAAAGAATGTCAAAACAACTATATTAATATCAAACAAAAAAGCTCCAGAGAATATTACCAAGGATAAGAGGATCATTTTATAATGATAAAAAGGCTAATTCGCCACAAAGGGAAAGGATTTCAAAGGTTTAAGCACCAAATAATATATCTTCAAATGCATGAAGCAAAAACTAATAAAACTGCAAAAAAAAAAAATAGTTTAATCCACAATTTTATTAGGGATGTTACCATCCCCTCAATTACTTTCTAGGGTACACAGATTATGTACCAAAATAGACTACTTTCTGGGCCATGAAACAAATTCTCAATAAATTTAAGAGGTTTCAAAATTTACAAAGTATGTTCTCTGACCACAATGGAATTCGATAAGAAATAAGTAAAAGAATGTACATGGACAATCTCCACATATTTGGAAATTCAAACACAGACTTATATATAAACCACAGGTTAAAGAAAAAATCATAATGGAATTTAGTATTTGGAGCTAAATGTAAGATGCAGCTAAAGCAATATTTGGAAGGATGTCCATAGTTCAAAATGCCTACATTAGCAAAGAAAAATATCCTCAAATCAATGACCTCTAGTTCTACCTTAGAAACTAGAAAATAAACTAAACCCAGATTAGGTAGGAAAAAAAGGAAGTAATAGAAGATAGAAATCAATAAAATCAAAATGGAAAAATAATAGAGAAAATCTATGAGACCAAAAGCTTATTATTTGAGAAGATCAATAAAACTGATAAAACCATCAGGTAGACTAATTAGAAAAAAAGAAGAGGAGACACATTACTAATATTAAGAGTGAGAGTGGGATGGGACACCTGGGTGGCCAGTGGTTGAGCATCTACCTTTGGCTCAGGGCGTGATCCTGGGGTCCTGAGATCGAGTCCCACATCGGGCTCCCTGCATGGAGCCTGCTTCTCCCTCTGCCTTTGTCTCTACCTCTTTCTGTGTGTCTCTCATGAATAAATAAATAAAATCTTTTTTTAAAGAGGGTGAGAGTGGGGATATCACTACAAATTCTATGTATAATAAAAGGGAAATAAAGAAAAATAAGGAAAAATATTTAAGGAAAATAAAGGAATATTATGAGAACCCTTAGGCCAATAACTTTGACAAACTTAGGTGAAATGGACAAATTTCTTGAAAGTCTCAAACAATCAAAGCTTACTCAAGTAGAAGCTAGGTAGGCCTTTATCTATGGAAGAAATTAAATTCACACTTGAAACCTTTTTCACAAAAAAATCCTGGCCCAGATAGCTTCAACAAAGAATTGTATCAAACATTAAAGGAAGAAATAATACCAATTCTATACAATCTCTTCCAAAAAATTTTGCAAAGTTGGTTTAATGTTCAAAAATTAATCAATATAGTAAACCATATGAATCAACTAAAAAAGGAAAACCATATGACCATCTCAGTAGATACATAAAAAAGCACCAACAAAATCCAATAACCATTTCTGATTAAAACTCTCAGCAAAGTGGGAATAGAAGGGAACATCCTCAAACTAACAAAAGGTGTCTGAAAAATCTGCCACTAAAATGCTAGTTAACATTAGGAACCAGAATATCCATTTCAAGACACTTTCATTTAGCATTGTAGTGAAGTTTCCAGCAAGTGTTGCAAGGAAAAAATACATACATACGTACATATATACAATAAATGGCACCTATAAATGGCATCCATATTGGAAAGAAGCAGGATGTATTTGTAGATAATGTGACTGATGTAGAAAATCCTACAAAATTCACCAAAAATCTACTAGAACTAATAAGTGAGTTTAGCAAAGCTGAAGATAGAAGATGTTTATAAAAATGAATTGCATATCTACATCCTCTCAGGAAAGAGAAATTAAAATTTTTAAATACCTCATA
The DNA here is from genome assembly GCF_048164855.1 of Canis lupus baileyi. Taxonomy (NCBI): domain Eukaryota; kingdom Metazoa; phylum Chordata; class Mammalia; order Carnivora; family Canidae; genus Canis; species Canis lupus. The sequence goes on from NC_132857.1 coordinate 57,561,954, forward strand.
CAGTAGCACAAAAATGGACGATATTTAAGGATAATTTTGAAAAGAGATTTTTAAGATCAGTCAACTAAAAACTATAAAACAATACTTTTTTTTTTTTTTTTGGCTAGGTATCTCTGGTCCATGCACTACTTCTTGCCCACACTTCATGTTTGTATCTGCAGTCACATGGGAAATGGAAACAGGAAAGGTTGTCACCTGGTCCCCAATAGAACATTCTGACCTGCCCGGTTAGCACTCTCTGTGATGGATTGAACTAACCTGCTCCAGAAATGGTCTCACTTAGCATGAAGTAATAATACTGTTGAGCACCAGAGGCAAACACATACCCCCAATTTTTTTAAAAGTCTCCTCTCTGGGTTTGCAGATTTCCTATTTCTAAAAAAAAAAAAAAAACAAACAAACAAGCTAACAAAAAACTATTTTTTTTGCCAATCACAGGGTAGGTGGGAGCATTAGCCCTGCCCCAAGACAAGCACAGGAATATTCTATTCATTTTCCAAACATAGGGTTAAGAAAAGAATATTTGAACTATACAGCTCTTTTCTTTTTTTTTTTTAATTCAACCGGCCAACATAGAGCACATCATTAGTTTAAGACGTAGAGTTCAGTAATTCATCAGCTGCACATAACACCCAGTGCTCGTCACATCACATGCCCTCCTTAATGCCCGTCACCCAGTGACCCCATCCTCCACCCCCCCTCCCCTCCAGCAACTCTCAGTTTGTTTCCTAGAGTTAAGAGTCTCTCATGGTTTGTCTCCCTCTCTACACAGCTCTTTTCAAACTCTGTTTTGTTTATTTAAAAGATCTATTGGGAAGAAAACATTTATATAATTTTGGAATTCCAGACTCCAGGGCTTTTCTCATAACTGGGCCATAGTCCCGATGCCTTCAGGCTGTAGACCTGGAGCCTTGTTAACTGTTCCCTTAAGACTGGCCTCATGCAAGTTTTTCTCAGATGTATTCTCATCTCCTGCATTCACTTTAACAGACATAAAGTAGGAAAATACTCAAGGAAAACATTTCAAATGCATTATTAATAAGTAATGACCACAGGTTTTTCTCTTAATAAATTATCATAAAGCTTTCTAAGGCAAATTGAAAAGCCACATGTGAACAACTTTACATTTTTCTACCTATGGATATTTTATAATCAATTATAATAGCATTATATACCTCATTTCTGCCATAGTATATTCAATTATATATTTAACATTTCCTGCTAACCTTTTCAAATACAGGAAAGCAAATCCCACCTACCTGATTGCTATGTTTGTCTAATGCATGTGCTATTCTCATTATCTTTAACTCAAGTGGACATTTGCTTTCTTTGGTTACATTACTGGGTAACCAGTTATGTACCTGATTTGTAGATGCATTTAAACTCCTATGCCTCAGGGGTTTCATTCATACATATTGTTGTCATTATACTTTATCTTAACAATTTATCTCTCCCAACGGTCTCATAAAGAAGGTTGGTATAACTACCCCCTTTTATAGGAACCCAGAGACATTACCACATTTTTGGGTGAATTTGTGCCAGTCAGTCAAAAATGTCATGGCCCATGTGGTCCTAACCTATTGCATATCCCAGATCTACCCCATCTCCCGGGAGAGCTACAATTTTGTGGGCTGTTATAGCAAAGAGTTAAAAAGATAGATGCCATTTTGAAAAGTACTTATTTATAATACAGGTCGTTAAATAATTAGCAGTACTAAGTAATTAGAAACCACCAAGCATAAGATACCTTCTCCAAATATATGGTTCCTTCATGATTCGCTTGTGTGATCGTAGAATTGGAGAGACTTAAAGAACATAGACTATTTAGTATAAGGTTTGTAGTTTCAGGGGTGTTTTGTTTGGCGTAAGCAATGGACTTGAAGAGTGAATCATAACTTGAAGTGAAAATGTGCATCTGTGTCTAATTAAGAGCATTTTGAAGAATGCATATTAAACAATGTGATTTTAAGGCTCAGTCATTGTAATACAACCAAGAGCTGAGTGAAGAGTGACTTGGTCAGCTTATTGTTTTGTCTACAGACCCCAACTTTTGTTTTCACTAAATAGATTTTTTTAAATCTGAACAGGCTGGTAGTATTAGTAGTTTTAATGAATCCTTATCCTCAGAAACAAGAAAATTTTCTACAACTACAGATGCCCTGAAATCCACATCGGTTTTGTTTACTAAAACTAGAAAAATTGACCAATTCTGTGTAAAAGGTATCTTAAATGTTTTCAGACATAGTCAATTCTCTCTGTCCTATTAATTCTGCCTCTATTCTTTTTATTTTTCCTGGAGTTAAAAACAAAGTTGATGACCTTTTTATAGGACTGTTCCATCTTAAATCAAATCCTAAACGTATTACAAAGACAGCACAGAGGCCCAGAGGCACCAGGTTTGGTCTTTCTGTGGCCCTAACACAAGCATAGGAGCATAATCAACCCAGGAGTCCAGGCCAGATTCTCCACTGTCCAATGGTAGAAATTTTGGTCCAACCCCTGGAGCTAAATATTGTCTCACAAAGTACTTCAAGGTCTTTAATATTCATCTACAACAGGTGTGGCTGCAACCAAGGCTAATGTTTAAGCTGTAGCCTAGGACACACCCACACAAACCAGCCTTGTACAACCCACATTGAGCCCAGGGAGTTTCAGTTAGTTCAAAGAGCAGTCAGTCCTCCTTGGACAAGTATGTCAAAATATATCTACAAAATGTAAAATACTTTATGTAAATATATCTACAAAATTTACCAATTAAAATAATTTCCGCCTTGCCATTTGTTTACCTGATGAAGAGTAAGAAATTCTACTGAAGGAGACCGAGAGAGATACTATGACAGAAATTCCCTGGCCCTAAGGGTGAGAATTTTCTTATCAATTTTTATTGAAATACATATAGTAAGAAAGTACACATAGTGCCCACTTTGATGAATTTTCACAAGCTGAATATGCCTGCTTCGTCAGCTCTTAAACTAAGAAAATGTCCACTACCTCCAAAGTCCCTCTCATGTTCATTGCCAACGTGTCTTAATTAAAAAACAAAAAACCAAAAAGCACCCTATGAGGTAGACATTATCACCATTCCCATTTTACAGATAAGGAAACTGAAATATAAGAGAACATGCTACTTGCTTAAGGCCGCATTACCGGAGTTTCGGCATTTGAAACCAGGCTGTAGAACCCCAGAGCCCGGGCTTTTTACCTCTACACCACAATTTTCCATTTGTGAATCCATTAAAAACCGATACAAAAATCTTAACTTTTCTATAAACCAGGATAGAAGTTTCTGTTAAAATGAACCGATTTCTCCCCAGTGTCCCCATTTGCTCCCCCAGTGTCTATGCCACCTCCGAACAGAACAATAAGAAGTCGACCCTTGCCGGCTGTTGGGTGTTGGAACTTGAGAGCCTCGGCACATTTGTTTGCGAGTTTTACCACTAGACAGTCAACTAGCCACTGGGAAAAATTAGGCTCCCTAACAATTCCTGGATCTACCAACCACTGCGGCCTTAGGGTGGGAGTGAGATGAGCAGAAGGGGCACTGCAGGCTCCAGACTCCATGTCATCCAGTCACAGCGGCAGTACCTGGTAGCACTTGCCGTGTAGACACACCAGCCCTGCCGAGGGACGAGTGGGCCTCATAAAGGGCGCTGAGCAGCGGCAACGTCCTTGAGTAACCAGGGTGAGGAATCTGAAGGTCAAACCTCCTTTAAATGTACGGATGGCCCTTGTTTTAAAAGTGCACCTCATTATTTCACGGACACATCTCGTGATGCTAAGGGTCCACACTGATGGAAATGTAAATGAGAAAATACTTACCTCTCACTACTAGGAAGAGCACCTAAGGCTAAGCGTCACCTGGAAGACTTGGCTCTGAGCTCCAGAAGACCTACCACTCTTTCCCACAGCAAATATTCATTAAGCACCTACTGTGTGCCAAGTACTATGCTGGATGTTTGAGATGGAATAGACAAGGTCTATTCCGTCAAACTATTATCCTGCTAGTTGCATGGACAAGCCATCAGCACATCTACTCCCAAAACCAATTATTAGCTTCTGCGTATGAGGCTTCTAAATCTTCTTTGGCAAGAAATGATTTTGTGTCTCACCTAAAATTTGGCATTAACCCGTCGGCGGCGGAGATAAGGGTTGAGAGAAAGATACTGACCGTTTGTAAGTGGTAGGAATGGATAAGGAATATCTGCACGGTAAGAGCTGAGCAGGGCTATATAACAAAAAGCACCAACACCCTAATTCCATGGCCTGAGTTCACGGTTGAAAATGCCACCATGCCTCTTGGAGGGGCAGAGTCGAGGCAGGATGGCCGGGACCCACGCAGTCAGACCTCTGAAAACGGGTCCCCACGTTCTAGCTTGACGTGGCTTCCTGGTGAAACATACAACTTAGAAAGTTCTCATTCATTTGTGGAATCAAACAGCACTTTGACCTACAAATGATCACATGATCGTAATGGCTATATTTAAGAGCAAGTCCCTCAATCAAATGAACCCTTGGTTGGAGAGTCAGATACATAAATAAAACCAAGATGCACAAAATGTGCTAATATTTTTTCTTGCCAAAGGTGTTATTCTAGCAATGCTTCTACACAGATAGGTATCTGGATCAGTAACAAATCAGGTATAAATAGACTCATTTAGGGGATACTTTTTTTCCTGCCATAATCACCTCACTTAACATTTTGCTTACATATGATTGGAAATGCTCCGATAAAATGTCAAGTGTATTTTGGAAATTAGAATGTAAAATAAGCAGCTGGTGGTACTACAGTCTTCAGTAAGGCAAGAGGGTCTTTTCGTTTCCTTTCATTCCCTTTTTGCCTTACCTTTTCACTCCTTCCTGGGTGGGAGGTGAAGGTGACTTAGGTAAAAAAAGAAAAAACAGATGGAAATGATTTTAGCATAATAATCGTATAGACAAGATCATGCTGTGGTGATAAATGCCCCCAAGATCTGAGAGTCTCCAAACTACAAAGGTTGACTCTTTGCTCATGCTATGTGTCCATGGGCATTTGGAGGAGGCTCTGCTCTTTGTCATCTTCACTCTGGCACCCAGGCTTCTGGAATGATGTTGCAGAGAAAAAAAGAAAATAGCTGAAGTGCAAACTGGCTCCTAAAGCTTTTGCCAAAGTGAAACACGTTAACTCCACATCATATTGCATGAAGCAGATCGCATGGCCAATCCATGAGGTGGGGGACATAACACTTCCCTGGGGGGAGGGAAACTGGTTAAAAAAAAAAAAAAAAAGCGTGATCCAGCTCAATAATACACCAACGTTTTCTATGAAAGGCAGCTTATTAAGTAAAATTAGGTTTTCTTATCTCTTAGGTGGTTCATGCTGATGAACCTAAAGGACCTGTGGCAGTGAACAATCTAGAAGGATCTGGTAATCTACTTATGGAGCTGAGTCCTGGGGGAGAGCAAAATAATTTAAAAATATATAGATCGAAGGCGTTAGGGAAGGGAAAAGAGATAGGTATCTGGGAAAGAAAGCATTCTGGGATGCCCAACTCTTTCAAGCACCCAAACTGGCCTCTGATATGCACGCTCCCTTCTTCTATAAAACTGAATTTTCAGGGACGCCCAGGTGGCTCAGCAGTTTGGCACCTGCCTTTGGCCCAGGGCATGATCCTGGGGTCTCGTGATCGAGTCCCACGTCAGGCTCCCTGCATGGAGCCTGCTTCTCCCTCTGCCTGTGTCTCTGCCTCTCTCTCTGTGTCTCTCATGAATAAATAAAATATTTTTTTTAATTTTGAATTATCAGCAGAGCATATGATCTTTCATAATAAAGATCATTCCCAGCCTCCTTGTAGCTGGTGTGGCCACGTAACTAACTTCTGGCCAAGGGCATGTAAACGGAAATAAAATAGAGCAATTTCCAGGATATTCCTTTAAGAGAAAGTAGATTGTTATCCTTTGCCCGATGCTCTGCCCTATCCTTTGTCCTGCTACCTTTCAACAACGCTGCTACTTGAATTTTGAGCATGAGCAGCTCACCTGGGAGTCACGGGACTGAGGGACGGAACTAAGTAGGTAGTTTTCTTGCTTCTGTCGTCAGCCCTCTGTGCTATTGAGTATTGCTTATTTCAATTCAATTTTTAAATATTTAAATGAAGAAGATTTTATTTATTTTTTTTAAGATTTATTTATTTATTTATGATAGACATAGAGAGAGAGGCAGAGACACAGGCAGAGGGAGAAGCAGGCTCCATGCCGGGAGCCCGACGTGGGACTTGATCCCAGGACTCCAAGATCAGGCCCTGGGCCAAAGGCAGGCGCTAAACCGCTGAGCCACCCAGGGATCCCCAATGAAGAAGATTTTAAAAATTTGTCAAGGAAGTATCCATAAAGGAGACTAAATTTAAACTAGGTCTTGGGAAAAAATAATAATAATAAACTGGGTCTTGGGTGCCTGGGTGGCTCAGTCAGTTAAGCATTCGACTCTTGATTTTGGTTCAGGTCAGGATCTCAGGGTCCTGGAATAGACCCCAAGTGGCTCTGTGCTCAGCGGGGAGTCTGCTTCTCCCCCCCCGCCCCCGCCCTTCCCCTAGCTCATAGGCATGCACACACTCTAAAATAAATATATAAGTATCTTTTATTTAAATTCAATTTGCCAACATAGAGTATAACACCCAGTGCTCACCTATCAGGTGCCCTCCCCAGTGCCCGTCACCCAGTCACCCCATCCCCTCACCGACCTCCCCTTCCTCAACCCTTTGTTTGTTCCCCAGATTCAGGAGTCTCTCATGGTTTGTCTCCCTAATTTTTCCCCACTCGGTTTCCCCTCCTTCCCTTACAGTCCCTCTCACTATTTTTTATATTCCACATATAAGTGAGACCATATGATAACTATTTTTCTCCAATTGACTTATTTCAGTCAGCATAATACCCTCCAGTTCCATTCACGTCGAAGTAAATGGCAGGTATTTGTCCTTTCGGATGGCTGAGTAATATTCCATTGTGTATATATTTTAAAAAGATTATTTAGTCTTTTAAAAACCCAAATAATTTAGATAAGCAGAGTTAAAGAGAGGAAAGGAAGTAAGGACAGTAAACTGACACTTGTCAAGCATCTCTTAACAATAACTTGTGATTTCTGAACACTGTCTCTGTACCACACACTTGTGCTAAGCACATTATTTTATTCAATTGTTGCAGCAACCCAGAAATGTCAGCATTATTATCACCATTTTCAGATGAAGAAACTGGAATTGTGTAAATGCATTTAAGAATTTGCTCAGACTTGGGGCACCTGGGGGGCTCAGCGGTTGAGCGTCTGCCTTGGGCTCAGGGCGTGACCCCGGAGTCCTGGGATCGAGTCTCGCATCGGGCTCCCTGCATGGAGCCTGCTTCTCCCTCTGCCTGTGTCTCTGCCTCTCTCTGTTTCTCATGAATAAATACATAAAACCTTAAAAAAAAAAACTCGCTCAGACTTATACTGCTAGTAATTGGTAGGGCTACCATTCAAACCCAGTTTATATAAGCTCATCTCTGTACATAAGATAAAAATAAACACAGACACTCGGAAGAAATATGCCTGATGTTTTTTGAAAAGGCGACCTACTGGAACCAAGTTCACTTTTGGGAAACACTAAAACATTCTATTAATAGGCGAATGAATGCTCTTTGAATTAAATGTAATATTACTGATTTTTAAAGAACACAATTATGAGGATGTATCTGCAATGAAAATAAAAATTATATACCTTCCAAAGTCAAGTAAAAATATTTTAGATCATGTGTATTTAAAAATTATTTATGCTAATATTCCTCTCCATCTATGTAGAAAATTAAATCTGCTATATTCTAAGTGAAGCATGCCTTGAGATTTAGGAGAATTATACTATGCTTACCTTTCAAATACATACTTTATATCATACTCACTTAACCATCTCAGTTATCTTGTTGAATGCTGGACTAGTACCTATATTTGCAATATGCTTTGCAAACAACCTATTACTCCAGTCTACGTTCATTTAGCAACACAACATAAATAGAAAAACACTTGGGAAAACAATCTAGGTCTAATAGAATGTTTTGCTGTAGTTACTAACTTTTGTTTTCAATATTTTCATCAGTGGTAGGAATGACTGCTGAATTTTAGTGTTCAAACTTTCATTTGAATAAGCAAATGTAATTCTGTGTAATATTCCAAATACAATATACATTATATGCTTCTTTAGAGAGCTATAATTACAGAGTCTCTGCCTATAATAAGTAAACCTGCAATTGTCTGGCATTGAGATGCTTCAGTGAATAAAACAGCTGTTTGAAATTAGGAAATTTCCTCATTTTCCCACTTTAAAGCCATGCATTTTCAATAATAATAGGACTTCTCCAGATACATCAGACTGCAAAGAACACTGGCGTTTTATCTGAATATGAACTTGGAATCTATAATTTTTAAAACTGGAAGAAAATACTGAAAATGGTTCATGTTTGACAAAAGGTTTTAACACAAAACTAACACCAAGTTCTGTAGTGGGGGAAGTGATATAGATTGAAAATGCAGTTTTTGTACTACTAGGTAGTTACCCCAAGGATACAAAAGTACTGATTCAAAGGGACACATGCACCCCGCTCTTTATAGCAGCATCATAAACAAACAACAGTCAAATTATGGAAAGAGCCCAAATGTCCATCGACTGATGAGTAGATAAAGAAGCTGTGTGTGTTTGTGAGGGGCAGGGGAGAGATGGAATATTACTCAGCCATAAAAAAAGAATAAAACCTTGCCATTTGCAACAACATGGATGGACCTAGAGTATGTTATGTTAAGCAAAACACATCAGCCAGTGAAAGACAAATAGCATAAGATTTCACTCATGTGCAATTTAAGGAACAAATGAACATTGGGGAAAATTAAAAAGAAAAAAAAAAGCAGCAGCAAACCAGAAAATAGACTCATAACTATAGAAAACAAACTGAAATGTGCAAAAGGGGAGGTTGGCAGGGGGTGGGGTAACTGGGTGATGGGTATTAAGGAGGGCAGTTGTTGGGATGAGCACTGGGTGCTGTATGTAAGTGATGAATCACTAAATCCTACACCTGAAACTATATTATACTGGATGTTAACTAAATGGAATTTAATAAAAACTTGGAAGGAGGAAAAAAAAAAGAAAATACAGTGCTTTTTCATTAAATTTCACAAAGGAAGTTTTCGCAGAGTCCTTTAATGTCTATGCCTGAACTGATAATGTTTCCATAAATACGAAGAGTGGGGTGCCTGGGTGGCTCAGTCAGTTAAGTGTCTGCCTTTGTGTCAAGTCCTGGGATCGAGCCCCACATCAGGCCCTGCGCTCAGCAAGGAATCTGCATCTCCCTCTCCCTCTGCCCGTCCCCCCGACTTGTGCTTTCTCTCCCTCAAATAAATAAATAAAATCTTTAAAAATAAATACAAAGAGCTTTTCAATCTAGTTTCAATAGTGTTGATTCTCAGAATTTATCTTTTTCTTTATATAAATCCATGGAAGTACAAGTTTTGTTCAAACTCACTTCAACCATCATTATTGGAGACTCTTATTAGAAGACACATAAAAAGGTCAAGGTCACACTTGTATATTTCTCTTTTTTTAAGATTTTATTCACTTATTCATGAGAGACACAGAGAGAGAGGCAGAGACACAGGCCAAGGGAGAAGCAGGCTCCCTGCGGGGAGCCCGACGCAGGACTCGATCCCAGGATCCGGGGTCACGCCCTAAGACAAAGGCAGATGCTCAGCCATGAGCCACCAGGTGTTCCTGCATATTTCTTGATTTGGAAACAGCAAAGAGCCCCTTTCAATATATGTATTCCATTGACCAATTATTCTGAGAAAATACGTTTCTCCTTGTTGTATCTTTTGTCTTTCCTTACTCTGCCCAGCTCTCCCAGAGACACCTACCGAGTAGGCTAGCGTAAAATCAAAAGACTCTGCTTTTGGTTTCATGCAAACACATACACATTCCTACTTTAGGGGCTTCCCCATTCCCCCGCTGCGGAGCCACAAACTAACCCTCATGAGAACACAGATAGAGCTGTGCTGGGTACTGCATGAACCCCCCCTTTTAAGTAGGCATCATCCATGATTTCAAAAAGCTGTTTGAATTATTTTCACGCCATGTAAACCAAATGACAAAATCCGACCCAAACTGCCTTTGAAAGGATGACAATTCTGTTACGAATGTACTTGTTTACTTCCTCTTCTCAAGTTGTGGCAATGTAGACATTAAGATCGTTGCCACGGACAATTCTTCATGGAGCCAAGTGTTTTCAGCCTGCACAGTGTATTCATGCCATCCTTCAAAGCTTATAAGACATTCAGTTTGAGATAAGGGTCAGATTCCCACAATCATCAAACTTTTATCTGCTTCTCTAAGCACAATGTGGATTGAGTCCCTCCATTTTTTTTTTTTTAATTTTTGCATTCGATTTGCCCCTGACCTGCTTTGTAATTTTTAAAATAAACAATTGGGAGAAAGAACAGTAGAGAAATGTCATCAATAAAGAACCCAGGTCATGCTAGCTACAAGGTCCAAGTGATGCAGAAGGTCTGCAGCAGAGCTAAAGAACAGGTGTGCTGTGGAAAAAATAAGTCCAAGGCCACTAAGTCTAAAATGCAAAACTGATAGGTGGGGGAGGGACGCCTGGGGGGCTCAGCGGTTGAGTGTCTGCCTTCAGCCCAAGGCATAATCCTGGGGACCCGGGATTGAGTCCCGTCAGGCTCCCTGCATGGAGCCTGCTTCTCCCTCTGCCTGGGTCTCAGCCTCTCTCTGTGTGTGTCTCTAGTGAATAAACAAATAAAATCTTAAAAAAAAAAAAAAAAGATAGGTGGGGGCTGAGAGTGGAAAGAGTCAGGAAAGCAAAATTCAAAACAAGGTGAACAAATACGGTGTCTTTGTTCCATCTTCTCCTCTGTCCCAAACCATGGGCAGATCTAAGTCCACCTTTCAGGGAATGCTCTCTCATATTGCTGATGAGAGTACAAATTGGTACAATATTTCTGGAAAATGATGGTCATCAAGAACCTTAGAAATGTCAAAAAAAATTTAATTAACTAAAAAAAAAAAATTTGATCCCCACTGGGTCAGTTCTTTAAAAACTCCATTCATTCCCTAAAAATATATCTTAAGCAAATATCTTTAAATAAGGGAAACAAAATCATGCACAAAGATGTCGCTTAAGGATTGATTGCTTACAATAAACAAATGAAAAGAATAGCACACTAATAGCAGAACCATTAAATAAATTACTTTTCCCAAAAGCATAGAGCCATTTTAAGTAAAAGTCTTGCCAAAAAAAAGGGGGGGGAGCGGGCGGGGGGACTAGGCGGGGGGGGGGGGTATTTATGTTGAGTGAAAATGCAGTCAGATCAACTATGTCAAATAAGCCAAAATTCAGCTTAGGCAAAATGTGAAATGTGTGCATGTTGGCTTTTCTTCCAGTGGAAGACTAACACTTCTCCTTTCCTGTATTTACTTAATTATCTAGAGATATATTACTATTTACAATGAAGAAAATCTGAGGGGCACCCGGGTGGCTCAGTTCGTTGAGCATCTGACTTAGACTCAGGTGGTGACCCCAGGTCCTGGGAGGAGCCCCCCGTCGGGCTCCCGGCATGGAGCCTGCTGCTGCCTCTGCCTCCATCCTTCCCCCACCTCATGCGTACTCTCTCTTCATCTCTCTCTCAAATAAATAAGTAAAATCTTTTTATTTTATTTTTAAGATATTATTAATTTACTCATGAGAGACAGAAAGAGAGAGAGAGAGAGGCAGGCTCCATGCAGGGAGCCCGATGTGGGACTCGATCCCAGGACCCGGGGTCCCGCCCTGGGCTGCAGGCAGGGCCCAAACCGCTGAGCCACCCGGGGATGCTACAAACATCTTTTAAAGACCTATTTTAAAGTCTCTTTCTGGGAATTTGCTCCAAAACACACCGCTAGAAGTCAGAATTCCCCCAAGTGAACTTCAATGGCTCTCCTATCTTAATCGAGGTCACGAAGCCGTCACGGCAGGGGGCCAGACGGCCCAGGACACCATGCTTGGAAAGGAGGACGCCGACCCCAGCCGTCGGAGGCAGTGAAGGGATGCTCGCCCGCCCCCGGCAGGGGTGAAAGCAGGTAAAAGCACTGTGCACACCTGCACCTGCCTACCGGGGGACAATAGGCCTGATTACAGACCCAGCTGTGGCAAGGCCCATCCCCCTCCTCCTGTCTCCTCTCTCCGAAATACAGGCAATCCACAACTCCAGGAATAGCTAAAATCCTTTACAAATAATGAGGACTTTTTGGATTAAAAAAAACTTCTTGGAATGCTAAAATAGTCCCAAAGCAAATAAAAGTCAGTGCTGGGCTTTTTACACGTCTCTTTAGATGTCTACAACCTTCAAAGTTCAAAAGACACTTGGTTCTAGACAAGAAATCGTGTCTGTCGTACAGCACGGCGATCACCAAAACCCTGTTGATGTGCTCTTTAAATTGATCCGGCCTTTCAAGCGTTTTTCAGGGTGTGGGGGAGGTTCTGGCCTCATGGTCCTAGAAAGACTTGTATCTTCTAAAGCAGCTCGAAGAATATGCTGTGGCTCCCCCTCCGTGAGGATCGTCCACTGAATTTGATGGAAACATTAGAGCGTAATGATTCTATGCCGACCTCCTGTCCCTGGGCTGCTGTAACTCTCCAGTTCACTGAGGCCTGAGCTTGAGGAAAGATGGAACAGCGTCCTTGGGCTCATTTCACCCCGATTCCTTGGCTGAGCTATTATATCACGGATAACCAACATGAAATCTGCAAAAGGAAACTATCTAAAACTAGAGGTTTTAGAGACTGGTGACTAGGGGCACCCGCATGCTTGTCCGGTTAGTGCCTGACACATGAGGTCGGCTCAGGTCATGGGTCATGAACTCGAGTCCAACGCCAGGCTCCACAGTCAGTGCGGAGTGTGCTTGAGACTCTCTCCCTCTGCTTCTGCCCCTCTCCCTTTGCACAGTGTGCATGCACACGTTCTCGCTCTCTCAAATAAATAAATAAATATTTTTGAAAAATTAATAGGAAATAAAGACTGGTGACTGGCAACAGTGTAGTAAGTTTGGTTGTGTCTGTTATCCACCTTCTGGATTTATTATAAACTGCAGAAAAGTAATTTTATTTTTTTATTTTTATTTTTTTAAAGATTTTATTTATTTATTCATGAGAGACACAGAGAGAGAGAGGCAGAGACACAGGCAGAGGAGCGGGAGAAGCAGGCCCCATGCAGGGAACCCAACGTGGGACTCCATCCCGGGTTCCCAGGGTCACGCCCTGGGCTGAAGGCGGCGCTAAACTGCTGAGCCACCCAGGCTGCCCCGGAAAAGTAATTTTAAATGCAAGACATTAGTTCAGTAAAAAGGCTTCTGCCGCCACCTAACACCCATTAGGATGTCCACTATCTAAGAAGCAAAAAACAGCAAGTGTTGGTGACACCATGAACCACGAGAACCGCTGCACGCTGCTGGTGAGAAGGCAAAATGATGCAGTCGCTGTGGAACCAGGATGGTGCTTCTCCAAAAAACTAAGGCACAACTGCCACACAGTTGCTGGGTCCCGTGCTATATGCCCAAAGGAAGGGAAAGCCCGGCCTTGAGTATCTGTCGGCACGTTCGTGGCAGCAGGGGTCACGAGAGCCCAGGGGCAGAAGCAACCCAAGGGCCTGCCAACGGCGGCAGGGTAAGCCAGCTGCGGCATGTACACACACACACACACACACACACACACGAGCATTTTGACACCACCCAACGGGGGGTGCCCCCCAAAGACGCTGCGCTCGGTGACACCCACCAGTCAGAGAAGACCCCACGCCGGACACTGCCGCGTGATGTCACTCACAGATGTGCCTGGAGTGGCCAAGTTTGTAGAGACACAGTGTAGAATGTGTCGCCGGAAGCGGGGAGGAGGGGACAAGGGGAGCTGTTGCTCAGTGGGAGCAGAGTTCCAGGTTTACAAGGTGCAAACGGTTTTAGAGATTAGTTGCACAAAAATGCCAAATATTGACACTACTGAACTGTATGCTTTAAAGTGACTAAGATGAGGGGCAGCTGGGTGGCTCAGTCGCTTAGGCCGCGGACTCTTGGTTTCAGCGCAGGTCACGGCCTCAAGGTTCTGGGTTTGGGCCCCAAGTCGGGCTCTGTGCTGAGCACAGAATCTGCTCATCCCTCACCCTATGCTCGTCCCCCACTTGCACTTGCTCTCTCTCTCTAATAAATAAATAAATCTAAAAAAAATAAAATTAAAAATAAAACGGCTAAAAGAACATTATTATACATGTGTTGTATGTATTTTACCACAATTATTTAAAAAGTCAGGAAGGTGGATCCCTGGGTGGCTCAGCGGTTTAGCGCCTGCCTTTGGCCCAGGGCATAATCCTGGAGACCTGGGTTCGAGTCCCGCGTCGGGCTCCCGGCATAGAGCCTGCTTCTCCCTCCTCCTGTGTCTCTACCTCTCTCTTTCTCTCTCTCTCTCTCTCTATGTCTATCATAAATAAATAAATCTTTAAAAAAAAAAAGAATGGTGAATCTTTTTTAAAAAAATAATTAAAAAAAAAAGTCAGGAAGAAAAGGCTTTTGTCTGTCTGGCCAACAAAGTCTTTCCCCTTACATTCCCTGGAGTCTCTGGAAACCGTTCCTGATGCTGACGACACAGGTAGCCACACTCCTGACACGGCACCCCCACGAACTGCACCGCGGATCAGGGGTAAATCAATGGGAAGCAACCGAGCTCGGCTGCAGGTAGCAGAGAGAAATGGTGGCTGGTGGAGCTTGATGAGGTGCCACTTCGAGGGATGGGGACTTGGGGTTTGACTGTGTCCAACACCACAGAAGGCAGCACATTGAAAAAGTCTGAATCAGAGCTTTCAGCAACTGGACAACTAACACATCTTGCAGCAAGGTCCATCTCGTCGAATGTATCACCCGGGGCAGAAAAACGTGCATGTAGAGACACGATTTTAAGTCAAACAAACGCATCGATAACTGTAATTGGACCACCCCTGCCTGCCGTTACCCATCCCTCAAGCTCCTTACGCATAGATGTCCTAACAGCAACTGGAAGCCAACTATGAGATATAACTGTAGAAATCTGGAGCCAGAACGCTGTCCGAGATCACCTGTCTCAAGGATAGAAAAGAACTTTTCACTTCCATGGCGGCCCTGACCATCTGGTATTAGCTGCCTTGCCTTGAACGTGGTGCTGAGAAACGTTCCGACGCTACATCTGGCCTCCGTGGGAAACCATGACCCGATCGATGGCCTGGCTACGCCTGTCCCAGATCTTCCAGAAAGACTGAGACAGAGGTAGGAATAAAACTACCAGTCCACACTCCGCTCTGCTCACGAGCACACTTCCCAAAGATGAAGAAGCAAGTTCGCAAGCTAACAAAATAGAATTTGCTTTACGAATCCCTGCCAAGTTCCAGCCCACGGAATAGGAAGTGACTTGAGGGTTGGGGAAAGAGAAGGGGGCACGTCTGGGACTATCTTCTTCAATTATAGCTAGAATTTTCGTCAGCAAGGTGGGCCTCTGGATGAGGGTGAGCTCAGAATGAAAGAGGCATGAAGCCTCCGCCAGGAAAACAGAAAAGCAAGTAAGAGGCAAAAAAAAAAACCATCCATAACCACCTATGCTTCTTAAAAACCTAAGGAGACCTTGGAAAGCTCCAGTCCAACACCGGTTTTGCTTTTTCATATGATTCTTCTTTAGGATTTGTCTATCTTGTCACCTCCATGCTTAATTAAGCACATTAATCATGTCATTTCAGAGCTTGTGTCTAATAGCTCTAAAATCAGGTCACCCACGGATGTGTTACCTGTTTTCCTTTGGTTTTGTCTTGTGGTTTGTCGCTAGCATCCCACTTAACCCTTAATCACCACAGATTGCGTATGAAAAATTATGGAGACAAGGCTAGCTTCCTCCAGAGAGCATTTCATTTCCCTCCCACAAGCAGTTAGTCCACGGGCAGATCCAGTCAGGAGCAGAGATTTCAACCTTGAGAGGGCTGGTCTCTTTCTGGAATATCGCAGCGTCCATAGTCATTCAACGGTCTGAACTCAGGCATTTACCACGGCCACTCCTCCTTGACGGGTTCTGAACTCCAGTGGATTTTTTTTCGTTTGGTTGGTCGGTTAGTTGGGTTTGTTTTTGCTTTGAGGTTGGGTCCTTTTGGTTTGGGTTTTCGTGGGTTTTTTTGCCTCCCTAGCTCCAAAAGAAAGCCAAAAACCCAGAGCCTTCACTTTTTACCCAGCCTCTCATCCTTCCTCACAATCAGAAAAAAAACTAGAGGGGGGAGAGGCACAGAATTTCAGGGCCACCTCAATGTGTTTCTCTTTTCTGTCTTGGCCCGTCAAGTCCTTGCTGCCTGGGCTGCTTGGTTGTTTTCTGATGACTTCAACAGCTGTGTGTGTGTGTGTCTGTCTGTCTCTTCTTGGTGAGAGGATGGAGCTGATACTAACTTTCTATTATAACCAGAAGCAGAAGTGTATTTTATTTTATTATTTTTTATGATTTTACTTATTTATTTTTTGACACAGAGAGAGAGAGCTTGAGCACAAGCAAGAGGAGCGGCAGAGGGAGAGGGAGAAGCAAGCTCCCCGCTGAGCAGGGATCCCGATGCCGGGCTCAATCCCAGGACCCTGGGCTCATGACCTGAGCCAAAGGCAGACACTTAACTGACTGAGCCTCCCGGGTGCCCCAGAAGTATATTGTATTTTTAGTAGATGAATTTTTCCACTACTGGTTGATACAAAAAATCTAAAAATTGAAAAAGACCAAAGAAAAGGCCTCCCTGTAATTCTATAACTTTGATATGTTCAAAGTAGTATTTTGGCATTTTCGTACATTCTTTTTCTCCTATGCATTTGTGTAACCTTTCTACATCGCCATAGTAATAGTTTAAATATGACGTTACATCCCAGCAAGAACTCTAAGGATAAGCGGACAAAATGCTAAGGTGTAAATCCCTTAAAACTCTCCAGTAGGGTGGTATGAGGATTCAAACAGGCAGATGTAATCTGCAGCACCAAAGAGCTCATGATCCGGTTAAGGAGACCAAAACAATGCATAACATTAGTTTTCAACTCAATGATGAGGCCTGTTCTCTAACTGCTTGACTTAGAAACAAATCATGAAATTATTTTCGATTTTTTCATCAACAAATGGCCAAGGGGAACTTACTGAATAACTGGATCATCAGAATTAAAGGCAGGATTCCTTTTTTATTTTTTTTATTTAATTATCTTAAAATAAGCTCTATGTAGGGTTTGAACACAAGACCCTGAGATCAAGAGTCATGTGCTCTACCCACTGAGTCAGCCAGGCGCCCGCTGAATAACTGGATCAAATTAACACTATAAAACAAAGCAGAAAAAAAAAAAAAAGAAAAAAGAAAAAGAAGAGAAAAAAGACGTTTTGGGACTTTTACTCAAGCTTCCTTTCTTTAAAATACACACACACACATAAAAATTGCTTTCCTCTACCTTTCATTTCTTATATACTCCCAATAGTAAATACCCTACATGTGTCTTCGAGTCAGCCAGCCAGCTTTTCGCTGACCTACATATATCTAGTTAATTTAAGATCAAGCCACCAAGGTACTAAGCTGACCACAGTCCCTACTTCTGATGAGTTGTTATCCTGTTAAGTCAGTGTGATAAGAGTAGAATTTCATGGTAGTGATTTTCCACGTCTATGCTGTAGAAGAAATTTGTGGTGTAACAGACTTTTTGCTGGACCAACTGAGTCAGCACTTCGTAGTGCCAATGCTTAACCCTCCTTCTCTCTTAGGTTTTAGATTTGCACTTGTCCTGGCATCAAACCAGACCAGTACGATGTTCTAGAAATCATTCTTCGGGCCAGAGAGAGCCAGGAAAGGCTCACGACATTTCTCATTCTTTTGCAGCCAGATCTGACTGGCAGGTGTCTTTAGAGAGGACTCCCCTCCAGGGTAGTTAAAATGCTTAACCAGCAAATCTGCGAAGCTCATCATGTACATTATAACCCAGCTCGTATGTATGAATCTAAGGATTTCTCAAAACCGAAGCGTAAGATTATGAAAAAGTATTATTCACTCTTCTGAATAAACCGACTCAGCCATTTCTATTTGCATACCCAAACTGAATATGAAGTTTATTTTTCAAAGAAAACATTAATAACATCTTGAGTTTTATAATAGTTATTTTATCCAACATAAACAAAATGAACAAGCCTATTAAAATAATAAATAATTTAACGTGAAGCTGGGAGATGTTTCAGGTAAGTCACACAGCACTAGGTTTGCAGAGAAGTAACACTTTTTATGCTTTTTTTTGTACAATTCCTAGATTTCTTTAAGATGCATGTAAAGTTGGCGCAGCTGAGGCCACACAGGCTGCTGCCTGTGTTCTCCTCTAGGATTTTGAAGGATTCCTGTCTCACATTTAGGTCCTTTATCCATTTTGAGTCTATTTTTGTGTGTGGTGCAAGGAAATGGTCCAGTTTCATTCTGGATGTGGCTGTCACATTTTTCCCCAACACCATTCGCTGAAGAGACGTGTCTCCAAAAGCAAAGGAAACAAAGACAAAAATGAACCACTGGGACTTCATCAAGATAAAAAGCTTTTGCACAGCAAAGGAAACAGTCGACAAAACCAAAAGACAACTGGCAGACTGGGAAAAGGAATTAGCAAATGACCTATCAGATAAAGGGCTAGTATCCAAGAGCTATAAAGAACTTATCAGACTCAACACCCAAAGAACAAAAAATCCAGTCAAGAAAGGGGCAGAAGACATGAACAGGCATTTCTCCACAAAGAAGACAAACGACCAACAGACACATGAAAAAAAATGCTCCGCCTCACTTGCCATCAGGGAAATACAAGTCAAAATGAGATCCCACCTCGCACCAGTGAGAATGATGAAAATTAACAAGTCAGGAGACGACAGATGTTGCCAAGGATGCAGAGAACTGGGAACCCCTGTACGATGCCGGTGGGAATGCAAAGTAGTGCAGCCACTCTGGAAAACAGTGTGGAGGTTCCTCAGAAGGTTCCTCAGGCCCCTGTGACCCAGCAATTAAACTACTGGGTATTTACCCCAAAGATACAAATGCAGTGATCTGAAGAGGCACCTGCACCCCAATGCTCACAACAGCAATGTCCACGGTAGCCAAACTATGGAAAGATCCCAGATGTCCGTTGACAGATGAATGGATAAAGAAGATGTGGTCTCTATATACACAGTGAAATACTACTCGGCCGTCAAAAGAATGAAATCTTGCCATGTGCAATCACGTGGCTGGAACTAGAGGATATTATGCTACGCGAAGTAAGTCGATCAGAGAAAGACGACTCTATGATCTCAGTCATATGTGGAATTTAAGAAACAAGAGAGAGGATCATAGGGAAAGGGAGGAAAAAATAAAACAAGATGAAATCAGAGAGGGAGACAAACCATAAGTGAGTCTTAACCATAGGAAACAAACTGGGTTGCTGGAGGGGAGGCGGGAGGTGGGGACGGGGTCACTGGGTGATGGGCATTGAGGGGGGCATGTGATGTAATGAGCACAGGGTGTTATATAAAGGCTGACTTCTACCTCTGAAACCAATAATACATTATACATTACTTAAATAAATTTAAATTTCAAAATTTTTTAGGAAGTAAAATGCATGTAAAATAACGCTTTGATACAAGTACACATTTCCAGATGTTAATAAATTCCCAAATTTTTATTTTATTGTTTTAATATTTTTTATTTAGTTATTCCTGAGAGACACAGAGAGAGAGAGAGCCAGAAACAAAGGCAGAGGAAGAAGCAGGCTCCATGCAGGGAGCCCCATGTGGGATTCGATCCCGGGACTCCAGGATCCACGCCCTGGGCTGAAGGCGGTGTAAACTGCTGAGCCACCCAGGCGTCCCTAAATTCCCAAATTTTTAATCAGAATCGTTTCTGATACCTCCGTTCTCTTCCAAATCATATTTTCATCAAGAGTCACATGTTTCCTGGGCACATCTTCATGTCACTCAGGTTTCACCCTCTCACTCAATAATCACTTTCAAACACACAAACATGTACAGCCATTGTGTGTGAAAATGAGTGGAGAGCAAAGCAATCAAACTAGCCTAAAATACAGGTGCTAGGCCGCTCTCTAAGCTCCCCGAGGAGCAAACACTGAGCTACCACCTACTATCCCTCACCCCACCTCAATCCACACCATTTCAAAATTGCAGCAGGTACATGTCGCGGACCTTGAGATCCAAGGGCAGTCACTGCAAACTGCAGATGTCAAGTCCTTGAAGGACAACGATCAAGTCCCACTGACGAGCTGGTAACGATGCAAAGCTCACAGCGTGGTATATAAATATTCTTGGGAAGCTTTTAGACATCAAAAGACTCTGACGGCTTATAACGCGAAGATTTAACATTCAGAAAACAGCAGCGTGGAATCATCAAAAGGTCTGCTTTTTAGAAACGGCCGGTACAAGTACAGGATCGAGGAAACAAGCCTTAGGGAGCCAAATCTAACCGAGCCTTCCCTGCACGGCTTGCACCCTTGCAAGGCTGCGGGGAGGCGGTCAATTCAACGTCACTATTCTGACACACAAGAGCGGGTGTCCCTTTTACTCTACCCAGATTTATACCAAACTTATTCCCAGAAGTAAATACTTTTATAAATAATGGCATCTTATGTGCCTTTAAGATCAGTCTATTGCTACCACACCCAAGAAAACATCTTCCAATTTCTTTTATAAGGTCATAAAGGAAATCCCGATAGAAAAGCACAGAAACGTGACAATTGTCATTTATTCCACCGATAAATAGGCTTTGGTTTCCACCGCCAAAATCAGAGTTTAAGACCGGGGAAAGCTTGAGCACCAAGGAAGATGCTTTTTTTTTTTTTTTTTTTTAAATGATTTTCTAAAAATAATAATGATGATGATGATAATGATCATTTTCTATTCGTTTAAGATTGTCAAAGGGTCACTAAAGTAAGCCAGGTAAACCACAGAAAGAAATGGGTGGCGAATGACAGCGAGAGGACTGTAGACAGCGACGCCAGGACCGCGTGGGGTGCAGGGGACCCCTGGGTGCGCGGGAGCGGCTAATGGCAGCCCGGGCTTGGCTCGCAGCCCAAGGGCTCGGTCACCTGCTCGAGCCTGACGTTTCACACCCAGAACGTATTACACCTTTAAGACTCCAAAGACGCGCAGAGGAGGACCACCAAAGGCCTCGGTGTGGAATGAGAAAAGTCTGCACAGGTGACAGTGCCGGGATGCTGCTCTCTGCCGCGCCGGCCACCCGGAGCACCCCATGGGGCAGTCGCCCTGAGCTCCCGCCTCCACAGCTGTCGGAGCCGGGCCACAGGCCGAGGACAAAGGGCAAGACGCTCGGGCCTCGCCTCCCGGGCCACGTGGCCGGGCCCGGGTCACAGCCTCTTCCCGCTCGGCAGGCCCCGAGGACACGGTGGGCACGAGAGGAATGACCCTGTACTTACCAAGGAGACTTCTCAGGTTTCCCTAGGCCCGAGCCAGCTCTGTGACGGTCGTGCAGCAGCCACAGAGGAGGGCTGGGATGGTGGCACCCGGGTCGCAGCCCGTTGCAGGCAGGCCATCGCAGACAGGCCGTCATGGGCACCCATCCTGTCGTGGGCAGCCCGTCGTGGGCACCCAGCCTGTCGTGGGCAGGCCGTCGCGGGCAGGCCCTTGTGGCCTCCCTAGGCTTCGGGCTGGGTCGGTGGCCCTGCGCTGACAGGCAGGGTCCCAGCAGGAGGCCACCCATCTGGGTGGGCAGACGGGCTTCATGGGGCATCTGCGGGAAGCCAGAGCCCCCCCGAGCCCCAGCCAAGGGGGCCACGCCGCCCCAGGGATTGATCCGGCCACCTGCCCTGCTGCGCCGGCCTCCACGACCGCAGGCCGCTGGCCCCGCTCCACCCAAGCACGGCCACTCAGGCCCTGGGGCCTGCACCCCCGTGCCAGGAACCACCCCAAACCCCCAAACACTATGGCCACAGCTGCATAGCCCAGCAGCATCCATTCTCTGTCTACACGGATATCAGGGTCCCAGGCCCTCCAGCTCCATCCCCCGGCCGGCCCCCTGACAGGGCACATCTGTGGGGTCCTGCTCACCGGGTTCCCTGCTTCTCCCTCCCCCTCTGCCCACCTGCCCCCGCTCCTGCTCTCGTTCTCACTCTGCTTTCTCTAATAAATAAAATCTTTTAAGAAAAGGACTCAGGCCCTGCACTGAACAGACAGCCATGAGCATCGTCTGCACACCGCGGGCAACGAGGGGCCGCGCCAACGCCCAGCCCAACCTATTCCCAAGGGGCGCTGCCACAGTGTAGACGCTTACCCGGCAAGGAGCCCCCCAAGCACCTGCCATGCCCAGGGCTTGTTTCGGGTCTTGGAGGATAATAAATAGATAAATAAAATACGGTGCAGCCCTCAAGGGAGTTATAGTTCTGGAATAAGAGAAATATTTGGGGATTAAATTTAATACGGCTCGAGAAACGCTGTGCAAAGCAAAAACAGGTGGAATGTGTCAGAGAAAGAGGAGCGAGGATTTCATTCGGCCTGGAATCAGAAACCCTGGGATGGCGTGTAAGGACATTTGACCCCCGGCCTAAGAGTTTACTGAGGAGGAGAAAGGGCATCTCAGGCAGAGACACTGGTGAGACCTGAAGCTCCTCAGCATGTAGCAACCCGGTGGCCCCCCAGGATTTTACTGCAGGTAACTCGTTTACCCCACACGCAAGCCTGGGACAGAGCTCCTACTAGTACCCCCTGACACCCAGGGCTGAACGGAACCCTACCCTCGGGGCTCCCACTCACCACCCCAGCACCCTGCTAGGTTCTCACCCACCACCCCAGCACCACCCTGGGCCCTCACCCACCACCCCAGCACCACCCTGGGCTCTCACCCACCACCCCAGCACCACCCTGGGCCCTCACCCCGCCCCCAGCACCACCCTGGGCTCTCACCCACCATCCCAGCACCACCCTGGGCTCTCACCCATCCCCCAGCACCACCCTGGGCTCTCACCCACCCCCCAGCACCACCCTGGGCTCTCACCCACCACCCCAGCACCACCCTGGGCTCTCACCCACCACCCCAGCACCACCCTGGGCTCTCACCCACCCCGCAACACCACCCTGGGCTCTCACCCACCATCCCAGCACCACCTTGGGTTCTCATCCACCAGCCCAGGGCCCTGCAACAGTCCAGGTACAAGTGCGGGGAGGCCCGGATAAGTACAGTAAACTCAGCGAAGAACAGTTTAAGTTTCGTCGCTCTACAGAATGGCTTGAGGTAAAGAAAAAGCTGAAAGATAAAATCATCTTTTAGTGCCTTAAACTTAAATAGCAATCTTCATCGGCAAGAGTTAAGACCGGCATCTTATCTTTGCCAGGAAGACTGGTGAGGGGAAGGAGTAACTCTCTTATTATTTTCAAAATTGGCAACAGAAACAGTGGGAACTGCTTAAAGGCAGTGAGTCTTGCTCTGAGCTGCAGGGCCTCCCAGCTGAACCCTGGGGCCTGAGCGTGCTCCGTGGTGGGGGCCGCCCTCCGGCTCCGACAGTGTTTATGCCCAAGGTGGTGGGGGCAGCACCTCCGTCCCCCCCCATCTGCTACCCCACACACACACACATCCTGGGACCATGATCACTTCAGAGGGAAGCACAGCAGGTATTCCATGGAAGGCAAGTTCAGAAACCTTGTCCCTTGAGGCACAGAGAGTTGAACCCAACTACTTTTTTGAAAACCTCCTAAACTGAATATTCCCCACCAGAAAAGAAGGATCAGCTGGTTTACTTAGGCGACTCCTCCGTCCCTGGTCTGCGATCCTGTGATAGGATTCCAGGGCCGTCTGCTGGGCTAATCGCGCCCGCTCCTTTGTGCTGCCTCTTATGTTGATTTCATTACAATATTTACAAAAGGACTTGAGGAATAAGTCACTATGCAAATGGGAGGATGAATACACGATTCAGAGGAATATTAAAATTCATTAACCCTATTTACATTTAAACTATTATCATGTATATTGGAGCTCGGAGCACCTGGCAGGATGGATGGGAAGCCCCATCAGCGGTGCACTGAATCATCTATTCACTGTCTTTATTTCCTTGTCAAGTAAAGTAAAAACTTCCTCATCTTGGACACATTCAAAATCACTACCAAGGTGATTTATTCATTAACAGTTCTTATTTCTAGAGAAGTCTAGTAGAAATTTCAACTTGTCCTTTGGCATTGAGAGGATCTATTCCCTGAAAGAATTTTCCTATCTTTGTTAATTCTGAAGCACTGCGTTTCCCTTATCACCCACTTGGAAATGAAGTAGACCAGACTCATCACCTTGAAGACTGACAAACACAGGCTCTATCTGCATTGCACCATCCCTCACCCCCAAAAACTCAGTTCTAGAGGAAAAAAAATATGCCAGATTGGTGGCTTGGTATTAGGCAAAGCAACCAACGGATTGGAATTTTTATGTTTCGGTCATGTATCTGGGCACCATCCTGATTCTTTTCGGTGTAGAGGATCAAGTGACAAGTCACAACAGGAAGGAGAGCCACCATGATGGTATTTGATACGCTCTATGGCAGTGGGAACCGACAGTGGGCCCTGGCTCACTCAGCTTCGGGTTATACAGCAGAAAATAAACACGAAAAAAACATGTGTGCCCTATAACTGCTGTCCGACAGGGTAGAATCCAATTAAAGGGCAGAGGGGTTTTGTTGTCCCTCTGAAGAACTAGAACTAGGTCTATGCTCCTTATGGGCTTGTGAATGCACGTTAGCAAGTGGAAACTGAGAGAGAGCAACACAATAAGATTATAGTTTGAAGACCCAAAGGAGCTAATGGGAAGGGAAGAAGCTAAGCTCTATATGGTGCAGGGGTCAAAAGAACAGCCCCAAGGACAGCACAGCTGGAAAGAAGCAACAGAAATTTCTCATAGGCCACTGTTACTCATTTCTTGTGGGGAATGTGAATATAAAGACCTCCTTGGTAACCCCCTACTTAACTTCAGTAAACTCTGCATGTGACCCCAGGGTCCTGGGATCGAGTCCTGCGTCGGGCTCCCCGCAGGGAGCCTGCTTCTCCCTCTGCCTGTGTCTCTGCCTCTCTCTGTGTGTCTCTCGTGGATAAATAAATAAAATCTTAAAAAAATATATATGCCTTGAAAATAATCAGGCCATGAAAATGGTGGGTTCAAGCACTGGTTCTCTAACTTGCATCAGAATCACCCAGAGGCCTTGTTAAAACACTTCCCTGGGCTCCACCCTCAAAGCCGTCATTCAGTAGGTCTGGGGTGGGCCCAGGGAATTTGTATCTCTAACAAGTTGCCAGGTAGTGCCGGTGCTGTTGGGATGGGAACCACACCTGGAGTACTATCGTGTCTATCCTGTGGAGCTCTAGAGACCTAGGGAGGCCTCAGCTGGCGTTATTTGGATGATCATCACCTGAAAGTCCTACTAACCAAGGGCGGTGACTCACAGTTCTGGATGAACATTAGAATCACATGGTAAGCTTCTTAAAAACACTAATGCCTGGGCCTACCCTCCTGTTTAAATCAGAATACCCAGGAGTGGAAAACTAGGCCTTGATATTTTTTTAAAAAAAAACTCTCTAGACAGTTGCCCAGAACGTCAGGATCAAAAGGCACCACCGCAAAGTAACAATCAAAGACTAATTCCTAGACCACAGAAGTTGTACTTTAAAAAAAAAAAAATAAGATTTTATTTATTTAGAGACACAGAGAGAGAGAGGCAGAGACACAGGCGGAGGGAGAAGCAGGCTCCGTGCAGGGAGCCCGACATGGGACTCGATCCCGGGTCTCCAGGATCACGCCCTGGGCCAAAGGCAGTGTTAAACCACTGAGCCACCCGGCTGCCTGAAGTTGTACTTTTTGGCACACAGAACTCTGATGTGGAGAAGGGACAACAGGACACCCTGGCTTAAGTGGACAAACGGCCCAAACTGTAGAAAGAGGCAGCATTTAAGAGCCACACTACAGCTGCCAACTACAGGGACACTTAGGGCCAAAGGCCTACCCATGAACACGGGTCAAATAAGCCTACACAGCAATACAACGCTCTGGAAACGGCATCTACAATCTCAACTATAAGCAGAGTGGTTTATAAGTCTTTGCATTACAGTGATGACAAAAAGAAGCTTACCAACCTCCTTAGCTAAATCTAAGCATGGAGAGACCATCAGCATCCTGACATCGTGCGCACAAATTGGAAAGTGGAGCTGGGGAGAGACAAACACAATAGGGAGAAGATATTTTGAAGTTTCAAAGGAGCTGATAATTTGTGTGTGTGTGTGTGTGTGTGTGTGTGTGTGTGTGTTCCAGAAGGTCTACGGCCATCTGACTTGAAGAATTTCATGACATTCTCCACCTTCCATTTAGTCACATCCTTTGATGTGCATGGAGCTCACAGACCTAGAAGGAACATGAAGTGGGTGCACACTCCGAGGTCCAAACTCACAGACTTGTGCGCCCACCTCAAAGAGAGGATAAAAAGTCGCTAAATGATGTGCATCTTTACACAGAAGAGCACTTAAGGGAAAAAAAAAAATAGTGGAGGGTGTTGAGAAGAGATGCGTGGCCACCAAAGACAGACTCCACCAAAGAATCCAAGCGTCTGGGAAAAGAAGTGGTTCCAGCTCCTTGATGATACGTGAGCCTTTACTGGAATCACTCTACTTGCAGTAGAAATCCTTTAGTAAATCGAATACTCGCTGCGTCAAGATTCTCACACTTGAATTTTAGCACAAGAACAGTCATCAAACGAAGTCAAATGGGGAACCAAGTTGTAAGCCAGAAACCGGCACAACGGCTCCAAAAGGAAGAGTAGTTAGCCCCCCTCCCCTCTCCAAACAGGGGTTCGCTTTACTCCCTATTGCAGTCCCCGGTCGGGTAATTCTTCAGCACTGCGAATCTCAATTTTCCACTCAGAAAGCTGATCTTTCTCTACACATGTCAAAAACAGACCCGACATGTTTCCACTGAGTGCTGGCAAAGAAGAAGCTCGCCGGCCTTTTGGTTTCTAAGTTGTGGGAGCTGCTGGAGGAAGAGGGATGGGCAGAGCTCAACCCAGCCCAGAGAGCAGGCCGGGGTTCATGTCTAGTAGAACTGCCTTGGTCAGCAAACCAATTAATGCCTTTCGGTTCTGTGCACAAGCCTACAGAGGCTGAGTAAATCCCCACCCCAGACTTTTCTTCTCTGTCTATTTATTTTTTTTAAGGTCAAAAGAAGGTAAACTCAGAAGTACCTTTATGACCGAGCACCAAAGTCAACCTGTCTGGAACTGGGTCCTATGGCATGAATACTTTTAACAGCTGGGTGGTTTGATTATTAGATTTAAAACCTTCTATCAAAAAAATAAAAAAAATAAAAAAAAAAAATAAAACCTTCTATCACCAACCAACAGAAGGTCTCTATAAAACATGAGACAAAGCAATAAAGACAGACGACTGAGAATAGGGATAGTGCAGGTGGCACATCTGGCCCAGCAGATGGGTAACTAGGAACTGGAGATGCCCACTTGGGAGTATCCTACTTCCCTTGACCCTGCCCTAGTATTTTCATATTCAATCTTTAGTCTACCTCTACCCACTTTCTTCACTTGATGATCTTCTCTCCTCCCTACTCGAAATATCGTTCTCTATTACCAGGACTTCCGGCATGGACTCAGAATGTTGTATCCTTATCTGGACACATCGAAGATGGAAAATATTTCCAGATCCCTGGACAAGCTGGAGCAATGTTTACTTAGCCATGCTGTTTCTACTCTGCGCTATTCAGGGTTGTGCTTTCTCAGAAGTGACACTCAATACATTTAATTATGGGGAGAGTACGGGCACCCGTGGCCTTACTGGTGCCTACCAACCGAACATCAGTCCATCCTTTATGACATACGCTACTACAGTCTTTGACATACACACTTTGAATCCTCAATAAAACAGGTAATAGCCTAAAGTGAAGGTGTATTAATACACTGGTAGCTATGCTCCGACTGGGACCAGATGGACCTGCACTCTTTTAAATGCATTGTTATAGCAGATGCATAATAAGGATCCAGTGTATTTTTAGTTAGTCCTTACTGCTATGTTTAGCTGAGTTATATTATCTCCACATACCTTACCACATCTAAAAAATACCCATAAACATATACCAGAAAATATCCACATGATAAAATCAGAAATTCATTTTACTCTTAAAAGTCAAACATCTTGGGGCCCCTGGGGGGCTCAGCAGCTGAGCATCTGCCTTCAGCTCAGGGCGTGACCCCAGGGTCCCGGGATCCAGTCCCCCGCCGGGTTCCCTGCATGGAGCCTGCTTCTCCCTCTGCCTGTGTCTCTGCCTCTCTCTTTATTTATTATGAATAATAAATAAAATCTCCTAAAAAAAAAAAAAAGATGACCAACTCCTACTGAACATGTGTCTCATTCATGCACCTGTTCTTTTCGAACATAAGCTGTACTAGTATCGAATTCCTCTCCTGCATGTACCTGCTTTCATCTTCTGGGACGATGAATTATAATATAGCCATGAAATAAGAGAAGATTTAAGATACTATCTTCCAGAATAAATCAAATCAAACTTAATTTAAAGGTAGGTACATTTCATTTTAAGGACTTTTACAAGGGAAGAAGTAAATCATTAACTCTGATAGCTTTTAGTATAAGCAAATATACAAACAAAGCTTCCCATACATTATTTACCTTCTTCGTGTCTGGTGAATTCAACTTACCTTTTATAAAATGTTTAAACCAGCAAATCCTCTTAGCTAGCCAGAAAGACCTATTTGCTGTTTTTCCTCTTGTCTACTTAGAGTCAACAGCCAACTAGCTAATGCTGGATTGTTGACATTCCAGATTATTGGTGGTAAATCCCATTTTTTAGCTTTTATGCCTTTTAAATTTAAAAAAATAAACTCTAGTATGATTCAAGTGCTCTTAGTATAGGTGAATAAAAAGAGGTGATTTGCTTCAGACTGATCTCCCATCAGTAAGATAGATTAATTCAGGTTTAGAACTGTGCTATTAGTGGTTCACCTAGGGTTCCGGGGATAAGAGGAGCACATTTTACATGACATTGATTTAGGAAGCAGAATGCCAACTTCTTAATTTACCATCACAGGATATTCCCTCTGGAGATGGTCACTAGGAAACCGAGTCACGTATCAGAAAGATGCTAATGACCCCAGAACCAGTGGGGGAAACAGTCCTGGTTAGCCTTATGCATGGAAATTAATCTAAGGTATGGAAAGTAATTTTAATTTCTCAGTCTGTAGCTTGCATCAGAATCACCTAGAGGGGGGCGCCTGGGTGGCTCAGTAGTTGAGCATCTGCCTTCGGCTCAGTGTGTGACCCCGGAGTCCCGGGATCGAGTCTTGCATCGGGCTTCCTGCATGGAGCCTGCTTCTCCCTCTGCCTGGGTCTCTGCCTCTCTCTCTCTCTCTCTCTCTCTCTGTGTCTTTCATGAATAAATAAACAAGATCTTAAAAAAAAAATCACCTAGAGAGCTTGTTACACCAGATTGCTGGACTCCACCCCTAGCATTTCCAAATCAGTGGGTCTGTAATAGGACCCAAGAATTTGCATTTTTACAACTTCCCAGGCCGATGCTGCTGGCCCCAAGCCCACAGTCAAGGGACCTGAGTGAATCACTGTTGTCTACTGATGGATACAGAAGTCTGAGAACTAGTATTGGTGTTTAGAACCCAATCCTCTCCTCGACAATGGTGAATTCACGAATGTTTTACCCTCCAGGTTAAGAATTCTTTGGCAGTGAACTACGGGACAGCTATAGCTCGTGCAATAATTCTCAAAAACTCAACGTATGCTACTTATACGTTAGAGTGAAGCCTTCCTGATGAAGTTATTTGGAAAAAAATGTGTTATTCTCTCATCTAAAAAGCATGTTTACAATATGCTCCTTCAGCAGGTCGTTGATTCCATGCGCTGGTCAATGACTTCAGTCTTCAACATTGTACTGATTTCAAGGTCTGAAGATGCCACGTGGATCAAGCGGAATTACATTCCTCTAAAAGTAACTGGGGCGGGGGAAAATACCTGATTTCTCAAACACTTGACCACAGGTTCTTTTTTTTTTCACGTAATAAGGAATTTGCACCAGGGCAGCCTTTCAAGACGCCCCCGACTGCGGCTTCCTGCTGCGCCACCCCTCGCAGGCCGCACTCGGTCTTCTTGCCCTGCTTCCTTGTAAAAGGACGGATGCTGCAGCCTCGGCCTCCTGTGGTTACTCCAGGCGGAAAGAGTAACAGAGTAAGGGAAAAGAGAGAGCACCTGTCCCCGAAACCTAACGCTTGCCATGAAACCCAATTTAAATTTCATTGGCTGCCACCGTGAACAATGACCAGCTCTAATTGTTCAGGAAAGTGCTAACTTTTGGCTGGATCCCTAACTGTCCCTCCCCCCATGAAGGCGGCATTGCATTAGGAAAGATCAAGAGCTCATCTAGCAGAGCCTGCTCAGCACTTTACTGGAATACAGCTCCACCTCCCAGAAGCCGGCGCTCCTACAAGGGACGGCAGGACAGTCCCAGGGGCTCCCGCTGGGCACAGGACCACCAGACCAGGCCCCGGAGCAATCAAGCAAGTACCTCCTTCCTTTGCAGGATCCGCAAATTCCACCAAACCGTTAACATGAAATACCAGTGTCACCAGTAACGCCCAAAATGCTGGAGAATTTGTGGACACATCTCTACGGATGTGACTCCTCTCGTCACATATTCTGAGGCAGCCCCAGCTAGGCCTGGCTCCAGGAAGGGAGTTCCAGGCACTTCCATGACATACGGCAGGCCAACGGACTGCTCTGGCTACTAAAGGGTTGCCAAGCTAAGGAAGACATCATCCCTGAGCTCGAGGAGCTCAGAGACTAACCTGAGAGTGACCAGAGTAGGAAGCAAAGGTCAATGACACCCTGGATCATGTTCCTTTTCCATCCGTCTCTTCAGCCACCACCTGGGCAGCCGATCTCTGTAATGGAACCAGAGGTGCAACTGGGTCATGACGGAACAGAAGTCTGGCCCACGGCAGCAGAGATCCACTGCCCCATCCTTGGGTCTCCTCTATTCCCACGAAAAATGCTCCCCCAAGCCCGGCCTGGCCCAGGAGCTAAGGGTGTGGACGCTGGCTTCCTGCCCGGCTCTCGGGCTGACCCGCGTGACCTCTGCATGTGCACTCAACGTCTCTGCACCTCAGTCCCTTCACCTGCACGCGAGAGCGAGGGCAAGAGAACAGTGTCGTGGAACCTGGCACGGTTTCCAAGTGCAGGGCCCGGCTAGACTGTGGTGGACAGAGAAGCACTGGCGGAGCATCTGCTCGGGCGCGTCAACCCCGTGGCGTGTAGGAAGCCAGGACTTCCGTCCGGCACAGCACTCCCTACTCCTCCTTCTCCACCTCATGCAGTACCTGCACCTTTCCCATAAA